>NC_143582.1:173303825-174029151 GCF_048544385.1 Mastigoproctus giganteus | reverse complement strand
ATTAATGATGTTGAAATTTCACATATTTATTTAATGAAAAAACTTTCGAGCCTACAGGCCAGTAAGGCTCCTGGGGTTGATGGCATTTACCCTATAATCTTAGGGGAGGTGGCAAGTGAGTGCATTGAACCACTGAGGCTAATTATGAGAGCATCACTGGACTCGGGAGTGAATCTGTTGGATTGGAAAAGCGCTACTGTATCTCCAATACATAAGGGCAGTTCTAAGAGTGAAGTGGGAAATTACCAGCCGGTTAGTCTAACTTCAGTAGTGGGGAAAATCATGGAGACTATCATCAAGGGTGGAATTCAGGATCACTTAGATAGAAATGGAATTCTGAAGGATACTCAGCATGGTTTTGTAAAGGGAAAATCATGTTTAACTAATCTGGTTAGCTATTTCGACAGGGTCAAGTAACAGCTGTACTCGGGGAATAATTTTGAAGTTGTTTATTTGGATTTCAGCACAGCATCTGACTCAGTCCCACATGAGAATTTCTTTATAAGCTGGAACAGGTTGGAATCACAAAGAAAATCCTTAGATGGATAGCAGGGTGGCTTTGGGGCAGGAGACAGAGGGCTGTGATAAATGGTTATTCCTGAGATTGGGTTGATGTAAGAAGTGGGGTTCCCCAAGGATCGGTATTAGGACTACTGTTGTTTTTGATTTTCATAAATGACATCGATGAAAGGATAGAGGGCGTGATGTTGAAATTTGCAGGTGATGTAAAGATTGGTAGAGTAGTTAATGACTGCCACCAAGCAGAGCTTCTTCAGAATAACCTAGATAGACTTCAGAGATGTTCAGAAAAAGAAAAATGGCAGCTATGTTTTAATCCAGCAAAGTGTAAAGTACTGCACCTGGGAACAGTAACCCCAAAACAACTTATACACTTCGCAGAGTTGAACTAAAGCAGGTAGTGGAGGAAAGGGACTTGGATATTACGATACGGTCAGATATGAAGTTCTCCGAGCAGTGTAGACTGGTTGCAAGGAGGGTCCATGGTGTCCTATTGATGATTTATCGAACAATCACTAGTAGAGATAAGGACGTCATAATCCCATTATATAAGGCTATTGTTAGATCACACTTGGAATACTGTGTTCAAGTATGGAAACCGCACCTAAAGAATTTTAGGTGCGGTTCTTCTTGAAAGGGTCCAAAGATGGATAACTCACCTGGTGAGATTGACAAAAGGGCGTCCATAAGAAGCAAATCTTTGAATATGAAGGTTGCAGAACTTGGAAACTAGGCACCTTAGAGGTGACTTGATTGAGGTGTTTAAAGCTCTGAGAGACATAAGCAAAATGAATAAGGGCAAAATTTTAACGGTCATAAATGATTCTAGAACTAGGGGCGCCATAATTTAAAGTTAAGGGGAGAGTTGTTTAGACTGGATTGTAGGAAGTTTTATTTTGCTCAGCGAGTTATAAATTACTGGAATAAGTTACCTACATGGGTAGTAGAGGCTGACGGTCTGCTAAAATTCAAAGGTCAGTTGGATAATTACCTAAGAGAGGAGGGAAATGCATAGGTTGTCCATTTGCTTTTTTCTTATTAATTGTTATTATTATTAATTTTGTTTTTATTCTTATTTTATTTTATTTATTTTTTTGTTATTTTATTATTATTTATTTATTTTATTTTATTTATTTTTTTGGTATGTACGTCATTCCATTCCACTGGTGTTTGGCATGCTTACAATTTCAGGTGGATGATCTTAGTACAGTACTGGTATTCAGTATTGGTTACAGTGTCTGATGTGTAATATGTTCGGAAAGTTAACAGGTTGTTCCCAAATGATTTGTTTATTAAACAAAGTATTCAATTTAAATTTTGCCCAATCTGCTTCAGAAAAATTTTAATTTACCATGAAATACTGTTTGTGGAGAACTTGCTGCTTGTAGCTTACAGATTATTGGACAATGAGTAAATCATCTAACATTATCCATTTGATATTTTATAAAAAGTAGCAGAACAGTTGTTAGTGGTGGTGTATAGGCACATCAGTAACTTAAGAAATGTTGTGCCACTGTGTATAATATCTGTGTGTAATAAAGTGTGTGTTAATGGGCCAATTGGCATGTTGTATAGATTTAAAAACCTCGAATAAGTCATAGAAGAAAAAAACTACTCACTCAACCTGAGATCGGCTAACTGCAACCCACATGAAGACGTCTTTAGAAATGCGAGTCTGTAAGAGGACTTGAATCCAGACCTGTCCAAATGAGTGAAAAAACATTCTACTGTCACAGAGGCCTAGCAGTACAGATGGAGAAGTTTGTGACTGAGATTGATCTTGTATGAAGGTATACATAATGACCCGAGTTCAAGCCCGTGATTGCTGAATACAGTGCTGTTTCTTGTATTCTCTCTCTCTCTCTACCTTGTGAACTCCTCTGACCCTGTGGTTGTCCCAGAATGTAAACAGAAAATTTATTTTATTTTATAACTGTGGAAACTAGTATTTAGCAGGTATAAGGTTATAAATATCAAGAAATGATTATATTAACTGTCCATGTGATCCACAGCAGGTTAGTGAGCATGATACATCATTCTCTGCCACTTGTCTGGAGAGTTTTATATTCGATTGCTGTCAATAACTAATGATTACAAGAATTTCTAAAGTCCTCTTCCATCAAGGCTGTAGTTAGTTGATCTTAAGAAGAATCTTTCCCCATGAGTTATTCTGGACTTTTCAGCCCTCTGCAACCTGAAAACTGGTCCATGAACACACACACACACACACACACACACACACACACACACACACACACACACACACACACACACACACACACACACACACACACACACACACACACACACACACACACACACACACAAAATACATTACCACAGACAAAAGGCACATAGATATGAGAGAGAAACTGGTGGCATTAAAATTTTTTTTTAATATTTTTATTAATTGTCATCATTTATCTGTTTGAGAGCATCTCCAGAAATAATTTTGGGCAGTGAAGTCTACCAATAGGCAGAACAAGGCAGGTAGCTTAACTAAATATTCAAAGTCGTGAAGAGTATACATATAATTTGATGGAGGTATAGCGGATACAAGAGTTAGCATAATTCAAATCATTATGCATACAGAAAAAACATCCAAGGAACTTTGTAGAGGAATGCACTAACATGGAGTTTCAGCATCTATTTGGATTTAGCATTAACATTGGTAGTGCCATATGATGCAAGAAAACACGTTTATACAGCATCAGCCAAAAAAAAAAACCATTTCCCTTTTCACATATCCACTTGCTTCAGTTCTTTTTTGAATCTATTTAAGCTATCAACTTCAACAACGACAGTTGGAAGTTTATTCCAGCAATCAACCACCTGCTGACTAAAGGCAAATTTCCACATGCCTATTCTGCAACTGTCTTCCCTCAATCTGATTTATGCCCTCAAGTACATAATCTGAACAAGAGGAAGAATCTCATCAGCTCAAACTGTTTTCTCAAACCATTCAAAGCCTTAAACACCTCAATCAGATCACCTCACAGGTTCTGCAATTTGCAGAACTTAAGCCTTGCTTGGTAAGAGCAATCCTCTTCACCCTCACCAATCTCGTTGTCCTTCTTTGTACTCATTCCAGAAGCTCTACATCCTTCCTAAAATGAGGCCCTCAGACCTGTATGCTGTACTCAAGGTGTCACCTGACAATTGCCTTATACAAAGGGATAGTCACCACCTTATCCCTGCTAGCAAAATTCCTGTATATCATGGACAAGACCGCATGACCTGCTCTGGCATCCTGTCTGTACTGCTCAGAAAACATCATATCTGACTGCACAATTACCTCCAGATCTTTTTCATACTCCAACATCCTGAGTGTTTACCGCACAGTTGGTACATTATTCTGGGGTTACTGCTACTCATATGCAGTACTTTGCATTTGTCAATGTTAAACTTCAGTTGCTACTTCTCAGCCCATCTGCCCAACTTTTCTAGATCCTGTTGCAATAATGTACTGTCATTAAGAACCTGCGAACCTTTGTATCATGTACAAAATTGAACATTAAGCCTGATATAGCTTCATCAACAGCATTGATAAATATACAAAATAACAATGAATGGGCCCAACTATGAACCTTGGGGAATTCCACTAATAATATTAGCCCACAAAGAGCAGTGTACATTGATTACCACTCTGTCTTCTCTCACTCAACCATCCCTTTATCCATAGCAGGTGGTAGATGACTTTCATCAACCGGTGAAATACCACCACTTTGCTTATTGGAGTCTTGTAGTGGTGAAACCCATGTTTAGTCTCTAGAGCAAAGTTTCCAGCATCTCCCCCCCCCCCCCCATACTTCTCCTTCAAGCCCTTGCAGTACTAAGTACTATAGGTTTTGATACCTTTCGTGTTTGGGGTTTTCATAAAAAAAAAAAAAAAAAAAATATGATATCAAAATTATTTTTTGCATCCAGTTCCTTTGTGACCACATCATTTTATCCAATCAATAACTGCAGCCTTGTCTAAATGATCCTGCATTGCTTCTTTGACCAGCGACTCCATTATTTTTCCCAGAATAGAAGTTAAACTAACATGTCTGCAATTACTTGTGTTAGCCTTTGTGAATTTGGGGATACATTTGCAAATCTCCAGTCCACGGAGGTCACCCCTGAATCCAAGGATGCTGTCATAATTATGGCTTGCTTACTTCCTTTGCTGCCTCCCTTAATATAACTGGATAGATACCATCCACCCCAGGTGCCTTCTTTATGTTTCACTTTAAAAATTTCTCCTCCACTCTGCTCTCAGTTATTACAAAATCATTTAGCTCCCTGTTACAGTTTGATAAACTTCTGGCCTCCATTTCCCTACTGAATTCTACATGTGTGATTGTAGATGCAAAACACTCATTCAGTCTGTCAGCTACCTGAGCAGGATCATCTACAGTTGAACCAACAATACCAAGTGTACCAATCTCATTCATCCCTTTCATTCTAGAATTTACATAAGTAAAGAAGTCTTTGCTGTTTTTCTTTATATCCTTTGCGAAAGATTTCTCATAATCTGCCTTCGTTTGCCTAACCACCTTTCTAACTTGATTACAGCTTAAGCTTACATCTATCATAGGCTTCAGTGTCACTTGATAATTTATATGTCCAATGCATTTTTCTTCTCTGCTATGAATCTCTTTAGTTCAATTGACATCGATTTAGGCCTAAACCTAGAACAGTACTTCTTAGTTGGCATGAAAAGCCTAGCAGTTATTATTTTGTTATTTGGTTTTTTTTTTTAAGGAGCATTAGCCACTAAGGCCATATTGCTCCGGGATATGCGGTGGTCATTCCCTGACCTTCCCGCATCCTCCGTGTTTGGTGGTGATGGGCTCGAACCCCGGTCTAATCAAGAAGCGTGTGCTACGCACTGCTGCTCCTTCCCACCTGGCTACGGAGGCGCCAAGCCTAGCAGTTTCCAAGATTAATTCTAATGTCACATTTCCACAGGCTGTAGAATTTATATCTTGTCAGTAGAGTGCATAGCTTTTAACTGAAGGTGTTACATTTGGAGTCTTTTTTTTTTTTTTTTTTAAAGTTTCGTATAAAAAAATGCCTGTAGGACTATAAGGGTTAACGAGATCATATAAGTCATTAGTACTGCAACAACCTTCTCAGAATTTCCACTGAATTATACTGTGAATTATTTGAATTTAGTAGAGGAAAGTAAATATGACTGTTTCTTTGAGCCAGTCTGTTTATGATGAACTTTTTTTTGGGGGAGGGATGGTTCATCATGAACAGACTAGTAGACCGTCTCTTACTCTGCACTGAGAACTCTCCCTCAATTGTTTGAAAATTTCTTGGTGGTAGGCTGAATTAACAGTGACACCTTGCAGAACAAATTCTGATATCACCATCTCCTCACTGTCAAAAAAACGCAAACAGCATGACCATCATATGTGATTTTGACTGCCATACTTTTTTTGGCTTTGGTGATAACTTCTATTCTATTTGAAGCTTTGAACCTTGCTCTGTTATAATTTTATAACCTGTTATAATTTTTGTTATAAATGTAAGATCTGACACTAACTTGATTGCACAACTCAAATGAAATGAGAAATTGATTCTGTCTTTAACCTTGAGTGAGAATACTTGGACAAACTTGCCATTCACTTGCCCCTCCCAATTTTCAGTCAAAAGTCAATATGATCTGAACCAAACCAAACGAAAGAAACATCTTTTTGGCAATTTCTCAGACGGTCAGTTATATCACTCCTAGCAAATGGATGGTGCAGACCTCACTTATGTTATGATCATTTTGAGAGGATGAAAAGTGACTGCTTCTTTCTTCATCTTCAAGCAAAAAATTTCCCTCAAGAAACCACCTTTAAAACAGCTTTTTTTGTCATAGCATCATCTTTGTAAACTGTAACAAGAATTTTACACGTGTTGGTGGCTGGCTTTACAAGTTTACAAGAAAATTTAATGCTTGCATGTTGTTCAAATTTTATTATTTTCAGTACATGTAACAAATGAGAAACACAAATGTTCACTCAAACATACTTTCGTCCAATGTTTTAACAAAAAAAGCTAAAACTGGTGTAGGCATGCTCAAAAGATATTACTGTAAGCTCTGCTCCCAGTTTTTCAGCTACTGGCTAAGTATTCAAGAATTATAAGATTATTCAAACTTTTTGATCAAGCTTTGTAATTTAAGTAGCCTGCTTTAACTGTATCTGGTGAACATGGTGCATTAAAAGTGAGAATAATGTTGCAGGTTGGGATAAGAGATTCATCATTTTTCATTATTATTCTTTCACTTGAATAACTTTTTGATCATACAATTCCTGGACAATAATCCTCTGCTGTAATGTTCAGTAAGTCCCACTGAAAGATTATGCCTTTGAGGATATTAGGCATGGTATGATGTAGGAACTCCACCAAAATTTGAAAATTTTAAAAAAGTGCTGAATGCTTCTGAATCACTGTTTCAACAAACAGGTCTCCAAAATGATGCCTGTTTACTGAATTAAGTTTCCCAGCAGCAGCAGCAGCAACAGCAGCATTTTCTAAGCATTTCTATATACACCGCAACATGCTTAGGATGCAGTGACCATGAATAGTTTAGCATTTTTTTTTTTTTTTTTTCGAATGAGCCCAAATTTGGAGTTATCTGCATTGATGGATCCATTTAAATGAAAATGAGCTCCACTTCTCATTAGAGTAAGCCTTGTTAAATTGAAGTTCAAAGGACCAAAATATGTCCATTTCAATTTAAATGGGTTCTAAGTATCTGATTTTTTTTTTTTTTTTTTTTTGTTAGTTGTTGGCGCATTGGCTTCTGTAGCCATATTGCACCTCCCAAGGTTTTTGCATTTTCTACTCTGATCCAAGTCCGAGGTGGGATTCGAACCTGCGACCTTTGGGTTGCCAGGCAGGCACTTTACTCACCCGGCTAGCCTGGTCGGCCTAAGTATCTGAAGGATAAGAATATATCAGTATTACTGAAGGAATAAAATAATCAGTTTTGTTTTGGAATATGTTTGTGAACAGATGGCTAACACATTTATTTAGTTGATATGAGAAGGATCACAACCATACTGCAAAGGCATTTGGTAAATTTATAACATATAATTAACAAAGGTTACAAAATTTACTATAGTCATGCTGTTTATTAAGTATAACTGTACACACCTGCCAAAGAGAGAGCATATCTTGGGATATTATTTGCTATTTGATAATCCATGCAAAAAAAGAGATGAAATGTCTTTCTTATAGCACTATTGCTTATTCAGTAACTTTGTAGCTCAGTGCAAACTACCCTTGCCAGTTACAGTTAGGTAAGTTTGTTCTTAATGTGTTTGCATAAGCTGGTGGCCAGCTTGACATCACTTTAGAACATCTGAGAGTGAAGAGAGACAGAAAATGTCTAGTGAGAGCACAGCTGGAAAAAGTGTGTTTATGGTTATAAATTTTACCTTCATTATGCAGAATTAAATTCATTTTTTGTGTGCGTGCGTAAATAAGTCACTATTTATGGAAGACTAACCCTCAGCATGAATTGTTGAGGAGGCTTCCATCCTGCAGTGGGTTGATAATGGCTGCACTTTACTTTACTTTAACCACAGAAGTATTTGAAAGGATATGATTAACATATTTTAACTTGGCTCTGCAGAGTAGTAATTGAAAATTAAAGCAAAGCCAGCTTCCATGGTTAATCGCTTCCACAAATAGCAACTTATTAATATGCACAAAAAACAGATTTAATATGACACAACCAATATAAAAATTTCAACTGTAATAAAACATATTTTTCCAGTTGTACTCACACTGAGCATTTTCTTTTTCTCTCTTCACTTTAGTTGTCCAAAACTGACATCAAACTAGTCACCAGTTCACACAAGCACTGTATGCTTTGGTTTGGTTTGTTTTGGGTTTTATTGGCGCATCAGCAACTGAGGCTACAATGTGCCAAATACCGGTCATATTATAAAAAGTTAAAACATTCAGTGACCTAAGTAGTTAGGCCACCATGTCCAGATATATAATAACAGGTATATAAAAAATAAACCAATAAAGAGATAACAATAACATAAATTTTAAATACAATTAAAAACTTTTATTGATTTAAAATAGTTAAAAACAGCAGACACGTTGTCATTGTCAGATAAAATCTGACTGAGTGTATAAGGTTCAGTCAGATGATTAAAAGCGGTAAAACGGGTGCTGCTAAAATCTGGACAGTCAATTAAAAGGTGTCTAATCGTTAAAATTGTGCCACAGGACACACACATAGGAGGGTCATCAGCCCTCAGCACTGTATGCATGAGCTTAGGTAGCTGTAATTGGTGAGAGCAGTTTATGCTATTACAAAGTTTATTGAATAAACAAACTGCCAAAGAGAGAAACGTCACTCATTGTTGCATGGATTACAAGTATTAAACAGCAAATAATATCTTAAGATATAGATACTTTTCCTCTTTGGCAGGTATGGACAATTAATGCATAATAACAAGGTACACAAATAGAAATGGTGGCAAGATAAAACTTAGTAATTACTATTATTAGGTGCAAAAAACTGACTGAATTTTTCCACAGTGTATTGTTAAAAATAAAAAGCCTATATTCCCATAGTCTTATTTTGTCAACTTTTCTGACTCTACATAGCTGTCCTGGAGTATAAACAGAAAATTTATTTATTACCAAATTCAATCCCCATATATGCTATCCTGGGTCAGGAGCATTTTAATTATGTAAGTATGGAGGTTATTACTGGAGTCATGTGAGATAAAAAATTAAAATAAAATAAAATAAAAGAAACCTGCACTTAATTTTTAAATAGAATAATAATAAAAACCAGATTTATTATTGTTGGAGAAGGAGGCAATGTAGTGGTTTTCTGTAGAATCTAGATTTCTATAATGACCATTCTTATACCATGTGAATATCAAGATAGTTTATTTAGCTATTAACTAACTCACTATACTGTGTAGTGATTTAGTTAATAGCTAAATAAACTATCTTAATATCCATGTAGTATAAGAGTGGTCATTGTAGAAATCTAGATTCCAAATTTATTATTTAATACAGTAAGGCTGTTTTATCAAATACTTAAAGGATAAAATTCTTCAATGGTACTCTGACACTACAAAATAAAATTCTTACTTGAAAATGTAATAAATGCTTGCCCTCTCATTCTTCCTGACAGAAGTCTATAATTTATAGGCTCACCATTTAGAGATTCGAATCTTGAAAATAATGTTATCAATTCGTGTATTTGTACTTTTGGATGGAGATTTTTCAAGTATAGTACCTGTTAATATGAAACAGATTAAATTATTTTTAAAGCTTTTTATTTTATATTTTGTTAATTTAACAGATCCAAGTGTAAGTTAGTACAAAATTTTTTTCCATTTATAATATTTCTGTTTACATCGTTTTACTATAACAACACTGATTTTTCTTTTTTTCAAGTTTTCTATACTACAAGTCAGAAATTGCCAAACACACACACACGCGTGCGTGTGTGTGTTATACTTTGTACTGTATAATAATACATACAGTACAAAGGGCTTGATCCGTGGGTTTTAGATTCCCGGGTAGCAAGCCCTAGTTTGTCATACCTGAGAGAATTTCTGTGACAAGCTGATGGAACTGATATTCAGTTCCATCTAAGTAAGGATAAGGATATCTATAGATGAGATTTGTAATGGTCAAGACTCCTTTGGCTCCCATAGTGAATCTGGTTGAAGTAAAGTGACAATACTGGGACGTTAGAGAGACAAGATGAGTTTTTTGAAACAGAAGAGAAGAGGAAGAGATAGAAACTGGCTCGAAATCTTCGAGGTGAACTGGATTTTCAATTATATTTATGGGAAAGATGGAGTACTCTTCCCAGCTTTCAGTAAGGTACTCATGGCACAAATATAAACAGAAGATTTTTCAAAGCAGTTCACATATAAAGGGGTATGCAAATTTCAGAATAAAGACAGAAATCATGTATGGACCTAAAGTGCTCTTCATCGGGAGGTTTTTAATTACACTCCTGACTGTTATGGAACTGACAGGAAGAGTGAAGATGTTGACAGGAGGAGAGATGTTAGGTTGAATGCAGGAAGAGCTATAAGATTCTACTCAAACCTACAGACAAAGTCAAACCATCCAATTAGGTTGTCTAGAGAGCAGGAAGGGGGGAAATTTACAGGATTTGCTTGGAAGAATCTTTTTGTTAATAGGCATACTAAATTTCATATATTTAAAGATCTTTTCTAACTTAACAAAAAATACTCTGGCTTCAACATATGTCAAGAATATACTGAGGAGTTTGAAGTATTTATTTCTTACAGAAAAGTTTTTGTTTTATCCTAATGGCATAATTAAATTCGACATCCCACCATAATTTGGAAATTGGAGATATATGCAATTTTAGAAGAAAAGTTCTTTGCTATAAAGAATAGCTAAACGGATAGCTATTAGAGCTAAATTAATAGGAAAACACAAAAGGTTTAAATAGATCAAAGTTAGTGTTCTGCAGAGAAAATTTTCTTCCTTTCAGGCTCGGAGAGACTACCAGGATTTCAGGAAAGCTTTTATACTGTTGCACATGGAAGACTACTGTACAAATTGGAGCAGTACAGCATTAAGGGCAAGTTGCTACAATGAATAAAGGGATGGCTGAGCGCTAGACAACAGAAAGTGAATGGCACAGCTTTTTGTGGACTAATGTTATTAGTGGAGTCCCCCAGGGGTCAGTGTTGAGCCCACTATTATTTCTGTATTTATCAATGAAACTGATGAAGCTATATAAGGGTTGTTAATGACAGTATGCTACTGCAACAGGATCTAGAAAAGTTGAGCAGATGGGCTGAGAGGTAGCAACTGAAGTTTAACATTGACAAATGCAAACTACTGCATATGGACAGCAGTAACCCCAGAGTAACGTACCATTTGTTTGCAGTACTATACTCAGGATAGTGGAGAATGAAAAAGACCTGGGGGTAAAATTGTTCAGTCAAATATGAAGTTTTCAGAGCAGTGCAGACAAGCTGCAAGAGTAGCTCATGGGATCTTGTCAATGATATACAGGAATTTTGCTAGAAGGGATAAGGAAGCGATTATCCCTTTGTATAAGGCCATACCTTATACAAACATACGGTTAGGCCATACCTTGAGTACTGCATACAGGTCTGGAGACCTCATTTTAGGAAGGGTGTAGAGCTGCTGGAATGAGTACATAGAAGGGCAACAAGATTAGTGAGTGGAACAAAGGGTTGCTCTTACCAAGAAAGGCTTAAGTTCTGCAAACTGCAGTGTCTGCAGACTAGGCACCTGTGAGGTGATCTGATTGAGGTGTAAAAGGCCTTGAATGGCTAGAGAAAGCTCAATGCTGATAGGATTCTTCCTCTTGCTCAGATTGCACACCCGAGAGGGCATACATTCAAACTGAGAAAAGACAGTTGTAAAATAGTTTTCCAACAATTGATTGTTGGAAAATTGATTGATTGCTGGAACAAACTTCCATCTGTTGATGTGGAAGTTGGCAGCTTAATTAAATTCAAGACAGAACTGCACAAACTTTTGGAGTGAATGGATGGGTTGAAATGGGAAGTTTTTTTTTGGCTGATGCTGTATAAGCTTGCTTTCTTGTATCATATGCCTCTACTAATTCTAATGCTATTTTGCAAGAGATCAAAGCATACTTGGGGCTAGTGTTTAATCCTGGCATTTGTTCCTCTGTAGTTCTAAGACAAAGAATTGCTATCTTGTGGTATAAGAAGCTTAACAGTAATGGCAGCAAGTGAAGGGCATGCTTTGTTTGTGGGATGCAAGGAAAGAAGGGCTTCTTTTAGAAGCCAGATCATATTTGTGAATGCAATTAGCAATGCAAGAAGGTTTTGAAGAAATTTTACATACATAACTTGTAACTTATAAACACTAGATACTTCACAAACAATCATACAAAATACAAGTACACAAATGCAAGGTAGAAATATCTAGAAATGTGTAGACGATAGCCAGCAAGCACAGTTATATGTACATGTAACTGTAATTCCTGTAAAATCAGATCACAGTACACTCTTTTTTATTAAAATCCCAAAACATCATATGATACTTCAGTGGATTTTTATCTTCAAAGTTCAATCACACTATAGTTCAGTCAACTGTCCTTCTATCAGACTTAGGAAATTTTGTGAACTTTGTGAAAACTGAACAAAAGGGGGCCCTAACTTAGTCATACATTTCTGATGACAAAGAATGGAAGTATTAGTCAAGTTTTCTGTCAGTGATTCCAAATGGCTGATAACACTAGTTTACAAATTTAAGTTTGTTCCCTGGGGTATGAATTTCAATAGGTCCTACTGCCAAAATATGTTGCTGTGATTTCAAATATGACTTAGATTTTTTTCTATCACATCCAGATACATCACAATTTAAGAAATAAAAAGGTATTGTTTTTTACGAAAGTATAGAACTTTATTGTATTTAGTAATGACAAATTGATAGGATTACATTTTCATATATCAAAAAATATGCAAATACTAACAAGTATTAATCAAAATTCTGAAACTTCAGACCTTCGTCTCTTTGTTTGAAAAGAACGTTTAATTGTTTTTCTTTTATGTACAGTGCCAGGTTTCCCTCTTTTTAAACACCAGCAGTAGTCGGCCATCGTGTTTGTATTCCACTTTCCCTGGTACCTCTGCTCCATTTCCTTTATGTCCTGATGGAATCTCTCCCCTTGTTCTTTGCTTATCTGTGCAAGATTTTTGGGGAAAAAATCAAGATGTGCATGCAAAAAGTGAATTTTGATGCTCATATTGCAACCTAAATTGCGAAGCTTTTCGAGCATATTTTGAACAATTTTCTCATAATCCTGTGATTTATGATTTCCTAGAAAGTTTTTCATTACACTTTTAAAAGCAATCCAGGCTTCCCTTTCAACATCAGTCATAGTAGTTTCAAACTGACCGTCTAAAAGCAATTTTCTAATTTGGAGACCAATGACGATGCCCTCCTTAAGTTTTGCATCGATAAACAGGGAAATTTACTGCAAAGGTACTTAAAGCAGTTGCCATCCTTATTCAATGCTTTAACAAATTGCTTCATTATGCCTAACCTGATATGCAGTGGAGGTAAAAGTATTTTATCTGGCTTCACTAAACTTTCGTGCACAATATTTTTTGACCCCGGTGTAAGATTGTGCCTCTGGGGCCATTGCTTCTTTGTCCAATGCAGCGCTTTAGCTCTGCTATCCCATTCACAAATAAAGCATGGCATTTTAGTGTACCTACCCTGTTGCCCCAACAACATACATAACACTTTTAAGTCTCCACATAGTTGCCATTCGTGATCTTGATATTTAATTTTCTCCAGAAGCAACTTTAGATTGTCATAATTTTCTTTTAAGTAGACTGAATGAGCAACTGGTACAGACGTGTACTTATCTCCATTATACAAAAGAACACCTTTTAAACTAGTCTTTGAAGAGTCTATAAATAGTCTTCATTCACTAGGAACATATGATGGAGCTCCTAAGGAACTTATTAAACCAGCGATATCACTGCAATATACGAGAGGACCTTCTTGTGAAAAATATTGTATAAACTCCCTTTCATTTCTGTACCAGGAAAATGACGTACCTGGAGCAAGTACCGTATTTCCCCATGTATAAGATGCACCTTAATTTTGGGGCCCGAAATTTGAAAAAAAATGTATTACATAAAGTTATTGAACTCAAGTTTTATTCATCATAAAATTCATACAACTCATCACTGTCAAAACTCCCAGTTTGTCCTCATCTGTGTCTGATGACAAATCACTGTCAAAACTCCCATCCATTAGCTTGTCCTCATCTGTGGACGAATCACTGTCTTCATATATTGCCTCGTCCTCAGTTCCATTCCATCTATGGCATTTGAAATGCCAAACTTCTTAAATGACTTGATAACGATCTCAATCTTGATATTATCCCAGGATCTTTTCACCCAGGTACAAACTTCTCCTATAGTTGGTTTCTTCACTCTTCCTGCTGGTGTCAAATTGTCCCCAGAAGACTTCATCCATTGGTTCCATTCGTCTCTCATGGCAGCTTTTGAACGGTTTGTTAATGCTGACATCAAGTGGTTGGAGCTGGGATGTCAAGCCTCCAGGTATTTTCTTTGTATTTTTTGTTATGTGTGCCCTGAACTGATCAAGCACCAATAGGGCAGGTTTGTGGTAAGAGCCCACCTGGTCTCCTGCTCCAAACTTTCTCAAACCAGATCTTCATCCCATCCTGATCCATCCAACCCTTGAACGTGGACAATCACTCCTTGAGGAATGTCTTCTTTTTGGCATTGTTTTGCGTTTGAAAATCAGCATAGGAGCAGCTTGGTTCCGTCAGCACAACAAGCTAGAACAACTGTATAATGGCTCTTTTCATGTCCACTTGTCTTCACAGTTAGTTTTCACCCCCTTCTTCACAGTTCTGTTACTTGGGACATCAAATTGAAGGGGGGACTTTGTCCATATTTGCAATCTGTCCCAACTCAAACTGATGTGTCTTCCGACATTGAATGACAAAACAATGAAATTCAAGGACCTTCTGCTCACAGCTTTCAGGCATCTTTTGGGCAAGTCTGGTGCATGTACGCATGCTTAGTCCATTCTGTTTCATGAACCTGAAGAACCAATTGTGTCCTCCTTTGAAATCAGTACCTTCTTTTTCATCAGCAATTCTTCTTGCCTCATGCTGAACCATCTTTGTGGACACAGGAATTCTAATTGCCCTTTGCTCCTCAATCCATATCTTCAATTCCCTCTCTAAATCAGGCCATTTTGCTGACTTGCCTCTAATGGCCTTCTTCTGCCGTGGCGTTTTCAGTCTCGGATTGTTTTCTCAGTTGGAGTAGGACCAAACTTACGTTCAGCAGCACGATTTCCATTCACTTTTGCAAACTGGATCACTTTTAACTTGAATTCAGCACTGCACGAAAATCTTTTCTGAGCCATTTCTAGGCAGAACGTGGCAAAACGTAACCTAATATACCGGTAACAAGTGCGAAACAATGAGCGCAAAGACAACAAGTGAGAAAAAGCGGGAAATGCAAGTAAAAAAAATCTACAACCACTGTATAAGACGCATCCAGTTTTTAGACCCCAAATTTTTCGAAAAAAGGTGCGTCTTATACATGGGGAAATACGGTAAGTTCTTCGCTTGAAGTCTGGATCCCAGAATTTCAGCAGCATACTTTGGAAGACCTAAGTCCCTTACTAAATCGTTCAATTCGACTTGCGTGAATTGCTGTGGTGATAAAATATTTTCTGGTTGATAACATTCCTCTTCACTAACCTCTTTAGCTTCTGCTTCCGTGGAAGAAGATGTGGACTCCAAAGTTTCTGGTGGAAGTTTTACAGGCAGATCAGGTCCATGCAGAACCGGTCTTATGGCTGACGGCAGATCTGGATTTTTGATGTCCTTTTTATTTTTTGAATTGTAACCTTTAACGTCACATATACAAAAGTAACATTCGGCATGGCTTACTGGCTCGTGCCACACCATAGGAATAGCAAATGGCAAGCACACTTTTTTCCTTGACTCCATTTTCTAAGATGTTCCACACATGTATGGCATACTTTATGCGGTGCCCAAGATTTATCCTGATCACCTAGTTTTACGTCAAAGTATGCATGATACGATTTTTTTACAAAACCAGTAATATTTCGCCTCTGCTTTACAGGAACAAAACAACCACATATGTAACAAAATATGTCAGGACTGTTTATACACTTTCTGGTTGCCATGCTAAAAGAAAACTAACACACAATGAGAGCTCACAACGGTTTTTACAGGAGTACTGTGACTGCATAAGGGATGTGCCACTTATATAGGCTCTGTGGATGAGTGGACTGTACAAACAAGTGAGTGCATGCTCAGACAAGTTTAACCCGTAACTACACACAGGAGTCTCCCAGACTTCACTCGGAAAATAAAATTCTGGAAATCACAGATGGGCCGGAAGAGTGGAGTGGGGGCCGTCTACCTTCCTGGGTCAAGGTCGGCTACTTCGCAGTGTGCGTAGTTACAGGTTAAACTTGCACAATCTGTTGTATTTGAGGCAAATATTTGATACTGATTACAAATATAGGGGTATAAAACTTGTAATGTAAACCATTGCAGAAACTATAATTATACGCATTAACTATATGCATTTGCATATAATACCTAGGTTAATGAATACCTAGGTTTTGTTAATGAATTGTGAAAAATCTTTTTGTGACAGAAACAAATGGACTTCGGTTTAGTAATCAGTAAACATGCATAAATAACTGTCACATACTTTTACTCAAACCCCAGATACACTGTAAACCAGTGTTAATGGGATGACTTCCTATGTCTGACTCTACACCTGAAGAAGTAGGAGTGGAAACATTTTGATATTTCTACTTGAAAGGTATTTTTTTCAAACCGAGTTTATTCTTGAATAGATGATGTTTGTGTGTGGAAGTCAGAACATTTTCTTTTGTACTCTGCATGTTTAAGTGCTGATAAATATCTGCTAAGTGGGCTAGTTTCAGTAGCCATTTTGTATCTTCATGAAAGTCAGTAAAACTGGCTTTATTATTATTTCTGATTTCACTTGCAGCTTAAATATTAAAACTTTCCCTCTTGAAAAGCATTTAACCCCAGTGTATAGGAAAGTCAGATGGTCTCTCCATATTTTCACACCCACACAGCTTTGCGAACATTCATTATTTAACCCCTTTCCGGAACATTTTTTTCCTGAAAATGTGCCCTAATGGATCGATTTTTTTCATTTTACAGATTAAAAGTATGCATCATGCAAATACTCATTGTATAGTTTTTTGTGTTTTTTATAAATTTTTATATTATAAATTATGGCTTTATTACAGTAGAAATGAATTCCACACAGCTAGATCCATTAGGTGAAAGAAAACCTTCCTGTAGTATTTTTTAATCTGTTTCCTGGGCAGGGGATAGTTCGCCAAATGCTGGTCAACTTTATCTACACCTCTCATGGAAAAGTTATAGTCACAAACTACTTTGGGTCTCTTCACCACTCCTGTTCGAGTTTCTATTTCTTCCTGAGAAGGATTATGGACAGTAGATAACAACACTACATCTTTTTTATCTTTCCAATGTAAGGCCACGACTTTCCCTCGTTGAAAAACAGCAACCTCTTGCCTTTTCAGCTTTTCCTTCTTCAGCATTTTGGGCATTTCCTTTCTGTTTAGTCTCACTGTACCATAAACATCAGTTTTCTTTGTGATGAGAATATCAGCTAATTGGGGACTGGTATAATAATTGTCAACTATGAGGCAATATCCTTTTCCAAATAGAGGCTTTATGAGAATCACAACCATTTGCGTAGACATTGGAAGACCAATACAGTCTGGTTCCATTTCTGTACCTTTTCCTACATATATGATGAAAGTCCAAACATAGCCACTTTCAGATTCATACTGCATATAATACTTTATACCAAACCTTGAGCGCTTCAATGGCATGTACTGCACCCAACCAAGTCTTTCTTTGTACAGCATCAAGCTTTCATCTATTGTTATGTCCCTTTTAGGAACACAGGGACTTCTAAATTTATTTTCTAAGAAGCAATAGACATCATAAATCTTGTTTAGTTTTGGATTTGGGTGTGCGTATTTGCATCATATGACTCAGAAATGAAGGTACTGTTTTATCTTTTTATAATGCCTAAGAGCCATTGTAGTTCCAAACATTGGTGTCTCAAGTAATGGCTTTTTTTGACCAGTGCATATATTCTTCAGGCTTTTTCACGATACCTTGCACGCCTCTGTAGCCAGGTGGGTAGGAGCAGCAGTACATAGCACACGCTTCTTGATTAGACCGGGGTTCAAGCCCGTGACCACCAAATACGGAGGACGTGGAAAGGTCAGGGAATGACCACTGCATATCCCCAGAGCAATATGGCCTTAGTTGCTAATGCTCCTAAAAACCAAATAACAACAACAATATCTTGCAGCATTTTCAGAGCAAAAAATACTCTCAATTCGGCATGCATCACTGGAGTGCAACTAAAATCACAAGCACCACTTTGTTCTGCAAATTTATAAGTCTCAGAGCACACTAGATTGATTAGTTCTTCATCAAAAAATAAAGGAAAAAAGTCTATGGACCCGGCTGTGCAGCAAATGGAAATCTTGGAGGTGACGGTGGGGGGGGTCTTTAGTGCAGCCAAATTTGAACCACTGTCCAGCATCTAAAACACTGACATCACCACCTTCTTCATCTAAATCAAAACCTGAAACAGATTCATCAGAATCGGATTCACCAGAAGTTTCCAATTCACTATATAAATCATCACTAATCTCTTCTTCACTACTCATCATATAAATAAATTGAAAAAATCAAGTGGAACGCACATGCAGTAACCTCTCGTCACAAGCAATAATCGTGAACTAACTACATTCTGACATTGCTGTACAATATAAGTAAAATGAAAGTCAGTTGTCAGAAAATTCCGAGAAAAATCTCGGAGTTCACTCCAAGATTTCTCGGAGTGATTTATCTGGCTAATGCAAAATTAGCCAGATAAATGCCTGAGAAAATATGTTTCAGTCCTAAATTTGCTTTTATCCCACAATATCTCTTTGTTTTTTAAAACTAAAAATGAGATATCTTGGGATAATCCATGAAGGGGTTAAGGCGCTTTATAAAATTGATTATGTTCACAGCTACATCAAGGACTTATTTTAAATCCTCCCCAACAGTTTTTAAAACAAGAACTTCCCAGTGGTCATTATGACATCAAGGTTTTTTCTTTGACAAGGTAACAAAGTACCTTTTATTGAGCAGATTACTGGGGGGGGAACATACCATCAGTGTCAATTCCAACCAGTTTCACAACAAACCACAGGATTCTAAATAAGAAGAAAAGATGTTTTTTTTTTTTTGTTAGTTGTTGCCGCATCGGCTTCTGTGACCATAATGCACCTCCCAAGGTTTTTGCATTTTACTCTGATCCAAGCCTGAGGCGGGATTCGAACCCATGACCTTTGGGTTGCCTTCGAACCCATGACCTTTGGGTTTCGGCAATTATTATTTCTTGTTTTTCAAATATATTACATAGGATATCCATATGTATATTAGCCAAAGCACTGGATATCATGTTTGTTGCTGTGTACAGAGTAGAAGAACAAATGGACAATATGACAATGCATAAAAACAAAATGTTCTTAAAAGTTGTTGCATTTTGCTTGTTTTTTGTTATCAGTTTACTAAATACCTAAATCAAGTATTACTTTTTGCTTATTACATTAATCAGCAGAAATGCTAAATAGGTGATATACCACAGTCGTGTTCATAAGTAATGCATTACCTTAAAAAAGATTTACTGTTGTTATATATTTTTTCTTTGGAATAAATATATAATATTATACATCACTAGAAATGTACAATTTATACAGATTTCAATAATACTCTATGTATTATTAAAATTAATGGTTATTAATTTAACAGGTCCATAAATGAAACGAGTAAAACTCACAAGGATATTATTGTAATAATAGTTAATAAATTCTTCAAAATATAAAAGGAATAGCGTATAGAAAAACATTCAACACAATATATTTTGACACATAGTTAATGATTAAGTTGGTATTACATATTATCAGTATTTAACTGGCCAACCTGTTTCTTATGACCATCTTATATTGATTTAGCATGCTATGAATTCTGAAAATCATTAATGGATATAATATGATACCAAATTTGAAATCGATTCAATAAGCCAGTTTAGAATGTGGCTTGCATTTTGATAACTCGAGGTGATTTTGATAACTTGCGAGGTGATCTAATTGAGGTGTATAAGGCCTTAAATGGTTGAGCAAGCTCAATGCTGATGGAATTCTTCCTCTTGCTCAGATTACTCACCTGAATAGACATAAATTTAAATTGAAGAAAGACAAAAATAGAATAGATGTGTGGAAATTTGCATTTAGCCAGCAGGTGGTTGAGCATTGGAACAAATTTCTATCTGTTGTAGTGGAGGTCAACAACTTAAATAAGTTCAAAGTAGAACCAGACAAACATTTGGAGTGATGGGTGAAATGGCATGAGGTTTTTTTTTTTTTTGGCTGATGCTATATAAACTTGCTTTCTTGCATCATATGCCTCTACTAAAGCTAATGCTAACTCACAACTAATTTTCTTCTACAAGATTGGAAAACAAAATGAGAAAAAACAAGCATTCCTTATGAATATGACTGTATGATTGTTTAATTTATTTAATCATAGAACCTGAAATACGTGTTGGATTTCAGGTGCTGTTGACTTTAAAGTATTACAAAAATGATATCAAGAGTAGGAGACTGGCAGAATTACTTAACAAATACAGGTCACTGTTGAAAAAAAGGAATTAGGGTTGAATTTGAAAGTGTCTGCAATTCTGCCCAGACACGATAGGAGGGAGTATAGGCCTAAACGATAGGAGGGAGTATATGAAGAGAGCCTTGTTGATCAATTCGGCCCTGGACAGATTGTGCAAGGCTCAAGGGGTAGAATTTTTTTCAGCCTGGACTGTACTTGTTAACAGGAGAGACTGCTTCTACAGGGATGGGATATCAGTTTACTAAATACCTAAATCAAGTATCACTTTTTGCTTATTACATTAATCAGAAATTACTTAAATAGAAAGGGTGCAAGAATATTTGCTGATGCTATCGAGGCAGTATTAGGTGGGTCGGAAAACTGCTACCTTGGGGGAAGACAAAGACTAACAGATTAACAGTAGCCACTGGCAGAGGTGAAAGAGATTCTTGCACTGCTTCTATTGGAATGAGCAGAAGCCTGAAAAACATGATGCAGGATATTTCAGAGACTGCTGGGAGTCATTGCGGTACAAGTAAACACATCAGTTGTGTTAGGGTAGCTAAGAATAGAAACAGGTGCATGTATACTTGCTTGTATACCAATGCTAGGAGTTCAGTAAATAAATTTGACGAATTTGAGGTATTGCTCAAAACATCAAAGGCAGATATTGTTGGGATATCAGAGACGTGGTGTCACACAGATATAAGGAATGCAGAACTGGAATTTGGGGAGTACAACATCTACAGAAAGGAAAGACAGGATAGGAAGGGAGGAGGGGTTATGCTATTAGTTAAGAAACACATAAAATCCAAGGAAGTGAAGCCAGTCAACATCACTGGGCAGTGCAGTGTCGAGTCAGTTTGGTGTGACATAAGAATTGGGAGATCAAAGTTGAGGGTAGGTGTGTGCTATAGGCCTAATGACTCTGATGAGTATAATAAGAAACTGTACAGGGGAATAACGTGGGCCAGTAAATCAGCGAGTCTTATAATGGGGGATTTTAATTTCCCAGATATTGACTGGAATTTGGGGGCTGGTCACTCACACACTAGCAAGGCTTTTGTGGATTTATTGGAATGATTGTTTTCTACATCAGCACGTTCGGGAGGCAACTAGAGGGAGTAATACTCTTGATTTGATTATCAGTAGTGATTCTTCATGCATTAAGAATCTGCAGATATATGAACCACAAGGATCACAGTGCATTGAAGTGGGATTTACTCAAAGAGGTAACTACCATTAGGGATAAAGGGAAGGGTTATTGCTTTCGTAAAGGTGACTACAATGGACTGAGACAGTATTTAAATTCTATACAGTAGGACCAACTGATGATGTTACCAACAGCGAATTCAAAGTGGGAAGCATTCAAAGATTGTTTTTTTTTTTTTTTGTTTGTTATTCGGTCTTTAGGAGCATTAGTAACTAAGGCCATATTGCCTGGGGTATGCGGTGGTCATTCCCTGACCTTTCCGCATCCTCCGTATTTGGTGGTGACGGGCTCGAACCCCGGTCTAATCAAGAAGCGTGTGCTACGCACTGCTGCTCCTTCCCACCTGGCTACGGATGTGCCAGCATTCAAAGAACTTATCTTGGAAGCTACTAGGCTTTACATACCAACTAAGAAATATTGTTCATGGTTTAGGCCTAAATGGATGTCAGATGAACTAATGAGACATATGGCAGAGAAGAAAAATGCATGGGATACATACAAATTAACACGTGACACAGAAGCCTATGATAGATATAAGTTGATCTGTAACCAAGTTACAAAGGAGGTTAGGCAGGCGGAGGCAGATTACGAGAAATCTTTGGCAAGGGATGCAAAGAAAAACAGCAAAGAGTTCTTTACTTATGTAAACTCTAGAAGGAAGGGGATCAATCAGATTGGTCCACTTGATATCGATGAGTCAACTGTTGATGATCCTGCTCAGGTAGCTAACAAACTAAATGAATATTTTGCATCGACATTCACACATGAGGAGTTATTCAGCGAGGGGAATGCCAGAGGTGTATTCAACTCTGGCAGTAAGCTAGAGAATCTTGTAATAGCTGAGAGTAAAGTGGAGGAGAAATTGTTGAAGATAAACACAAGAAAGGCACCTGAGGTGGATGGGATCTATCTAGTTATATTAAAGGAGGCAGCAAAGGAAGTAAGCAAACCCTTAGCCATAATTATGAGAGCTTCCTTGGACTCAGGGGAGGTACCCACAGACCGGAGATGTGCAAATGTGACCCCAATTCACAAAGGAGGATCAAAGGCTGACACAAGTAATTATAGACCTGTGAGTTTAACTTCTGTTCCAGGAAAATTAATGGAGGCACTGGTTAAAGAAGCACTGCAGAATCATCTAGACAAGACTTCAGTTATAGCTCAGACACAGCATGGTTTTGTTAAGGGGCAGTCTTGCCTGACCAATTTGATTGGATACTATGATGCAGTCACAAAAGAACTGGATGCAGTGAATAACGTTGATATTATATACTTGGATCTTACAAAGGCTTTTGATACTGTTGCACATGGAAGACTGCTGCACAAATTGGAGCAGTGTGGCACTGGAGGCAAACTGCTGCTATGGATAAAGGGGTGGTTGAGGGGGAGAAGACAGAGAGATTGGTAATCAATGGACACTGCTCATCTTGGACTAATGTTATTAGTGGAGTCCCTCAGGGTTCAGTGTTGGGTCCATTATTGTTTTCTGTATTTATAAATGATATTGATGATGGTATATCAAGCTTAATGTCTAAGTTTGCAGACGATACGAAGGTTGGCAGGGTTGTCAAGGATACTACTGTCACTATGCTGCTACTGCAACAGGATCTGGAACGGTTGAGCAGAATGGCTGAGAGATGGCAAATGAAGTTTAATATTGACAAATATAAAGTACTACATATGGGAAACAGCAACCCCAGAGCAATGTATCAACTCTGTGGTACTACACTGACAGTGGTAGAGAATGAAAGGGACCTGGGGGTGGTTGTGCAGGCAGATATGAAGTTCTCTGAACAGTGCAGACGGGCTGCAAGAGTAGCTCATGGTGTATTGTCAATGATATATAGGAATTTTTCTAGCAGAGAGATAACGAGGTGATTATTCGCTTGTATAAGGCAATGGTCAGTCCACACCTAGAGTACTGTATACAGGCCTGGAGGCCTGTATACAGTACTCTAGGCTGTATACTTGGGGGTGGTTGTGCAGGCAGATATGAAGTTCTCTGAACAGTGCAGCCCGTCTGCACTGTTCAGACATTGACAATGTCTGAACAGTGAATTCCTGTATATCATTGACAATACTCATGGAGTATTGTCAATGATATACAGGAATTTTTCCAGCAGGGATAAGGAAGTGATTATTCCCTTGTATAAGGCAATGGTCAGGCCTCACCTAGAGTACTGTATACAGGTCTGGAGGCCTCATTTCAAGAAGGATGTAGAGCTGCTGGAACGAGTACAGAGAAGGGCAACAAGATTAGTGAATGGAACAAAGGGGTGCTCTTACAAAGAAAGGCTTAAATTTTGCAAATTACAGTGTCTGGAGACTAGGCACCAGCGAGGTGATCTGATAGAGGTGTATAAAGCCTTGAATGGTTTGCGCATGCTCAATGCTGATGGGATTCTTCCTCTAGCTCAGAAGAATCACCTGAGAGGGCATAAATTCAAATTGAGGAAAGACAGATGTAGGATAGACGTGCGGAAATTTGCCTTTAGCCAGCGGGTGGTTGGTTGGTGGAACAGACTTCCATCCCTTGTAGTGGAGGTTGATAGCCTAAATAAGTTTAAGGCTCAGCTGGACAGGTATTTTGAACGAACAGAGGGGTGAAGTGGAAGTGGGTTTTTTTTTTTTTTTTTTTTTTTTGGCTGATGCTGCATAAGCTTGCTTTCTTGCATCAAATGCCTCTACTAATGCTAAACTGACTAATTTTGCAGCATACTTGCATGCTGATCAGCTATTTAAATGAGCTTCCTGTTACAATGTAATCATTATGACTTATTTTTTCTAGATCCTGTTCTCATGTTGGTATGATCGTGCTTGTTAATCAATTTTTCCAAAAAATTCTGAAAATTTTGGCTTTTATCTTTATATAAGAAGTTTAAATTTCTTTTGAATTTCAGTAAACTTTGTGGTATTTTTTTCAAATATGGACCTACTAGTTATATTAATATATAGACTTTAAAGATGCTGTTATATGGCTCTATCTTTAATATAGAATACAGTATACAAGGAATGCAGACTTATTTCATTTAAGTATTTGTCCAGCCTTTCCTTAAATTTAATAGTGGCATGTCCGTATTTTCTGTGATTTCTGTCCTTGTATATATGTCTAGTTTTTCTGAAAATGCCTTAATTTAATTCTCCCAATTATTTTCTCACGAAAAAAATATTTGCAAACATCTAATATCTTTAAATTTAAACAGTTGTTTTAGTGTTAATTAATCATTTTGGAATTTTTACATGCTGTATATATACCCATTTGCAAAAGTTAAGGAATTTACATAGTTTTAGAAATATCACACTATTGTCTCTATAAATTTCAATAAAATTTTGTGTAGACATCAAAGCAAGTAACTCAAACTCCACTAAAAAGCACAATGACATAGAGCTGTAATAGGTACTTCTTTCACATCAAGACGTCAAGCTGCTTGATTGCCAAGGAATATGCGTCGTAGCATTTTCGTTTCCCACATGGATCTGAACATGTAACCAGGCACTACCTCACAGGTTATAAAAGAAGAAATGAACATAATAGCAACCATAGAACAATTTTCCATTTGTAGTGAAGCCTACTCTGCATTCAGGATTGAAGTGGATACCTGCAACCTTGAGACATTAGCACACCCAGCAAACTGGCTGGTGGGTTTAAAAATTCACACATTCTACAATCTGGTCAAAAAGTGTTGGGCAACCAGTTGCACCAAGGAACCTATTCATGTGGATGGCAGCTGACTACTTTCCCTTGATGTCCTCAATAATATGCATTTTACCGACTTAATTAGCATTAGTAGTGGCATTTGATGCAAGAGGGGCTTAGAGGGGAACAGGTATTAGGCTTTAGACTGTGTTATCAGACACAGTCTAAAACACTGATGGATCCAATATCTTTCTATTACAGAAGATTTAGGAGAAGTCCGGTTGGCCTGCCTCCCTAAAATCCACTCATGCACACCTTCTCGATGGTAAGCCCTGTTACATCACTTAGGTGGCAACAAACATGTAGAGTGGTTCTCTTCAAGACGCCTGGTCAGCCTGAAGAGGAAAAGACCAAACCCTCCAGCATAGTTGCTGGAGAGGCCTTCATCTTGCAGTGGCTGATGATGATGATGCAAGAAAGCAAGCTCATACAGTAAGAGCCCAAAAAAAAAAAAAAAAAACCCATTTCACCCATCCATTCGTTCAAGATGTTTGTCTAGTTCTGCCTTGAATTTATTTAAGCTGTCAACTTCTACAACAACAGATGGAAGTTTGTTCCAGCATTCAACCACCCACTAGCTAAGGACAAATTTCCACACATCTATTCTACAACTGTTTGCCCTCAATTTAAATTTATGTCCCCTTATGCTGAACAACAGGAAGAATCCCATCAGCATTGAGCTTGCTCAAACCATTCAAGACCTTATACACCTCAATCAGATCACCTTGCAGGTACCTAATCTCCAGACATTTGCAGAACTTAAGCTCTTTCTTCATAAGAACAACCCTTTGTTCCATTCACTAATCTTGTTGCCCTTCTCTGTACTCGTTCCACCAGCTCTACATCCTGCCTAAAATGAAACCTCCAAACCTGTATACAGTACTTGAAGTGTGGCCTAATCATTGCCTTATGCAAGGGAATTCCGTGGTACCACCCTGAGTTTGGTACCACACATTTGATACGTTACTCTGGGGTTGCTGCTACCCATATGCAGTACTTTACATTTGTCAATGTTAAACTTAAGTTACCAACTCTCAACCCATCTGCTCAACTTTTCTAGATCTTGTTGCAGTAGCATACTGTCATTAGTGTCATTAACAACCCTGCCAACCTTTTTATCATCTGCAAACTTAGATATTAAGCTTGATATACCATCATCAGTATCATTAATAAATACAGAAAACAATGGACCCAACACTGAACCCTGAAGGACTCCACTAATAACATTAATCCACGAAGAGCAGGCAGTGTCCATTGATTACCACTCTGTCTTGTCCCACTCAACCATCCTCACTACAATGCAACTCGCACCAAGCCGTCATTCCACCAACAATGATATTCAAGAGATCAGCAAACCCTCACTGGTAGCACAGTGGATATAATCATCCTGCCCACACTGGTTAGAAAATAGCTTTTTTTTTTTTTTTTTTTTCATCCAGCAAACAGGCAAATTGCTCACAGAATAAATACAATTTACGGGACGCCTCCGTAGCCAGGTAGGAAGGAGCAGCAGTGCATAGCACACGCTTCATGATTAGACCGGGGTTCGAGCCCATCACCACCAAATACGGAGGATGCGGAAAGGTCAGGGGATGACCACCGCATATTCCTGGAGCAATATGGCCTTAGTTGCTAATGCTCCTAAAAACCAAACAACAAACAATTTACGGATACAGCATGCTATGCCTTGTGGCCTTAGTTTTCTTGGTGCTTAACACACAATCAATCCCATTTCTCCTTTGCGGTAAGATTTTAGATAATGGAGGATTCTTGAGGAAGGGGCAACTTATAGAACCAATTTCATCCCAGAACAGCTTTACATAGGACTCTTATGATGTGATATCTAGTAGTCAGACTGAATGTTGATTCATCAGAGAAGAGAATGGAACACTATTTCATTGTTTAGTATCCGTTAGCATTAGCATTAGTAGAGATATGTGATGCAAGAAAGCAAGTTTATGCAGCATCAGCCAAAAGGAAAAAAAAAACCGCTCCCATTTCACCCCACCATTCGTTCCAAATACCTGTCCAGCTCAGCTTTAAATTTATTTAGGCTATCAACTTCCACAACAAAGGATGGAAGTCTGTTCCACTAACCAACTACTCGCTGGCTAAAGGCAAATTTCCGCACATCTATCCTACATCTGTCTTTCCTCAATCTGAATTCATGCCCTCTCAGGTGATTATTCTGAGCAAGAGGAAGAATCCCATCGGCATTGACAATGCTCAAACCATTCAAGGCTTTATACACCTCAATCAGATCACCTCGCTGGTGGCTAGTCTCCAGACACTGTAATTTGCAAAACTTCAGCCTTTCTTCGTAAGACCAACCCTTTGTTCCATTCACTAAACTTATTGCCCTTCTCTGTACTCGTTCAAACAGCTCTACATCCTTCTTAAAATGAGGCCTCCAGATCTGTATACTGTATTCAATGTGTGGCCTAACTATTGCCTTATACAAGGGGATAATCACCTCCTTATCCCTGCTAGAAAAATCCTGTATATCTTTGACAAGACACCATGAGCTACTCTTGCAGACTGTCTGCACTGCTCAGAAAATTTCAATTCTGCCTGCACAATTATCCCCAGGTCCTTTTCGTTCTCTACCACTGTCAGTGTAGTACCACAGAGTTGATACATTACTCTGGGGTTACTGCTTCCCATATGTAGTACTTTACATATGTCAATGTTAAACTTCATTTACCACCTCTCAGCCCGTCTGCTCAACTTTTCTAGATCAGTGTTGCAGCAGCGCACTGTCATTAGTATCCTTAACATCAATGCCAACCTTCGTATTGTGTGCAAACTTGGACATTAAGCTTGATATACCATCATCAATATCATTTATAAATACAGAAAACAACAATGGACCCAACACTGAACCCTGATGGCCTCCACTAATAACATTAGTCCACGATGAGCAGCGTTCATTGGTTGCCACTCTCTGTCTTCTCCCACTCAACCATCACTTCAGCAGTCTTCCATGCACAACAGTATCAAAAGCCTTTCTAAGATCCAAATATATGATATCAAAGTTATTCCCTGCATCCAGTTGCTTTGTGACCACATCATAGTATCCAATCAAATTGGTCAGGCAAGACTTTCCCTTAACAAAACCATGCTGTGTCCGAGCTATAACTGAAGTCTTGTCTAGATGATCCTGCAGTGCTTCTTTAACCAGTGCCTCCATTAATTTTCCTGGAACAGAAGTTAAGCTAACAGGTCTATAATTACTTTTGTCCTTTGATCCTCCTTTGTGAATTGGGGTCACGTTTGCACAACTCCAGTCCATGGGTACCTCCCCTGAGTCCAAAGAAGCTCTCATAATTATGCCTTGCTTACTTCCTTTGCTGCCTCCTTTAATATAACTGGATAGATCCCATCCACCCCGGGTGCCTTTTTTATGTTTATTTTCAATAATTTCTCCTCCACTTTCCTCTCAGTTATTACAAAATCATCTAGCTCACTGCCAGAGTTTAATTCACCTCTGGCATTCCCCTCCCTGAATAACTCCTCATGTGTGAATGTAGATGCAAAATACTCATTTAGTTTGTTAGCCACCTGAGCAAGATCATCAACAGTTGAACCATCAATATCCAGTGGACCAATCTGATTCATCCCTTTCCTTCTAAAGTTACATAGGTAAAGAACTCTTTGCTGTTTTTCTTTGCATCCTTTGCCAAAGATTTCTCATAATCTGCCTTTGCCTGCCTAATCTCCTTTGTGACTTGGTTACAAACCAGCTTATAGCTATCATAGGCTTCCATGTTACCCATTAATTTATATGTATCCCATGCATTTTTATTCTCTGCCACATGTCTAATTAGTTCATCTGACATCCGTATAGGCCTAAACTTTGAACACTATTTCTTCGTTGGTATGTAAAGCCTAGTAGCTTCCAAGATAAATTCTTTGAATGCTTCCCATTTTTGAATTTGCTGTTGGTAACATCATCAGTTTGTCCCATCGTATAAAATTTAAATACTGTCTCAGACCACCGTAGTCACCTTTACGAAAGCAAAAACCCTTTCCTTTACCCCTGATGGTAGTTACCTCTTTGAGTAAATCCCACTTTAGCACACTGTGTGAGATCTTGATTGTAAATTGATATGCAGGCTTTTTTCTCATTTCATTTGACCAATTATTGTTTGTCTTTCAACATTGTTGCTTGTGTACAACCTTCACCTTGCAATTCCAAGAGACTAATGTGTTACAGTCCCTTGGAATTGCTTCCATATCCTTGAGTGGTGCAGACACGTTAAAGAACCTGGCAACCTCCATAAGTGGTTGGCTTGTTTGTTGTGTTTGTTTGTTATTTGGTTTTTAGGAGCATTAGTAACTAAGGCCATATTGCTCCGGGGATATGCAGTGGTCATTCCCTGACCTTTCCGCATCCTCCGTATTTGGTGGGCATTGGCTCGAACCCTAGTCTAATCAAGAAGCATGCTATGCACTGCTGCTCCTGCCCACCTGGCTACTTAGGCACCCATGGTTGGCTTGTCTCCGTCCTTCCAACGTTGACTCCTGCTTCTATGGCCAAAAATCATTGAAAAAATATCTCCTTGTCAAGTTGCATTCTCTTATTAGGAATAAGAGTGAAAAATATCATTTAAGCTTATTTCTAGAAGAGGTATGAAATTTGTATGTTGTGAGTTTTTATGTGAATTTTATGTATATTTCTTGAAAGAATATTTTAACTTTTTCACATGAATATGTTTACATGGCTTTTTTTAAGTGAAGTTACAAAAAAAGTAAAAATATACCTTTAGGGCACATAAAAGAAGCAAATAATTGTAAAATTCATTTTTTCACATTTCATAAATAAAATTTTTCCATTGCATGATATGATATATTGAATGTAGTTGTTATTAATTTTCACAAATGTTCTGTGCATTCTGGATGAAAGCTGATACTTGATAATAGTTTTCCAGATTCCATTTTCTAAAAGTGGTCAGGTAAAGCTTCATTATCAGGCAGCTGTTTAAAATTCAGTAATCAGTTTTTGCACAGTGATTATTAATGCATACCCATGTGTTATTCCATTTTGGCTACTTACATATGCATACCCATATGTTACATTTTGGCTACTTACAACTGTGCTGCTATTTTAATTGTAGGAGGGGTAGTTGATAACTTCATGACCTAAATAATAAATAGTGATTTCCTTTTATATCGTTAATATAATTAAATATTACCTTTGTTAAATGTCCTTAAATTTTCAAGAGAAAGCAACAATTTTTCTCCTCTTTCTGGAACAGTTGAAAAAAAAAAATGAAGAAATTTGTGTGGAAAAAAAACAAGTTAGTTAATATATAGAGTGCATTATATTTCAGGTGCATTAGATTTTTATATCTTAAATTAATTGAATGTTTTGCTTATTCTGTGAATAACAGTAGCAAAAAAAAGTGTATAAAACTGCTTGTAATTATCTTGTTACCCATTAACTACTAAAGGCGCCTCTGTATCCAGGTGGGAAGGAGCAGCAGTGCGTAGCACAATCTTCTTGATTAGACCGGGGTTTGAGCCCGTCACCACCAAATACGGAGGATGCGGAAAGGTCAGGGAATGACAACCGTATATTCCCGAAGCAATATGACCTTGCTAATGCTCCTAAAATAAATAAAATAACTACTAATTAATTAACTAATAATATATAAAAGTAATCACTTTCACTTCACCTCCCAACATAATTCCTTCCACATTAGCATTAGTAGAGGCATTTGATGCAAGAAAGCAAGCTTATGCAGCATCAGCCAAAAAAAAAAAAAAAAAAAAAAACCCACTTCCACTTCACCCCTCTGTTCGTTCAAAATACCTGTCCAGCTGAGCCTTAAACTTATTTAGGCTATCAACCTCCACTACAAGGGATGGAAGTCTGTTCCACCAACCAACCACCCGCTGGCTAAAGGCAAATTTCCGCACGTCTATCCTACATCTGTCTTTCCTCAATTTGAATTTATGCCCTCTCAGGTGATTCTTCTGAGCTAGAGGAAGAATCCCATCAGCATTGAGCATGCGCAAACCATTCAAGGCTTTATACACCTCTATCAGATCACCTCGCTGGTGCCTAGTCTCCAGACACTGTAATTTGCAAAATTTAAGCCTTTCTTTGTAAGAGCACCCCTTTGTTCCATTCACTAATCTTGTTGCCCTTCTCTGTACTCGTTCCAGCAGCTCTACATCCTTCTTGAAATGAGGCCTCCAGACCTGTATACAGTACTCTAGGTGAGGCCTGACCATTGCCTTATACAAGGGAATAATCACTTCCTTATCCCTGCTGGAAAAATTCCTGTATATCATTGACAATACTCCATGAGTATTGTCAATGATATACAGGAATTCACTGTTCAGACATTGTCAATGTCTGAACAGTGCAGACGGGCTGCACTGTTCAGAGAACTTCATATCTGCCTGCACAACCACCCCCAAGTCCCTTTCATTACATAACCATATTTTAATAACTGAACAGCTTTACTGCCTTTTACCACATACAATTTTGCCTGCTGAGCAACTTTCTTGAACATTTTGTGAACAACATGCTACAAAACTGTTCTAGTCATATAAACGTAAATTCTGGTACCATGACAAGATGCTTAAATACCAAATGCACCAGATCAATGGCAGAAATCACTCTCTACAGTCTTCAATGCAGGGTGAGCATAGGAGGGTGCATAGGATAGGTAGGGTCATGTTCATGTAGGAATAAAATAAAATTTCAATTTTATGAACTGTTTTATTTGTAGCACTTTGTTTACCCACATATCAAATTACATAAAATTATTATCTGCAATAATTTGCAGTTCAAAATGAATATGTTAAGTAATCCAAAATAGTGAGATACATATTTAGATAAAATTAAAAGTAATAATAAGTGGCCAATTTAAGATTAAAGCTGTAAATATAAAAATAATCTAGAACAATAAATCATAATTAGAATAATAATCAATAAATCTATAAAACAAATAATAATTCCCAACAGTCATTTTAAATTAAAGAATACTCAATGAAAATATAGATCTTTCATATTAACAATCAATGTTATGATAATATATAACATTAGAATCATAAACAGAAAACCATTTCAAAACTAATAATTTCCACCTCAAGCGTAGACCTAAAAGTTAAATTTCAACACATTTTGCATACATTACCTTAGTAGGCAGACCCGGTTCATAATTTTGGAACTTTGGCAACTGCCGTATCTCTTTAATACTCAATTGATTCTCTCTAATTTCTGTTATTTCTAGTGGAACAAAAACATGAAAAACTGTTGGATCTAACTGTTCTTGGATGCCTTCCTCAATATTATCTTCGATGTGCAATTTTTCACTGCCGTTTTGAAAGTTTTTCCCATCATAATTCAGGTGATCTACCTTCACTTTTCGTTTTTTTGCCTTTACTCTCTGCATCAATTTTGCAGACAATTGCTGTATGTGTAAAAAGGGATCATTTTTTTCTCGAGAAAAAGAAGATTGCTCTACTAGTGCCTTGAACTGTTGTTTGTTTTCACATCCAGCATACAGGGATTTCTCTATGTCCATTTCATGCCTGCTCAGCTTCTTTGTACCCGTGAATATTTGCGGTTTGCACAGATTTTCCTGGTGTATCATAAGTTTTTCTTGAATAGCCTCCAACCTCTGATTTAAAACTTCTGGCTGGACAGACAGGTGGGACTTCTGTGAAAACTGGAAAAAATTTTAAAAAATACAATGTCAACACAATGCTAAAGGCACATGATATTAATTTCAATTCAATATAAAGATATACACAAATCTATACAGTATAAAGTTAAATACCATAATAATTACAACTTTAAAAATTTCATTATACAAAAATATTTCCATGTCCTGTATGAACTTCTCTTATTATTAATGCTACAGAAGTCTCACTTCAATAAAATAGTAATAATCTGGCTAATGCTTCCTTAAATTTATTCAAACTTTCCACTTCCATAGCACAAGATAGCAGTTTGCAGATGTAACTAGGGTAAGACCAATGTGGCCCCTGCTGTAGGTACCGATTAAATGTAGGTGCTATACCAGATTTAAGATAGTTAAATAATAATTTTTGGAATATTATTTTCATGTCTTTATAAAAATATTTTCCATTTATATTTATTTTATAGTAAAACCACTTTTTTATTTTAAATTAGAACAGAAAAAAACACAGCACCCCTTTGCTGCAGATGATAATGCCTCAAAGTTTTTGTCCTTCCAATTAATTGGAAGGACAAAAAATTGTGTGTGTGTGTGTGTGTGTGATTTTATAAGGTAAGTAATATTTTTTACATAATATAATTTGTAAGTATTCTACATTGAAATATTTTTTCAAATATTTTTTGAACAATTTACTGTACTCCAAACTGTATTGTATTATTATTAAAATTTACTAATTCTTATATATTTTTAAATATTTGAACTAATAACAACTATTATATTTGTATACCATTTAACTGTAATTAATTAATTATAAAACTGTTACTTCTTTTAGATAAATTTTTAGAACTTGAAATGTCAACTAAAAAGAAGTCTCGCTGAGAATATAAGAAACAAAAAGAAAGAGTTTTGGCAGAACAGAGAAAACAATCAAAAGTATTTGACAACCGGTGCATAAGAGTTGAACACCTTCCCTGGCCTTCTCAGTTCTCCCTTCCTATATCATGCGGATGCCTCCTTCTACCTTTCCCATCTATCACTAAACTTTCCCTCTACCACCCCATTCCAGTTGCTACAATTTTTCAAGGACTAGTCCTCTATCTCTCTTGGTGGTGATGGCCCAGTGAAAGCTACAAAGCAGATGACACACCTTCTTGAGTCAAGGATGGGTGCCAGGAAGCAGCCTTTTACACCACAGAATCCAATGATATTCAAACATGATTAAAGATGCATGACTGGCTTGACAGTGCTGCTTTACATCACAGATCCAATTAGTAAGTGAAAAAGAATCAAGGCTCAATAGATATGAGAAAAATCTTGGAAGCTGCCACAAACATACATACATGTCTAGAGGAATCCATACGTTTGCAAATCAAAGATGTTTTAGTATCAGAATTAGCCATAGTCCAAGGAAACCACAGGCTTTTGCAGCACCAGCCAAAAAAAAAAAAAAAAAAATAGATAAGAAAATACAAATTATGCACTTCCCTCCTCACGTAGGTAACTATTCAGTTGACCTCTCAATTTTTCTGTCAGCCTCAACTACCTGTGGAAGCAACCAATTCCAGTGATCAATGACTAACTGGCTAAAAGAAAACTTCCTACAATCTAGTCAAACCTCTTCCCATGTAATTTGAATTTATGGTCCAGAGTTCTGGAATTCTTTATAACAGTGAAAATTCCAACTTCATTCATTTTACTAACCCCTCTCAGAGTCTGATAAACCCCAATCAGGTCCCCTCTAGGGTGCCTGGTCGTCAAGCTCTGTAGTCCATATAATCCAAGTCTTTCCTCATATGGCTACCCTTTTACCACTCTCACCATGGAAGTTGCCCTCTTTGGAGCTTTTCGAGAAACAATGTCTTTTTTCAGATAAGGTTTCCATATTTGGACACTATTCCAAATGCTGTCTTACAACTGCTTTATACAATGGGATTATGACCACCTATCTCTACAGGATACAGTTCAATAAATTATTGAAAGAGCACCACGGACTTTCCTGGCAGCCTATTTACACTGCTCAGAGAACTTCATATCCAACTGAATCATAACTCCCCAATCCCTTTCTTCCTCTATTGTTATTGATTCAACCCCATGAACTGTATAAGTTATTTTGGGGTTGTTGCTCTACAAGTGTAAGACCTTGATTTTACAGCATTGAAACACAGGTACCAGTTTTCTTGAAGCATGTTCAGGTCATTCTGAAGGAGTACTGCTTAGCACTGATCATTAATGACTCTCCCAATCTTTACATCGTCTGAAAATTTTACATCACGCCTTCTATCCCTTTGTTGATGTCATTTATGAAAATCAAAACATTAGTAGTCCCATCCCAGAATCAATACTTGCAGGACCCCACTTCTAACATTATACCAATATGAAGAGTAACCATTAATTGTATCTCTCTGCCTTCTGCCCTGCAGCCTCCCTGCAGTCCATCTTAGAATCTTTCCAGTAATCCCAACATGTATCAGCTTATACAGTAACCTCTCATGAGGGACTGAGTCAAATGCCTTGCTAAAATCCAAATAAACTATGTCAAAATTGTTCCCTACATCCACCTCATGAGTAACTGTGTCAAAATAGCTTATCAGGTTAATTAAACATGCACTTAAACAGAAAGTTAAACATAAAGACATGAACAACATGTCTTTCTCAATGCTGATGCCACACTCAATGTGGAAGCCATCATTTGTTTAATAGCCATGTTCAAAGAAGTGATTTCAGATTCCACAAGCAAGGCCATAATCGAGGTTAAAGCACGAGCTATTGTCGATTCCAATTCCATCAAAGAGTCTTCAGCCATTATCAATAGCAATGCAGTTATGCTTGTAGTGATATCTAACAAATCCTCTTTCTGGCCTTCGCTTACAGAATCCTCACTGGAAAATTCATTTGCTGCCTTTTGTTGAAAATGAAAACATCATTTGCCAACTCTATTTCATGCCTGTTTCAAAATTCCAAATTGATTTCAGAAAAATCTAATTTTCTGATATAAACTTGTTGAACAATTGCTGGGAAATGAACAAAACCCTCCTACCTTTTAAAAAGAAGTATACCAGTTACACATCATAACTGGAAAGAAAGCAGTTTTGTTTTCACATATGCTTTACAAAGTCTATCATATTAAAGTCTATGGACTTGAACGTTGAGTACTTGTAGCAACTTGTGGGATTGCTATATTCTCTTAAAGTCAACTGATCATTTTTTTTTTTATTTACTTCCCCAACTTTTCTTTACTTCTTGTGGAGAACAGATAAACTTAAGCTGTATTTAATAATAATAAAAGAAATACTAATTAACATTTAGTGTTTTATTTGCAATACTCAATAATGTGAAAGTAGCAATGACTTTTTTTTGAAAATGAATATGTAACAAATTTTCCACTGTTAATCATTGGCCAGTATCAATACCATATCACAAGTTATGGTGAGTGGGAGGATGAAAGGCAGGGCTGTACCTCAGCAAATGACATCTTTTTTCCATGTATCAATTTCCTCAAGGTAATCTATCACCAATGACCTATCATCAAGGTAACCTATCACCAGTAGCACATTACTGAATTTTATTTGCAATGAGAAAAAAAAATACTTAAAAAAGAGAAGAGAGAGGAAATTTTCAGCTACAGCTTTCCAAAATATCAACTGACACAAATTCTGCATTTATAAAATAACTTTATAATAAAAACAGCCTATTTTCTATTAAGATATTTTCCTAAAAAAGTCATTCAAATGAAACTGAAAAAGTTTAAAGTTGTATTTTGCAAACAATAAGGAAACTATTCTTATCAATCTTCAATGTAATCCCATTACATATGAATCACTTTTCCATCATTGCACTAATGCCTGGAATACACAGGGGAAATTTTGTGGTTGGCATTAAAACAATTTGTGCACTGCTACTTTTATTTCTTTATCTGAGAAGTTACTTCCTCTTAGTGTATCTTTTAGCAGTCAAAAAAAAGGTGTTAATCACATGGAGCTAGGTCTCTGGTAGGCGCCTCCGTAGCCAGGTGGGCAGGAGCAGCAGTGCGTAGCACACGCTTCTTGATTAGACTGGGGTTCGAGCCCGTGACTACCAAATACGGCGGATGCGGAAACGTCAGGAAATGACCACCGCATATTCCCGGAGAAATATGGCCTTAGTTGCTAATGCTCCTAAAAACCAAATGATAACAACAACAGGTCTCTGGTAATAGAGGATGAAATAATATTTCAAATTTTATTTCCTATATCTGATTCACTGTATAATGGATGGTGCGAGTATGAATGTTATCATGCAACAGTATCATACCACACACACCTGAGCAAACCATGGCATTTCTTTGGAATTATTGGCTTCAAATGGTTCAGAGGCACATCAGTATTTGTCACTTATCACGATTCCTCCTTTCTCTAGATAACATTGCAGAATCTCTCATTTATGATCCCAGAATACAGTGTGCAGGACTTTCCTGCCTGATTGAAGAAAGCTTGGATACAGCTTTCTTCAATCGAGGTAATGATGTACAGAGCCACTCTGAAATTGTACATTTGCTTTCCAGTGTGTAATGATGCACTCAGGATTCATCTCTGCACACTGTGTCCTTAGAAGGTGTCTTTTTTTTTTGTGCTCATATTGTCCAAAAAGCACGGAACACATTAGGTCATCATTCCTTCAGCTCTGGTGTTAAACACCATGAAATCCATTGGATACTCATGTTTTGCAACTTCTCACTGATAACATGCATTCAACCAGCATTAGTCTTGCATCAAGGCAATTTCTTCAATAGTAATGTAATGGGGTTTCTTGTATGAGTTCTTCCACTGCTGTATGACTTCTGGTGTCATGACATGATGTACTTGCCTGGTCATGAAGGATCCTCACCACTTTCAATAATTATTCAATGACTCACACACTTGCTGTTGTTCACCATACTGAGCTAAATTTCAGCAGGTTTTATTCCTTCTATATTCAAAAATTGGATTAACATATTGCATCTCTATCTTTGCACATACGTACAAGGGTGCTGACATCTTGAAAATTTACTGTTTCCAAATAATGCCAGCAGATAGCACCATGCAGGTACTTAGTGTTGATTTCAAGGTTTTCATTTGAATGACCTTTGTATATTTCTTCTTTCCCTATGATACACATCCTAAAAGTGAAAGAAAAAAAACAAAACAAAATAATTTTAATATTTATCTTTGAGTTTAATATCTCCATACCTGCATACCAGCATTATGTAAGTATAAATTCACTTCCTCTTCATTAAGTCCACACTGCCTTAATTCTTCTTTCTTTTCTTCTATCTTCTCTGTACTGACAAAATCACTAAGTGAGTGAGTTCCAGATACTGCTTCTGTTAAAGGTGTGTAAGAAGTAGAATGATAAAACTGACGATGTTGCTCAAACTGTCTGAAGTATAAAACAAAGAAGAAAAATCATTAGTAAGCTAATATTTATTAAAATTCTGATGCACAGAAAAACTCTAAAAATATTTTATAACATATTTACAAAAACATCCAAAATGTGATTTGTTTTTATGCTTTTTTCTATTATATAACCCATGTCTATGTGTTTGTTTGTTTTCTTGAGAATTTTTTGGGCACATTAGCATCTATGGCCATAGTGTGCTGTATATGTGGTAACTAATAAAATGATTCAGTCTAAGACTAGAGAAATCTATCCTTGAACTGGATAATTTAAAGTCTTAAAACATTTTCACTCTTCTAAAAATGATTACTGTATATTACTATCTAAAGGAGATGATATACAGTAATCATTTTTAGCAAGGTAAAAATGTTTGAGACATTTATTTCATGCAAAAAGTGCAGTAATATAAGTGGAAGTTAGTTTGTGTCTGGAGTGAGAAGGTTCTAGCATTCTCTTGAAAATTTTGTATACATTCAGTTTATATGCCAGTTACATACGCCAGTTTATGGTTCAAGGGTTGGCTTGATACTTTGAAGCTTATTATTATAATAAGCTTCAAAGTATGATTTTGCCAAATTGGGTACCACTAAAATGTGCATTTTTTTCTGGATCACTGGTGTATTGTTATTGTTATTTTTTTTAGGAGCATTAGCAACTAAGGCCATATTGCTCCGGGGATACGCGGTGGTCATTCCCTGACCTTTCCGCATCCTCTGTATTTGGTGGTGACGGGCTCGAACCCCAGTCTAATCAAGAAGCGTGTGTTACGCACTGCTGCTTCTGCCCACCTGGCTACGGAGGCACCCATTGGTGTATAGTCTTGAGTTGGAACCTTCCACTTGTCATCAGATGGGAAGACAGCCAATTGGGCAACTTTGTTAGCTAGCTCATTGCCTGAGGTCCAACAGAAGCATATGCTTTTCCTATTTTCAGTTAAGTTATTCAACAAGGTGATTATTTCCTTTAAAACTGGGTGAATGGTGTTCACAGCATTTGTCAGAGTTTGGAGTGCACTTAATGAGTCTGAAAAAATTATACTCTTTTGGAATGTCAGAGGACTCTATATACTTCAGGGCTATCTGAACTGCTATTAGTACAGTAGAAAATATATTAAGCTTATTGGTAGCTGATAGCCCAATGCAATGTTTGGGGAAACTGCTATTCCAACAAGGGCATTGTTCTTTGATCCATCTGTAGGCAATGTATTATAGTTGGGGAACTAATCTACTACTGTGTAGTAAAGCTGTAAGAAATTTTTTATGTGGTGTTGATTTTTTGCATTTATGCAGTAAATCACATGGAGATGGACCCATCTTACAAAACTGGAGTAGTATTCTCAACATTCTCAAAAGTCAGGTTAAGTCTGCTAACAGTTGTTTATTCTCAGGCTAGAGGTTGATTAATAGTAGGATGGTTTTGGAATAGGGTGGATTGAGGCTGCTGTGTGCAGCTGCTGAAAAGTTGCACCTTTGAAAATGGACAAGTTTTTGGAAAATTGACTTTTTTTTTTTTTTTTTTACTTAATTATGATATTAAATAGTTTTAATTGTCCTAATCATATATGTTAGCTAAATTCAAGAATAGCCTTTATTATTAATAATTTTGGCACAAACACTTATAACTAGTAAATTGCAGTGTATGTTTTGTTTGTTTGTTTTGATTTTATTGGCGCATTAGCTACTAAGGCTATAATGCACCAATGCAGTGTATGCATTGTAGTAATTAACTGCAGTCTCTTAAATTGTAGTAAATAGTTCAAAGGCCATTAAGATAAATCTGCATGGCAGAAATCATATAGATTAACCGATTTTTGTATTCAGCAAAGTATCTAAAAAGTCAGCAGCATTACTTAGAAATGCAATAATGCAGTACACACAACCTAGGAATAGTGTGACATTGTTACACTCTTATCTCTTAGTTTGTGTGGTATTTTTAAATTAAATTTTGACTAAAATCATGTCTCAAACAAGAACAGCAAAGCAAAAAACTCAAAGTGGGGAATGCTTTGGCTTGGAAGAGGGCTATTGATGGTGGTTCTTTTAAAAATGACAGTGTGCTATTCATTGCCTTTTTGTGGAGCTCTGTAGTGGGACATGATATAGCCAATGGCAGATGTTTGTTGTTATTTGGTTTTTAGGAGCATTAGCAACTAAGGCCATATTGCTCGGGGGATATGCGTTGGTCATTCCCTGACCTTTCCGCATCCTCCGTATTTGGTGGTGACGGGCTCGAACCCCGGTATAATCAAGAAGTGTATGCTACGCACTGCTGCTCTTTCCCACCTGGCTACGGAAGCGCCTATGGCAGATGTCTTTGAGGACTTTCATTACATTGAGTGTGAGGAGATTAAGTACCAATTTAACACTCTGACTGGCTAACATGAGGTTTTGAAGAATAGCGTTGATGTCTCCGATGAAATTAAAAAGAGGGAAACATCAAGAACTCATCTGCACAGCAAAATGCTGGTGACTACATTTGTACATCACATGACGGATACAACAAAATCCTCCACGGCAGAAAATGCAAGTCCCACAGAAGTAGCTATTGTCATTGACTCTACTGTAAGCGGAGCAGAAATATATTTTGCAAAAAGTTAGACGGAATATATTTAACTCACTTTGCTGAATGGTATATTTTCTTGAATATACAAGTAGCAGATTGTAATATTAACATTAATAGCTATTCAAACCTGCTGCTACTGCCTCTAGGGCAGGGGTCGGCAACCTTTTTTGAGTGAAGAGCCATTTTTGATCTAATTTAAAAAAAAAAAAAAAGAGAATCTGAAGAACCACACCTCAGCTCAAGAAGTGGGGGGAGGAAATTTTTGAAGAAATGGAAGAGTGGGAAGGTGTTTTATTAAAAAAATATATATTACATAATTTATAATATACATTATATATATATATATTTTTTTTTTTTTTCAAATATCATTTATTAATACTGAAAAAAATGTAACAAACATCCAATTAGGTACGAATTAGTGTGACATTTGCTGCTGAACTTCTTGAGCAAGTCTCTCAACATTAGGCGAGTATGCCGTAATTTTCATCTTTAAACGTGCTGAGAGAGAGACATTGTTCAAACAGTTTCTTGATTTATTTTTAATATAGTTCATGTTCAAAAATATTTGCCGGCAGAAATACATCGAACCAAAAACTGAGAGAAGTCTAAATGCAAATATTTTCAAATTTATATACTTGTCCAGTAAGCTACTTCACGCATCGAACACAATTTGGTCTTGCATTTTCAACTTATCTATCGACGTATTTTTTGTGTAGAATTTCCCTCTCCAAATCCTCAATTTGAGTTTTAAGGCATTTTAGTCTTGCACTCTAGTACATGTCCTTGATTTTTAAGTCCTCTAACTCCATTTCAAATTGTGCTTCATGTGAGCTAAAAGTTAAAGAGCCACAGTTACATGTTCAAAGAGTTGCATGTGGCTCGCGGGTCTGCAACCTGCAAGAGCTGCTGGGAGTCATCATGGAACAAGTAAATACATGGGCTGTGTTAGGTTAACTAAGTGTTTCATTAGCATTAGCAGAGGCTATGATGCAAGAAAGCAAGCTTATTTTAGGAAGGATGGAGAGTTGCTAGAACGAGTACAGAGAAGGGCAACAAGATTGGTGAGAGGAACAAAGGGGTGCACTTATGAAGAAAGGCTTAAATTCTTCAAGTTGAAGCATCTGGAGACTAGGCACCTGCAAGGTGATCTGATTGAGGTGTATAAGGCCCTGAATGGTTTGAGCAGGCTCAATGCTGACGGATACTTCTGCTTGCTCAGACTAAGAACCTGAGGGGACATAGATTCAAATTGAGGAAAGACAGTTGTAGAATAGATATGCAGAAGTTTGCCTTTAGCCAACGGGTAGTTGATTGCTGGAACAGACTTCCATCTGCTGTTGTGGAAGTTGATAGCTTAAATAAATTTAAGGCTGAACTAAACAAACATTTGGAGTGACTGGATGGGTGGAAGGGGTTTTTTTTTTTTTTTTTGGCTGATGCTGTATAAGCTTGCTTTCTTGCATCATATGCCTCAACTAATGCTAATGCTAATAAACTATATTTTTAATTTCATGCGCTATATGTAAAAAAAAAAAAAGTAAAGTGCAGCCATTATCAACCCACTGCAGGATGGAAGCCTCCTCAACAATTCATGTTGAGGGAAATGGACCATAATCTGCCACGCTGGTCCGGTGCGGGTTGGCAGATCGACCGTATTCAGCAGTCAGGGGCTTGAACCCCGGTCTACTCAAAGAGCGTGTGCTACTGCACTCCCGCTCCTGCCCACTCGGCTACGGAGGCCTTGAGTGGTTATTAAATGCCCACTCGGCTACGGAGGCCTGTGCTATATGAGTGGTTATTAAATATAGTAATTAATTTTAATGGAAAATAACCATGTAACATCCTTCCCTAACTAACAAAGCAATATTTTATTTCTTAACTTTTGCAGAGCATCAAAAATTAAGTCTTATAGACCACTGAATGGGAACTTTTGAGTAAAAGGTTCCCATTCGATGGTCCTTTACAAATTTTTAAAAAAAAAAAAAATTCTAAATACATCTCACTATTGTCTTAAAACTACTAGAACTTAAAGAGAAAACGAATGAATAATCTACAGTCAGAAGCAATCCTTCTGTAACTAAAAATACCAACTGAATGTTTGCTTTCTTGCATCATTTGCCACTACTAACAACAATAAAAACATCAATCAAGTAAACAGTGCTGCAAAATACTACATAAAATGCAAGTTTAAATATTCCACTAGACTAAAATATAAAACATATTTAACAAATTTATATCCTTTATTTGTTGTTCTGATATTTGATTATTTGATGTTTTTTTTGGGGGGGGCGAGGGAGGATGCGGCAAAATTTTTATTTCTTTTAACTACAGCGCAACCCCCAATATAACATGGGCATTCAGAGACAACTTTAACATCGTGTCATAACCAAAATGTGTTAAAATAAAATTTTATTTTGTTAAAATAAAAAAAATTGGTCAAAAACTATAAAATTGGTCAACTGTAAAAAAAATTGGTCAAAAACTATAAAATTGGTCAACTGTAAAAAAAATTTGATCAATTGTTTTTTTACAGTTTTTTAACATGGATAAACAATGATCAAAAGACAATGATCTATTAGGCAAGCATTTTTTTATAAGCAAATTTCATTTAGCAAGTTGTTTTCCTTTTATGTTTATTATTTTGCCATTGGTGGCTGAAATGGGTTAAACATTTTAAATGGCAAATGCTCCATCATTGGAGTTTTTTTTTTTTTTTTTAAATGCTATACTTTAAAATAAATAAAAATATTTATTTTAAATTTCAATATTTTAAACAGCAATGCTTCATATACTTAAAAAATAAAATTTCTAAATTCTCACTTTCTAATAACAATCTCATATTTTCAAATGAGAAATTTTCACAGGAAATCCAATCCAATTTATAGTATACTACACAAGATATACTACCAATATCTCTCTATTACAGAAGATTTAGGAGAAGGCCGGTTGGCCTGCCTCCCTAAAATCCACTCATGCACACCTTCTCGATGGTAAGCCCTGTTACGTCACTTAGGTGCCAACGAACGTGTAGAGTGGTTCTCTTCAAGATGCCTGGTCAGCGTGAAGAGGAAAAGACCAAACCCTCCAGCATATGACAGCACGAGAAAACAAATGGCCCTCAGTCTCCAGCAGCTTTCACTCTCCCTCTTACAGCAGCGAGAGGATCAGAGTGGAAGCAGAGGGTGCTAAAAATCTCTGGGTACGACCAGACTGCCATGCATGGAAACTGAACTTGGCCTGTTATAACGTAAGATCACTCATCGGTGAAGACAGGATATTAGAGCTGGAAAAGGAATTAGAAAATGTGAATTGGAATATCATTGGTTTGGCTGAAACAAGAAGAAATTAATCACTTATAAGTTTATCAAGTGGAAATCTGCTGTACACCAATGGAAACAGTGAAAGGAGAGAAGGTGGAGTTGGGTTTCTGGTCCATAAAGATTTAAAAAGTAACATTTTGGAATTCAAAAGTACATCACCAAGGGTGTCAAGACTAATACTCAAGATTTCTAAGAGGTACAAGCTAAAGATTATAATGATTTATCCACCAACATCGAGCCATGATGATTGAAGAAATGTACACCGAAATTGAGAGTCTTCTAGATGAGCAGAAAACTCACTACACTATTATTATGGGGGACTTCAATGCTAAGGTTGGAAAAAGACAAAACAGCACAGAAAGGGAAACAATAGGAAATTTTGGAATTGGTGAAAGAAATGAAAGAGGTGAAAGACTTGTGGAATTTTCAGAATCTCAAGGACTGTCAGTAATGAACACTTTTTTCAAGAAAAGGGTGAACAGAAAGTGGACATGGAAGAGTCCAAATGGATTAACTACTAATGAAATCGACTTCATCCTCACTAACAGAAGATATATTGTGAATGATGTTACAGTCCTGAATAAGGTAAATGTTGGAAGTGATCACAGAATGGTAAGATGTACACTTTATATAGATGTAGGAAAGGAAAGGAAAAAACTGACTCGAGTAAATAATACAAAGGTTTTTGAGATAACAGAAGAGGAGAAAAAGCAGTATGTACTGGAACTTAAGAACAAGTTTGAGCTTCTGCAGACTGCTCAGGACCAAGATATCAACGAGGAATATTACAACTTTCTGAAAGTGATCAAGCCCAAGAAACCTATAGGGAAAAAGAAATCCAAAGAAGAAAAAATTAGTCAAGAAACACTTGTCATGATGAACCAAAGACAAGAAATGAAGAGCAAGAAAAACACTGACAGGGAGAAAATTGAGTATACAGTCTGTCCTCGTATAGCACGATAGTTGTTCCTAGAAACCCTCGTGCAATATAAACAACAGGCCCTATGGGAAAAGTGGGGTTAGGTGCCGACCACCCAAGACTGAACACACATTTGGAACCAAAACATTACCAAACACAATATATAATCGGGTAATTTTAATCGTTATAAAATACTTACGTATTTTATAATGATTAAAATACGTAATAAAAAAATATAATATATTTTTTATTATAATATAATAAATATATTTTATTATTTATTATATTATAATAAAGTATTTTTAGTATTTTTAATGCTAAAAAAGTATTTTTTACGAATAAAATACGTATTTTATTCATAAAAAAATTATATTAAATAAAATAGTCGTAATAAAATACTTACGTATTTTATTTTATATCCGTAAATATTTATAAAATAGTCGTAATAAAATAATTATGTATTTTATTACGTAATAAAATATTGCTAATGCTTTTGCTTCTATCGTAAGCAAACTTGTTTTTTGTTTGATTTTCTATCCAAACAGATGACAGCCGTTCCATCTCTTCCAATTCTTGTGTCTTAATCTAATGGATTTTAATTACACTTTGAGTTATTCCCGCTATGAAAGTTGTTTTTATTTTCTCCGCATTCTTTGTAATTCTCGGCGTTGCCTCATTTAGGTCTGTAGCACTTGCAATATCACATGGTCTTTCATTTCGCTCAAAGCGTTTCACAATTTCATATTTTTTTCTCTATCGACAGAGGCGGGCTCGCCATAAGCCTTACCCGGGAAATCCCGGTGTGCCGGAGACCGGTGTGATTTTGGCCATAAACTGTAGTATGAGGCCACTATAAATTTTAAAGGGTAAGAATTTTTGACTCAGTCCGCCTCTGTTTATCGATATTGCTTTTTTCTCTTTCTCTCTCTCTCTCTCTCTCTCTCTCTCTCTCTCTGAATCTGCAGTGTCTTCGCCAGGACGCTTCCCTTTCACACCTTTTAAGTAATATTTTACTAATTTTTAGGGAATAAAGCGCAATTACAAAACGAGGAGGCACACTTAATACACATAAACAAAGCTGCGGCGTGTAGCAACTGAATAAACAACACCGTAAAGGCCGAGATACACTATTAACACCCCACATTTTACTAAAGCACATTTCTGGGGGTTACTACCATAAAACAATAAAAACAATTTCCAGTTTTGTTTCTGCTAGTGGAATCTGTTATAAACTGGTAGTAAACTCCACCTAATTGCATTTGCGATTATATCGATAGCTGGAATTGTGTTGGTTTTTACGTTATTATGGCGAAATGTGTTTCCCCTTCACTGATATAAAACACATAAATACATTTTCAGAATCTTCTTCATTCCTATCGTGTTGCATTCTGTTGGGGTGATTCCGCGTTCGACTGCCATTTCTTGTAAACACAAAGGCGAATCATGCATAAGCGAATTCGGTTCGTGTTATATAAGATCCCCTATTTATAAATCATGTATGATCGAATTCGTGTAATGTAAACACGTGTTATACGAGGACCGACTGTACTGAGTTATGCAAAGCCATTAGAAAGAGGCTCAGAGAGGACAAAAGAAGATTTAATACAAGAAAAGTAGAACAAGCATTAAGGGAAAACAAAGGATTTAAATCAGCAGCCATGAGCAGTAATACAGAAAGACAAATGATATTAAAACTGAAGAATAGCAATGGTGTACTTATAAACAGCAGAGAAGGCATAATTCAAATAGCAGAAGACTACTATAGAGAATTATACAAGGAGCGAGGGAATGATACCAGCAGTGAGGAAGATGGATTGCAAAGTAGCAACACATACGACATACCCGATATTCTTCCTGATGAGGTAGAACATGCATTGAAGAAAATGAAGAATCAGAAAGCCCCGGGGGAAGATGAAGTTACTGTAGAGTTGTTAAAATTGGGAGGAAGAGACATAACACAAAAACTGGCAAGGCTCTTCACAAAGTGCATTACAAAAGGTGTGACGCCTAAGCAGTGGAATAATGCAATCATAGTTTTGCTGCATAAGAAAGGAGATAAATCAGAAATTGGAAATTATAGTCCAATTATCTTGTTATCCCACATCTACAAGTTGTTCACAAGGGTCATTACTAACAGATTAGAAAGAATACTTGATGAGAATCAACCGAAAGAGCAAGCTGGCTTTAGGACAGGATTCTCAACTATGGATCACCTTCACGTAATATCACAGCTAATGGAGAAAGCAAATGAATATAAAACACCATTATGCCTGGCATTTGTGGATTATGAAAAGGTATTTGACTCCATACAGCATAAGGCAATGTTTCGGGCACTGGAAAGCAAAGGCATAGATACCCCATATATTATGATTTTGAAGAAAATATATGAGAGTGCTACCTCCTTTATTAGACTAGACAAAGACAGTAGGAAATTTAAAATCGAGAAAGGAGTTCGACAAGGAGACACAATATCTCCGAAGCTGTTTACTGCTGCCCTTGAGGAAGCTTTCAGAAGATTAGACTGGTCACAGAAAGGAGTCAATGTGAACGGAGAGTACCTAAACCATTTACGATGTGCAGATGACATTGTGGTCATAAGCCACGATCCCAAAAAATTAGAGGAAAATCTTAATCAGTTATGCACAGTTACTAAGGATTTTGGACTAAAGATGAATATGACTAAAACAAAAGTAATGATGAACAAGTATACCACAGAAAGGGAAATAATGATTGAAGGGGCAGTAATTGAAAAGGTGGAGTCATATACCTATCTGGGACAAGTTATTAGCTGTAATAATGATAAATGGCTGGAAGTCAAGAGAAGAATAAATTTTGGATGGATAGCATTCAGGAAATATAGTCACATACTGAAGAGCAATATCCCAGTTTGTCTGAAATGTAAAATAATCAACCAATGTATACTCCCCACCATGACTTATGGAAGCGAAACTTGGGCACTCACCAAAAGAATGGAAGAGAAGCTGAGAACTACACAGCAAAGAATGGAACGAATTATATTGGGAATCAGACTGTTATATAAGAAGAGAAATACATGGATTAGGCAGCAAACTCAAGTAAAGGACATTCTTATCAAAACTAAAGAACTAAAATGGTCTTGGGCAGGACACATAGCTCGAAGACATGATGACAGATGGACTAAGAAAATAACAGAATGATATCCAAGAGGAGCTAGTAGAAAACCTGGAAGACAAAGGCGGAGATGGATAGATGAAATTCATGAGTTTTTGGGTAGTAAATGGATGGCCAGTACTCAAAACAGAAGGAACTGGAAATTTGCTGGAGAGGCCTTCATTCTGCAGTGGATTGAAAATGGCTGTAAAGTAAAGTAAAGGACATTCTTATCAAAACTAAAGAACTAAAATGGTCTTGGGCAGGACACATAGCTCGAAGACATGATGACAGATGGACTAAGAAAATAACAGAATGATATCCAAGAGGAGCTAGAAGAAAACCTGGAAGACAAAGGCGGAGATGGATAGATGAAATTCATGAGTTTTTGGGTAGTAAATGGATGGCCAGTACTCAAAACAGAAGGAACTGGAAAGTTGCTGGAGAGGCCTTCATTCTGCAGTGGATTGAAAATGGCTGATGATGATGACACAAGAAGGAAATAAGGAACACAAGTCACATAATCAGAAGCACATAACCGAATCTGTCATAGCTTAGTGGTCAAACACAAGAGTTAAAAAAAAAAAAAAAGTAACATGGCCAAGTTACAATCAGGATCAGACTGTGACCCTCAACCATCCAAGAATGTACTACTTTGAATTATAAAAAATGCAAGTGATTTCTACAGTACTGCAGTATAATTATGGAGAATATTAACTGTGGTCAGTAGTAGCAACTTATATACAAAATTGTTCATCAATCCATGCACACTGAATTTTATATCTTTAGCGGTTTCTGCCATTCTAAATGAGATTTCATTCTTGAAAAGAATGTCACATGATGTTGTTTACAGAAATTTTTAACTGAATATATCACAACTGACAAATATGATAACTAGTTTCTCTTTCCCATTTCAGATGAAAATGTTCAATTTTTGAAAGTGTCCCAAATATGCAATTAATGTTTCATTGATGTATTTTTTATTGCATCTCTAATTGAGTCAAGCCAAGGAAGTACATTAAGTAATTACTCTTGGATAGCTACCATTTTTTATAAAAAAAATGTCTCACTGAGAATATGTACTATAGAAGAATATCAAATAACTCAGTAGTCTACACTTTGGAAGTCATGGCAGTAGCTGGTTCTTTATGCAGTGTATAGAGTTTGCTTCTGCTATATTGTAAAATAGGGTTTTTGCATAAACTGCATCTTTTTATGTCCCTCTTGGGGATATGATCATACTTGTGTTATATCCCAAACCACAGTATATCAAGGTTGCTCTGTATTTAAAATATAATTTACATTACATTACAATATTTTGTAATCTTTTGTAATTGTATGGCCAGATGAATAAATTTCATACTTCCTCAAAAAAAAAAAAAAAAAAAAAAAAAAAAAAAGGAAAAAAAAAAAAAAAAGCAAAAAGCCAGGACTAGAAGGAAACAAGGTAATTAGAACTTAAAATTTTAGCACTATTAATAAATGAAAGTAGCCATTGTATCTTTTATAAATTAACAGTTATTTTGTGATTTTAATTTTATAATTATTAATGGTGTCATTGTATAAAAAGTAATTTGTATTTATTTATTTTTTATACTAGAAAAATATGGTATTTCAGCACTTTGGCTTAAAGACATTTTTTTGAACAAAATATCATTATAACAGTGAACCCTTTGCCAGATCAAAAATAAAGAGGAAAAAACCCTTCAAAAATTTCAAGTAAATCATATGTTTCATATGTAAATGAACAAGCAAAATTTTAACTAAAATTATTTCTTAAATAATGTTACTTACTTTGTAAGTGTTAATTCAGTGTCTAGCTGCTTATCTAATAACTTTTTTAACTGACGTTCTGATTCAGTCTCAGTTCCTAATTCTCCCTCTATTTCTAGACCATGGAGACTCATCCCTTCTGGAGCCATTCTTATCGTGCCTTTGCTATTATAACGTGCAGGCGTTCCTCTGAAATTATGGAAAATGATTTCAGAAAATACTTATTCTAACAAAATTTTTGATAAGGCTAGTTAGGAAACTGTTTTTTTTCTTTCTTACATTTCTAAATGGTAAAAATCCACAAAAGTAAATTCACTACAAAAAGATAATCAATTCACCATTAACCGAAAACAACATGAAAATAAAAATAAGTAATTATATCTCAAGAAACAAAAGTATGTGATCATGACACACAGTACAAAGTAGTAGGAACAAACCAAATATATTACTAAAGTGCATCTTGAAAAATGTATAGAGATGAAAGTCATCAGATCTTGAGAGGCATGGGATGGATAGACAGATAGCGACCTTAAAGTTGAAAAAACACTTAACTCCACACAATAAACAAATAAAATTAGACTTTATTTATTCCTAATTATAGTACAATGACTATAAAATAAGTTGAAAATAACTAGATAATCCTCTAATAGGGCATCATTTTGAACCCTCTGTGGGCTTCAATATCAAGTCAAAAGAAAGCAAAATAGAAGAGTGGATAATACAAGTTTTAAAACCCAAAATACATGGTGGTCTTAAAGCCCTTATCATTTCCATATTTTTCTTTCAGGTAGCATTTTTAGATACTGTTAAGAAGCATGGTCAGTAAGAGATTCTTTTTTTTTTTGTTTCTGATGGCTAACACAAGTTCTTGTAGTACAGAAGAGCCACTTGAGTGCATGCTCACAAACATTCTGAATGGAAAAACCCAGAAAGGGGTGCAACAGGACTTTTCTGCAAATTTTATTCACAAAGTCCCTCCTACAATGACAATACTCCAATAGGAAGAGAAGCTGTCTATTTGTCAATGAGCCTAGTAATGATAAAGAGCAAAACAAAATCGCATGTGCAGGTTTTCTAATAACAGTACGTATTTGGAAATTAGCCATCTGCATGGAGACTTAACTGAGGTGCATAAGGCATTAAATGGGTTCAGTAAATTAAATGTTGATAGCATCTTTATTCTTGCTCGAGCAACACAAACGGGGGGGGGGACATTCATTTAAAATTAAATGGATGGCTTTAAAACCGTTCTGTTGAAGGTTACCTTCAGCCAGAAATAACTGATTATTGGAATATAGTGTTGGGGGTAGGGGCAAATGAGGTGAATCCATAATCTTATTTCCTAACATCAATTTGCCAATAATAAATTTTTGACTAAAACCGACTTTAATTTTGCTTTTATTGCCTTATAATGAGTTGTTATAATTTTCAATTCCGCTAAGCAGAATCATATCCACTCATTTGGTATGCTTCCAAACACTCCGTTAAAATGTTTAAAAAATAAATAAAATTACCTAGGAACATCTATTCTTGAACTGGTAGATGCAACTTTTCTCATGATTGTAAAGTGAATGGTCAGAAAATGAAAGGACGTCAAGACAAACCAGGTTTGCTGCCTAAAGCATATAATCCAAAAGCGACCGACCTTGTTTACGAGTTTCAGTGTCTTCAGGTGACACTTAAACATAAAGTATGTTACTACTCAGTGGCTTAAATGTTTCACCTAAAAATTAAGAATTTCCGTTTCTTCTAAGAATTTTCCGTTTCATTAAGGGGACAATTGCACTATATACACACACCACTATATATAACTATAAGCAGCCCACAGAATGAAAAATCATATTGCTACTCTGCAGACATGGGCCAAAAATCACGTATTAGTTATAGTCACAATTAACGATATCTGTGAAAACCAGTGTTGCCAACTCTTAATAATATTTCCCGCTAGCCGCATACTCAAAATCCGCTATTTTTAACACTTAACCCGCCAAATTTTTTAAATTTTCATTTGTTTGTACTTTGTAGTGAATAAAAACAAACAAACAAATAGTATATATAAATAGTTATTTATTTTCTGTTTTTAATATAAAATCAATATCTAAAAATCTAAATTAATTTCGAAATTCAATATCTCCTCATCATATGCTTCTTGTGTACCTATTTTGCGAAGCACTTCTTCAGGTAAAACAATTTTTACAACACTTTTCAACTCTTTTGAGCCCGTATCGTACTGATAAGATTGCATTAACGATGCCAACACTCATTCTGTTGCGTGTTTTGTTTTTTACTAGATTTAAGTTGCTGAATATTCTTTCCACATCTGCATTGGATAATGGCAAAATTAAAATACCCAATGCAAATTAGCTAATTTCTTTAAATGGATTTTCACCGCTTGCATCTGGATATTTCTAAACTTCTGACCAAAACTTCATTGTATTGTTGATGTTTTCTCATTTAACAAGAGTAATGTTTATATACTGTGGCTCATTTTTTTTTCAATTTGATTCAAAAGATTTGTTTACTCTTTGTACTTCAGATAAGATAGGTTTTAAAAATAAAATATACGCTAAATTACTTTCATCTTTGAACATTGAATAAAGAAGTTGTGCAGTATAACGTTTGTCAGTCAAACGAGTTATTTCAAAATGGGCTTTTATTTCAATATACTGTTCTAAAATTCTTGTTATAGCAACTTCAATGGATAATCACCTTGTTTGACACGAATGAACTATCTTTTTCGGATCTGCACCATCGTTTATGGCCCTTTATAAATATTTAAATTGATTTTGTCAGCTAGTGGATTTACTAAACCAATTATAAGTTTCAGCTATCATGAATTCTAGACTTCTAGGGAATATTTCGAGGGTTGCATGAGATACTGCTAATTGCAAAGAATGACATACGCATTTAATTAATATCAATTTCGGTACATCGGACTTCAAATGTGTATAAACGCTGTTATTAACTCCAATCATAACGCTAGCATTATCTGTCCCAATGCCCACAAATTATTTAAATTCTGGTTTAAATCGTTTCAGCTAATTCTTAATATTATTTTTGGTATATTGTAATTATGGAAGGTAGATTAAATGATACTGAAAACAGACTGGCTCTGATGCCGTAGCCTAGTGGTCAGGCGCTCGGGTGCATAAGTACACGTGCCTTGAGTGACCGGGGTTCAAGCCCGTGACTGCTGAATACGGTACTGTTTCTTGTATTCTGTGTATCTTGTAAACTCCTCTGACCGTTTGGTCGTCCCGGATATATACACAGAAAATTTATTAAAGGAAGTTTAAAATTTTCCAGCGTTATTTTTTTTTTAATTGAATTTGAAATATTTTCAGCGTTACATTGATCTAATTCTACAAGAGCTAAGAATGTAGAAACTCTTTTATCGAATTGCTCATCATAATACACAATTGCAATACCTAATAGTTTTGTTACACTAATATCGTTTGATTCATCTAGTAACAAACTATAATTTGAAAAGCCATTGAGCACTGACTATAATAAATCTTTCTGAAAGTGGGGGTGTAGGATATATTTTATAACGCCGTTGCATTTTGTTCGATGAATTTTTAAAGTTTTGGCTGTTTGATCTTGGAATGCATTCTTACATAATTCACCAAGGTGGTCTATTGCCAGTATTGACGGGTGAGCACAAACAAACAAACTTCACTTTGCTTCAGCTTCCACTGTTTGTAAATTCTTGGTGGGAAAATTTAATTTAGATTGGTTGCCTGATCTATTAGGTGAAAATGGTTCTTCTACTGACTTAATATGTTTGAAAGTTTTTAAATGACTTTTAATGTTATGTCGGTAATTCGGATCGCATTTCTTGGAAGCCAATCAAATACGACGAATAAAAATTATTCAATGCCATTTCTTCGCGGTTTCAAAAAAAGGCGTCATTAGAATTTTTCCCACATTTTTAGATTTGATTCAACAATTAAAGCTATGACCCAACAGTCAGGTCGTTTGACCGCGGGCGTAACTACGTAAAATTGTTGGGGTTCTCCTCAGGGAAATTCCAGAATAATATAAAACCGATTCTTCGCTTAAAAAAAAAAAAAACAAAAAAAAACTATGAAATATGATATCCCTACTATGTTTACGATGTATATCGATAAAACATTTCAATTATGAAATATTTTTATTGTTAATTAAATAATTACTTGAACAATTAATTTAATATTTGTTAAATAAATATTTCTTAATTTAAATGTTACATTGCCAAAATATATAAAATGCTAAACATTTATACTCTTCCCGCTAAAAAATCCGCTATCCGCTATTTCATATTTTAATCCGCTAAACCTGAAGCAATTCCGCTAAATCTAGCGGGAAAACCGCTAAAATGGCAACACTGGTGAAAACTATCTGCTGCTAAATCACCGTTTACTTGTAACGAATACCATGCGTCTCGCTAGTCTAGCGGTTTTCATTCGGGATGCCGCGGCATCCTAGAATGCCGCAACAATGTTCCAGGGGGTTCCATATAATTTGGGTTTAAGTTACTTAAACTTGTTTTTTTTTTTTTAATTTATATATTTATTTCATTATAAAAAGGTGTACGGTATCTTTTTAATTTTGTGGTCATGATGCTTATTTAGTACCTCTATAAAGAATAAATATATATATATATATATATATATATATATATATATATATATATAAAATATAGAAAATTAATAAATAAATAACTTATGTAAAGTAAACTAAACAAAACAAGAACTAATTAATGCCATCTACCATAGCTACCAGCTTATCCAATATGAAATATATTTTACCTATTTTACTAATTGTACTTAAACTATACAAAAAATATATAATATTATTTGTTTTATTTTTACTTTTACTTTGACCAATGATCATCCTTTACTAGGTTTGGCCTCGTGGACCAGTTATGGCTATTATAGGGTTATCACTTAAACGCTGCTTGCAGGCGGCGGACCTCACAATATGATGGAGTGAACCAAATGTGACATGTGGGCTGCAGGTTGGATACCCCTGACTTAATAACCTACAGTGGCTAATCGTTTGGAAATCGATAATTTGAAACAAAAACTTCTTTTTTTTTTCCCCTCGGTGTTTGCGGTTTTCATACAAATTGTAACCGAAGACAGATTTGGTTACCATGAATATATAACTTTGGCTACATTGGCCACTAGCAATTGCCTGCATACGTGTACCCGGTAACACGTGATACTGATGAAGTCATATCTGACTTAATGTGTCTAAGTTTGCAAATGATAAGTTTTGCAAACAAAGGTTTTCAGGTTGATTTATGACCGTAATCAGTGTATGCTCTTGCAATTGATCTAGGAAAATTAGCCATCTGAGATGAGAAGTGGAAATTGAAGTTTAATATTGAGGAAGGATGGTTGAGAGATAGATGTGCGGAAATTGCCTATAGTCAGTGGGTAGTTGATTGTTGAAACAAACTTCTTCTGTATGATGTGGCAGTGGTAGTTTGAATAAATTCAAGGAAGACCTAGACAAACTATTTGAGGGAAAGGACAGCTAATATGAGAAGTACTTTTTTTTTGTTGGTGCTGTATAAGTTAGCTTTCTTGCATTATTTCCACTACTATTAATGAACCCCAGTTGCCAGTTCTCAGCCCATCTGACTGTTCAGCTAGACCTGCTAGGAAATCGCTTCAGCGTGCCTGCACCTCCTGACCCCAAGCCGAAGTTGATACCCAAGAGAAAATTATCACCAAGTTAGAAACAGGTATACCGCTCTCGAAAAAAAGCTACCTGGGAAAATGTTCTCACCACCACTGGAAACACTGACCCTTGGGGAGTAATATATCGCATTACCACCAACAAACTTCTCAGTGGGGTAGTTGTCAGCACAAACATTAGCCCTCAAGACACTATACCACTACCTGAGATCACTCCATCAACAATATTTTAAACGCCCTCTTCCTGGAAGGGGCTGACCCACAAACAGCCAGCCAAAGAGAAATATGTCAACAAAATGATGACTGCTCTACTAACCACATGGAAACATCATTTACCATTGACGAGCTGCAGTAGGCCCTGCTTAGAATGAAAGATAAGAAATATTCAGGAGCAGACCTGATCGAAACGGAGACCCTAAAGAAAGTCGCCCAAGTTAATCCACATCTTCTCTAGGAATTATTCAACAAATGACTTGGACCAATAAATTCCCAGACGACTGGAAGCTGGCGAATATCAATCTCATCGTCAAAAGCGCCACTAGGCCACCTGTCCTGCCAGCCAATCGTGCTGCTTTCAGTAATTGGCAAACTGCTGGAGCACTTCCTTCTACCCATACGGGAACTCCGCTCTTCCAACGCCAATGTTCTTCTAACAACCAATTCATATTGGTTGTTAGAATATTCTAACTACCAACCGTGGACACTGCACTGAAGATGCTCTGCAGCAAATCATCTCAGCAGCCACTAATGCAACCAATAAATGTTTTCTGGCCATTTCTATCGACTTGGCTGGAACTTTTGATTTACTCTGGTGGCCAAGTATTCTGAGGCGCCTCCGACAGCCCAAATCACACAGAACTTATACAAATGTCTAGAGGATTATCTCACAAAGAGAAGAATAATTGTCACCACAACCCACCTCAGTGTTCTCCAGCCAGTCCATAAAGGGTGCCCTCAGGGATCCGTTCTGTGCCCCTTCCTGTGGAACACTGTTTTAGATGAGCTGCTCAATTTGTACCTGAGTCCCATCACAGCCAATCATTTTCTGATGACCTCATTGTGACCATATCAACTGAAATCAGAGCATCCGTCGAAGCCTTAGCCAACCATGCTCTCCAAATTCTACAGGACTAACTTTTATTAGGGTCACCCAGAATGTTAATTCAACTACCCTTGTGTATTGTGTCTCTAAATTGCGTATATTCGCTGGTCTATTTGCTTGTTTTGCTGGACAAAAAAACCCAGTTTATGGGGTAAAAAAACCTTGATATCTACGCCTGAGACCGATTATATAGCCACAGAGTGAAAAAAGGCCATTCAAGTTCCTCGCGTCATCGACGGGATTTTAACCCGGCATGGGGAGGACGGTGACAATACTATTGTGCTACTCGCGGAGACTAATCCTACAGGACTTAGCTGACTGAAATTAAAATTAAAGATTTCACAGACTAAATCAAAATCCATCTTACTAAAAGGCACTTTCAACATCAGTAGACCGCCGCAGATAAAATTGGCAGGCAGAATCATCAAACTCGTCAAAGAAATTAAGCACACACACAGGGATCATCATTCACAGCAAACTAAACTTCTGTCAGTCACACCTGGCATACCTCCATACTAACGTATGTAACTACACCCATGGTTGCCCCTATTAGTAGGTGTGACTGCGGATTTGATCGCTGTACCCTAGCACCCCTATACAAGTTTGCGCTCTTGCCATCATAATTTTTGGCGCTAGAGTGTGGTTCTCCAAGGCACTTTTCATCCGAAATCTAAAGAAGCTTGAGACCATTCAAAATACATCCTCCTTTCAATCACCAGGGCCTGCTGCACTATGAGCACTCCGGTGTTCCAGGTCCTGGCAAGTGACCTCCCTCCCCTGGAGTTGTGGGATTATCTTCACAACTGGGTTGTCATGTTTGCAATACCAGGGTGCTTGCCCACCCACCGATGAAAGGCCAACAAGCCTTGAACCGGTACTGTCTGGGTGGTAATGCTCACTGAGAATAAGTAACAATAGTCTCTATTAATGAAGCGTTACTTATTCTAGGTAGTGCAATACATGGTAACTCATTGTGAAGGATGAGCCAAGGATGAGAAGGACAATTCTTGACACCCCCTCCAGACAAACCTGCTGAAATCGACAACCACTAATTTGGACTTTACCAACTGGAATGACAACACCAAAGGCCTTTTGGCAAACTACACCAGTGCTCCCTTATACGGTGCCTTCTTTACCACTTCTAGGGAGAGGGGAGGGGACAGTCCCCATCCGTCCCCTCCTCGCCTCCCCACTCTTCCTTCTGGTGGGACATAGACCTGTCCCACAGTTAATTGCAGGGGTCAATCTCTCTATCGACCCCTTACTTCCAAATTCTCCCCACCCACCTGTATACTTCTCACAGCATATACCCCACACAGTCGAAACTTAAAAGTACTAAAATTCTGTTCGCCCAATTTTTCGGCCTTATACACCTTTCTGCGTATAACCCCTACAGAGTCGTTATTTTTTATTTTTTTATTTATTTATTTATTTTTTTTTTTAGGCCCATGCCATTGAAACCCCAGGAAATTAGGTGGCAGGGCCTGCCAGAGTTCAAATTATGCACTGGTGTACTTGGTCTGCCTCCATGGGGCAAAGTGTGGGCAACGTTGGGTCCCATTAGGGCAGCGGTTTTCAACTGCTGCCCTAATGGGACCAGTTGAAATTACATGGTACCATGTAATTTGGGTTTAGTTACTTAAAGTTATTATTATTATTATTATTTTTTTTTTTTAATTTATACATTTCTTTCATTATGAAAAAGGTGTACGTTATCCATTGTACTGTATCTTTTTAATTTTGTGGTGATCTATAATTGATCTTTATTTAGTACCTCTATATAAAGAATAAAATTATTATATAGGTATATATTAAAAGGTAGAAAACCAGTGTGTTAGGTATTTATTTTGGCTTAGAGGTGCCGTGAAAAAAGTACTGGGACACTAAGGGCTCCGTGAACCGAGAAAGTTTGGGAACCTCTGCATTAGGGGCTTAGCGGCTAAATGACCAATTGAATATCGGTACAATACCCATACACTTTTAAATCTCTGGCATTTACAGTGTACTGTATCACACGACAATGTAAACTCGCCGTGATGGGAGAAACCCCTGGTACCATTTGACCCTCAACACACTGAACACTGTGAAGGATGATTACAATAAAAGATACAGTTGAAATGATGACCTTTACACTACTATCGTAGTATTTTCCTTTAAGAGTTGTCTATGGTATGTTTACACCAATATTATATAGATAAAATGCAATAACTAATAGGAGAAGGATAGCAGAAAAAGGAAGTACTGTAGGCGTGAAAAAGAGAAAGAATGTGAAAATCGTATTTGTTATAATGAATTAAGCAAAATTATAGGCCGAATTGAAAACCAATTAGAGAGAAGGTAAGTGTAAAGCAAAAAGTGATAACTAAAATAAAGAATAATAGCCAGCATCAGATATGGGTCGGTAATTTTGATTATAGGTCTGAAAAGGGGTAGAGCAAATATAAGATTCAAATCTAATGTTAGAGAAAAGTAAAATTTGATATATGATCAGGCACTTCATCAGGGGACTACACCCGATCATGTATCAAGGACTGCGTTTCTATACTTGTTCATACCTGTGGATGATAAGCAAATTTAAGAATAAAACTGAGTGATAACAAAAGAAGGGTAAAATAGTATAACTCTCAGAAAATATGGACAAGGTGGTCCCAACGCAGTGCATGCCTTATAACAAAATAAATTAAGGTGAATTAAGAAGTATGGTGGAAATAAAATAAAAATAGAAAAATAAAAAAAAATAATAGGTGTTTATATTGCAAACTAGGTGCAAAAATAAGTGGTTGTAAGCGAATGAGACAATTTAGAATGAGAATATGTATATAAAATTTAAGATTTAAAATTTAGTGCAAGCAAATTTTAAATCTTAAATTTCTATATATATATATAGTAAAATTATAAGTTCAATAAGCAAACTAAACAGATGAGAAAAAATAGAGAAATTTTTGAAACGTATCGTATGTCAAATGCTACAAAACGCGAAGGGCAGCAGTAAAGGAAGCAAAAGAATATACAAATGTGCAGTAAGAAACGTTAATACAGGTTCTGCAAAGATGGATATGAAAAGTACACATAGTGCCTGAACTAAAAGGGTGTAAAAGATAGCAGAAAAAAGAAATGAAAAAGTGAAAGAATGTTAAAATCCTAATACGATTATGAATTAAGATTATTAATGATATAATTAAAAAGCCAATAGGAAGAAATGGAACTGTGGGAAAATAAAATAAATAAAATAAATTACAATGGGATATACAAATATTACAAAGGGGTTTACAAAATAAATTACAAAGGGGTTTATAAAATAAATTATAAAGGGATATAACTGCATTCAGATATGGGTGGGCAATTTTAGAAAGAAGGTCGAATATAGGGATGGCAAATATGCAAAATCTGAAGACAGTTAGAAAGAAAAAATCATACTGAGTTATCACTGTATGGTCCCCTGAAGAAATTAGCATTAGCATTAGCATTAGTAGAGGAATATGATGCAAGAAAGCAAGCTTATTCAGCATCAGCCAAAAAAAAAAAAAAAAACACACCACTCCCATTTCACCACTCCGTTCGTTCGAAATACCTGTCCAGTTGAGCCTTAAATTTGTTTAGGCTATCAACTTCAACAACAAGTGATGGAAGTCGATTCCACCAACCAACCAACCAACCACCCGCTGGCCAAAGGCATTCCGCACATCTATCCGACATCCGTCCTTCCTCAATTTGAATTTATGTCCTCTGAGGTGATTATTCTGAGCAAGAGGAAGAATCCCATTGGCATTGAGCATGCTCAAACCCTTCAAAGCCTTATACACCTCTATCAGATCACCTCGCTGCCTAGTCTCCAGACTCTGTAATTTGCAAAATTAAAGCCTTTCTTCGTAAGAGCAACCCTTTGTTCCATTCACTAATCTTGTTGCCCTTCTCTGTACCCGTTCCAGCAGCTCTACATCCTTCTTGAAATGAGGCCTCCAGACCTGTATACAGTACTCAAGATGTGGCCTAACCATTGCCTTATACAAGGGAATAATCACCTCCTTATCCCTGCTAGAAAAATTCCTGTATATCATTGACAAGGCACCATGAGCTACTCTTGCAGCTCGTCTGCACTGCTCAGAGAATTTCATATCTGCCTGCACAATTATCCCCTGGTCCTTTTCATTCTCCACCACTGTCAGTGTAGTACCGCAGAGTTGATACATTGCTCTGGGGTTACTGTTTCCCATATGTAGTACTTTACATTTGTCAATGTTAAACTTCATTTGCCACCTCTCAGCCCATCTGCTCAACCTTTCCAGATCCTGTTGCAGCAGCATAGCATCAGTAGTGTCCTTAACAACCCTGCCAACCTTTGTATCATCAGCAAACCTGGACATTAACTTGATATACCATCATCAATATCATTCATAAACACCGAAAACAACAACGGACCCAACACTGAACCCTGAGGAACTCCACTAATAACATTAGTCCACGTTGAGCAGTGTCCATTGATTACCACTCTCTGTCTTCTGCCACTCAACCATCCCCTTATCCATAGCAGCAATTTGCCTCCAATGCCACACTGCTCCAATTTGTGCAGCAGTCTTCCATGTGCACCAGTATCAAAAGCCATTCTAAGATCCAAATATATAATATCAAAGTTATTCCCTGCATCCAGTTCTTTTGTGACTACATCATAGTATCCAATCAAATTGGTCAGGCAAGACCTGCCCTTAACAAAACCATGCTGCGTCTGAACTATAACTGAATTCTTGTCTAGATGATCCTGCAGTACTTCTTTAACCAGTGCCTCCATTAATTTTCCTGGAACAGAAGTTAAACTAACAGGTCTATAATTACTTGTGTCAGTCTTTGATCCTCCTTTGTGAATTGGGGTTACATTTGCACATCTCCAGTCTATGGGTACCTCCCCTGAGTCCAACGAAGCTCTCATAATTATGGCTATGGGTTTGCTTACTTCCTTTGCTGCCTCCTTTAATATAAGTGGATAGATCCCATCCACCCCAGGTGCGTTTTTTATGTTTATCCTCAACAATCTCTCCTACACTTTCCTCTCAGTTATTACAAAATCATCTAGCTCACTGCCAATGTTTACTTTACCTACGTCATTCTCCTTCTTAATAACTCCTCATGTGTGAATGTAGATGCAAAATACTCGTTTAGATTGTTCGCCACCTGAGCAGGATCCTCAACTGTTGAACCATCAATATCCAGTGGACCAATCTGATTCATCCCTTTCCTTCTTGAGTTTAAATAGGTAAAGAACTCTTTTCTGTTTTTCTTTGCATCATATGCCAAAGATTTTTCGTAGTCTGCCTTTGCCTGAATAATCTCCTTTGTGACTTGGTTACAGACCAACTTATATCTATCATAGGCTTCCATGTCGCCCATTAATTTGTATGTATCCCATGCATTTTTCTTCTCTGCCACATGTCTCATTAGTTCATCTGACAACCATTTAGGCCTAAACCTTGAACAATATTTCTTAGTTGGTATGTAAAGCCTGGTAGCTTCCAAGATTAGTTCCTTGAATGCTTCCTATTTTGAGTTTGCTGTTGGTAACATCATCAGTTGGTCCCACTGTATAGAATTTAAATACTGTCTCAGACCATCATAGTCGCCTTTACGAAAACAAAAACCCTTCCCTTTACCTCTGATGGTAGTTACCTCCTTGAGTAAATCCCACTTCAACACACTGTGATCACTGCCACCTAGTGGTTCATTTATCTGCAGATTCTTAATGTATGAAGAATCACTACTGATAATCAGATCAAGAGTAATGCTCCCTCTTGTTGGCTCACGAACATGCTGATGTAGAAAACAATCATCCAATAAATCCACAAAAGCCTGGCTAGTCAATATCTGGGAAATTAAAATCCCCCATTATAAGACTCTCTGATTTACTGGCCCACTCCATTTCCCTGTACAATATCTTATTATACTCATCAGAGTCATTAGGCCTATAGCACATTCCTACTCTCAATTTTGATTTCCGTATGCTTATATCACACCAATCTGACTCGACACTGCCCTGTCCATCGATGTCGACTGGCTTCACTTCCTTGGATTTTATGTGTTTCTTAACTAATAGCATAACCCCTCCTCCCCTCCTGTCCTGTCTATACACATTGTATTTCCCAAATTCCAGTTCCGCATTCCTTATATCTGTGTGACACCACGTCTCTGATATCCCAACAATATCTGCCTTTGATGTTTTGAGCAATACCTCAAATTCATCAAATTTATTTACCAAACTCCTAGCATTGGTGTACACGCAAGTATGCATGCACCTGTTTCTATTCTTAGCTACCCTAACACAACCCATGTGTTTACTTGTACCGCAATGACTCCCAGCAGTCTCTGAAATATCCTGCATCTTGTTTTTCAGGCTTCTGCTCGTTTCAATAGAAGCAGTGCAAGAATCACTTCCACCTCTGCCAGTGGCTACTGTTAATCTATTAGTCCTTGTATCCCCCCCCCCCCCCAACTAGCAGTTTTCCGACCCACCTAACACTGCCTCGACAGCATCAGCAAAAATTCTTGCACCCTTTCTATTTAAGTGTATCCCATCCCTGTAGAAGCAGTCTCTCCTGTTAACAGTACAGACCAGGCTGAAAAAAATTCTACCCCTTGAGCCTTGCATAATCTTTCCAGGGCCGAATTGATCGACAAGGCTCTCATCATATATTCCCTCTTATCATGTCTAGGCAGAATTGCAGACACTTTCAAATTCAACCCTAATTCACGGCTTTTTTTCAACAGGTCAGGCATTTCTTCAGGGGACTACTCCTGACCATGTATCAAGGACTGCGTTTCCTAATGCGTCCAGCAATGCTGATACGGAGGTGATTGGTGTATCTAGACGCCTGATATGCCTTTCTCTGTGGTTATTTCTAATATCCACCGAGTAATAATATCTTACTACTCTGTGCTAATAACTAAGTTCAACGCTTCTAATAACTATTCACAGGTGAGTTTTAATACTACTTAAAAATATATTCATTAAATTTAAATAATATGCTGTTCAAAAACTAAAGTAAGAATATTATAAAGAATATATAATTCTTTACTGTTTTTATCATATTTTTCAAAGAATTTTGTATATCTAATATGACTTTAAAATAGTAATAATAATTTTTATCCGGGTTACTATTAAAATATAGATAAAATTTTTTTCTAGGGATGGCGGACAAAAGCAAAACGAAATATACCCAAAATTTTCGGAAGGAATGGTTAGCTTTTCCACACTTCAAAGACTGTTTAGTAGAGATTCCAGGACATCTAACTTGAGCAAGATATAAATATTGCAAGTCGGATTTTACTGCTAAAATTTCGGACATTAAAAATCATTTAAAAACTTTCAAACATTAAGTCAGCAGAACCATTTTCACCTAATAGATCAAGCAACTAATCTAAATTAAAATTTCCCACTAAGAATTTACAAAGAGTGGAAGCTGAAGCAAAGTTAAGTTTGTTTGTGCTCACTCGTCAATACTGGCACTAGACTACCTTGGTGAATTATGCATTCCAAGATCAAACAGACAATTACATGGTTTTTAATTTGTCAGAAAGACGCCATGACTTAACTAAATTAAACCCTCAGGTGTTAGAGTTTGGATGGCCACAGTATCGTGCTCCTCCTCTAGAGAGATTATGCAGCATCTGTAAGTCACTGGACACGTGGATGAATTCTGATCCCCAGCATATAGCAGTTATTCATTCAAAAGTAAGAAAGTCACTACCTTTAATAATTTCAATCAGTTTATAGTATTGATGGTCAGTCACATGCAGTAATATAGCAAACTATTGTGTACTCCCAATGCAGAGTTTGATTTTAGGACACTTTTAGTAGTCTTGAATTTAACTTTGCAGCCCAGGAAAAGGTCACAATGAATTTTTGAAAATGGGATTGTTGGGGATGTGTATAGCAATATTATGTTGGGAAAATGCTTGCATCATCTTCCAAATGTTATTTAAGGCACATTTTAAACAGAGTTGGGTCTCTGAAAGTGTGATTAGCTTTCAAAAAGTATATTCTGCATTTTTGTTGATGCTCTTTTACTGGTTTTATAGGAGAATATCATTGGCATTTAGAGTCTTCCTCTGGCTAGGGACACTGGTTTACTACACCTGGAGCCACATGCCCAGAGGACTAACAAGTAGACATTTGATTATATGCATTTATTTGCATAAGTATATGTTGGATGAGAGTGCATTCTTTTAATGTATTACATAACAGTTCAGTTTGTTATAAAAAAAAAAATTATAGAATAGGCAATTGTAACTTTCAAATCTAGTGCTAGATTTTGCCATGAAGAAAAAAAATTTTCAGATAGATAAACATGTGAAAGCAGCTAAAAAAACATAAAGAGAGCAAAAAATGTTCATGTTAGTTTGCTTTTAACTTAACCATGTATCTCAAGAGGCCTAAGTTCTGCAAATTGCAGTGGCTGGAGACTAGGCACCTGAAAGGTGATCTGATTGAGGTGTATAAGGTCTTGAATGGGTTGAGCATGCTGAATTCTGATGGGATTCTTCTGCTTGTGCAGATTATGAACCTGAGGGGCATAAATTCAATAGAGGAAAGACAGTTGTAGAATAGATGTGTGAAAATTTGTCTTTAGCCAGCAGGTGGTTAATTGCTGGAACAAACTTCCATTTGTCGTTCCATCCATCTTCCATCTTGTGGAAGTCGAAAGTGTGTCCAGTTCCTCTGTAAATAAATTCACAGAGGAACTGGACAAACTTTTAGAGGTAATGGTTGTGTGAATTTTTTATTTTATTTATTTTATTTTTTTGGCTGATACAACAGGATCTAGAATCTATGCTTGCTTTCTTGCATCACATATGCCTCTATTACTACTACTACTACTACATGACAAAAAAGTTTGTATCTTTGTTAATGATGCTATTTCATATGTACATATTTTCCATCTCAGACCTATTCCACATTACTTGCTTAGCCCATGGCTTATATAGGCATACAGAAACAATTTAGAAAAAGTTTAGCAAATTTAATAAGTTATTTCTTGTATAAAAAGCTCTTCATACACATACCTATTTACAGAGATATACATCGTGGCCTCCCTCTGCCACTAAAGCTTGTTCTGACAAGGCACAGAAAGTGGTTATATACAACATTGTTTTATGCCAAAATTTTTCATTTTGTAAAATGATTTAGTATTAGTAGTGGCAAATGATGCAAGAAAGCGAGCTTATGCAGTATCGGAGGCATTGGAGGCAAATTGCTGCTATGGGTAAAGGGATGGTTGAGTGGGAGAAGACAGAGCGTGGTAATCAATGGAAACTGCTCTTCGTGGACTAATGTGATTAGTCGAGTCCCTCAGGGTTCAGTGTTGGGTCAATTGTTGTTTTCTGTATTTATAAATGATATTGATGATGGTATATCAAGCTTAATGTCCAAGTTTGCAGACGATACAAAGGTTGGCAGGGTTGTTAAGGTCACTACTGATGCTATGCTGCTGCAACAGGAGCTGGAAAGGTTGAGCAGATGGGCTGAAAGGTGGCAAATGAAGTTTAACATTGACAAATGTAAAGTACTACATATGGGAAGCAGTGATCCCAGAGTAACATATCAGCTCTGTGGTACCACACTGACAGTGGTGGAGAATGAGGGGGACCTGGGGGTGGTTGTGCTGGCGGATGTGGGGTTTTCTGAGCGGTGCAGACGGGCGACAAGAATAGCTCGTGGTATCTTGTCAGTGGTATGCAGGAATTTTTCTAGCAGGGATAAGGAGGTGATTATCCCCTTGTATAAGGCAATGGTTAGGCCACACCTTGAGTATTGTATACAGGTCTGGAGGCCTCATTTTAAGAAGGGCAACAAGATTAGTGAATGGAACAAATGGTTCCATTCACTAATCTAGACTTTCTCTTACGAAGAAAGGCTTAGGTTTTGCGAATTGCGGTGTCTGGAGACTGGGCACCTGGGGTGATCTGATTGGGGTGTATGAGGCCTTGAATGGTTTGATCATGCTCAATGCGGATGGGATTCTTCCACATGCTCAGAATAATCGTCTGAGAGTGCATAAATTCAAATCGGGGAGGGGTGGTTGTAGGATGGGTGTGTGGAGGTTTGCTTTTGGTCAGCGGGTGGTTGGTTGCTGGAACGAACTTCCAGCTGCCGTTGTGGGGGTTGATAGCTGGAGTGGATTCAAGGTAGAACTTGACAAGCATTTGGAGGGAGTGGATGAGTGAAATAAGGGATTTTTTTTTTTTTTGGCTGATGTTATATAAGCTTGCTTCTTGCATTATGTGCCTTTGCTAATGCTAATCAGCCATTTCACCTATCCGTCCACTCCAACAGTTTGTCTATTTCTTCCTTGAATTTATTCGGGCTGTCCACTTCCGCAGTGTCATACAGAGGTTTGTTCCAGCAACCAGCCACCCGTTGGCTGGGGGGGAACTTCTTCACATCGGTTCTGCAATCGTCCTTCCTTAGTTTTAATTTATGCTCCCTCGTGTGTAGTCTGAGCGGGAGGAGGATTCCATCAGCATTGAGCTTTCTCGATCCATTCGGGGCCTTGAATGCCTCGATTGGATCTCCTCACAGGTGTCTGGTCTCCGGATGCTGCAATTTGCAGAACTGGGGCCCTTCCTGGTAAACACCTTTTGTTGCCCATACTAATCATGTTACTCTTATGTGCATCTAATCCAACAGATCCACATCCTTCTGCAAATAATCATCTCCTTATCCCTGCTGGAGGGGTTCCTGTTTATCATTGCCAAGACTCCCATGGGCTGTCCTAACAGCCTGTCTGCGCTGCTCAGAGAACTTCATGTCTGATTTCACAGTTGTCCCCTGGTCTTTTTCCTTTTCCACTAACCTGAGTGTGGTATCACACAGTTGGTATTTAATCTGGGACTGCTGCTACCCATATTAAGTGCAGGTGACCCTCACCGAGTGCAGGGGTTGCATTCTGACCCACAGCCATGCACGGTGATTCCACATTCAACAGGGTACTATTGTTATGGAAAAACGGGGATTAGGTTCTGAAACTTTTTATATGAGAAATTAAAACCATAATCTGTGTTGCAAATCGCACAATTTATTTTTAAAAGAAATTAACAAATTCACTTTATAATTTAAAATGTATTCCAACTAAAAACATCATAAAATATATGAAAGTAATATTTTTCTATGCTAATTTTTGCTGGAATGGGGGTTTCAAAAATGAACGGCGAGACTGACTTCCTCCATAATTTTTCATCTCTCGTTCCATTGATCCAATTGAGTGACAGCAAGTTCGTGCCCCTAACATAAATGTAAAGGGCCCCTATGTTAGAAGAAAACAATGAAAGAAAACTAAAGCCCCAAAAAATCAAAACTAAATTATGGAAACAACAGCAACTTATTTGGGTATATGCTTCCATTATGGAATTGAAATGAATTCCTACCTAGATTTAAAATAAAACTGCATGCTGAAAAAAAAATAAAATAATGAAATAAAACTTTTAATTGACCATGACTTACCAGCACATATGAAGAAACATTCAATTGATGAAACTGCTAGCAGACGGTGAACATTCTTTTGAAGTTGGAAGTTAATTTACAAAATCCATAATTTGTCTGTCACTGATTTGTCACAATCTTTCTCATGTCATCTTGAGAAACCATAATATTGTAAATGTTTCTCTTAACTTTCATACTCCAATGAAAGTCAGGACTTCCTGCATAATCTTCTCCTTCAGCAACTCGGCTGCTTTTATAATCTCTGTTATGCCCTTGTAAAGTTTTATTTATCTAGATCTTGTTGAACTCACATACTCTGATTACTGTCATTAACTGCCCTTCCAAACTTTGTAATTTTTTTTGTAATTAAAAATAATTAAATAATTTGTAATTAAATTATCAAAATTATCTTTGGCATCCAGTTACTTTGTCATTGTGTCATAGTATCTATTCAGATTGGTCAGACATGACTAGACAAGTTTCTTGATGGTCCTAATTCTTTCCTTCTGATAAAAGTTTCAAAGAGTTTTGTAACTTTTACAAGTTGTTTTAGCTGCTCTACAAATATCTGTAAAGCTTCCCCCTTCCATAAAAAAACCTTTACCAGATTTTTATGAAGAACGTTACCATTTTTCATTAATATCTATGATGTAAAAACCGAAACTGTGACTTACAGTGGGTAGTATATTGATTATATGGTTTGAAGAACATTACTTTTACACTTCCTCTTAATTACAAATTGACCTTTCTCAAATGAACAGCTCATATGGAAACTTCTGAATAGGTCTTCTTAAAGAGGAAACTGTGTAAATCTCAGTCAGGTTTTAGTAGGAAAATTTGTTAATTTCAGGCCTCTTTCTTCCTGGTTTTGTTTTGTGCACTTATTGTATGTAAAGGGAAAATGGTACATTACTGTGAATATAATGTTGCTGCTTACATTAATTTTATAACCTTTGCTTCTTTGTACATTGCTCTAATCTTCCTTAATTTTTTTTAAAATTAGAAGTTCAGTTTTACAACTTTTTCTACTTTATTTTGCTAGAATGTTTTTTGGTTATTTTTAAAAAGGTTCAGTTTATTGAGAAATGGATTATTAACCCATTAACCCTTTATGACTTAAAATTATTAACCCTTTTTATGACTTAAAACTTTAGTGATTTCCAAAGTTAAACACTATTCTACTGCATAAAAAATATTTGTAAACGGCAACAAGTAATTCTGAGGAGCTGCTAAATCTCCTTGCACACAAGCAAAAATTAAAAAAAAAAAATAATCAAATTCAAATAATTTGATTATTTTTCAAAATTCAATCGTATAATCAAATAGAGTGGGTGCATTCTGTTTTTTTTTAAATTTTTTATTTATTTTTTATTTATTTTTTATTATTACTCCAGAACAGCCGAAGCCTTACAGAAGAGGAATATAACAATAAAAATACAGATTCATTTACAGTCAATAAATAAATGGGATATAATACAACATATACAATGGAATATCAAATATTACAGGTGATTTGCATTTAGTCAAAGCTGGGATAACAGAGACGTGGTGTCACACAGATATAAGGAATGCTGAACTGGAATTTGGGGAGTACAATGTGTACAGAAAGGATAGACAGGATAAAAAGGGAGGAGGTGCTATGCTGTTAATTAAGAAAAACATAAAATCAAAAGAAGTGCATCCAGTTGATATAGATGAGCAGTGCACTGTTGAGTCAATTTGGTGTGACGTAAGCACTGCGAAAGCAAAAATAAGAGTAGGAGTGTGTTATAGGCCTAATGACTCGAATGAGTACAATGAACAATTGTACAGAGAAATAGAGTAGGCTAGTAAATCGGAATGTCTTATAATGGGGGATTTTAACTTCCTAGATATTGACTGGAACTTGTGGGTTGGTCACTTACACACTAGTCAGACTTTTGTGGATTTATTGGATGATTGTTTTCTGCAGCAGCATGTTCCAGAGGCAACCAGAGAAAGTAATACTCTTGATCTGGTTATCAGCAGTGATCATTCGTGTATTAAGAATTTGCAGATAAAGGAACCACTAGGTGGCAGTGATCACAGTGTACTGATGTGGGATTTACTTAAAGATTTAATTACCATCAGGGGTAAAGGAAAGGGTTTTTGCTTCCGTAAAGGTGAGTACAGTGGTCTCCGACAGTTTTTAAATTCTGTACAGTGGGATCAACTGACGATGTTACCAACAGTAAATTCTAAGTGGGAAGCATTCAAGGAATTAATCGTGGATGCTACTAAAAGTTTCATACCTATTAAGAAATATTGTTCAAGGTTTAGGCCTAAATGGTTATCTAATGAACTAATGAGACTCGTAACAGGGAAGAAAAATGCATGGGATGCATATAAATTATCAAGCTACTCAGAAGCCTATGGCAGATATAAGCTAGTCTGTGGTCAGGTCATAAAGGAGGTTAGGCAGGTGAAGGCAGATTACGAGAAATCCATGGCAAAAGTTGCTAAGAAAAACAGCAAAGATTTCTTTACTTATATAAACTCTAAAAGGAAGGGGATGAATCTGATTGGTCCACTTGACATCGATGGTTCGACTGTTGATGATCCTGCTCAGATAGCAAACAAACTGAATGAGTATTTTGCATCTACATTCACACATGAGGAATTATTAAGGTGTGAAAATGGCAGAAGGTTATCAAATCGTAGCAGGATACTTAATGATTTTCTAATAACTGAAAGCAAAGTGGAGGAGAAATTGTTGAAGTTAAACATAAGAAAGGGCACCTGGGGTGGATGGGATCTATCCAGTTATATTAAAGGAGGCGGCAAAGCAACTAAGCAAACCCTTAGCCATAATTATGAGAGCATCCGTGGATTCAGGGGAGGTTCCCACGGACTGGAGATGTGCAAATGTATCCCCAATTCACAAAGGGGGATCGAAGGGTGACACAAGTAATTACAGACCAGTTAGCTTAACTTCTGTTCCGTGTGAAATAATGGAGCCACTGGTTAAAGATGCATTGCAGGATCATCTAGACTAGACTGCAGCTATAATTCAGACACAGCATGGGTTTGTTAAGGGAAAGTCTTGTATGACAAATTTGATAGGATATTATGATGTGGTTAGAAAGGAACTGGATGCAAAAAATAATTTTGATATTATATATTTGGATTTCAGGAAAGCTTTTGACACTGTTGCGCATGGAAGACTATTGTACAAATTGGAGCAGAATGGTATTAAGGGTAAGTTGCTACAATGGATGAAAGGATGGTTAAGTGGGAGAAGACTCTTGGAAGCTACCAGGCTTTACATACCAACCAAGAAATATTGTTCAAGGTTCAGGCCTAAATGGTTGTCAGATGAACTAATGAGACATATGGCAGAGAAGAAAAATGCATGGGATACATACAAATTAATGGGTGACATGGAGGCCTATGATAGATATAAGTTGGTCTGTAACCAAGTCACAAAGGAGGTTAGGCAGGCAAAGGCAGATTATGAGAAATTCTTGGCAAAGGACGCAAAGAAAAACAGAAAAGAGTTCTTTACCTATTTAAACTCAAGAAGGAAAGGGATGAATCAGATTGGTCCACTGGATGTTGATGGTTCAACAGTTGAGGATCCTGCTCAGGTGGCTGACAATCTAAATGAGTATTTTGCATCTACTATGAGGAGTTATTCAGGAAGGGGAATGTCGTAGGTGAAGTAAACATTGGCAGTGAGCTAGATTATTTCTAATAACTGAGAGGAAAGTGGAGGAGAAATTGCTGAGGATAAACATAAAAAAGGCACCAGGGGTGGATGGGATCTATCCAGTTATATTAAAGGAGGCAGCAAAGGAAGTAAGCAAACCCCTAGCCATAATTATGAGAGCTTCTTTGGACTCAGGGGAGGTACCCATGGACTGGAGATGTGCAAATGTAACCCCAATTCACAAAGGAGGATCAAAGGCTGACACAAGTAATTATAGACCTGTTAGTTTAACTTCGGTTCCAGGAAAATTAATGGAGGCACTGGTTAAAGAAGCACTGCAGGATCATCTGGACAAGAATTCAGTTATAGCTCAGACACAGCATGGTTTTGTTAAGGGCAGGTCTTGTCTGACCAATTTGATTGGATACTATGATGTAGTCACAAAAGAACTGGATGCAGGGAATAACTTTGATATTATATATTTGGATCTTAGAATGGCTTTTGATACTGTTGCGCATGGAAGACTGCTGCACAAATTGGAGAAGTGTGGCATTGGAGGCAAACTGCTGCTATGGATAAAGGGATGGTTGAGTGGCAGAAGACAGAGAGTGGTAATCAATGGACACTGCTCAACGTGGACTAATGTTATTAGTGGAGTTCCTCAGGGTTCAGTGTTGGGTCCATTGTTGTTTTCTGTATTTATAAATGATATTGATGATGGTGTATCAGGCTTAATGTCCAAGTTTGCAGACGATACCAAGGTTGGCAGGGTTGTTAAGGACACTACTGATACTATGCTGCTGCAACAGGATCTGGAAAGGTTGAGCAGATGGGCTGAGAGGTGGCAAATGAAGTTTAACATTGACAAATGTAAAGTACTACATATGGGAAACAGTAACCCCAGATCAACGTATCAACTCTGTGGTACTACGCTGGCAGTGGTAGAGAATGAAAAGGACCTGGGGGTAATTGTGCAGGCAGATATGAAGTTCTCTGAGCAGTGCAGACGAGCTGCAAGAGTAGCTCATGGTGTCTTGTCAATGATATACAGGAATTTTTCTAGCAGGGATAAGGATGTGATTATTCCCTTGTATAAGGCATTGGTCAGGCCACACCTTGAGTACTGTATACAGGTCTGGAGGCCTCATTTCAAGAAGGATGTAGAGCTGCTGGAACGGGTACAGAGAAGGGCAACAAGATTAGTGAATGGAACAAAGGGTTGCTCTTACGAAGAAAGGCTTAAGTTTTGCAAATTACAGAGCCTGGAGACTAGGCATCGGCGAGGTGATCTGATAGAGGTGTATAAGGCTTTGAATGGCTTGAGCATGCTCAATGCCGATGGGATTCTTCCTCTTGCTCAGAATAATCACCTGAGAGGGCATAAATTCAAATTGAGGAAGGACGGATGTCGGATAGATGTGCGGAAATTTGCCTTTAGCCAGCGGGCAGTTGGTTTGTGGAATAGACTCCCATCGCTTCTTGTTGAAGTTGATAGCCTAAATAAATTTAAGGCTCAGCTGGACAGGTATTTCGAACGAACGGAGGGGTGAAATGGGAGTAGTGGTTGTTTTTTTTTTTTTTTTTTTTTTTTTTTTGGCTGATGCTGAATAAGCTTGCTTTCTTGCATCATATGCCTCTACTAATGCTAATGCTAATGCTAATGCTAATGCTAAAACTTTAAAAATTCATTGAACAAAATGCAGCGGCATTATAAAATATATCCGACACCCCCACTTTCAGAAAGATTTATTGAAGTCAGTGCTCAATGGTTTTTCAAATTATAGTTTGTTACTAGATGAATCAAACGACATTAGTGTAACAAAACCAATACTTATTGCAATTGTGTATTATGATGAGCAATTCGATAAAATAGTTTCTACATTCTTAGCTCTTGTAGAATTAGATCAATGTAACGCTGAAAATATTTCAAATTCAATTAAAATAACGCTGGAAAATTTTAAACTTCCTTTAAATAATTTAGTGGGCATTGGGACGGATAATGCTAGCGTTATTAGCATTAGCATTAGCATTAGTAGAGGCATTTGATGCAAGAAAGCAAGCTTATGCAGCATCAGCCAAAAAAAAAAAAAAAAAAAAAAAGTAACATAAATAAATAAAAATAACCACTTCCACTTCACCCCTCTGTTCGTTCGAAATACCTGTCCAGCTGAGCCTTAAACTTATTTAGGCTATCAACTTCCACGACAAGGGATGGAAGTCTGTTCCACCCACCAACCACCCGTTGGCTAAAGGCAAATTTCCGCACATCTATCCTACATCTGTCTTTCCTCAATTTGAATTTATGCCCTCTCAGGTGATTTTTCTGAGCTAGAGGAAGAATCCCATCAGCATTGAGTATGCTCAAACCATTCAAGGCTTTGTACACCTCTATCAGATCACCCCGCTGGTGCCTAGTTTCCAGACACTGTAATTTGCAAAACTGAAGCCTTTCTTCGTAAGAGAACCCCTTTGTCCCATTCACCAATCTAGTTGCCCTTCTCTGTACTCTTTCCAGCAGCTCTACATCCTTCCTGAAATGAGGCCTCCAGGCCTGTATACAGTACTCTAGGTGTGGCCTGACCATTGCCTTATACAAGGGAATAATCACCTCCTTATCCCTGCTAGAAAAATTCCTATATATCATTGACAATACACCATGAGCTACTCTTGCAGCTCGTCTGCACTGCTCAGAGAACTTCATATCTGCCTGCACCACCACCCCCAGGTCCCTTTCATTCTCTACCACTGTCAGTGTAGTACCACAGAGTTGATACGTTGCTCTGGGGTTGCTGTTTCCCATATGTAGTACTTTACATTTGTCAATGTTAAACTTCATTTGCCACCTCGAAGCCCATCTGCTCAACCTTTCCAAATCCTGTTGCAGCAGCATAGTGTCAGTAGTGTCCTTGACAACCCTGCCAACCTTCGTATCGTCTGCAAACTTGGACATTAAGCCTGATATACCATCATCAATATCATTTATAAATACAGAAAACAATAAAGGCCCCAATACTGAACCCTGAGGGACTCCACTAATAACATTAGTCCACGATGAGCAGTGTCCATTGATTACCACTCTCTGTCTTCTCCCCCTCAACCACCCCTTTATCCATAGCAGCAACTTGCCTCCAATGCCACACTGCTCCAATTTGTGCAGCAGTCTTCCATGTGCAACAGTATCAAAAGCCTTTCTAAGATCCAAGTATATAATATCAAAGTTATTCCCTGCATCCAGTTCTTTTGTGACTGCATCATAGTATCCAATCAAATTGGTCAGGCAAGACTTCCCCTTAACAAAACCATGCTGTGTCCTAGCTATAACTGAAGTCTTGTCTAGATGATCCTGCAGTGCTTCTTTCACCAGTGCCTCCATTAATTTTCCGGGAACAGAAGTTAAACTCACAGGTCTATAATTACTTGTGTCAGCCTTTGATCCCCCTTTGTGAATTGGGGTCACATTTGCACATCTCCAGTCAATGGGTACCTCCCCTGAGTCCAAGGAAGCTCTCATAATTATGGCTAAGGGTTTGCTTACCTCCTTTGCTGCCTCCTTTAATATAACTGGATAGATCCCATCCACCCCAGGTGCCTTTCTTGTGTTTATCTTCAACAATTTCTCCTCCACTTTGCTCTCAGTTATTACAAGATTCTCTAGCTTACTGCAAGAGTTGAATACACCTCTGGCATTCCCCTCGCTGAATAACTCCTCATGTGTGAATGTCGATGCAAAATATTCATTTAGTTTGTTAGCTACCCGAGCAGGGTCTTCAACAGTTGACCCATCGATCTCAAGTGGACCAATCTGATTCATCCCCTTCCTTCTAGAGTTTACATAAGTAAAGAACTCTTTGCTGTTTTTCTTCGCATCCCTTGCCAAGGATCTCTCGTAATCTGCCTTCGCCTGCCTAACCTCCTTTGTAACTTGGTTACAGATCAACTTGTATCTATCATAGGCGTCCGTGTCACGTGTTAATTTGTATGTATCCCATGCATTTTTCTTCTCTGCCATATGCCTCATTAGTTCATCTGACAACCATTTAGGCCTAAACCTTGAACAATATTTCTTAGTTGGTATGTAAAGCCTAGTAGCTTCCACGATAAGTTCTTTGAATGCTTCCCATTTTGAATTTGCTGTTGGCAATATCATCAGTTGATCCCACTGTATAGAATTTAAATACTGTCTCAGTCCATTGTAGTCGCCTTTACGAAAGCAATACCCCTTCCCTTTACCCCTAATGGTAGTTACCTCTTTGAGTAACTCCCACTTCAGCACACTGTGATCACTGCCACCAAGTGGTTCATTTATCTGCAGATTCTTAATGCATGAAGAATCACTACTGATAATCAAATCAAGAGTATTACTCCCTCTAGTTGCCTCCCGAACATGCTGATGTAGAAAACAATCATCCAATAAATCCACAAAAGCCTTGCTACTGTGTGAGTGACCAGCCCCCAAATTCCAGTCAATATCTGGGAAATTAAAATCCCCCATTATAAGACTCTCTGATTTACTGGCCCACTCTATTTCTCCGAACAGTTTCTTATTATACTCATCAGAGTCATTAGGCCTATAGCACACTCCTACTCTCAATTTTGATCTCCCAATGCTTATGTCACACCAAACTGACTCGACACTGCACTGTCCAGCGATGTCGACTGGCTTCACTTCCTTGGATTTTATGTGTTTTTTAACTAATAGCATAACCCCTCCTCCCTTCCTATCCTGTCTATCCTTTCTGTAGACATTGTACTCCCCAAATTCCAGTTCTGCATTTCTTATATCTGTGTGACACCACGTCTCTGAAATCCCCACAATATCTGCCTTTGATGTTTTGAGCAACACCTCAAATTCATCAAATTTATTTACTAAACTCCTAGCATTGGTGTACACACAAGTATACATGCACCTGTTCTTTTTCTTAGCTACCCTAACACAACCCATGTGTTTACTTGTACCCCAATGATTCCCAGCAGTCTCTGAAATATCCTGCATCTTATTTTCCAGGCTGCGGCTCATTCCAATAGAAGCAGTGCAAGAATCACTTTCACCTCTGCCAGTGGCTACTGTTAATCTATTAGTCCTTGTATCCCCCCAATCTAGCAGTTTTCCGACCCACCTAACATTGCCTCGATAGCATCAGCAAACATTCTTGCACCCTTTCTATTTAAGTGTATCCCATCCCTGTAGAAGCAGTCTCTCCTGTTAACAAGTACAGTCCAGGCTGAAAAAAATTCTACCCCTTGAGCCCTGCACAATCTTTCCAGGGCCGAATTGATTGACAGGGCTCTCATCATATACTCCCTCCTATCGTGTCTGGGCAGAATTGCAGACACTTTCAATTTCAACCCTAATTCACGGCTTTTTTTCATCAGTGACCTGTACTTGTCAAGTAATTCCGCCGGTCTCCTACTCTTAATGTCATTGGTGCCAACCTGTACAACTATATCACCCTTTGTGCCCTTAAAGGATGATATCCGCTCTACAACGTCATCAACTTTTGCCCCTGGCAGACATACCCTGGTCCTATTCCACCTATCCTTTTTACAAAGCATGTTTCCCGTTTCCCTGACAATAGAGTCACCAACAACTACTAGTTCCTTTGGGACCAGCGCATTCTGCCTTGGGGGTTGCCGCTGTGTTCCGCGATGACCAAGTGCAAGCTCTGGCATTGGTGTGGGCAGCTGAGAGCTTGATGGGCCCCTCACTTGTAATCCTTCGAGGGCATCCACCCTATCCTTCAAGCTCTCATATAGGCCCATAACAATGCTGAGTTGTCGCCTTATCTCCTTACACTCCTTGCATCGCACACACACAAAGACATCCCCCATGGCAGTATCATGTCCCATACTTGACTGCTCCGCAAACATCAAGCAAATAGTGCATCTTACAAGATGCACTATTATGACTGGAGTTAATAGCAGCGTCTATACACATTTGAAGTCCGATGTACCGAACTTGATATTAATTAAATGCGTATGTCATTCTTTGCAATTAGCAGTATCTCATTCCCTAGAAGTCTAGAATTCATGATCGGTGAAGCCTATAATTGGTTTAGTAAATCCACTAGCCGACAAAATCAATTCAAATATTTATACAGTGCCATAAACGATGGAGCAGATCCGAAAAAGATAGTTCATTCGTGTCAAACAAGGTGGTTATCCACTGAAGTTGCTATGACAAGAATTTTAGAACAGTATATTGAATTAAAAGCCCATTTTGAAATAACTCGTTTGACTGACAAATGTTATACCGCAGAACTTCTTTATTCAATGTTCAAAGATGAAGGTAATTTAGCATATCTTTTATTTTTAAAACCTATCTTATCTGAAATACAAAGAGTAAACAAATCTTTTGAATCAAATACTGCTGATCCAACTTTATTACTATATGATTTAAACATGCTATTGTCGATGATCGCCAATAAATTTTTTTTACCAAATACACTATATTGAAAGGATAGAAGAGGACATTAATAATTATTTAGACCCTAAGCCATATTTAGGTTACCAATTTGAAAGGAAAATAAATGAATTAATAATGAATAAACTTGTCACAACAATAGATGAAATAGCAATAAGAGAGAGAGATGTCATAATTTCTTGATTAATTTGTATCTGTATCAACAATTAAAACGCCTTCCGGACAACATAAAAGAATTAGAAAAAATATCATTAATCTCAGTTAACAATATATTAAAGCAACAAAAAGAACCACCGATAAATTTATTAAAAACATTTAAATTGTCTTTAGTATAAATTGAAAAAAATGAGCAACAGTATATAAACATTACTTTTGTTAAATGGGAAAACATCAACAATATAATGAAGTTTTGGTCAGAAGTTTCGAATTATCGAGATGCAAGCGGTGAAAATCCATTTAAAGAAATTAGCCAGTTTGCAGTGGGTATTTTAATTTTGCCATTATCCAATTCAGATGTGGAAAGAATATTCAGCAACTTAAATCTAGTAAAAAACAAAACACGCAACAGGATGAGTGTTGGCATGGTTAATGCAATCATATCAGTACGATACGAGCTCAAAAGAGTTGAAAAGTGTTGTATAGGTACGCAAGAAGCATATAAATAAATAAATAAATATGATGAGGAGGTATTGAATTTCGAAATTAATTTAGATTTTTAGATATTGATTTTATATTAAAAACAGAAAATAAATAAGTATTTATATATATTATTTGTTTGTTTGTTTTTTAATTCCTACAAAGTACAAACAAATGAAAATTTAAAAAATTTGGTGGGTTAAGTGTTAAAAATAGCGGATTTTGAGAATGCGGCTAGTTGGAAATATTATTAAGAGTTGGCAATACTGTGTGCCCTATACGCTATTCTGTGCTTTGCCCTAAAAGAGCGCCATCGTGTGTCAGCTGTGACTGCTTTGGTATTGTACAACCAGGTATAGGATAAAAATGTTTAAGAAGTAAGCATATTACATATATATTGCTTCTGTTTAATTTATTTGTAACTACTGTAATGTTTATGTAACTCATCGTAACGGGGTTGTAATTTCCCAATAACATTTAAAATGCTGAAATGATTCTCTTCACCGGTAAAATGCTGGCACACTTGCACTATCAATACAAGCCGGCTGTTTGTGTAAATCAGCAATATGTGGTGAATAGTAGTCAGTAAAAATAGTTCTCCGCAGAAATCGGTGCATATTATTATTAGTAGTAATAGTTAATGGACACTGCTCTTCGTGAACTAATGTTATTAGTGGAGCTTCCCCAGAGTTTAGTGTGGGGCCCATTGTTGTTTTCTATGTTTATTAATGATATTGATGAAGGTACATCAGGCTTAATGTTTAAGTTTTCAGATGATATAAAGGTTGGCAGATGATATAAAGACATTAATCAGGGTAAGTTACTGCAAAAAGATCTAGAGAAATTAGGCAGATGGGCTGAGAAATGAAGTTTAACATACATTGACAAATGCAAGGTACTGCATATGGGTAGCAATAATCTGAAATTAATGTACCAACTGTGTGGTACTACACTGAGGGAAGTGAAAATGAAAACGACCTATGCAGTCAGATCTGGAGTTCTTTGATCAATGCAGACAGACAGACTTGTCTGGACAGTTCATGGGGTTTTTGCTAGTGGGGATAAGGTGATTATCCCATTGTGCATGGCAATGGTTAGGCTGCATCCCAAAGTACTGCATACAAGTCTGGAATGGGTGCAGTGAGATTAGTGAAGGGAACAAAAGGGGTGGCCTTACTAAGAAAGGCTTAGTAAGACCAAGCTTCAGTTCTGCAAATTGCAGCATATGGAGACTTGGTACTTGCGATGTGATCTGATCGAGATGTTTGACTTTGAATATGTTGAGCAAGCTCAGTGCTGATAACATTCCTTCTCTTGCTCAGACTGCACACATGAGGGGACATAAATTCAAATTGAGGAAGTATGGTTGCAGGATAGATGTGCAGAAGTTTGGCTTCAGACAGCAGGTGGTTGATTACTTTTATATATTAGTTAGTTGGTAACAAGATAATTAGTTATTTACCTTTTCCTTCCATTAATACAGAAACAAAAAATTTAATTAAATTAATGAACTTTGTACATTATATGACTTGTAGTGAAATTGGTTTACAGGAACAGAGCCACCATTTATAGAATTGTACAGTGTTTGTGTACACTTTATATATTAAATTTTATTATTTTATATATTATTTTTATACTTTTTTTTTTGGCCCTTAGGCCACATGAACAAAATGTATGTCACAGTTAATTTTACTGTTCAAGCAGCATGACTAGCACCACAGATACATATTCTTTAACATAAAATGACTCTATATGACCTGGCAGATGTAAATTTGATTTTTTGTGTGTAGATCATGATATATTTGTCATAATATTTGCCTGATGATGTAATTATATTTTTGAAAAAAAATATTAAGTGGCCCCTAATGTTAATCACCCGAAGGTTAAAAAATATATTAATCTCCTTTTTTCAACATGTTAATGGTTACTGCAAGTTTTGTTTTTATAGTAAAATAAATTGCTTTTCATTAATATTTCATAAACTATAAAAACAAAATTTCTACCCTTCTTTTAGTATTAGTAATGGCCAAAGATGCAAGGAAGCAAGCTTAATACAGCATCAGTCAAAAAAAAAAAAAAAAATCTCCCCACATTATCAATCTGTTACCTCTAATAATTTGTCTAATACTTCCTTAAATTTATTTATTCGCACTACACACTTCCACAACGGGATGAATGTTTATTCCAACGGTCTCCACCTTCTGGTTGAAAGTAAATTTCTACACATTTGTCATGCAACCATCTTTCCACAATTTAAATTTGTGCCCCCTTATGTGTGACATTTAGGTTAGAGTAAGAATGCCATCAACATTTATAACTTACTCAATCCATTGACGCCATAAACACCACAGTCAGATCTCCATGTAGGTGCCTAGTTTCCAGAAGCATCAATTTTCAGAGATGAAGTCTTTTGGAAGAGTACCCTTTTGTTCACTAATCTTGTTTCCCTCCTCTGCACCTCCTCCTATAGATCTATCTAGTTATATTAAAGGAGACGGCAAAGCAACTAAGCAAACCCTTAGCCATAATTATGAGAGCATCCTTGGACTCAGGGGAGGTTCCCACGGACTGGAGATGTGCAAATGTATCCCCAGTTCACAAAGGGGGATCGAAAGGTGACACGAGTAATTATAGACCAGTTAGTTTAACTTCTGTTCCGGGTAAAATAATAGAGTCACTGGTTAAAGATGCATTGCAGGATCATCTAGACAAGACTACAGCAATAATTCAGACACAGCATGGGTTTGTTAAGGGAAAGTCTTGTCTGATAAATTTGATAGGATATTATGATGTGGTTACAAAGGAACTGGATGCAAAAAATAATTTTGATATCATATATTTGGATTTCAGGAAAGCTTTTGACACTGTTGTGCATGGAAGACTATTGTACAAATTGGAGCAGAATGGTATTAAGGGTAAGTTGCTACAATGGATAAAAGGATGGTTAATTGGGAGAAGACAGAGGGTGGTAATCAATGGGTGCTGCTCTTCGTGGACTAATGTTATTAGTGGAGTCCCACAGGGTTCGGTGTTGAGTCCACTGTTGTTTTGTATATTTATAAATGATATTGAAGATATAACAGGCTTAATGTCGAAGTTTGCAGATGATACAAAGGTTGGTAGGGTTGTTAATGACAGTAATGGCAGTGTGCTACTGCAACAGGATCTAGATAACTTGGGCAGATGGGCTAAGAAGTGGCAACCGAAGTTTAACCTTGACAAATGCAAAGTACTGAATATGGGTAGAAGTAACCCCAGAGAAACGTACCAACTGTGTGGTACTACACTTAGCATTAGCATTAGCATTAGTAGAGGCATTTGATGCAAGAAAGCAAGCTTATGCAGCATCAGCCAAAAAAAAAAAAAAAAAAAAAAAGTAACATAATTAAATAAAAATAACCACTTCCACTTCACCCCTCTGTTCGTTCGAAATACCTGTCCAGCTGAGCCTTAAACTTATTTAGGCTATCAACTTCCACGACAAGGGATGGAAGTCTGTTCCACCCACCAACCACCCGCTGGCTAAAGGCAAATTTCCGCACATCTATCCTACATCTGTCTTTCCTCAATTTGAATTTATGCCCCCTCAGGTGATTTTTCTGAGCTAGAGGAAGAATCTCATCAGCATTGAGCATGCTCAAACCATTCAAGGCTTTGTACACCTCTATCAGATCACCCCGCTGGTGCCTAGTTTCCAGACACTGTAATTTGCAAAACTTAAGCCTTTCTTTGTAAGAGAACCCCTTTGTCCCATTCACCAATCTAGTTGCCCTTCTCTGTACTCTTTCCAGCAGCTCTACATCCTTCCTGAAATGAGGCCTCCAGGCCTGTATACAGTACTCTAGGTGTGGCCTGACCATTGCCTTATACAAGCGAATAATCACCTCCTTATCCCTGCTAGAAAAATTCCTATATATCATTGACAATACACCATGAGCTACTCTTGCAGCTCGTCTGCACTGCTCAGAGAACTTCATATCTGCCTGCACCACCACCCCCAGGTCCCTTTCATTCTCTACCACTGTCAGTGTAGTACCACAGAGTTGATACGCTGCTCTGGGGTTGCTGTTTCCCATACCCATCTGCTCAACCTTTCCAAATCCTGTTGCAGCAGCATAGTGTCAGTAGTGTCCTTGACAACCCTGCCAACCTTCGTATCGTCTGCAAACTTGGACATTAAGCCTGATATACCATCATCAATATCATTTATAAATACAGAAAACAATAAAGGCCCCAATACTGAACCCTGAGGGACTCCACTAATAACATTAGTCCACGATGAGCAGTGTCCATTGATTACCACTCTCTGTCTTCTCCCCCTCAACCACCCCTTTATCCATAGCAGCAACTTGCCTCCAATGCCACACTGCTCCAATTTGTGCAGCAGTTTTCCATGTGCAACAGTATCAAAAGCCTTTCTAAGATCCAAGTATATAATATCAAAGTTATTCCCTGCATCCAGTTCTTTTGTGACTGCATCATAGTATCCAATCAAATTGGTCAGGCAAGACTTCCCCTTAACAAAACCATGCTGTGTCCTAGCTATAACTGAAGTCTTGTCTAGATGATCCTGCAGTGCTTCTTTCACCAGTGCCTCCATTAATTTTCCGGGAACAGAAGTTAAACTCACAGGTCTATAATTACTTGTGTCAGCCTTTGATCCCCCTTTGTGAATTGGGGTCACATTTGCACATCTCCAGTCAATGGGTACCTCCCCTGAGTCCAAGGAAGCTCTCATAATTATGGCTAAGGGTTTGCTTACCTCCTTTGCTGCCTCCTTTAATATAACTGGATAGATCCCATCCACCCCAGGTGCCTTTCTTGTGTTTATCTTCAACAATTTCTCCTCCACTTTGCTCTCAGTTATTACAAGATTCTCTAGCTTACTGCTAGAATTGAATACACCTCTGGCATTCCCCTCGCTGAATAACTCCTCATGTGTGAATGTCGATGCAAAATATTCATTTAGTTTGTTAGCTACCCGAGCAGGGTCATCAACAGTTGACCCATCGATCTCAAGTGGACCAATCTGATTCATCCCCTTCCTTCTAGAGTTTACATAAGTAAAGAACTCTTTGCTGTTTTTCTTCGCATCCCTTGCCAAGGATCTCTCGTAATCTGCCTTCGCCTGCCTAACCTCCTTTGTAACTTGGTTACAGATCAACTTGTATCTATCATAGGCGTCCGTGTCACGTGTTAATTTGTATGTATCCCATGCATTTTTCTTCTCTGCCATATGCCTCATTAGTTCATCTGACAACCATTTAGGCCTAAACCTTGAACAATATTTCTTAGTTGGTATGTAAAGCCTAGTAGCTTCCACGATAAGTTCTTTGAATGCTTCCCATTTTGAATTTGCTGTTGGCAATATCATCAGTTGATCCCACTGTATAGAATTTAAATACTGTCTCAGTCCATTGTAGTCGCCTTTACGAAAGCAATACCCCTTCCCTTTACCCCTAATGGTAGTTACCTCTTTGAGTAACTCCCACTTCAGCACACTGTGATCACTGCCACCAAGTGGTTCATTTATCTCAGATTCTTAATGCATGAAGAATCACTACTGATAATCAAATCAAGAGTATTACTCCCTCTAGTTGCCTCCCGAACATGCTGATGTAGAAAACAATCATCCAATAAATCCACAAAAGCCTTGCTACTGTGTGAGTGACCAGCCCCCGAATTCCAGTCAATATCTGGGAAATTAAAATCCCCCATTATAAGACTCTCTGATTTACTGGCCCACTCTATTTCTCCGAACAGTTTCTTATTATACTCATCAGAGTCATTAGGCCTATAGCACACTCCTACTCTCAATTTTGATCTCCCAATGCTTATGTCACACCAAACTGACTCGACACTGCACTGTCCAGCAATGTCGACTGGCTTCACTTCCTTGGATTTTATGTGTTTTTTAACTAATAGCATAACCCCTCCTCCCTTCCTATCCTGTCTATCCTTTCTGTAGACATTGTACTCCCCAAATTCCAGTTCTGCATTTCTTATATCTGTGTGACACCACGTCTCTGAAATCCCCACAATATCTGCCTTTGATGTTTTGAGCAATACCTCAAATTCATCAAATTTATTTACTAAACTCCTAGCATTGGTGTACACACAAGTATACATGCACCTGTTCTTTTTCTTAGCTACCCTAACACAACCCATGTGTTTACTTGTACCCCAATGATTCCCAGCAGTCTCTGAAATATCCTGCATCTTATTTTCCAGGCTGCGGCTCATTCCAATAGAAGCAGTGCAAGAATCACTTTCACCTCTGCCAGTGGCTACTGTTAATCTATTAGTCCTTGTATCCCCCCAATCTAGCAGTTTTCCGACCCACCTAACATTGCCTCGATAGCATCAGCAAACATTCTTGCACCCTTTCTATTTAAGTGTATCCCATCCCTGTAGAAGCAGTCTCTCCTGTTAACAAGTACAGACCAGGCTGAAAAAAATTCTACCCCTTGAGCCCTGCACAATCTTTCCAGGGCCGAATTGATTGACAGGGCTCTCATCATATACTCCCTCCTATCGTGTCTGGGCAGAATTGCAGACACTTTCAATTTCAACCCTAATTCACGGCTTTTTTTCATCAGTGACCTGTACTTGTCAAGGTAAGGTAGTAGAAAATGAAAAAGACCTGGGAGTAATTGTGCAGTCAAATATGAAGTTTTCTGAGCAATGCAGACAGGCTGCCAGGGCAGGTCATAGGGTTTTGTCAGTGATATATAGGAATTTTACTAGCAGGGAGAAGGAGGTGATTGTCCCTCTGTACTGCGTACAGGCCTCATTTTAGGAAGGATGTAGATTTACTTGAGCGTGTACAGAGAAGGGCAACAAGATTGGTGAGGGGAATGAAGGGATCCTCTTACCAAGAGAGAGGCTTAAGTTCTGCAAATTGCAGTGGCTGGAGACTAGGCACCTGCGCGGTGATCTGATTGAGGTGTATAAGGCCTTGAATGGGTTGAGCACGCTGAATTCTGATGGGATCCTTCTACTTGTTCAGATTACGAACCTAAGGGGGCATAAATTCAAATTAAGAAAAGACAGATGTAGAATAGATGTGCGGAAATTTGCCTTTAACCAGCGGGTGGTTAATTGCTGGAACAAACTTCCATCTGTCGTGGAAGTTGATAGGTTGAATAAATTTAAGGAGGAACTGGACAGGCATTTGGAGGGAGTGGTGTGATTTTTTTTTTTTTGGCTGATGCTGCATAAGCTCATACACTTGCTTTCTTGCATCGCATGCCGCTACTACTATTTAAATACAGTAGACTTTTGATTTTCAGGGATAGATGGTAAAAAAAAAAAATTCCTGGATTTCCCAGTTAATCCAAAAATACAGAAAGTCCTCAACATACGTAAGAGATACTTTCCAGGACGTGACTCGGTAATGACTAATAAAATATTGCTACTATATCCCTGATGTGCCAAAATTACAAAAACCACATAATATCCTCAGAAGAATGAAGAAAAGTAGTTATATATTTTTAATTAGTTCAATTAAAAACTTTATCTGGGGACGGCAGTGAAATAGCCAGAGTGGCACATAAGAAAATAAAACATAAAAGGAAGAAAAAATGCATGTTAATACTGTAAAAACTGATATGTGTTTCGTAGCTTTGGTTATAGTTGACTTCGTTGGTACCAATTCTTTCACTGCTTTTCATATTCTGTCTTTCTCCTTTATTGATGACGAGGTTCGGTGTTGAGTCCACTGTTGTTTTGTATATTTATAAATGATATTGAAGATATAACAGGCTTAATGTCAAAGTTTGCAGATGATACAAAGGTTGGTAGGGTTGTTAATGACAGTAATGGCAGTGTGCTACTGCAACAGGATCTAGATAACTTGGGCAGATGGGCTAAGAAGTGGCAACTGAAGTTTAACCTTGACAAATGCAAAGTACTGAGTATGGGTAGAAGTAACCCCAGAGAAACGTACCAACTGTGTGGTACTACACTTAAGGTAGTAGAAAATGAAAAAGACCTGGGAGTAATTGTGCAGTCAAATATGAAGTTTTCTGAGCAATGCAGACAGGCTGCCAGGGCAGGTCATAGGGTTTTGTCAATGATATATAGGAATTTTACTAGCAGGGAGAAGGAGGTGATTGTCCCTCTGTACTGCGTACAGGCCTCATTTTAGGAAGGATGTAGATGGGCTGACGAGGCTACTAGTGGTCGTGTTCCAAGCCGCTAAGTGGATTTTTCTTATTTATTGATTTGAAATTATTGTTTTTCTAAAACTTTTGATTTAAATTTAGTAGTATAACATTATTTTGTGATTTTTTGATTAATTTGGTGTATTTATTCTTTACTCGGCCTTGTAAAAGTATCGGTAAGGGTTTCCACGTGTTCGTAACTACCGCTACCGTTATTAACTTTCCCGTCATTGTGATACCGTACTAGATATACCGATAGCGTTAGTTGAACTTCGTTAGCAGTTAAATTGTACGTTTAAATAAATACATATAACGACTTAGATTACAAACGTAATATAATTAATAACATAACATAATTAATTAATAAATTAATAGAATCATGACTCAGACCAGAGCAGCAAAGCAAAAGGCTCAAGCTAATGGAAGTGCTGTGGCTCAGAGCAGAACTGAGGGGGACAGTTGTCCTCTGACTCACAGCCTTATAAAATGCACTGTTTGCTTGATGTTTGCAGAGCAATCGGGTACGGGACATGATACTGCCAAGGGGGATGTCTTTGTGTGTGCACGATGCAAGGAGTGTATCGATATCAGGCAACAACTCGGCGTTCTTTTGGGCCTATATGAGAGCTTGAAGGACAGGGTGGATGCCCTCGAAGAAACTAAATTGAGGGGCCCATCAAGCTCTCAGCTGCCCACATCAACGCCAGAGCTTGCACTTGGGCATCGCGTGACACAGAGACAACCCCCAAGGCAGAATGCGCTGGTCCCGAAGGAACTAGTAGTTGTTGGTGACTCTATTGTCAGGGAAACGGGGAACATGCTTTGTAAAAAAGATAGGTGGAACAGGACCAGGGTATGTCTGCCAGGGGCAAAGGTTGATGACGTTGTAGAGCGAATATCATCTTTTAAGGGCACAAAAGGTGATATAGTTGTACACGTTGGCACTAATAATATTAAGAGTAGGAGACCGGCAGAATTACTTAACAAGTACAGGTCACTGTTGAACAAAAGCCGAGAATTAGGGTTGAATTTGAAAGTGTCTGCAATTCTGCCCAGACACGATAGGAGGGAGTATATGATGAGAGCCTTGTCGATCAATTCGGCCCTGGAAAGATTGTGCAAGGCTCAAGGGGTAGAATTTTTTTCAGCCTGGACTGTACTTGTTAACAGGAGAGATTGCTTCTACAGCGATGGGATACACTTAAATAGAAAGGGTGCAAGAATATTTGCTGATGCTATCGAGGCAGTGTTAGGTGGGTCGGAAAACTGCTAGCTTGGGGGGAGACAAAGACCAATAGATTGACAGTAGCCACTGGCAGAGGTGAAAGAGATTCTTGCACTGCTTCTATTAGAATGAGCAGAAGCCTGAAAAACAAGATGCATGGTATTTCAGAGACTGCTGGGAGCCATTGTGGTACAAGTAAACACATGGGTTGTGTTAGGGTAGCTAAGAATAGAAACAGGTGCAGGTATACTTGCGTGTACACCAATGCTAGGAGTTTAGTAAATAAATTTGATGAATTTGAGGTATTGCTCAAAACATCGAAGGCAGATATTGTTGGGATATCAGAGACGTGGTGTCACACAGATATAAGGGATGCGGAACTGCAATTTGGGGAGTACAACGTCTACAGAAAGGATAGACAGGATAGGAAGGGGGGAGGTGTTATGCTATTAGTTAAGACACACATAAAAACCAAGGAAGTGAAGCCAGTCGACATCGCTGGACAGTGCAGTGTGGAGTCAGTTTGGTGTGACATAAACATTGGGAGATCAAAATTGAGAGTAGGAGTGTGCTATAGGCCTAATGACTCTGATGAGTATAATAAGGAACTGTACAGGGAAATAGAGTGGGCCAGTAAATCAGAGTGTCTTATAATGGGAGATTTTAATTTCCCAGATATTGACTGGAATTTGGGGGCTGGATACTCACACACTAGCAGGGCTTTTGTGGATTTATTGGATGATTGTTTTCTACATCAGCATGTTCGGGAGGCAACTAGAGGGAGTAATACTCTTGATTTGATTATCAGCAGTGATTCTTCATGCATTAAGAATCTGCAGATAAATGAACCACTAGGTGGCAGTGATCACAGTGTGCTGAAGTGGGATTTACTCAAAGAGGTAACTACCATTAGGGGTAAAGGGAAGGGTTATTGCTTCCGTAAAGGCGACTACGATGGACTGAGACAGTATTTAAATTCTGTACAGTGGGACCAACTGATGATGTTACCAACAGCAAATTCAAAATGGGAAGCATTCAAAGAACTTATCTTGGAAGCTACTAGGCTTTACATACCAACTAAGAAATATTGTTCAAGGTTTCGGCCAAAATGGATGTCAGATGAACTAATGAGGCATATGGCAGAGAAGAAAAATGCATGGGATACTTACAAATTAACACATGACACAGAAGCCTATGATAGATACAAGTTGATCTGTAACCAAGTTACAAAGGAGGTTAGGCAGGCGAAGGCAGATTACGAGAAATCCTTGGCAAGGGATGCAAAGAAAAACAGCAAAGAGTTCTTTACTTATGTAAACTCTAGAAGGAAAGGGATGAATCAGATTGGTCCACTTGATATTGATGGGTCAAGTGTTGATGATCCTGCTCAGGTGGCTAACAAACTAAATGAATATTTTGCATCGACATTCACACATGAGGAGTTATTCAGCGAGGGGAATGCCAGAGGCGTATTCATCTCTAGCAGTAAGTTACAGAATCTTGAAATAACTGGGAGTAAAGTGGAGGAGAAACTGTTGAAGATAAACACAAGAAAGGCACCCGGGGTGGATGGGATCTATCCAGTTATATTAAAGGAGGCAGCAAAGGAAGTAAGCAAACCCTTAGCCATAATTATGAGAGCTTCCTTGGACTCAGGGGAGGTACCCATAGACTGGAAATGTGCAAATGTGACCCCAATTCACAAAGGAGGATCAAAGGCTGACACAAGTAATTATAGACCTGTGAGCTTGACTTCTGTTCCAGGAAAATTAATGGAGGCACTGGTTAAAGACGCACTGCAGGATCATTTAGACAAGACTTCAGTTATAGCTCAGACACAGCATGGTTTTGTTAAGGGGAAGTCTTGCCTGACCAACTTGATTGGATACTATGATGCAGTCACAAAAGAACTGGATGCAGGGAATAACTTTGATATTATATACTTGGATCTTAGAAAGGCTTTTGATACTGTTGCACATGGAAGACTGCTACACAAATTGGAGCAATGTGACATTGGAGGCAAATTGCTGCTATGGATAAAGGGGTGGTTGAGGGGGAGAAGACAGAGAGTGGTAATCAATGGACACTGCTCATCGTGGACTGATGTTATTAGTGGAGTCCCTCAGGGCTCAGTGTTGGGTCCATTATTGTTTTCTGTATTTATAAATGATATTGATGATGGTATATCGGGATTAATGTCCAAGTTTGCAGAATTAATTTTCCTGGACGATACAAAGGTTGGCAGGGTTGTCAAGGACACTACTGACACTATGCTTCTGCAACAGGATCTGGAAAGGTTGAGCAGATGGGCTGAGAGGTGGCAAGTGAAGTTTAACATTGACAAATGTAAAGTACTACACATGGGAAACAGCAACCCCAGAGCAACGTATCAACTCTATGGTACAACACTGACAGTGGTAGAGAATGAAAGGGACTTAGGAGTGGTTGTGCAGGCAGATATGAAGTTCTCTGAGCAGTGCAGACGGGCTGCAAGAGTAGCTCATGGAGTATTGTCAATGATATACAGGAATTTTTCCAGCAGGGATAAGGAGGTGATTATTCCATTGTATAAGGCGATGGTCAGGCCACACCTAGAGTACTGTATACAGGTCTGGAGGCCTCATTTCAAGAAGGATGTAGAGCTGCTGGAACGAGTACAGAGAAGGGCAACAAGATTAGTGAATGGAACAAAGGGGTGCTCTTACGAAGAAAGGCTTAAGTTTTGCAAATTACAGTGTCTGAAGACTAGGCACCAGCGAGGTGATCTGATAGAGGTGTATAAAGCCTTGAATGGTTTAAGCATGCTCAATGCTGATGGGATTCTTCCTCTAGCTCAGAATAATCACCTGAGAGGGCATAAATTCAAATTGAGGAAAGACAGATGTAGGATAGACGTGCGGAAATTTGCCTTTAGCCAGCGGGTGGTTGGTTGGTGGAACAGACTTCCATCCCTTGTGGTGGAGGTTGATAGCCTAAATAAGTTTAAGGCTCAGCTGGACAGGTATTTTGAACGAACAGAGGGGTGAAGTGGAAGTGGTTTTTTTTTTTTTGGCTGATGCTGCATAAGCTTGCTTTCTTGCATCAAATGCCTCTACTAATGCTAATGCTAATTGTCCGTTGTCAGTGGCAACGGTGTTCACCGTTGCCACTGACAAATCTGAATTCTCCGCAGTACTTGTTAACATTGGCCTTTTTCGTACATCCTTATTATTTTAATTTTTTGATTCAACTTGATCGCTTTCCTTTTCTTGATAGGTTTACTAATACCGCTGTCACTTATTCTCTTAGTCGACACCATGATAACAGTCAAGATTAAATTTTCTGAAAATAACTTCGCAGGGTTAAGGCAAAAACTTACTATTATCACCCCATGCGAGCTCACATTTTACTAAAGCACATTTCTGGAGGTCACTACCATCCAAAGGCTATCCTGGAATGGATACCTCCTGGAAAGAGAAGAGGAAGACCTAGGAGGACATGGCTGGATGGTGTACAGGAGTGCATGACAACCCGAGGTTTACCAACTAAGACACCTTGAACCACACTTTATGGTGGGAAAAAATTCCTACCAAAAAATAACTTGTAGGCTGAGGAAATCCATTGTAAATGGAAACACTCCTCTTGAAGAAAAAGACTACCATAAAACAATAAAAACAATTTGCACTTTCCGGGTTACAGGGCTTTTCTGTTACTGCAATTCATTATAAATGGGTAGTAAAGTCGACTTTATTGTATTTGCGATAATACTGATAGCTGGAATTCTGTGGGTTTTTAAGTTATAGTATTATAGTGAAATGTGTGTCCCCTTCACTGAAATCTTTAGTCATATAAAAAAAATATGTAAATAATGTAAGTCGGGGGCTTACTGTATCGAAAAATGTTCAGCAACCTACATAAAAAGTATGGCGATAGATAAAAAAAAAAACCAAAAAAACTTACCAAGTACTACTCGCGTGTCCGATATGATGCTTCCCTTTATTTTTTAGTTCTTTACATTATTATTATTATTGGCCATATGGTGCAAGGAAGCCTCAGGCTTGTGCTGCACCAGCCAAAAAAAAAAAAAAAATTCCCAAGTTACCCTTGTGGCACGTATGGTTTGATCACCAGCATTATAATGGTTCATTAGAGATTTAACAGATGTACCGTTTTCAAACTTTTGAATAATTTCAAGTTTTTGTTTAATTGAAAGAACAACTCTTGCATTTGCCCATCATTTTCGCTATTTCTGAACAAAAGAAAAAAGATAAAATAAAATAATAAAAATTCCGATATCCCTGACATAAATAATGAAACAAAATTTGTCTTTTGTTGTGCTAATTGAACACAATAATTGACGCGACGCACTAAATCAAACTAAACATTTGATCTCTCTCTCTTTCTCTTTTTTTTTTTTTTTTTTCCGTGGCGGATGTGAAGACAGCGGGGATTGCAAGATAATAGATACACTAATCTCCCAATGACTATAACGCCACTTCTTGTCACTTATGACTTGCAAAACATCTGTTTATATCTATTCTAGTTATTACTTGAATTTTATGATTTCTGGTTGGTTTTTTTTTTTTTTTTTTTTTTTTAATTTGTAGTCTTGAAGTGTCCCGGTAAATCAAGAGTCTGCTGTACATCCTAAAATGATACTTCCAGACATATATGTGGTGCCTCCTTAGCCAGGTGGGCAGCAGCAGCAGCAGCAGTGCGTAGCACACGCTTCTTGATTCGACCGGGGTCCAAGCCTGTGACCACCAAATACAGAGGATGCGGAGAGGTCAGAGAATGACCACCGCATATCCCCGGAGCAATATGGCCTTAGTTGCTAATGCTCTTAAAAACCAAAACAACAACAACAATCCAAGATATGGCTTTATGATTGTCTTATGTAGTGGATTGATTATCCTTGCTAACAAAATTCCTGTATTTCATTGGCAAAACCCCCTTAGCTGTCCTGCTAGTCTTTCTCCACTGCTCATACAACTTCATATCTAACTGCACAATTACCTCCATGTCTTTTTCATTCTCCACTAGTGTGAGCGTAGTATCACACAATTGGTATGTTATTCTGGAATTGCTGGTACATACATGCAGTACCTTCTATTTTCAAGCCAAACTTCAATTGCCACTTCTCAGTCTATCTGCCTAATTTTTATAGGTCTTGTTGTAGTATTATCTAGATCTTGTTACAGTTGCCCTGATTACTGTCATAAACATCCCGCTAACCTTTGTCATCAGCAAATTTTGACATTAAGCCCCTGATAAGCCTTCATCAGTATCATTAGTAAATACTGAAAACAACAATAGGCCCAACAGAGAACCCTGGGTCACTTCACTAATAGTAATCCAAGAAGAGCAATGCCCACTCTTCTTGTCTTCTCCCACCCAACCAAACGTTTATCCCTAATGGTAAGTTGCTCCTAATGCCAAACTGCTCCAATTTATATAGCAGACTTTCATGTGGAATGGTATCAAAATATTTTCTGAAATCTAAGTTTATGATGTCAGAATTACTTTTGCATCCAGTTACTTGTTATTGCATTACAGTATCCAATTAGATTGGTCAGAAAAAGCTGCCCCTAAAAAAATACATGCTGTGACTACCATATAACTGTATTCCTCTCTATAGATGGTCCTGCACTACTTCTAATCACTCCGTTATTTTTTCCAGGAAAAGAAGTCAGAGTTATAATAATTATATCTAATTACTCACTTCACCTTTTGATTCCCATATGTGGATTGGGGAGACATTTGCCCTTCTCTAGTCTATAGGGACTACCCCTGAATTCAAGGATGCTCTCATAATTATGGCTGTGTGTGTTTGCTTACTTCTTTTGCTATTTCTTTTAAAATAATTGAATAGATCCCATCAGCTCCAATTTCCTTACTTTTAGCCTCAACAATTTCTCTTCCACTTTCTTTTCAGTTACCAAAAAAAAAAAAAATCATAGTTTACATTTATAACTCTGTATTTTTGCTATTCCCATCCCTAAAAACGTCTTCATAGGTCAATGTAGGTGCAAAATATTTATTGTTTGTCAGTCTTACATGATTATCAATAGTTAATGAATAACCTTGTATCAGCTCACTAGTGATTTTTTTTTTGTCTGGCTAAATTGGTCAATTTTCTGACCAATGAGGAGAAGAAATCTCATTTGATTCTTATTAGTAGAGGCATATGATGCAAGGAAGAATGCTTATACCATCAGCCAAAAAAAAAAAAAAAAAAAAAAACTACACTTCCCACTTCACCCATCCATTGACTCCAAAAGTTTGTCCAGTACTTCTTGAATTTATTTAAGATGTCAACTTCCAAATGACAGTTGAAGTTTGTTCCAAAAATCAACTCACATCCATAGCAGCATAGTGAGAATGATATACTCTGCCTTGTCTGGAGAGTTTTATATTTGATTACTGTCAATAACTAATGATTACAAGAATTTCTAAAGTCCTCTTTCCATTGAGGCTGTAGTTAACTAATTTTCAGCAGGTTTCCCCATGAGTTATTCTGGATTTTTCAGCCCTTTGCAACCCGAAAACCGGATCTCTCTCTCACACACAACTACAGACAAAATGCTCATACAGATCATTTAATTTTTTTTTATTAATTGTCATCATTTATCTATTTCAGAGCCAGTAAAGTCTCCCAATACAGATGCATTTATTTAAGCTATCAATTTCCATAATGACAGATGGAAGTTTGTTCCAGCAATCAACCCCCATTGACTAAAGGCAACTTTCTACGCATCAATTGTACTGTCTTTCCTCAATTTGAATTTATGCCCCCTCAGGTGTGTAATCTAAAGGAAAGAATCCTATCAGCATTGAGCTTGCTCAAACCATTCAAGGCCTTATACACCTCAATCAGATCACCTTGCAGGTGCCTAGTCACTGCAATTTGCAGAATTTAAGCCTTTCTTGGTAAGAGCAACCCCTTGTTTCCCTCACCAATCTCGTTTCCCTTCTCTGTACTCATTTCAGCAGCTCTACATCCTTCTTAAAGTGAGGCCTCCAGACCTGGATGCAGTACTCAATGTACGGCCTTTGTGTTTTTCAAATGTGTTTTTCATTCTCCACTATCCTGAGTGTAGTACTGCACAGTTGGAAAATTAATCTGGGGTTACTGCTACCTATATGCAATACCTTACACTTGTCAATGTTAAGCTTCAGTTGCTATCTCTCAACACATCTGAGCCGACCGGGCTAGCCGAGTGGGTAAAGTACCTGCCCGGCAACCCAAAGGTCGCGGGTTCGATTCCCGCCTCGGGCTTGGATCAAAGTACTGCAAAAACCTTGGGAGGTGCAATATGGCCACAGAAGCCGATGCGCCAATAACTACCAAATCAAAAAAAAAAAAAAAAAAAATCAACACATCTGCCCAACCTTTCTAAATCCTGTTGCAGTAGTATACTGTCATTAGCAACCCTGCCAACCTTCGCATAGTCTGCAAACATGGATGTTAAGCCTGATATATCTTCATCAATATCATTGATAAATATAGAAAACAACAATGGCCCCAACACCAAACCCTGAGGGACACCACCAATAACATAAGTTCATAAAGAGCATTGTCCATTGATTATCATTCTGTCTTCTTCCACTCAACATCCCTTTATCCATAGCAGCAACTTGCCCTTAATGGAATACTTCTTCAATTTGTATAGTAATCTTCCGTGTGCAACAGTATCAAAAAACTGTCCTGAAATCCAAGTGTATGCTATCAAAATTATTTTTTGCATCCAGTTCCTTTGTGACCACATCATAGGATCCAATCAAATTGGTCAGACAAGATTTCCCCTTAACAAACCCATGCTGTGTCTGAACTATAACTGAAGTCTTGTCTAGATGATCCTGCAGTGCTTCTTTGACCAGCCATTAATTTCCCCATAACAGAAGTTAAACTAAATGGTAATTACCCATGTGACCCTTAGATCCCCTTTATGAATTGGGGTCACATTTGCACATCTCCAGTACATGGGGACCTTCCCTGAGTCCAGTTAAGCTCTCATAATTTATGGGTAAGAGCTTTCTTACTTACTTTTGCCACCTCTTTTAATTTAACTGGATAAATCCCAACTGCCCCAGGTGCTTTTCTTATGATTAATTTCAACAATTTCTCCTCCACTTTTTTTCAATTATTAAAAAATCATTTAGCTCACTGCCAGAGTTTAATACACCTCTGGCATTCCCCTCTCTGTATGAATGTAGAATGAACCAACTTCTCATGTATGAATGTAGATGCAAAACACTCATTCAGTTTGTTAGCTACCTGAGCAGGATCATCAACAGTTGAACTATCAATATCCAGTGGATCAATCTGATTCATCCCCTTCCTTCTAGAATAAGTAAAGAACTCTTTACATCCTTAGCCAAAGATTTTTTGTAATCTGCCTTTGCCTGCCTAACCACCTCCTTTGTGACATGATTACTAACCAGCATATATCTAGTATAGGATTCTGTGTCACCTGATAATTTATATGTATCCAATGCATTTTTCTTCTCTGCCACATGTCTCATTAGTTCATCTGACATCCAATAGGCCTAAACCTTGAACAATATTTCTTAGTTGGTGTGAAGAGATTAGTAGCTTCCAAGATAAATTCTTTGAATGCTTCCCATTTAGAATCTGCTGTTGGTAATATCATTTGGTCCCACTGTATAGAATTTAAAAACTGTCTGCGACCACTGTAGTTACCTTTACAAAAGCAAAAATTCTTCCCTTTATCACAGATGGTAGTTGCATCTTTAAGTTAATCCCACATAAGTATACTGTGATCACTGCCACCTAGTGGTTCCTTTATCTGCAGATTCTTAATGCATGAATAATCACTGCTAGTAACACTGACCAACAAATTTTGGGTCATATCTTGTTACCATCATGAGAGTAAGTTTACTTTATAGATTTTGGGGTGCTAAATGCGGAATTAGTGCTTAAAATGGCAGATTGGCTCTTGTTTTTGAAAAAAAGTTTTTTTTTTTTTTTTTAATTTTTATGGCAGAAAGATATAGCTGTGAACGTACCTTTATCAGACGCGGGAACTTTTTGCTTGTATTCACCATTCAACAATAATTGGCTAACATGGCGGCACTCCATTTGCTTTTGTATCTTTGTTCTATCGCTGTGATATGTTGATGGAAGTGCCTGCCATGTTCGACTGTGACGGCCCCCACAGTTTGGCGGGAAGAAATCCAGGTGTGAGTGCAAGAAATGCATCTTCAATAACATGTTGCATCCCAGTTTTTCATAAGAAGTAATGAGATCTTCCACAAGCTGCCTGTAGTTGCCAGCTTTAACATTTTCTAGAAACCAGCTCTACATTCAAAACATTTGAAAGGCTTTCCATACTGATTTCTTGCTATCACTAAGGCCAAGTCCAAACTGTTTGTTTTTGAAAAGTTGCCTTATTTGTGGACCAATGAAAATGACTGTCTTAATTTTTTCTGTACCAAGTCTTGGGAATTTCTTTTGCAAGTATGTGACTGCAGGACCACTTCCAAAGCCTTTATAAAATATTTCATGAGCCCCAGTTTGATGTGGAGTGCTGGAAGCAAAATTTCATTTGGGTCTACCAGAGGTTCAAATGTTGCATTCTTCATTTCAGATGTTAATGATTTTTGTTGAGGCCAACTCGTGTTCTCGTAGTGCATATCACTGGCACGACTATCCTACTCGCAGAGAAAGCAACAATACTTAGTGTAACCAGTTTATAGTCCTAATAAAATGCCAATTACCTTTTAAATCACCATATATCTGCCACTAGTACTTCTGATGATGTACACCTAAGAGGATGTTCTCCAAGTTTGTGTATCTTTCTTTTTTGTGGACAGCATACGCAAGAGGTATTGAATCAGCATATTTCCATTGTGTAAAAACACAGTCTTAAGGCTAACCTTAGAAGCATCTATAAATAGTCGCCATTCTTCGGGAATGCCCCTCATGTTCATTGCTGCCATTAGACCATCAACATCCTTACAAACAGTGAGTTCACCACCTGTTTGATAAAATTTATCATAGTCTTTATTTTGAGTATGAAATGTTGTCACTTTCACTTTTACAGAATGAGCTAGAAGATTCCACTGCTGTAGCCTTGAGGCCAAAAGCTCTGCCTTATTCTTCGGCAGTTCAAGATCCCCGATGAGGTCATCAAGCTCGCTTTCTGTGATCTTATGTGCAGAAGGATAAAGGTTTGGACAAAATGGTGGATCCCTTGATGTAGATGGCTGCTGTACATCTTCATGTATAGCAATTTGACATTCATCAGTGCCTTCATCAGAGTGTACAGAAAAACAGTCGGGTGGTTCAGGAATAGGTAGTATTTCACTGTGAGGCATGGGATGAATTGCAGATGGTATATTTAGGTATGTCACTGTCCCCTTTTTCTTCATTGTCATCCCTTTTCTAATAGGCAGCACCATACAGAAGTATCAGTCTGTGACGTGATTTGTTAGCTCCCTCCATATCATGGACACTGCAAAAGGCATAAAACGTCCCTTTTGATTCACCCATGCATTGAGTTTTGATGAACAGGTAGTGCAGCATATGTGTGGAGCACAGTTCTTGTCCTGGTCACCTACTTTACACCCAAAGTACAAGAAATATGCCTTTTTTATGGCTCGAGTTAAGGGATGCTTTCTTGAAGCTAATGTGACTTAACCTACGTAACAGAAGTCATCCAGACTATTCACACAATTATGGGGCATATTAATCTTACATGACACAAATACTGTGCAAAAAGTAGGAATCTTACAGAGAACAATCGTTAATTAAGAACAAATCACCCATTACCTAACTGTATTCGAGGATTACTGCAACAGAGTTGAAGATGCATTTGAGGTGACAATAACTTATAACGTGATGCAGAGCGAGGCAACAGTTGCTGATCATGTGATAAGAGCGTGGTGGTACTGAAACTGCAGTGTTGCAATGCATTTTGCTGAGAACCGTAGTTGATAATGTAGAGTAACTTGCTAATATGAGACTCCAACTGTAATTCAAAAAAAAGAGCCAATCAACAAATTTTAATGCAATTTTCATGTTCAGCAGCATAAAATTAGTCAAGATTGGGTATTTTCGTTTTCGTAACATTTTACATGTTGACCAGTGTAATCAGATCAAGCGTATTACTCTCTCTGATTTAGTCTCATGAATATGCTGCTGTAGAAATCAATCATCCAGTAAATCCACAAAAGTCTTGCTAGTGTGCGAGTGACCAACCACAAGTTCCAGTCAATATCTGGAAAGTTAAAATCCCCTATTATAAGACATTCTGATTTACTGGTTGTAAATCAGAGTTCCCTGTATAGTTGTTCATTGTACTTATCAGAGTCATTAGGCTTATAACACACACCTACTCTCCTTTTTGCTTTCCCAGTGCAAACTGACTCAACATTGCACTGTCCTCCATTGTTAACTGGATGCACTGCCTTAGATTTTGTGTTTCTTAACTAACAGCATAGTCCCTCCTCCCTTGCTATCCTTTCTATAAATACAGAAAGTACATATTGTACTCCCTAAATTCCAATTCCTCATTCCTTATATCTGTGTGGTACCACATCTCTGATATCCCAACAATATCCGCCTTTGAATGACCAGCACTTCAAATTCATCAAATTTATTTACTATACTCCTAGCATTGGTGTACATGCACTTGTTCTTACTCTTAAGTTACCCTAACATAGCCCATGTATTTACTTGTTCCCTGATGACTCCCAGCAGTTCTTGAAATCCTCACCAACTTGCTTTCCAAGCTGTTAAAGCTTTTGGTACAGCTTTAACCAAACCATTTATCCAAACTAGAAGAAACCTATCTTTTCAATATTTGTGTAAGAAATTGTACAACACTATCAAATTGATCTTGAGCTCTGGAGGATATTCCATTAATTACAAATACTTGATATGTACCATATATATGTAAGCACTGCTTTGCTGCTTGTTTAAAAAAAGAAGTTGGAGAGGGGGGAAAGCAATGTCCTAAAAAAAAAAAAAAGAGAATATAAAGGGGTTTACAAATGCATATTAAACAAAATACAGTATACAGTGATAAACATTTTAATGCATGACTTAATAGTAACCATTTTATGACATTTATATATATATTCTGGAATCATAAATGTCACATATTTAGAGTTGTAAGCTCAGAATATATGTAAATGTCATAAAACGGTTGGGCATATATTTGATATTTAGTGCAGACATTGGGGAAGTCCCATCTTGTCACATGTCAAGCAGAGTATAAAATATTTGGCAGTGGTGACACCCTGAATAGCAGCTGTGGGTATTAAGAAAGAGTCACAGTAAGGAGGTTCAGAAGGAGTGTAAGGACATAGATGGTAAAATACTTCAGAATGGTTTGTTTAGTATAAAGGGATAAGTCATATTTCTTATTCCAATATGCAAGACAGATCTCAACTTTTGGTTTTGTTCAAGGTGTACATTTGAAAGAGCTGTAAGAGTAGCTAAAAGTAGTATGCAGTAGGACAATTTGTTTAAAAGATGAAGGTGGGCAACTTTTTTCGTCAGCGGGCCGAATGAAATTGTTGTATCATGATGCGGGCCGAATGAAATTTTCGCATCATGATGCGGGCCGGAATAGATTGAATGATTTAATAAAAAAAATCAGAACCTAAAAAATGTTATATTACTTGAATTACCAAATTATTAATGTATTTTTAAAAAAAATATCTGAATGTCCAATTATCATTGAAAATGCGGCATTCGGCATCAATTTTTCTTTTTTTTTAATTGGCTTATTTTATGGGCTATAAATTATATTAAATTAAAAATTGTAATAATTAGAAAAGGCATAAAACATAAAATATCTCGCACCAATATTATTTTTTTCAATAAGAAGTCAAACCCAAAGGAACTTTGTTCGATCGATGCTACAATAATAATTAGGACTTAACTCTTTGACGCTGCGTAGAATCACTTGGTTACTGTTGTACTGGCCGCGATTCCCGATTGAACTGAATTAAGCCGAACGTTTACGGCGAGTGTAGTCAGGTATGGATTTTCTATATTTATGCATTTACCGAGGGGGCCGGATTCAACATCGTTGCGGGCCGGCTGTTGCCCACCCCCTGCTCTAGATGATAGCACTAAGACCATGTTTAGAGAGATTTGTCTGTTTTTTTTTTCCCAAGGTATAAGGAATGGGAATGTTTCTTTAACTCTACATATTTATTTAGTTCTTTGTTATTGGGATAATAATTTAACTAATCAGTCTTCACTTTAGTGGTAATAGGATATTTCTATTGGGAAACAAAAAAATGTGAGGATTTTCTTTTTTGGTTTTGTATATTTGTTAATTATTATATTTCATAATTTCAGATTTGATGAGAAAGAACATGTGTCTGGTGTGACACAGTTGAAATCATCTGTTCAGAAAGTAATCAAAGCCAAGCTTGTAGAGCAGTTTCCTTATTTAGAAGATTATATTTCACAAATTTTGCCAAAAAAAGAGTCATTAAGAGTTGTTAAGTGGTGAGTAACATGAAAATAATTTGAATATAATAAATTGTATAACATATGCATACCTGCCAGCTCCTATGATTTAGAAGCTTTCTGATAAACTGGTATGCCTTTCAGTTTTCTGATAAGTTTAGTTTTCTTCCAGTTTTTAGTAAAGTTCGTTATTTTTCAAATATTGTTATGTAATTTTTTGATTCATATTCACTTAGAAGTTTGGATCTGTTCATGCTGGTATACTTATGTTTTTACAGCATTAGATGAAAAAATATATCCAGAACTGGTTAGGTGTCTTAGCATATATGGATAAAGCTCCTGTTATCTTCATGTCTTTCTGTCTATTCATCTGCAAGTAATAACTCCAAATAGATGGAATTTTATATATTTACTCTTTAAGAAAAATTTGTCAAGCCATCCTAAATTTCATTAATATCAGACAAATTAGAAATTTTACAATTATTATTTCGGCTAAGGTCCATTATTTGGGTACCACTTGTCTCCGCATAGTGGGTGTGGTCATAGAATGGAGTGATTGTACGGTCGAGTTCTGTGGTTGTGTGATTATTGTGAAGGCGTTTTCTTTCTGATTGTTGTGTCATCGAGGAGGGGGGGTGTATGCTTAGTTTAGGTAGGGTGTTCATCTCCCCCATCCTGCTGTTTTAAAATCTGAAAAAGAGTCCCAATTTAAAAACAGCTGTAAGTGGGGAGAAAAACACCCTGGGCACATCAACCTAGGAGGACAGTGGGGGGATAGCAGTGAGTGGCACCTGCCAACCACTGCTTTGTTCCTGTCCGGTTGTTGAAATACGGACTAGTATCCAAGATATGGAGTTTTACCATTATTTCTTTGTCCATCCTTTCTTGTGTGATGACTCGATTTGCAGCGGATGGATTTTGATGAAATTTTATATTTAGTTCTTTTAGAGGGATTTGTGAAGCAATCCAAAATTTTATTAAAATCAAACCAGTATAAATCTAGCAATTAGCATTTCTTTGATCATCCACCTGTATGTAATTATTCAACTCTCAGTGGATCAATTTTCGTGAAATTTTATATCTGGCTCTTTTAGAACACTTTTTCAAGCCATCTGAAATTTCATTAAAATTATGCCAATACAAATCCAGCAATTATTTCTTTTTGTGTACACATCATATTAGCAATTCATATACCATATATTTTAACTGAAGCTTTGGATATGTTTGTTGCCCTGCACTGATTGGGGGAATTAATGGGTAATGTGGCATGTACAGGATGAAATGCCCTTGACTTATGCATAAAAATTCATTTTTTGTTCTATTTTTGTTATAAATCATGAATTATTACTGTTTGCTAATATGCCCAAAATTTTATTATGTGTTTTGAAAGTCAAATATTTACATATTTGACATTGATAATAAAAATTTAACTTTTAATATCTTAATTTTAATGCATGTTATTTTTATTATTATTTTTTTTTTTTTGTAGGTAGCATTGATGACTTGTGGTGTTTAGTAGAACATTGTTACTAGTTATCAGGTGGTTCATTGTGTATTGCAGTTATTTGTTTCTAAATGAAGGTTGCATTAGTTAATAAACAAAGGAAAACATTTCATGGCATGTAATTAATTTAAATTTATTAAATTTTAAAATTTCAACAGTCACAAGTAGACACTAAACAAAATCATATGTTTTAATCTGTTCTTCAAACTCTTCAACTGTGATAAAAAAAAAATAATTTTATTATTATTTTTTTCCTACCACAATTGAAGGTCTTGAAGATCGATTTTGTTTAAAGTCTATTTGTGATTTTGTTTAAATATATGATTTTGTTTAAAGTCTATTTGTGACTATTTAGGTTTCAGAATTTTAAGTTTTCATTGTTGCTGGTTATCAGTAACAATGAAATTTCTGTCTGCAGTACCAGGGTATCTGCCCATCCACTGATAAAAAGCCAACTGTGGGCACCACCACCCAGACCTAGCTTGGAAGCTAGGTCTGGGTGATGGTGCCCACAGAGAATAAGTAACAATAGTGTTCTCTATTAGTGAAGTGTTACTTATTCAAGGTAGTTCAATTCATACCCCAGGAGCTCACATCTGGTGAGTATGGGCTTGGCACACCCAGGGTCCTGAGCTGGATATCATCATTCTTCTCTTTCTTGGTGATTTCCTTCTCTCTCTCTCTCTCTCTCTCTAACTCAGAATTTTTTTTTTGTCTGGTGCAGCAAAAGCCTCAGGCTTCCGTGCACTATATGGCTGATAATGATCAACTCATTGGGAAGGATGAGCACAATATGAGATACAGATTAAATGATGCCTTTCACACTACTACTATAGTTTTTCTTTAAGAGTTTTCTATGGTGTATCTACACCGATATATAGATATAGAATTTTAAACTCTTAAAATGTTATTCCTAGTCACATTTAGTTTTATTTAAATATTATCACATAAACTTTTTGGTATCTCTCATATTGTGTGATTAACTTCACAACTGGATTGTCATGGCTGCAATACCAGTGTACCTGCCCACCCACCGATGAAAAGCCAGCTAGCTTTGAAGCAGTGCCATCTGGGTGGTGGTGCCCACTGAGAATAAGTAACAATAGTGTTCTCTATTAGTGAAGCGTTACTTATTCGAGGTAGTTCAATTCATACCCCAGGGGCTCACATCTGGTGAGTATGGGCTTGGCACACCCAGGGTCCTGAGCTGGATATCATCATTCTTCTCTTTCTTGGTGATTTCCTTCTCTTTCTCTCTCACTCAGGGTAACTCAGAATTTTTTTTTTTTTTTTTTTGCCTGGTGCAGCAAAAGCCTCAGGCTTCCATGCACTATATGGCTGATAATGATCAACTCATTGTGAAGGATGAGCACAATATGAGATACAGATGCCTTTTACACTACTACTGTAGTTTTTCTTTAAGAGTTTCTATGGTGTATCTACACCGATATATAGAATTTTAAACTCTTAAAATGTCATTCCTAATTACATTTAGTTTTATTTAAGCTTCAATAAATAACAATAAATGGCCAGACACTGAGTTTTGTAGGCATAAAGCAATCTTTATGCCTACAAAGTTTTGAGTTAAATGCAAAATAAACAAATGTTACCCACACTAGAAAATAATTTCTGTGAAGTAAACAAAGTGCACAGTAAAAGAGTTTTTAGAATTTAGTGTGTATCATCCCATTCCCAAAACAAAAATCTACAAGGTTGTGGGGAGGTTTATTATACCTTGATTTATTACTTTTTTTGGGACCTTAAAAAATGTGATATAAGTAGGGTAGTGTTTTAAACAGTATCCAATAGATTTTAAAAAATGCATGTCACATATAAGATTGATGGGGCCAGAAGAAAAGAGTGCTACAAGCAGCAGTGTTATAATGGAGGTTTACTGTATTTATAATGCTGCAGCAAATATAGACTTTTTATTGAAATTTTTTTTTCCATTGCAGTTTTTTTGAAGTACATATATAGTACTTGTATATGTAATTTTCACATTTGGTGTTTCCACAGGTTTCTGTGGAGGAGTAAGTGATAAGATTAGCAATGCCTAGTCAGTCATGTGTAATGTAAGTGTGTTGATATAGTGTTGGGTTCAGCGATTCTGTTGAATGACTGGCCATATAGCTGCCAGGAAGCAGCAATTGCTTCAAAAGCTGTTTCGTGGTATCTGTTTTTGTCACAAGGAAGCAGGCTACCTACTTTAAGCCTATACTTGGCTTTCTGTGTGCATTCTGAGGCACAAAGAGCATAGCTCTTGAGAAGAGGAACAGAGAGAGGGATGATAAAGTGTGGGATGGGGAAAAGTAAGGGAAAGTTGGTAAGCAGTAGGAGGCACCCCCATGAAAAAGGAAGAGAGAAATGCAAGATGGAAGGCTAGTTAAGTTCTCAGCTTTCTCACCAGAAAAAGCTTGGGACATTCAAGAGACTAATTGATAACTTTCCACACTAGTAGAGCATGTCTAGAACAGTGTCTAATTCCCACACCTGAAAAAACTAGGGATCAGATGAGTAAAGTCCTGTGTTGCTGCATTTAAATATAAGTCTGAGAAGAAGAAACCAAATATTTATTCACTTTCCTAGTTGGTCATCTTTCGCTTATCCCACATTTAGAGGTTATCATGATGAATTATCAAGACTAGCATATGCAGCCATGAGAGAGGAAGTTTCAGATTTGAGCTGATACATTCCCATGAAAAATACATGGCTTGTTGTGAACTGTGGTGCTGAAAATCTGTCTGACTGCCCTCAGTAATTAATATGCTGTATGTATGCAGTCACAGTGAATATGTAAGCTCTTCTGGGGCCTTGGTCATAATGAGAATAAATGGAAATTTGTTTATTTATCCATCTAGAAATTCCACTCTGAAAGGAGTCAGCAAGTACATATCTCACCGAAGGCATGAGCTTGAGATCTGCAGTGTAGATCTCACCTCGGACTGATGCCAGAAATAGCTAGGCATTCCACCTGATGGGGATTCCCATCTGGAACATTCCTCCAGCAAATAATCCCACTCTGGATGGGGACAGGGTCAGCCACTTGAAATCCAACTTCAAACAATAAAAAGCATATAAAGACTGCTCAAAAAAGTTTGTAGCCTTCTCCATTAGCATTGGACCAGAGATTAAAGCATCTTCGGAAAATTTCAGCTTAAACCATCCATGTAAGAGTTCCAACTGTGGTTTGCATAGCATATGCCTTTTATCCAATGTTGTTTTAGTATGGAAAGCAACAGCAAACTTCGTTAAGCCTTGTTTCTGTGACTTTATATCATAGGCTGTTAACGAATATTGTTATATTCGTAACTTATTACTGCACCTCTAATTGTGGGTTATATTGAGCAGTAAAAAAAACTAAAAAGCAGTACATGTTTTTAAATTATTATTAGTAGTGGTAAAATGATGCAAAGAAGCAAAATTATATGGCATCAGCCAAAAAAAAAAAAACCAAACTGCTCACTTGATTTGTGCAACCCTTTACAATAATTTGTCCAATTTCTTTTTAAGTTTATGCAGACTACTCACTTCTGCAATACCAGATAGAAGTTATTCCACCAGTTAGTTATTCTCTGGCCTAAAATCAAATTTTTGCAGATTTACCTTGTAACATCCTTTTGCAGTTTAAATTTATGTATTAAACCCATTTAAAGCCTTAAACACTTCAGTCAAGTACCTTCATGGATGCCTAGTTTCTAGATCCTAGAATTTATAGAACTCAGGTTTTCTTGATAAGAGTACTCTTTTTGTGCTCCTAACTAATCTTGTTACTTTTCTCTGCACATGTTCCAATAGTTTTATATCTTCCTAAAATGAGGCTTCCAAACCTGTATGCAGTACTGAAGATGCAGCCTAACCACTGCTCTTAAATTCCTGTTTATTAGGGGTGGCCAACGAGTCCATCGCGGATTTAATTTCGGTCGATCATGACGAATTTTAAATATACAGTCATCCCTCGATTTGTGCAATGTAATTTTTGAGATGGTAGATCGCGGCACATTTTGAAGGAAAAAAGTAGATCACATCACAAATTAAGCAGGCCACTCCTGCTGTATATCATTGACAGAACTGTCCTACAGCCTGTCTGCACTACTCGTAATACTTCATGTTGGACTGTGCAGTTACCACTAGGTTTTTCCTTTCTTCTAGAGAATATGCTGCAATATTCTCTCCAAAACATCGATACGATAGCGGTGTGAGTAGCGAGTCATAACTTACAAAATCACTAGCTAAATTTAAAATATAAGCTAACAAATGCTACTAAGCTTATTTAATCTATTTGTAAAACACAAATTAATACATTAACTAATCAAAAATATGATAAAATTTCTAAGAAAACATCCATTTTGTCACCAGCTTCAGAAGTCTACGTCTTCACACCAATAGTCTCGTTCCCAGACTTCAAATCTAGTAAAATGTTTTAGAGTTTGAGCAGCTTTGAATTGGTTCTTTGGAATAAAGTTTTGTTCTCTGTTTAACTCTAATGATTTATAATTTCTCACGTTAATTAAAGGTTATGAATTCTGATAATAACAAAGACTTGCAATGGTTTTATTAGCTTAAATATTTTTTGTATAGTAATTCAATGCACTAATTTATGGAAATTAGTGAATTGAAATTGGAGAAAAATTGATTACAGTACTGTTTTGTGATATTCTTCTAAATTATTTATAAGTTATTATTTTTCATTTTTATATATTTCATGAGAATGGACATACACAAAATTGTCTTTTTTATTGCAGCCACGATCACATTGAAATCCTTGTTGGGGCTAATGGTGAGCTCTTGTTTTTCCGACAAAGGGAAGGGCCATATCTTCCTACGCTGAGGCTTCTCCATAAATGTAATTGTTAAAAATAATAATTATCAGCTCTTTTTAAGATCTTTTGGCTTTGATTGTACTAATTAAAATATAAACTTATAATTCAGTAAAATCTTTAATATTGCTAATGTAATGTTTCCCATTTATTCCATAAGTTCCTTGTCAATAGTATCTAAAAATACTCTCCTCATTGTGTATTTGAGTCAGAGATTGATCATTAGTGCACATTTATACCCCCTAGGACACCTCCGTAGCCAGGTGGGAAGGAGCAGCAGTGCGTAGCACACACACTTCTTGATTAGACCGGGTTTCAAGCCCGTCACCACCAAATACGGAGGATGCGGAAAGGTCAGGGAATGATCACCGCATATTCCCGGAGCAATATGGCCTTAGTTGCTAATGCTCCTTAAAAAAAAAAAAAAAAAACCAAATAACATTTATACCAACCTGGACCACAGAGACATGTTTGATTCTGATTACTACATTGTGAAGAAAGGAAATGGGCAGTTTTAAAAACTCAGTAATTAAATGAAGAATTTGTATTTCCCAAATTACAAATATGCCATCTTAAAGTACATAGTATGCAGTTTATTTTTTGAAGATGATATCCTCCAGGTGACCAAGTCTCTATGTGGAAAATCTTCTAATCTTTCATGCATGTAGTATCTTTTATGCATGTAATTGAAACATGTTTTCCCTGTTTCAATTACATGCATTTCAATTACAGCAGTGGAACTGGGTTTGGTCATTGGCTGCTGTATCTCACCTGACAAGGTACAAGCTGTGCATTCTGAAATGCATCTGTTGTTACTGCTTGTTATTAGTATTAGTAGTGGCAAATAATACAAAAAATAAATCTTATAAAATATCAGCAAAAAAAAAAAACTTCCCACATCACCTGTTCATCCACTCTAATAACTTGTATAGTTCTTCCTTGAATTTATTCAAATTACCCACCTGCATAATGACAGATGGAAGTTCGTTCCGACAGTTGACCACCTGCTGGCTAAAGGCAAACTTCCGTATATCTGTACTGCAATCATGATTGAATTTATTAATAAGGAATTGAATTTATGTCCCATCACATGTGTAGTCTGAGCAAGAGGAAGATTGCCATCGGCATTTGAGCTTGATCAATCTATTCAAATCCATAAACACCTCAACTAGATCAAGTACCTAGTCTCGAGACACTACAGTTTTCAGAATTGAAGTCTTTTTTGATAAGACCACCCTTTCGTTCCCTTCACTAATCTTGTTGCCCTTCTTTGCACCCTTTCCAGCAAATCTGTACCCCTCCTAAAAATGCCTCCAGACCTGTATGCAATACTCAAGATGCAGCCTAACCATTGCCTTGTACAATGCAATAATCACATCCTTATCCCTGCTAGCAAACTTCCTGTATATTATTAGCAAAAACCTATGAGCTGTCTTGCCAGCCTGTCTGCATTGCTCAGAGAACTTCATATCTGATTGCACAATTACCTCCAGATATTTTTCATTTTCCACTACTCTGAGTGTAGTACCACACAGATGTTACAGTAATCTGGTATTACTGCTACCCATATGCTGTACCTTGCATTTGTCAATGTTAAACTTCAACTTCCATTTCTCAGCCCATCTGCCTAATTTTTCTATATCTTATTGCAGCTGCATACCTTCTTTACTGTCATTAATCATCCTGCTGACTTAGACCTTAAGCATGATACCCTCATCAATTTATAATTAATAAATACAGAAAACAACAATGGACCCAGCATGAACCCTGTGGAACTCTACTGATAACATTAGTCCAAGAAGATCAGTGTATATTGATAACCACTCTATCTTCTCCCACTCAACCATATCTTTATACAGAGCAGTAACTTGCCCTTAATACCATACTGTTCCCAATTTGTACAGCAGTCTTATGTACAACAGTGGACCCCCATTTTACAATTAGTTCACTGTATGATCAAATCACTTTACGATGGACTCTCCATAATAAAATACCATTCACTATATGATATGTAGTAAGCTCTGGTCATTGTGATCACGTTTGCGAATTGAATTTTAATCTATTAAACAGCGATTCTAATAGCAAGAATATTATCCACAGGCTATAAGAGTAAAGATATAAAGCACAAATTTACATTTTATTACCTTACCAATTAAAAATATTAAATGATACATGAAAATTGGAAGAATATTTTCCATAGGTTAGCAAAATAAAAATAAATTTATGCTTACATAAGTGTATAGCTTAATTAATACTGTATATACATACTAATTGATATTTCTGTTCACTAACTTTTTTTTTTTTTTTTTTTTGGGTTATAAAATTTAAAACAGTAAAAAAGATAAGCAATCAATAACAAAGAATACAGCAGATGTAAATTGCAACTAACACGATACGAAAATGTTGAGATACAGAGTAACAAGTTTACAAAGCAAAAATAGGGATGAAGAGAAGATTCTAAAAATTTATTTATGTTTTTTTTTTATATAATTGAAGATTTCATGGAAGGGGAAACACATTTCGCCATAATAACATGAAAACCCACAGAATTCCAGCTATCGGTATTATCGTAAATGCAATAAGATAGAGTTTACTACACGTTTGTAATAGATTGCACTAACAGAAGAGGCCAATAAACTGAAAACTGCAAATTGTTTTTATTGTTTTATGGTAGTGACCTCTAGAAATGTGCTTTAGAAAAATATCACAAAGGTGTTCAAATTTGGTTCTTATAACTGAACATATGATAATGATGCATTTTAATGATTTGAATTAGTTTTTTGAAATTTTATTTTATAAAGCAGCTGATTCTACTGACCAGTGGTCATGTTAACCAGCCTACTTATTTCACTTTACAATATGGGCTTACGATTGTCTCCGACTGTACCACATGGTCCTGTCAGCCAATAGCAGCTTTTATAAACGTGTTGGCTGTGTTTTTTTTTTTTTTTCTTTGCATCCTTTAGTTGAAGTAATTTTTTGTACTGTGCTTATTTGACATAAATTTACTGAACACGATATTCAGTATTCTGTATAAAACTAATACAATTTACGTTATAAAAATCGCCTGTTAGAAAGATAAATAGGAAATTTCAATGTCCGAATCTTGGAACGAATTACCAAAAAACAATTTGTTATTGGGTTCACATGATATTTTCATGATATGATGGTGTCTCTGGAGCGATTTAATATTGTAAAGTAGGGGTCCACTGTATATGATATCAAAATTATTTTTTACATCCAGTTCCTTTGCTAATGCATCATAGTATCCAATCAGGTTGGCCAGACAAGATTACCTCTTAACAAATCCATGGCCTGACTGCAGTATAATTGCATTCCTGTCTAGATGTGTTCTGTCATACTTTTTTAATAGTAATAGAGGCATGTGATGCAAGAAAGCAAGCATATGAGCTTATGTAGCATCAGCCAAAAAAATTAAATTTAATTTTAAAAAAAATAAAAATTAAACAAAAAAAAAAAACACAACCATTCTCTCTAAAAGTTTGTCCAGTTCCTCCTTGAATTTATTTAAACTGTCAACTTCCACAATGACAGATGGAAGTTTGTTCCAGCAATTAACCACCTACTGGCTAAAGGCAAATTTCCACAAATCTATTTCACAAGTGTCTTTCTTCAATTTGAATTTATGTTCCCTTAGGTTCGTAATCTGAGCAAGTGGAATAATTCCATCAGAATTCAGTGTGCTCAACCCATTCAAGGCCTTATACACCTCAATCAGATCACCTGGCAGGTGCCTAGTCCCCAGCCGCTGCAATTTGCAGAACTTAAGCCTCTCTTGGTAAGAGGATCCCTTCATTTCCCTCACCAGTTTTGTTGCCCTTCTCTGTACACGTTCAAGCAAATCTACATCCTTCCTAAAATGAGGCCTCCACACCTGTACACAGTACTCAAGGCATGGCCTGACCATTGCCTTATACAAAGGGATAATCACCTCCTTTTCCCTGCTAGCAAAATTCCTGTATATCATTGACAAAACCCCATGACCTGCTCTTGCAGCCTGTCTGCATTGCTCAGAAAATTTCATATCTGACTGTCAATGTGAAACTTCAGTTGCCATTTCTCAGTCCATCTGCCCAAATTTTCCAGATTCTGTTGCAATAGCACACTGCCATTACTGTCATTAACAACCCTGCCAACCTTTGTATTATCTGCAAACTTCGGCACTAAGCCCAATATACCTTAATCAATATCATTGATAAATATACAAAAGAACAGTGGGCCCAACACCGAACCCTGTGCCACTCCACTAATAGCCTTAGTCCACAAAGAGCAGCATTCATTGATTACCACTCTCTGTCTTCTCATACCCAACCACCCTTTTATCCATTTAGCAACTTACCCTTAATACCATTCTGCTCCAGTTAGTACAGCAGTCTTCCATGTGCAAAAGTGTCAAAAGCTTTCCTGAAATCCAAGTATATGACATCAAAATTATTTTTTGCATCCTGTTCCTTTGTCACCATATCATAGTATTCAATCAAATCTGTCAGACAAGACTTTCCCTTAACAAACCCATGCTGTGTCTGAATTATTGCTGCAGTCTTGTATAGATGATCCTACAATGCATCTTTAACCAGTGACTCCATTAGTTTACCCGGAACAGAAGTTAAACTAACTTGTCTGTAATTACTTGTGTCACCCTTCGATTCCCCTTTTGAATTGGGAATACATTTGCACATCTTCAGTCCGTGGGGACTTCCCCTGAGTCCAAGGATACTCTCATAATTATGGCTAAGGGTTTGCTTACTTCCTTTGCTGCTTCCTTTAATATAACTGGATAGATCCCATCCACCTCAGGTGCCTTTCTCATGTTTAACTTCAACAACTTCTCCTCCACTTTGCCCTCACTTAGTACAAAACCTTAAGCACCCTGTTACAATTTGATAACCTTTTGGCATTTTCTTTCTTTAATAACTCGAGTGAATGTAGATGCAAAATACTCATTCAGTTTGTTTGCTATCTGAGCAGGATCATCAACAGTCGAACCATCGATATAAAGTGGACCAATCGGATTCATTCCCTTCCTTTTAAAGTTTATATAAGTAAAGAAATCCTTGCTGTTATTCTTAGCATCCTTTGCCAAAGATTTCTTGTAATCTGCCTTCCCTTGCCTAACCTCCTTTGTGACCTGATTACAGACTAGCTTATATCTGCCATATGATTCTGTGTTGCCTAATAATTTATATGCATCCCATGCATTTTTCTTCTCAATCACGAGTCTCATTAGTTCATTTGACAACCATTTAGGCCTAAACCTTGAACAATATTTCTTAATAGGTATGAAAAGTCTAGTAGCTTCCACAGTTATTTCCTTGAATGCTTCCCATTTAGAATTTGCTGTTGGTAACATCATCAGTTAGTCTCACTGTACAGAATTTGAAAACTGTCTGAGACCACTGTAGTCACCTTTACCGAAGCAAAAACCCTTTCCTTTACCCCTGATGGTAATTAATCTTTAAGTAAATTAGTACACTGTGATCACTGCCACCTAGTGGTTCCCTTATCTGCAAATTCTTAATGCATGAAGAATTGCTGCTGATAATCAGATGAAGCATACTGCTTCCTCTTGTTGCCTCTCTGACATTCTGCTGTAGAAACAGTCATCCAATAAATCCACAAAACTTGCTGAGTGACCAACCTATAAGTTCCAGTCAATATCTGGAAAGTTAAAATTCCCATTATGAGACATTCTGATTTACTGGTCCACTGTTTTTCTGTAAAATTGGTTGTTATACTCATAGTCATTTGGCCTATAATATACTTCTGCTCTCATTTTTGTTTTCCCAGTGCTCATGCCACACTAATCTGACTCATCATTCTGCTGGCCACCCATGTCAACTGGATGGAATGCCTTAGATTTAATATCCTTCTTAACTAAGAGCATAACTCCTCCTTCCTGTACTGTCTGTTCTTTCTGTACACATTGTACACTCCCATATATTCAAATTCTGTATCTCTTTTAGCTGAGTGACACCATGTCTCCAATATCCTGACATTGTGTGCATTAGTGTAAATGCAACTATATATACACCCGTTCCTACTCTTATTTACCTTAACACAGCTCGTGTATTTACTTGTTCCATGATGAACCACAGCAGGGCTTGAAATCCCTAACACCTTGCTTTCCATGCCACTGCTGCATGTTCCATTAGAAGCAGTGCAAGAATCCCTTTAACTTGATTAGTTTCTAGATAATCTGTTATCCCACTATGCTGTCAGTTTTTGGACCCACCTGAATCAGCTTCAATAGCATCAGTGAATATTCTTCTAGCCCTTCTATTTAACTGTATCCCATCACTGTCTCTCCAGAGCCGAATTGAATACCTAGGCTCTAAACATGTATGCCCTCCTATAATAATAGTATTTGCCATATAGTGCAAGGAAGCCCAAACTTTTGCTGCGCTAGCAAAAAAAGAAAAGATAAGAAAACACAAATTATGTTTCCTCTCCTCTCTTCCCTCCTCACACAGATATGCATCCAGTTAACCTTTGAATTTATTCAAACTGTCAGCCTCAACCACCCATGAGGGCAACTTGTTTCAGCTAGCAATGATGTGCTGGCTAAAAAAAACTTCCTACAGTCTAATTTAAACCTCATGCCCTGTAATTTGAATTTATGACCCCCTAGTTCTGGAATTGTTTAGAATAGTGAGAATTCAACCTTCATTCATTTTACTAATCCTCTCAGAGTCTTATAAACCTCAATCAGGTCACCTCTGAGGCATCTGGTTGCCAAGTTCTGTAGCCCACATAATCTGTCTCTTTCCTCATACGGTTATCCTTCTGTCGATCTCACTATTTGAGTTGCCCATATTTGGACCCTTTCAAGAAGCTTTGTCTTTTTTCAGATGAGGTTTCCATACTTGAACACAGTATTTCAAATGTGGTCTTACATTTGCCTTATACGGTGGGAATACAATCTCCTCATCTCTTCAGGATAATGTTCGATAAATCATCAATAGGACACCATAAGCTTTCCTGGCTGCCTGTTTACACTTTTCAGAAAACTTCATAACTGCGTGTATGTATTCCCAGATCCCTTCCCCCATCATTTTTTTTAATTCAACCTTACCAAGTGTATAATTTATTTGTGGGTTGCTATTCCCCAAGTGTAAGACCTTGCATTTAGCAGCATTAAAACATAGCTGCCACTTCTCTGACCATCTTTGAAATCTGTTCAAGTCATCCTGAAGGAGCCCTGTTTGGCACTGATCATTAACGACTCTGCCAATCTTTACACCCTGCAAATTTTGATATCACGCCTTCTATCCCTTCGCCTATGTCATTTATGAAAATGAGAAACAACAGTGGTCCAAGAACCAATCCTTGTGGGACACAATTCCTGATGTTACACCAGTCTGAAGATTATTCATTAATCACAACCCTTTGCATTCTACCCTGCAGCCACCCAGCAGTCCATCTTAGAATCTTCCCAGTAATCCCAACCTATTCAAGCTTATACAGCAACGTCTCATGAGCAAAATCAAATGCTTTGCTAAAATCCAAATAAACTATGTCGAAATTATTCCCTAAATCCAGCTGATGAGCAACTGTGTCAAAATAACCTACTGTGTTAGTTATACATGATTTATCCTAAAAATTGTGTGTCCTTCAGAATGCCATATGTCTAAATGTCCCTGAGCACAATGGATGTCATATTTAATGACATCCATTGATTTCCTTGTCCCTTTCTTGTCCCCCCCCCCCTTTTAAGATATGTTTATCAGGTTTATGTCTCAGCAGTACTGTAACTTGGTGAAGTTGACTTTTCTTTTGACCTGTGAAGAGTACACTGAATGTACAGTGGTACCTCAGTATACACCCTTAATCCATTCCAGATCCTTGGACTTACACCAAACGAATTTTTCCCATAAGAAATAAAGGGAAAATGATTAATTCGTTCCCATGGGAAAAAATCCTATTGTTTTTGGCATATTATACAATGTCCCTGATCTTTGTTTGGTAATCGATTTCACCCCCTTCGCAACGCTAGCAGATTTAATAACGTCTTTGTTTTTCACAATTGTAGATACCATCGTTCTCGGCATACGGTATGCAGCAGCCAAGTCCCGGATACGCATGCCACCTTCGTACTTATCAACAATCTCTTTTTTCACCTCCGTGGTGATCCTGCCCCATTTTCTTCATTGCTTGGCTGTTCTCATTAACTTTCTTAGAACTTATGGTTAATGAATTTACAAAACATTTATGCGAAAAAACACAAAATCACGTTAAAATTCACAGAGCGTTATAGTGCGGGCTGTTCACTGAATGGTAGAAACTGTCGTACTGATGCTTGTGGGCAGTTGTGGCAGAGATGCCAGATCTTACCCCCTCTCCAAAAACCGAATTCAGTCAATCGAGGACGTAAGCGCACACCGTGCGTGCATACGTCCTTGGTCGGTTTTATTCGGAAAGCCAAGTGAGGACGGCGCGTGTACTTTGCTAGCGTCTGTCCTTGGTCGGCTTTTATTCGGTTTTTGGAGAGGGGGGTAAGATCTGGCACCTGAGTCGTGGCTTTGTCTTGAGAGAGCTAAACAAGGGTAGTGCGCAGTGTCGTGACTCATTTTGAAGCACGCGAGTTGTATTCCAAACAAAATTTTTCACGTCCAAACAGGATGTATATCAAGTTGGACTTATTCCAAAGCGGACATAGACCGAGGTACCACTGTATATCAGATTTTTATAGTTTGAAATAAAAATGTTTTGAGTTGGTATTAACCATATCCCCGTCCGCTGGGGTACGTACCAGCCCCAACTGGGTTCAGCAAGTTAATTCTATAATTTTTACTCTAATTACAGAGCTGAAACTCGCTATAGTTGGAGCCAGAACTGTTTTCTTGAATTTTCCCACTTAAATTTTCAAAACCTTCTATTGAATTTCACGCAAATGACAAAAATGTGACATCAAGTATGCAATTTTTTAGGCCTTTTCAATTAATTTTTTTACCCCCGCCCTAACCAGCCTAGAGCTTATGAAACCCGACACTTGATTCGTTTCTTGGTGTAAAGCGCGCGAATTTCTTTTTACGGAGAGGAGCAGTTCTGATAAACAACTCCGCGTGAATACGAGCGAAGCGTGGGAGGTATATATCACGTTACCAGTACAAATACATCGAGACGGTAAGGGAGAAGTGTAAATAAACAAAAGACGAACAGGAGCTACTGTTTTTGACATAAGAGGCAATAAAGCCATACAGTACCAATAACGGTTTATGGAAGGTGAACAGATCGTATATCCTATCTTCAACGTGTATTGCTCCTACGAACAGAAGATCAAGGAAATTCATCTGTTGGAAACGGGAAAAACTGGTGTAAAACTGATATTTCACTGCATTATACTGATATATCACAGATAACACTGCAATGCGCATTTGATAAAAAAAAAAAAAAAGTTCGCTTTATTGTAATTGTTTTTAGTAAACAATATCAGAACAGCAGTTTCCATCTTCTAACCAAATTTCGAGAAAATATTTCCACCCATAGCTGCGTTATAAACTTCTAAACTTCGAAACTGGTGCATCAAAAGAAAGAAAAACAAAATCATCCGCTATGAATTTCTTTCTTTCTTGAAATGTGTATTGTTCATATTTGTGAACTGCAATATTTGTAACAATACAAAGCTAACAGATTACAACTAACAGCTGCTCAAAAAGTATCGTTAGAAGATATTTGCTTGTTACGCTTTGATGTCATAATGTTAGAAAGTAAAAATGCGAAATATTGTTCTCTAAAACAATTGCAGTTTCGGCATCCTAGGATGAAGCTGACTTAGAGCTGCAATGCTGTTTTTTTTTTTTTTATTATTATTATTATTTATTTTCTTTATTTATTTTTTGTTTTTGTATGGGCGGCTCCTAGAACAAAAGTTCATCTCGGCCTCGTTGCTCTGTTCAGTTTTTACGCATTGTCAGGGTAAGGCCAGTGTGTGTCGTGAAAAAAAAAAAAAATCATCCCGCTTAGGAATACACTTTGTTACGCTTTGATGTCATAATGTTAGAAAGTAAAAATGCGAAATATTGTTCTCTAAAACAATTGCAGTTTCGGCATCCTAGGATGAAGCTGACTTAGAGCTGCAATGCTGTTTTTTTTTTTTTTATTATTATTATTATTTATTTTCTTTATTTATTTTTTGTTTTTGTATGGGCGGCTCCTAGAACAAAAGTTCATCTCGGCCTCGTTGCTCTGTTCAGTTTTTACGCATTGTCAGGGTAAGGCCAGTGTGTGTCGTGAAAAAAAAAAAAAAATCATCCCGCTTAGGAATATCCCATGTTGGATGAAGACAGATGAAAAGGAAGGCAAGAGAGAGAGAAAAAAATTTTTCATCCCGCACTGGAGAAAGTGACAGGAAAGAAAAACTGTTTGTGAGCTTATGTGTGTGTTCTGTATTGTGATGTTGTATTTGGGCATTCTGGCTACCTGGAAGCAGCGATCACCTGGACGACTGCCTCCAGGTACTCGTCCCTAGCAGGAGGGCAAAATTTCCCCTACTAACTGCACGCCCTCCTCCCTGGGGAACTACTAGTAGTAGTAGTAGTAGTAGTGGCATGTGATGCAAGAAAGCAAGTGTATGAGCTTATGCAGCATCAGCCAAAAAAAAAAGTTCCCAGGGAGGAAAGAAAAACTTGTATAAGATAAAGAGAGGGAAGGAGAAAAGAGGAGAAGCACTATCCCGGCCCAGGGAAGCCCCAATCCAGGATGGATTGCTAGAACAACACAAGAAAAAAAAAAAAAATAATAATATAATAAAATAAAATAAATAAATAAAATAAATGAAAGTTAGCGCTCTGGACCTTTGACGATCTCATGGCCTTCTCCCCACCAAAAGGGTATTTTTTATTTCTCTCTCTCTCTCTCTCTCTCTCTCTCTCTCCCCCCCCCCAGGGTCGGACTAGAAAGGGTGGACTCCCTCCCCTAAGGAGTTTTTTTTCCCCCAAGTGAAAGAAGGGAATTGGAAATTTCATGAAAATGAACCCTGTTTTTCTTCATTCGGTGAACGGCTACTCTGTCAGCGCAAGAGAAATGAAATTACATTTGCAGCTCAGAATGGAATTCAAACATTGAAACACATGACATTTTATGGTGAATTTTTCGGGCGTTGTGTGATAATGAAAATTCAATTTTTCTCTGGAAATTTTTTGATGATATCAAATGCATATCAAGGAAATATTGAAGTATTCAATAACAATTACTTACAATTTCCCAATCCCTCACTACGAGTAACGGATTGTTCTCACAATCTGTTACTAGCTGCGCATTTTTTTTTTCGTTTGTACACCTGTGAGATGCATGTGAAGTTCCTTCGACATCAGTTTTCGAAGTTTATAACGCAGCTACGAATAGAAATACTTTCTTGAAATTTCGTAAGAAGATCAAATATACATCCATGAAACTGCTGTTCCGATTTAGTCCTCTAGAAACAATTACAATAAAGCGAACTTTTTTTTTTTATGAAATGCGCATTGTAGTGATCAGTTTTACGACAGTTTTTTTCTTTCTGCTTCCAGTAGATGAATTTCCTTGATTTTTTTTTTTTAGTAGATAATACATATTGAAGAAAGGAAATGCGATATTTTAGTTTTTCAAAACCAATTCGTTGCAATTCTTTCATACAACAATTACGAAAAGCAATAAAGCTACTGTTGTGAGTGAGCCATGCAAATTAGTGTTCGCAAGTAATGATGCTCAACTGTTTGTTTTCCACGAAAGTTGTTTACAGTTTCATTTTCTCCTTGGATCACCTTGGTAACGCTAATGACGTAAGCTTGACCAGTCAATTATCTCTCTGCGTGCGTTGATTAGTTTTAGCCAGAGGCGCCGAGCTGACGCGCGAATTTTGAACTAATGAAGTAACGCGTTTTATTTTCAAAGCTGGGATCTTGTTTTGCCGACATCAAAATTTAATAAATTGAAATGTGATCGTACATTTTTGCTGTTTTAGAGTGAATTAATAGTTTTTGCTGAGCGCTAAAGGTAGGAAATCAAAGAATATACTTCTGTTTATGTATATTGAGAGTTTCAATTTGGAAAATTGAGTAGAAATTATGAAAATTATTAGTTTTCTTCGGGGGGAGCAACTTTCGAGTTAGGGTTAAAAATTAGACAAAAACAGGGCGGACCAGGCTCGGGTTAATAAAGGTCATGAGATACAAGAAAGTTGGCTTTTGTTTATCATCAAAAAAAACCCATCTTGTCTATTACTTTCATCCCTCATATCACATTCTTTCCAACCTTGGAAGGTACTGATCTAGTTGTCCTGTTAATTTCACCAGATGTTCTCTGCCACCCAAGGAAGTAGTTGATTCCAGTGGTTGAAAATACACTGAAAAATTTAAAAATTTTTTAGGTCAAGTGTACAGTAGATTATCAATAAATTATCATGTCAATAAATGAATGTAGTCTCATTCCAAAACATAAAAAAAGAACGAAACATTTTTATAACAATTCTTTTGTTAAAAGGTCAGTAAATTTTTTTTTTTGTAGGTTTATTTATTTATTTTTTTGTTTTTCGTAAGTGACCACGAATTTGCAAAATTTAATTATAATCATCTTGATTTTCCATGCGGTACCATCTCTGCAACTGTTAGGACTTCTTTACAGCTTACTTTACAAGCTGATTGTAGTTTCTCATTGTCTTCCTCTTCTGGAGAAATGCTTGGCCTGCCATCACACTTTCGATTAAGTAATCATCGTTTTTTTTTTGTATTAAGATTCATTAACATTTAACCACTTATTAATATTTTCTTCAACTAAGTGTTTGCATCCTTCAGTATGTTGTAATGATTTCTTCAATGTCATATGAGCATCCCACTTCCAAATTATCTTCAGCATCCCCAAAGTTATCAAGCAGTATTTTTTTAATGATTTTTCAATTGTTTCTCTTGACTTCTGTTCACACTGTATAAATGTTGTAGAAAGTGTCTTTAATTGTTATTGGTCTCCAAAATAAAATAGTTCTTTTATTTTTGAGGTCACTAACAGTTAAAGTCCATCATCATACAATCTTTTCATGGTCTCAAATACAACCTAGTCCATAGGTTACCAGTCATGTAATGTTTGGTGGGAAATAGATGGTAATGATGTTGCCACTTTCTGCAGTTAAGTTTTTTCACAGGAGAATGGGATTGAGCATTACCTGTTAACAGAATTTCTTTCTCAAAAAGGCTTTTCTGAGACAAAATTTAGCTTTAGAATGAATTTAGCTTTCCACCACATGTTGAAAATATCTGTAATTATTGAAGCGAATTAATGGCTAAAATGGTTATTAAGAATTTACAGATAAAGGAACCACTAGGTGGCAGTGATCACAGTGTACTGATGTGAGATTTACTTAAAGATATAATTACCATCAGGGGTAAAGGTGAATACAGAGGTCTCAGACAGTTTTTAAATTCTGTACAATGGGATCAACTGACGATGTTACCAACAGTAAATTCTAAGTGGGAAGCATTCAAGGAATTAATCGTGGATGCTACTAAAAGTTTCATACCTATTAAGAAATATTGTTCAAGGTTTAGGCCTAAATGGTTATCATATGAACTAATGAGACTCGTGACAGAGAAGAAAAATGCATGGGATGCATGTAAATTATCAAGTGACTCAGAAGCCTATGGCAGATATAAGCTAGTCTGTAATCAGGTCACAAAGGAGGTTAGGCAGGCGAAGGCAGATTACAAGAAATCTTTGGCAAAAGATGCTAAGAAAAACAGCAAGAATTTCTTTACTTATATAAACTCTAAAAGGAAGGGGATGAATTTGATTGGTCCACTGGATATCGATGGTTTGGCTGTTAATGATCCTGCTCAGATAGCAAACAAACTGAATGAGTATTTTGTATCTACATTCACACATGAGGAGTTATTAAGGTTTGAAAATGGCAGAAGATTATCAAATTGTAGCAGGGTGCTTAATGATTTTGTAATAACTGAGAGCAGAAGTGGAGGAGAAATTGTTGAAGTTAAACATAAGGTGCCTGGGGTGGATGGGATCTATCCAGTTATATTAAAGCAGGCAGCAAAGCAACTAAGCAAGCCCTTAGCCATAATTATGAGAGCATCCTTGGACTCAGGGGAGGTCCCCACGCACTGGAGATGTGCAGATGTATCCCCAATTCACAAAGGGGGATCAAAGGGTGACACGAGTAATTACAGACCAGTTAGTTTAACTTTTGTTCCGGGCAAAATAATGGAGTCACTGGCTAAAGATGCATTGCAGGATCATCTAGACAAGACTACAGCGGTGCCTCCGTAGCCAGGTGGGCAGGAGCAGCAGTGCGTAGCACACGCTTCTTGATTAGACCAGGGTTCGAGGCTGTGACCACCAAATACGGAGGATGCGGAAAGGTCAGGAAATGACCACCGCATATCTCCGGAGCAATATGGCCTTAGTTCCTAATGCTCCTAAAAACCAAATAAATAACTAACTAACTAACTAACTAACAAGACTGCAGAAATAATTCAGACACAGCATGGTTTTGTTAAGGGAAAGTCTTGTCTGACAAATTTGATAGGATATTATAATGTGGTTACAAAGGAACTGGATTCAAAAAATAATTTTGATATCATATATTTGGATTTCAGGAAAGCTTTTAACACTGTTGTGCATGGAAGACTATTGTACAAATTGGAGCAGAATGGATTAAGGGTAAAGTTGCTACAATGGATAAAAGGATGGTTGAGTGGGAGAAGACAGAGGGCGATAATTAATGGGTGCTGCTCTTTGTGGACTAATGTTATTAGTGGAGTCCCACAGGGTTCGGTTTTGGGTCCACTGTTGTTTTGTATATTTATCATTGATATTGATGAAGGTATATCAGGCTTACTGTTGAAGTTTGCAGATGATACAAAGGTTGGCAGGGTTGTTAATGACAGTAATGGCAGTGTGATACTGCAACAGGATCTAGATAATTTGGGCAGATGAGCTAAGAAGTGGCAACTGAAGTTTAACCTTGACAAATGCAAAGTACTGCATATGGGTAGAAGTAATCCCAGAGAAAAGTACCAACTGTGTGGTACTACACGTAAGGTGGTAGAAAATGAAAAAGACCAGGGAGTAATTGTACAGTCAGATATGAAGTTTTCTGAGCAATGCAGACAGGCTGCCAGGGCAGGTCATGGGGTTTTGTCAATGATATATAGGAATTTTGCTAGCAGGGAGAAGGAGGTGATTGTCCCTCTGTATAAGGCAATGGTCAGGCTGCGCCTTGAGTACTGCGTACAGGTCTGGAGGCCTCATTTTAGGAAGGATGTAGATTTACTTGAGCATGTACAGAGAAGGGCAACAAGATTGGTGAGGGGAATGAAGGGATCCTCTTACCAAGAGAGGCTTAAGTTCTGCAAATTTCAGTGGCTGGAGACTAGGCACCTGTGCGGTGATCTGATTGAATGGGTTGAGCACGCTGAATTCTGATGGGATCCTTCCACTTGTTCAGATTACGAACCTAAGGGGGCATAAATTCAAATTAAGAAAAGACAGATGTAGAATAGATGTGCGGAAATTTGCCTTTAGCCAGCGGGTGGTTAATTGCTGGAACAAACTTCCATCTGTCGTGGTAGTTGATAGTTTAAATAAATTTAAGGAGCAACTGGACAGGCATTTGGAGGGAATGGTGTGATATTTTTTTTTTTTTTTTTTTGGCTGATGCTGAATAAGCTCATACACTTGCTTTCTTGCATCACATGCCACTACTACTACTACTACTATAATGTACTCGTAATATACATTTGTTCCTGAGACTTCTGGATTTCAAATTTCCCACTATGGCGCCGACCGGGCTAGCCGGGTGGGTAAAGTACCTGCCCGGCAACCCAAAGGTCGCGGGTTCGATTCCCGCCTCGGGCTTGGATCAAAGTACTGCAAAAACCTTGGGAGGTGCAATATGGCCACAGAAGCCGATGCGTCAACAACTACCAAATCAAAAAAAAAAAAAAAAAAACCCACTATGGCCCCTCAACGTGGGCACCTGTACGTGGTGAGGGGACCTCCCAGTGATGCTGCTGGGTTTCCAGATTAGCATCACTGGGATCTAACGCCCATACCTTGGTTCCAGGGTTACATCTGTGGAATACGGCGTGTGCAGCCGTGCGCCGTGACCCGTGGAATGCGGAAAGGGGGATCCTGATGGTTTAGGGGCCCAGCCTTAATACACCACTTTGGCTCCTGCTTCGACAAGACGGGTGGTCCCGGACCGGCCCGACTGGGATCAATCGGCGGGTGGTTTTTACTGCTAGGGTCAACTGCGTTCCAATAAGTCTCCCTCCCTTTGGTCCTGGTACGGGATAAAGACTTATTGGTAACGTGGGTATGGTGTTCTAAGCGAACTCAGCGTCCCATTCGTGTACGCAGTACCTGCTAGTTTACGAGTGGGCACCCCCTCGTAGGGCTCCATGGTGGGTGAGGTACTTAGGCATCAGACACTTTCTCTTTACTCCTATGAGTAATTTAAATCCCATTTCTTCTGGGGCCCCAACAAGGCCCCTACCTAATCGAGATCATAACGCAGATAACACCTCTGCAAAAAGAGCCAGAACTGAGGAAATACCACCACCATCAGTGACACCGCTTTTCCTCATTCTCCATTCTACCGGAGAGCAGTCCATTGGAAAGATGTCACCCTTCTTCGTCCAGAAAGGATTAGAAGGGTTGGCAGGTTCACCAAAATCTGTAAAAAGACTGCGTTCTGGCGACCTTTTGGTTGAAGCTTCTACCACCAAGCAAGCGGAAAAAATCATAAAGTCTACATCCATAGGGGGAATACCTATCATTGTAACCCCTCACAAAACTCTAAATTCTTCACGTGGTGTCATATCAGAGTGGGATCTTCTTCATGTTTCTGAAGAAGAGATCTGCTCTGAATTAAAAGAACAAGGAGTGACAGCTGTCAAGAGAATATCGATACGGAAGGATGGGAATCTCGTCCCTACCAGAGTTCTTATCCTCACTTTTAACACCCCACGGCCTCCAAGTTCCATCAAGGCAGGCTATCTAAACTGCCCAGTGAGGATTTATATCCTAAACCCACTGCGGTGTTTTAGATGCCAAAAATACGGCCACTCACAAACATCTTGTCGTGGTAACCCTGCCTGTGCTCGATGTGGTGTTAAAGACCACGAGAGCAAGGAATGTTCAGCTCCAAAACCGATGTGTCAATTGCCAAGGAGAGCACCCCTCCTACTCTAGAGCATGTCAGCGGTGGAAGGATGAAAAAGAGATTCAAAAGTTAAAAACAGAGCTGAATATCTCCTACCCAGGGGCCAGAAAACGTATCCAACCAATAAATAGCGGGAAACCTTCATATGCCCAGAAGGTTTCTGCAAAGTGCACTATTGGGACACAAACTGAGATGACTATACCACCAAGAGAGTCATTCACCCCGATTGCACACTATTTATTGAGTTCACAAAAGCCCACCAAAAAAACACAGTCAGTTGCCACTCCTATATCCGTACTTCCTAGTGCTCCACCACTACCAAAACCAAGTGGTAAAGAGCCTCCAGTAATAACAGAAACAATGGATGTAGAGAAAAAGGAGGTACAGGATGAATCAGTCTTGGAACTCTTTGCGGAGGAAGAAATGGACACGGGACAGCGTCCATTCTTCCCCAAAAAAGATAAAGCCAAGACTGATAAAAGTAAGCTCTCAGCACCTCGGAAGCCGCCTGATGGACCCACCAAGCCAAAATAATGGCAAAATTCTTACAATGGAATTGTCGTGGATTCTGGCGAAATACTGATGACATCAAGGCCCTCCTGCAAAAGCACGAGCCAGTTTGCTTTTGCTTGCAGGAGACTTATCTAAAAGCAAATGATGATCCCACCATGTATAACATCCCAATCTTTCGTAAGGATAGAATTGTGGATGGTCCTGCTCATGGAGGAGTGGCTATCCTTGTGAGTAATCAGACCCCAGTTCAGCCCTTGCTAATTAAACCAGCATAGAGGCTGTTGCAATTCGCCTTACAGTGGGATTTTTATTAACGGTGTGCTCTATTTATTTGCCACCTGGGACTGACATCTCCCAGGAAGACCTTGATGATCTCGTAACGCAGTTGCCCCCCCCCTTTCTTACTTCTTGGGGATTTTAATGGACATAACCCCCTGTGGGGTTATGTCCATTAAAATCCCCAAGAGCGTATGCTCAATGACAATGCCCTTTCCCTTCTAAATACTGGAACAAACACCTTCTTTCACATGCCTACCCGTACCTTTTCTGCCATTGATCTCTCTATCTGCTCCCCTTCTCTACTCCCTTCACTCACTTGGGAAGTGGAGGAGAATCCATATGGAAGTGATCACTTCCCTGTGATAACCTTGTTACACAGTGGGAGACCATGTCTTCCTTTTAGGTTACCACGGTGGAAGTTTGATCAGGCTGACTGGAATGCCTTCCAACATCAGGCAAATTTTGACCTCAGTACAGTCAGTCAGGAGCCTATCAATGACGCAGTAACGTACATCACAGAAATCATTGTCCAAGCAGCTGCGAATGCTGTTCCAAAAACATCTGCCCGGTTTCCACCATTTCCCAAACCTTGGCGGAATTCACAATGCACAGCAGCAAAAAAGGCTCAAAACAAAGTGTGGGGGATATTCCGCCGATATCCTACCACGGTTAATCTAATAGCCTTCAAGCATGCACAAGCCAAAGCATGCTACATTCGCCGTCAGAGTCAAAAGGAATCATGGATCCATTTTACATCATCTATTAACCAGGCTACCAATTCTAAGGTAGTCTGGGATAAAATCCGGAAAGTGAAGGGAAAATATACATCCCACCCTTCTTCAGTCCTAGATTATAATGGATGCGCTATTGCAATCCAACTGCAATAGCCAATGCTTTTGGGGAAACATTCTCTAACATCTCCGCAGCATCTTCATATTCCCCAGAGTTCCTGGTCCTGAAACATAAAATCGAAAAACAGGCACTTAATTTCAAGTCCAAGGGCCCCTATCCCTACAACGGGGTATTCACTATAGAGGAACTGAAAAGAGCCCTCACTCTTTCCAAAGCAAGTGCTGTTGGACCAGATTGCATCCATTATGAAATGATTAAACATCTTTCACCAAAATCTATGGATTATCTGCTCCTTCTATATAACAGAATCTTTATTGAAGGGCAGTTTTCGGACTCCTGGCGCAAGGCAATCGTTCTTGCCTTTCCTAAGCCAGGAAAGGATCCAAAAGTCACCACCAATTATCGTCCTATTGCTCTGACTAGCTGTCTGTGCAAAATCCTGGAGAGAATGGTTAATTCTCATTTAATATGGTATCTAGAATCAAATGACCTTCTCTCCAACATCCAGTGCGGCTTCCGAAGGAACCGGTCCACTTTGGACCATCTTATTAGATTGGAAACATCCATCCGGGATGCTTTCCTAAAACGCGAACACTTGGTGTCAGTGTTCTTTGACATGGAGAAAGCGTATGACACAACTTGGAGATTTGGCATCTTAAAAGATCTGCATAGCCTTGGTCTTAGGGGACGACTCCCCATTTTTATTAAAAACTTTTTAGCCAATCGATCTTTCCAAGTTCGTGTGGGATCCTCACTCTCTCGTTCCTTTAGCCAAGAGGAGGGAGTACTACAGGGATCAGTTTTAAGTGTCACGCTTTTCGCCATCAAAGTAAATTCCATCACAGAACAACTTCCTCCAACCGTAAACAGTGCCCTCTATGTTGATGACTTTAGCATATTTTGTCAGTCATGCAACATGAGGGTTAGTGAAAGACAACTGCAAAAATCCATTGATAGCCTTAATTCCTGGGCACTTGCTAATGGCTTCAGGTTCTCGCCGGAGAAGACCGTTTGGGTACACTTTTGTCGTAAGCGTAATCTTCATCCTGAACCTGAATTAAGGCTCGGACAAAATGCTATTCCAGTAACGGTGTACACAAAATTTTTGGGACTCATATTTGATAAAAAGTTGACCTTTTTGGATCACATCCGTCGACTCTGCACAAAGTGCACAAGAGGGCTGAATATTCTGCGCTCTCTTTCCTCTACATCTTGGGGTGCGGATCGATGCACCCTACTACGCATCTACCGTGCACTTGTACGATCCAGAATAGATTACGGGTCCCTGGTATACAATTCGGCAAGAGACAGTGTACTTCGTTGGCTGGATCCTGTCCATCATCTGGCTCTCTGTACCGCTATTGGAGCATATCGAACATCTCCAGTCCAGAGCTTATACGTCGAGGCAAACGAACCGCCGTTATCGCTTCGACATAAGCAGTTGTTTCTAAACTACGCTTTAAAACTGAAATCCCTGCCAGACCATCCTACGTGGCTATCCGTTTTTGAGCCACGATGGGAAAATTTGTACAACGCCCGGAAGACTGCCAACCGACCTTTTGGTATTCGTCTCCAAGAGCTACTCAAAGAACTTAATATCAAGGTAGACAAGGTTACCCAAACATTGAAGCAACCCCTTCCACCCTGGCATGCTCATTTCCCGGCATGTGACTTGTCCCTTAGAAATTGGGGAAGGTCGGACACTCCATCGTCTGTCTACCTGCAGCTTTATTCAGCACACCGAGCTGAACATTCTGACTTCGCGCCAGTTTACACAGACGGTTCGAAGTCGGAATCATATGTAGGATCTGCTGCTGTCTTTACAGACAGCACATCGGAGCAGATTCCCTCTGAATGCAGCATATTTACTGCAGAGCTGCATGCTATAGAGTTAGCCTTGGAACACATTAGTGAATGCCAATACCAACGGTTCATTTTATATTCTGATTCCTTCAGTGTGTTACAGGCTTTAATATCTGTGATATATAATCGTCACCCGATTCATTCAGCAGAAGATTCACTTCCTCCGAGAACGTGAATATGATATCTGCTTCTGCTGGATTCCCAGCCACATTGGGATTAGGGGAAAAATGATTTGGCTGACACTGCAGCCAAATCAGCAATCCCCAATAATAATCGCTGCCTATCAGTCCCCTATACAGACTACAGGCAAACAATACAGCAGAAGATACAATCCCAATGGCAGGATTTGTGGAATGGACAGACTGGGAATAAACTATATCATATAAAGCCTGTAATTGAACCGTGGCAGTCTAGTCTGCGCAGGAATCGTAAGGAGGAAGTTGTTCTTGCCCGGACCCGCATAGGACATAGTCATTTGACACATTCGGTTTTGTTGAGGGCCGATGACCCTCCTATGTGTGAGTCCTGTGGCACAATTTTAACTTTTAGACACATTTTAATTGATTGTCCAGATTTTAGCAATATCCGTTTTACTGCTTTTAATCATCTGACTGAGCCGTATACACTCAGTCAGATTTTATCTGACAATGACCATGTGTCTGCTGTTTTTAGCTTTTTAAAATCAATAAACATTTTTGCTCTTATATAAAATTTACATTTTTCTTTTATACATATGTTATACATTTTGACATATTGACCTAACTAATTAGGTCACTGAAAGTTTAAAATTTTTTTTTTTTTTTACATATGACCTGGTCTTGGTGCATTATAGCCTTAGTAGCTAATGCGCCAATAAAAACAAAACCAACCAACCAACCAACCAACCAATCCCACTATGGCTAATTTTAACCTATCTTCCCTCTGAACCATTTGAGCAGAACAAAATTGTAATTCTGTCTTTGCTTATGTTATTTTTACAGAGCTTGTTTTTTTTTTTTTTTACATATGTGAACTAACGTATGAGTGGGAATTACCAGTAAAGTCCTGTTTCATCTGCATTGTAAATTTGTGCTGGAACCAAATATAATAAACTTTGCTAATTTGACATAGAACAACATTATTAGCACTGAACTTTTCATTATTTATTTCTTAACTCCTTTATACCATGTTTTTCTTTAAATTGTTTTAGTCGACCAGAATAAAATTTTATTCCAGGAATTTCTAATTCTTCAAAAATTTTTCCTCATTGGTCCAGATGTTGTAGTTCTGCCCTTTTTTTTTTTTTTTCAAAAAAAAACCTCTTTATCACTGCAGTTTCAAATTGTATATTTGTAGCACCCTTCAGCAATTTTCTTTGACATTTAGACATCTTCCTCTATCATGGCCTGATTTTTCATTATGTTCTGTCCACGTTTTTGGGCCAATCTGAATTCATCTGCAAGCAATGTAACACTTGCCATTCTGCATATTTTAATAATATTCAATTTGTTTTCAACTGTTAAAACAACTCATTTTTGTATACTCAACGATTTTAAGGATTCACAATAACTGTGGGAAAAAACATGTACTTATATTAATTTAAAAAAATAAATAAAATAACACAGGTAAATATTTTGCCAGTCTTTATTGATGATCAAATCACACTGAGATTTGATTGTCTGTTATTTTTTAATAACTAATCGAGATGAGGCATTATGTTCTCCACAGCTACCTTCAAAATTTCTGATGAAAGATTCACTACTTCTTGACAGATTATATCCTTCAAATCTGAATGAGTTAAAGATAAATCCCTATCAACACAGTGTTTCAGATGAAGTCTACTGGAGTTAGATTGCTGGATATTGCAGGCCTGGGATGTGGAAAAAGGCAACTTGCTCTTCCTTTAAGGTTTCTGATAGAAGCTGTTTGATCTTATTGTCACTATTGGGACATAGCACCATCCTACATAGAAATTATACAGGCATTCCATAATGTATTTAAGGGTTCCATTCGGAAACCTGTCTAAGTCAATTTTACCTAACTCAGAAACCACCCAAAATCTATACATAAACATGTCTGTAATTTAAAAAAATCACTTTGTCTTATAGTGTTTTATATTACAATTACATAGTCAATTGCATTAGAATATTGTTTAAAAAACAAAACTTTTAAAGTATGTCAATGTACTTCCAATGTGGGGGTGGGGGAGTATATGTGACTAATGATATTAGTTGTAGGAGGATGAGGTTGAAGAAAGAGCTATCACATTGTCAATATTAGACTCTCCTTCTTGCTCTAAAATAGATGAAGAAGTGGAAGGCCCATAGAAGTATGGGCCTTCCACTTCTGAAGATGAATATGGCTCTGAAATGGCACTGAAGATGGGATATGGTGCTGAAATTGGAGTCAGAGAATCTGCAAGTTGAGGAGGTAATTCAATCTTTCTCATGAATTTATCCAAGAGGTTTGAATGAAAGCCTTCTTTTTCTCCTCATAGATAATTTTGTAGGAGGAGAGCTCGGTTTGAATTGCCCTGTTAACCTTGAAAAACCTAAATGGGGAATTCCTCCTTCTCCAGCAGTGCTAAACTGGTGTTGATCAATGAAAAGGCTTTAGCCATTTGTTTTGTTGTTAAACATTGGGATTCCTCCACCTCTGGCTCATCCTCCATAACCTTCTGTGCTTCCAGCTCTATTAAATCTTCATTTGTGAGTTCCTCATTTTTAAGGGTCTAGGTGTTTTTCGACATCTTCTGTCGTTTCTTTTTCACTGTTGTTTTTCACCAGTGGAAAAGACAATTCTGTCTTTTCCACTGTTAAAGCATTATCAAGGATGCATATGTTTGCATTCTCTTTAAAATCCTTAGAACTTTTCACAAATTGGGGTTACGTTTTTTCCTACACCCAATTCAAATTTGTTGCCTTCACCTCCTCCTACGCTTCTGCAGTGTTTTTAATGGCATTATAAATGGTGTAATTTTTCCAAAATTCTCTTAGTGTGATTCCATTCTCCTTATCTGTAGCAGCAATTGCCCGGATAAAGGTCTTGCACAAGTTAGTTAGTTATTTGGTTTTTAGGAGTATTAGCAACTAAGGCCATATTGCTCGAGGTATATACAGTGGTCATTCCCTGACCTTTCTGCATCCTCCGTATTTGGTGGTCATGGGCTCGAACCCCGGTCTAATCAAGAAGCGTGTGCTATGCACTGCTGCTCCTGCCCACCTGGCTACGGAGGCACTGTTGCACAAGTAATAGGCCTTAAAGGGTGCTATGATGCCCTCGTCCATTGACTGCAGCAACGAGGTTGTGTTTGGTGGCATATAGACAACTTGAAAGTTCAGATGAAAATCATCCAGATATGAAGGATGGCCAGGAGAATTATCAAGAACCAATAAGATTTTGAAAGCTAAATTTTTTACCTGGCAATATTCTTTTAACTGAGAAACCAAATTCTCTCTGAAATAGTCTTCAAATATGGAGAGTGTACCCCCCTAGTATTAGATTTCCAGATAGGGAGTTTTGTTGATACTTTTTAATTCGTGAGGATTTTGTGGATGGTATACAAGCAGAGGTTTGCAATTTTCTGCTGCACTGCCCCAACCAAGAGTGCTATTCAATATCCTTTTCCTCTTTAAAACTAGACATTGTCTTTTCTTCTCTTGCAATATAAGCATGCTTTGGCATTTTTTTTCTCAGAATAATTCAGTTTAATCTTAGTTAAAACCTTGTTCTGGCATATATTTTCCCTCATTTATTGTGTCATTGAAAACATCTGGAAATGCCTCTGCTGCCAGTATCTGCACTAGCTGCTTTGCCAAAAATTTTTATATTAAGCAAGTTTCCATGTTTTTTAAGATGACTAAACCAGCCATGGCTGACTACAAAAGTCTTCTCACTTCCACCACTTTTTTCTTTCAAGTCTTCATAAATACTTCTAGCCTTTGCCTGAATTGTTAATAGATTTAGGGGAACATTTCCTTGTGTTTGATCAACAATCCATAGTTTAATTGTTTTTCCATTTCATATATGTGTCCAGTGTTTTTTTTTTTTTTTTTTATTGAGACAGTAGACTTTAAAGGTGTGGAACGTTTTGCACGTTATTTTATTCATTCATTATTTTTGACTGTTATATTCACAGTGGACGTTGCCAGCCTTAAATCACTTGAAGTGGTTGTTATTGTTTTCCAGTCTCATGCATTTTCACAATTTCTAATATTTTTGCTCTAACATTATTGTATGCTGCTTTTTCGAAATGCCATCATTGCCAGGTCCACTCACATGCTTTCCTGCCATACTGACTGGGATAACTCGCAAAAATAAAAAAACAGAAACAGTTATCTGTGAGGCAGAGTAGTAATATAAATAATGGGGTGCAAAAATGAGATGAAAGAAAAAATGGTTTAACAAGAAGTTCCCTTTCTAGCCACATACAAGTCATTGTATGTAACACAATAAGTCATAGCAAGCTATGTATGTATGAAATGTTACTGTTTAGCATTCTTGGAAATTCCCACTGGAGACCGGGCTGCAGGTAGCTTTGAATTTGCCAGTTACAGCTGATTGTCACATGGACATTTTTTTTCACAAAAACACATGTACTTTTTAAAAATTTTTTTTATTTTTTAAGTAAAGTTGAATTTTCATAAGTTGAGAGAACCTGTGCTTCCATTTAAACCACATTAACAACACACAATATTGTGTGTGTACTACAATATCGTGTGTTTTGTTAATTTGTATGTCTCAAAATGCCCTTTATTGTTAATGATTTTTGAAGAAAAAAGAACCAGTAATAGTACATATTATAAATTCATATCATACTGCAACCTTTAATGGGTGAAGTTATTCCTCAACGTGTATATGAGAGTTTTAGTAATAGTAATAGATGCATGTGATGCAAGAAAGCAAATGTTATGAGCTTATGTAGCATTAGCCAAAAAAAAAAAAAAAAAAAAAATTTACACAACCATTCCCTCTAAAAGTGTTTGTTCAGTTCCTCCTTGAATATATTTAAGCTATCAGCTTTCAAAATGACAGATGAAAGTTTGTTCAAGCAATTAACCATCCACTGGCTAAAGGCAAAGTTCCGCACATATGTTCTACAACTGTCTTTTCTCAATTTGAATTTATACCCCTTAGGTTTTATAACTCTGAGCAAGCAGAAGAATCCTATCAAAATTCAGTGTGCTCAACCTATTTAAGGACTTAACCTTAATCAGATCACCTCGCAGGTGCCTAGTCTCCAGCCACTGCAAATTTCAGTGGCTGGAGACTCTTGGTAAGAGAACCCCTTCGTTCCCCTCACCAGTCTTTTTGCCCTTCTCTGTACACGCTCAAGCAAATCTACATCCTTCCTAAAATGAAGCCTCCAGGCCTGTATGCAGTACTCAAGGCATGGCCTGACCATTGCCTTATACAAAGGGATAATCACCTCCTTTTCCCTGCTAGCAAAATTCCTGTATATCATTGACAAAACCCCATGACCTGCCCTGGCAGCCTGTCTGCATTGCATAGAAAACTTCATATCTGACTGCACAATTACTCCCAGGTCTTTTTCATTTTCTACCACCCTAAGTGTAGTACTACACAGTTGGTACATTCCTCTGGGGTTACTTCTGCTCATATGCAGTACTTTGCATTTGTGAACATTAAACTTCATTTGCTACTTCTCAGCCCATCTGCCTAAATTTTCTAGATCCTGTTGCAGTAGCAAACTGCCATTACTGTCATTAACAACTCTGCCAATCTTTGTATCATCTGTAAACTTTGACACTAAGCCTGATATACCATCATCAATACCATTGATAAATACAAATGTATATAAAACAACAGTGGGCCCAACACTGAACCCTGTGGCACTCCACTAATAACATTAGTCCATGAAGAGCAGCATACATTGATTACCACTCTGTCTTCTCCCACTCAACCACCCTTTTATCCATAGTAGCAAATTACCTTTAATACCATTCTGCTCCCATTTGTACAGTAGTCTTCCATGCTGAACAGTGTCAAAAGCTTTCCCGAAATCCAAGTATATGATATCAAAATTATTTTTTGCATCCAGTTCCTTCGTAACCACATCATAGTATACAATCAAATTTGTCAGACAAGACTTTTTCTTAACAAACCCATACTGTGTCTGAATTACTGCTGCAGTCTTGTCTAAATGAACCTGCAATGCATCCTTAACCAGTGACTCCATTATTTTACCCAGAACAGTTTTTCAAGCCAAAATTTGATAATTTGTACCTATCCCAAATCCATCAGGATGAAAGTGCACTTGATCCAACCACAGGGTGTTAAATAACCATTCTGGATCCCTGGCAATCATTCACTGGGCAAAATCGCAATGGTTTTGATAACCTTATGGTTCCTATTGATGCATATGTTAGATTTTATAGGAAAGCAGGCAGATGCTTACCTTTAAGGCTTTGCGTACTGTGCTCCAGGGTATACTCGTCATGTGAGATGTATTGTGGGCACTAGATAGACTCAGTGAATTCGACAGCATTGTTGTTGTTTCAATTATTTGAATCACTTCTTGTGATGGATGACCATTTCTAGCTTGACTGGACATGGTTTCTTAAATTAGGGATACAACTTCAAGTTTTATATTTTGACTAATGAATAAGACCATGACAAGCAAATTCGCCCATTCCAGACACATTTATTTTTATAATGAATAAAAAGCTAATGTAAAGGCTAATTTGTTTATTGGAGGGAATAAATCACTTAATTCCCTGATGAAGTTCAGATTAATTTTTTTATTTTTTACAAAATGATACATAATTTTTGAGTGATTGATTTGTAAAAGTGGGAAAGGACTTCATAACTGCTTATATAATGATATACTTTTAAAAATAAACCCTGCTACTTTTACAAAGGGTGGTCAATAGGTATTTACCTTCACCAAAATATTTCAGTTAGGGATTTGATATTATGTATATATACACACTACTAAGTCTCATAAGTTTGAAGGAAATGGAAGAATGTTGAGGGTCTTATCCATTATAAAATTTTGTCATTTGCAAGGCAAAGAAGCAAAAGATATCAGTGAGGAAAGAAAGGCTGTGTGTGGGGAGGATTACCCATCATATGAAACTGAAAAATTGGAAAAGACAAAAGATATCAGTGAGGAAAGGAAGGCTGTATATGGGGAGGATTACCCATCATGAGACTGAAAAATTGGAAAAGACAATTCAAGTGTGAGCAAAACAGTGTGTGCAATGATCCAAGAGAAAGAAGAAGATCATCTCAGCCAGGGACTTTGTCATTATGGCTAAAATGGAACAGCTAGTCATTGAAGACAGTTGTGTGACTATAAGTCATTATAGTAAATGAAGTAAACATTAGCCATGGGTCTGCTTGCTGGATAATGATGCATAAGTTCCTGTACAATGTGGCAACCAGAGCGGTTCTGAGATTGTTGATATCTCCTCAAAAGCCCTACAGGAAAGAATGTTCCACACAATTGTTGGAACTTTGTAGAGAGAATGCTAATGATTTTTTTTTGACTGAAATGAATGAATGCTGGGTCCATCATTATGACGTAGAAACAAAACAAAATGAGCAAGCAACGGAAACATTCATTTTTACCCCCCCCCAAAAAAAAAACAAGCTCAGGTTCAATTGTCTGCTAGCAAGGTCATATTTTCAGTCTTTTGCAACTATAAAGGCATCATCTTGCAGATTACCTCCCAAAAGGCAACAACATCACAAGGTAGTACTACAGAAACCGCTTGGCAAAGTTAGGAGAGGCTGTCAAGTTGAAGGGATGTGGGAAGCTATCCAAAGGTGTCCACCTTCCAGCCACCATTGCTCCTGCTCACAATGCTGCTGTTATTCATATAGCAAACTTTGCAATCAGGTGTGCTTTAAAAATCTGCAGCAACCATTGCAGTCTGTCAGATTTCAGACTGATAAGGAGGTAATTAAGTGGAAGCCTGGTTTTTTGCCTGGAGTTCTATTCAACAGGATTGAAAGAGCTTATTCACAGATGGGAAAATGTTTAGCTTTAGAACAAAACAATCTGCAATGTATTCTGTTTGAATGTAGTATATACACTGCTGAGCTACATGCAATAGAACTAGCCTTGGATCATATAAAATTCCACCAGTACCAAAGGTGCATGTATGTTATATACTGACTCCCTAAGCATATTACAGGCCCTATCCAGTGTAAGAAGCACTCACCCAGTATTTTGTCAGCACATATTACACACCCGCAGAGTAAAATTTTGAAATTCTCTTTTGAAGGTTGTTGTTGTTGTTGTTTGGTTTTTAGGAGCATTAGCAACTAAGGCGATATTGCTCCGGGAATATGCGGTAGTCATTCCCTGACCTTTCCGCATCCTCCGTATTTGGTGGTGACGGGCTCGAACCCCGGTCTAATCAAGAAGCATGTGCTACGCATTGCTGCTCCTTCCCACCTGGCTACAGAGGCGCCTTCCGCTTTTGAAGGATCCCTAGCCACGTTGGTATCAGAGGCAATGACTTGGCAGATTCCAGCAGCCAAATCAGCAACACCACAAAGTCACATCTGCTTGTCAGTGCCCTATACAGACAATTTATCCACAAAGAATTATGCACACGTTGGTAAGAATCTTGGAATGGATGCTCTACCAACAAACTACACGAAATTAAGTCTGTAATAATGCATTTTGCATTCAAGTCAGCGCAGGGTTTGCTGGGAGGAAGCGGTCCTTGCTCGGCTACACAGAGGACATTGTCACCTGACACATTCGTATTTGCTGAGGGCTGATGATTGTCCTGTGTATAGATATTGTAAGTAATTTTAACTATTCGTCATAATTTAGTGGAATGTATTTCTTTTAGTAATGAATGCTGTTTATGTTTTATCCATTTGTCTAAGCCTTATACACTCAGGCAGATTTTATCTGACCATGACAATGTCAGATGTATTCAAGTTTTTACAACTGAGTAATCTCTATAATTTTATTTAGATTACTTTAATGTTTAATATGTCATAACTGTTTTTATGTCATATATTTGTGTATAATATATTAGATATGTTATTTTTTTACATATTCTTATATCTATATACCTTTAGACTTGGTGCACAATAGCCTTAATTGCTGATGCGCCATAAAACTCCTAACAACCAACCAACTGTTTAACTCTAGAAGCTACATAGAGAAGGGTGAAATTGCCAGCCAAGTTTCAGAACCCTAACTCAAATATTTCTAGTTGAAAGTAGATACTTATCGACTGCCCCATGCATAATATTAAAATTACGTATTAAAATTTACCAAAAAAAACACTCATTCAGATAACTGCAGATATACTTAGAAACCGTGAAGAGCTCAGGAAAATAAATACATGTGCCCCTTCAAAATTTAAGGCGAGTATCCTCCCTAGAATGTTTTTTAGTTATTTTGCTTAGCTCAGTTTTGTTAATATTTTTTTAAATCAGAGCGATCATTTAAATGATCTTTCTGTAATATAGGGTGATCTCTGTATTATAGAATTATTAGTAAAGACTACAGAAATCTTATCACCAATGGGAACCACTTTTTTTTTTAATATCTGTATTTTTATTTATTTATTTTTTTCATTATTTATGGCAAATAACTAATTTTGTTATTATGGTTAAGATTATTCATTTTTGCAGACCCTTTCATCTGTCCTTGGGAGCAGGTTGATAAAGGTGCTATTCGATTCGTACTCAGTGGAGCAAATATTATGTGTCCAGGGTTGACATCTCCAGGAGCTAAAATGACTTCTGTACCAAAAGAAACTGTTGTTGTATCCTTAGGTGGTTTTTTTTTTTTTTTTTTTTAACATTTTATGTTTTAAAAAATGTGGTGCAATTTTAAGTAGAGTATACCTGCACATTTGCTTTTATCATATTTTTTAGATTTTGTACAGATTGTACACTATATAGCCAGAAATATTCATATGCTTCTCATGAATATTGTCTTCTGTGCTAGATCCCCATACATATGTATTGGCTTAGACATACAAGTATAAATCTTGTGGTATGCCTGTGCAGTACCATGACTAGTAGTAAAAAGGTAAACTACAACCATTATCAACCCACTGCAGGATGGAAGCCTCCTCATCAATTCATGCTGAGGGAAATGGACCATAATCTGCCACGCTGGTCCAGTGCGAGTTAGCAGATCGACCGTATTTAGAAGTTACGGGCTTGAACCCCGGTCTACTTAAAGAGCGTGTGCTACTGCACTCCCGCTCCTGACCACTCGGCTACGGAGGCCATATGACTAGTAGTATAGGTTATGAATCTGAAGTTTAGATTTTCATATTAGATGCCACACTAGTAACTCTTTTTGTACACACACAACTGCAGCTCATCTGAACTTCCCAGAACCCTCTGTAGTGGATATTGTTCAGATGGAAGACCATAGATGATTCCTGAGTGTAAAATGATCTGGATGGTCTTGCAAACTCATAGAACATATTTAGTTACCTGTAAAGGTGCATAGTTAATGCATCATGTCTGCCAGTACATCAGCTTTTATAGGGAGCTGCATGCCTTGTGTTCAGTTGTAAGGCAGCTGCACACATACCCAGTAGTTAGCTGTTTTGCAGGATGAATATAGGTATACATCTGGGGATATTTCCTATTAACGCCTTCTGAAAGACCCATGAGGGGCTTCCAGTAGGTGTTAATAGGAAATATGTAGTAAGTAGGTACTCTGCTGTATATTATGTTTCTGAATTATCCCTTTTTTGCAACTTTCTGTGTGTCCAGATATTTTTGGTCACAAAATGTATATGCTATATTAAAAGTTCTAATATGTACTATCAAAAGTAGGCTGATTATAATTGGATTATCTTATCTGATAGTACAGTGATGGTTGATACCATGGTCTCTCTTTTCATTAGGCAAGGCCTGCTATTGAGGGTTGCCAATTTTGGGAATGGAGGTGCTGAATGCTTGCATTTATTGTATTATCAAGTTCTACCCTTATATTAATACAGAAAGTGCAATAGCCCACCTGAGTTCTCCAGCTGATGTCCCATCACAAGCAAATGCACTTACAGTGGGTATGGAAATGGAGCAATTGGATAGTGGACAACTGGAAACAGATTGCCTGGTTCGGTGAATTGTGTTTTCAGCTGTACCCACTATGTTGGACAGACTGGTGCGTATGTAGTGTACTCAACACGAGGCTCTGAAGCCCCACTGCATGGTTGCATAATTTAACATTATATGCACCTGTTGCATTGACCACGATCACATAGTATGTTCGAATTAATATTGATCAAGATCAGTGAGCAGTACCCATCAGAATCGCTTAAATTTTAGCCAGGCAGTCAGTTAAATTCACTGGGTGGTGTGCCCATTCGATAGGTGCTGGGGAGAACACTGCCTCCGGTACCTACCAATCAGCACCTCACTGGAGTCTCATACTGAGCCATCATTTCTGATTATGTGGCACCAATTTTGGTGACTGTCTTCCTGGATTATCAAAGTATATTTCAAAAATATGTGCCCCATATCACAGGGCTGTAGTGGTGTAAGACTGGTTTATCAATTCAGTGCTATCAAATATTTGACAACTGTCGGCATGGTTTACCATTCCACAGGTATGCAAACCTTGGTAGTCCAGAAGAGAGTCACCAAACTGGGTCAGGGAATGACCACCGCATATCCCAGAGCAATATGGCCTTAGTTACTAATGCCCCTAAAAACTAGATAACAAACAAAGAAACCAAACTGGGTGAACATAGTCAGAAATGATGGCTCAGTATGAGACTCCAGTGAGGTGCTGATTGGTAGGTATCAGGGGACCCGAGGTCTCCCGTCTAAACCTGTTCAAAATCACTATGCTGCCACTGCTAATCAGTTCTACGGACTCCTTCCAACACTCTGTGGTGCCTATGCTGCGCTGTATCTAGCCTGTTCAGCATGCTACAGATGGAGCAGCCAAGCACCAAGTAAGTATTCATGATACCAAGCTATTTCTGTGTATAGCATAGTGTATAAAACTGATGTGAGAGGAGAGTGTTTGGATTAACAACATGATTAGCTGGCAAGATGATTTTATACAGCATAATATTTTGATCAGCATGCATGTGCTCCTCATATTAAACAAATATAATGTTTACAGATAATTACTCATTGAATTTTTCAGAATAAAGAGCTTTGCTTTTTATACAGTGTTTTTTTTTTTTTTTTTTTTTTTTTTTAATTGGTTTTCATTTCAATATTATATATAATTACAAAAAAAATCTTCTTCCAACTTCATTTTTGAATGTTTCTTGATTGCATTTATTGTAACTGCCATAACTGTGCTTCACCAGAAAATCAGTTTCTTTAATGAGTTGTAATGTAGGAAATAAATAAAAAGCACCATGTGCTTTTTATTTATTTCCTACTTTTGATCTACATCATTGTTTTGTTATTGAAGAAGCTTGGCTATAAAATGCTTTATTAAGGGTATTCTCAATAATTATTTGTAAAATGAGAATTTAAATTGGCAGCATTTCTTGCATCCCATTATTGAAGTGCACTGGGTTCACATTTTACTATAGCATCTGGCTTGGCATTCAGTTATTGAAGCATACAGGGTTTTTGTTTTCATAGTTTACATTTAGCAAAATGTTCTTCTCCACATAATCACAATGAAGATTATGCCCGAATGTGGATTAAATTAAAAAAAAAAAAAAACATTGGCAGAGTGCATGTGTAAATCATGCACTCTGCCCATGGTTGGGCATTTTAGAAAATTAATTAAAAACACTTAAATACACTTTTAATATATTTAAAAAAATGGATTTTTCATAGTTAGTGTTCGTAATAGATCGAAAAAGCAAACAGTTTTGATTATTTCTTGCTGATTTTTAAGGTTATAAAATTGGGTCTCTTTTTCCAAGTATGTAACTATTTGGTGAAAAAAAAAATTTATATACTGGAGGTTAAAATATCTGATGGTTATTAGATATGAAAATATTCCAGTTTGAGAGCCCAGGCTTCAATACTTATTTGACATTTAGCTTAAATGTGGGAAACAACTGATGTACAAGGTTTCTCTATTGTATCATCTTTAGCGATATCACATTCCTCTTTGAAGCACTTGTACCATTCAGATATCCTGTACCTTGATAAAATGTTTTCACTGTATGCTTAAACAATCATTTCTACAGTCTCTTGGACTAATGTCTTCAAAAAAGGAAATTTTATTTAGATATTTGTTCAAATGCAACTTCCAAAAAAACAGTGATACAAAATTGCATACCATCAGCAACAAATAAAAATAGTTTGACACAGATACAGAAAACCAAAAAACTTTGTTTTTTGTTTTTCTTTATTTGTGATATACAGATATTATCAAATTCCATCCTGGATTTTTGATAACTTTTTAATCCTGCCTTAAAATTATAATCATCTAAAAATGAATGAAATGCAATGTATTGCTGCATTGGGTCAAAATGAAACAAACAAAATTAAAAAGGTTGCATTGGTAAATTCATTTTGGATGAAATTCCAGAAGCATGGAAAATGTAATAATATTTATTCCATTGAAACCTTTTCCCAGCAAGAGTTCTCCATAGGACCTATCGAATGGGTGCACTGCCCAGTGAATTTAACTGACTGCCCGGCTAAAATTTAAGCGATTCTCGCTGTACCACGTGGTACTGCTCATTGATCTTGATCAATATTACTATGCGAACATACTATTTGATCAAGATCAATACGACAGGAGCATATAATGTTAAATTATGCAATTAATTTTTGCTCTGGTTTGCTTAAGTCACATTTATAAATAACAGAAAATTTTATAATATTGTGAAGTATTACACTTCCCCACCCGGCTGGTAAAATTTTCTTGGGAGAACACTGCCGGGGAAAGCACATAATAAAAAGTGCCAATTCAGTTTTTTTAAATTTAATTTTTCTTTTTATTTATTATTATTTTTACACTCATGAACCAAACCATTATGATCACCTACCTAATAATGTGTTGGGCCCCTCCCCTCTTGCTGTGATACTTGCTTGCACTCAGCGTAACATTGACTGCACAGGACCATGTAAGGGCTATTCAGGTATCCTGGACCAGCTGGACAGAAGGATGCCCTGGTGTTCAGCAACTGAGTGAGGCACTGTCATGAACTGGCAAATGCTATATACCACTGCATCCCATAAATGTTTGGTGGCATTGATGTGGGAGAAATTCGGCGGCCAGAGGAGCACACGAAATGCAGCTACACGATCCTTGAACCATTCCCAGCACGTGGGCCTTGTGATGTGAGACATTGTCTTGTAGAAAAAGTCTAGTGCCATCTGGATATACAGTCGCCACATAGGCAAAACTTGGGTCTGAAACAATGCCAAGGTAAGATTTGGCAGTGGGGCTGTTCAATGTGGATGAGGGGACCCAGTAATATCCATGAATGCATTCCCAAAACCATGATGCCACTGGCCTGTTTTTGTTCAACCATGCTGTCCAGTTGCAGCTGTTCACATACTCTGTGACGAATATGCACCTATCCATCTGCATGATGCAGCTGGAACCTATATTCATCAGGCTAAGTAATTCTTTTTCTAGTCTTCCAATGACCATGAATGGTGCTCCTTTGCCTGCAGCAGGCAGAGGTGTTGATGACAGCAGTCAACACAGGCACATGAACAGGTTGCCTGCTCTATAGGCCTATCCTCAAGAGTGTCTGCTGGATAGTGTGCTCAGAAATATTTGTGTGTGTGTGTGTGTGTGTGTGTGTGTGTGTGTGTGTGTGTGTGTGTGTGTGTGTGTGTGTGTGTGCGTGTGTGTGTGCGCGCGCGCCCTGATTTTAGTCTGCCATTAATTGAGGGATTGTAATATGTCTGTTGGTCTTCTTGTTCTGGCACGTTGCGCAGTTGTGTGGCCTTCTTGAGACCATTCCCATCACACCTTCAGTACAGTGGCTCTCAAACAGCTGACAATGCTTGCAGTTGTTGAGATGTTGGTCCCTGCATTCCTAGTGCTGCAAATCATTCCCCATTCAAACTCCAGGTCCTTCTCTTTCTCCATTGCACAAGCTTTGTACTGACTGACAGGCACTACCCATGCCATCACTGTATATGCTACCAGTCAGTAATGTGGGATATGTTCAATCATGAAGAATGGTGGTCCTTATGTTTTGGCTCATAAGTGTATATATTTATTCTGAAGTTCTGGTTCTTAATTTATTACAAAGGCTATTATGGCAGAAGGCAAACAGCATGCTCTAGCAGTGGGAATAACATCACTGAGTACAGATGATATGTAAGTATTTTTATGATTTTTTTTTTGTATGAACTGTTTTCATATTTAAAATTTATTTAATATCAGGCCACATTATTAGTAAAATGAATTAGTTAACGTATGCAGTACATTACATTTCGGCCATGTTTAAGTGTTTTTCTTAAATTGAATTTTTTTCTTTTTCTGCGATTAATAGAAGCGAAATGTAAATATCAGGTGTGACTATTAAATAATGAGACTGTGTGCACAGCCACTACACACCAAGCACTAACTGTGAAACAAAGGCACAACAGTTGACCTTGAAACTTTGTATAGTTACCTACCAAGTCACATTTCAACATTTGCTTTGCAGTGAGATGGGTTTTCACTACCTTTTGCTTTGCAATTTTCTGTAAAAAATGACAAACAATGAATCAACCTAAAATTTTTGAGGTTGATTCATTGTTATGTCAGTTTTATGGGGAAGATACTGTCAAGAGCTCGCATGTTTGAAAGACAAAGATTTTTAGAAGGGAGAGAAAATGTGGAAGATGATGAACAACTAGGCCATCTGGTATCCATGAAAGCTGATGAAAATGTGGATTGGATAAGGACATTCATTAGAAATAATCATTGTTTAAGCATTAGAATGGTTGCATCAGAACTCCATATGGACAGAGAAACAAATTTTAACTGAATATTTAGGTATGAGAAAAGTATGTCAAGATGGTGCCAAAAAATTTTGAATAAATATCAAAGAATGAGAAGACTCCAAGTTCGTGAAGATATTTTTTAAAAAAAATTGAAAATCCAGACTTTCTGATTACTGTAGTTACTTGCAACGAAAGTTGGCTGTTGCAGTATGACCCAGAAACTAAAGGACAGTCAGTGCAACGAAAAACAAAACAATCCCCAAGACCAAAATCTGTCAAAATCAAAAATGAAAACCATGCCTCTTGTTTTCTTCAGTATTAAAGGAATTACTTTGGCTGAATATATCTGAGCAGACTATCAATCAAATATACTACAGGCGGGCCGCGATTAATTCATCCTGCGAGCGCAAAGCGGAAACGCGTTAATCGAATATAATAACCAATAGGAAAAATTATAATTGGTCCTTGACCTTCTGGAATGTCCATAAAGAATTTTAAAAATACCTTTTAAATAACTTTTTAACTGTATATAATGTAAAAGATAATGAAAATAACTATGGAATTAAATGTTTATTGCATAAAACAGCAGTTCTTAAACTGTACGCCGCGGAATATTTTAAATTTTCTAGGGAAACACAGCGATACTCGACATCTGTCGGACACCGTGCGAACTACTAGCTCGAGGTAGTTCACAGTTTCAGCATTTCTTATTAAGTAGTTTGGACCTAACTACTAAACAAAACTGTTAGGTATTTCTTTTGGTATGGGTGCACCTTGAAAAAATTACTGAGACATTAAAGACACCGTGAACCGAGAAACTTTGGGAACCTCTGACATAAAATACACAAAGAAGAAAATGACTGTTGCGGAAATATTTGAACAGTGTTGACTTTCTCTTTTCATCAGTCAATTTCCGATAGCCGACAACAATCTTTTCTGGGCCCTGGCGAAATAAATATCGCAGAGAACATCAAACCTTTTGTTTGAGGTTCTATGCGATACGAAAGATTTCATCTAATTCTTTTACCGTTATCTCCTTCGCGGTAACATTTTCATCTGGCTCATTTAAAAATTTGAATTTTTAAATGCAAGTCTGCATTGACTTTATTAGCAGGAGACAAACACGTCTTCTTGCGATGGTTGATGGAACACACTGAGGTGGGCAGCAGGCAAACATTTATTTATTGACCGTACGACTCGCAGTAAGCTTAACGCGCAATTCAAATCTTTTTCAATTATTGCATTAAAAAAAAAAAGATTGTGTAAAGTGAAAAGTGCTATCATTTTTCAAATCGCGTTAATCGAACTCACGTTATGCGAGGCCTGGCTGTACATTGAAATCCTGACAAGGTTGTGTGGAAATATTTGAAGGAAACGACCTGAATCGTGGAAGAATAGTTGGATGCTCCATCAAAACAATGCATTCTCTGTTTGCCACTTTCTGATTAAAAAAATCCCTGGGTGAATGTGCACTCTACTTTCCAGACCTAGCTCCTTGTGACTTTTCTCTTCCCTAAATGAAAAAGTGTACTTAAGGGAACCCATTTTCAGTCCATTGAAAACATCCAAAAACACCCCACTGAAGTGTTAAAAGGCTTTCATTTTCTGCCTACACCAAAGCTCGCAATAATTAAGTAGTTATGCCCTAATGGTAGCCGAGCATTCTGGTCTCTTGCCAAAGCTATTGGCTGCACCTTTTGCCCATCTCTGCTCCCACCTCTGTCAAAACTAGATGGTTCTGTTGTCACTTCGGCCAAGGATAAAGCTGACCTGCTAGCATCACATTTTATTTCCAACTCATGTATTAATGATCTCGGTAAAACGCCTCCCACCATTCCCAACATGCTGCATTCAATGCCTCCTGTGGTCTTTCATCAAAAGGATGTCAGAAGGATTTTGGTAAATCTTGATGCTAAGAACGCTCCAGGTCCTGATGGTATTTCTTCACTTGTTCTCAAAACTTGTGTGCCTGAACTTACTCCTGTTCTTTGCCACCTTTCTTTACTTTCTTATTCCAAAGGTGTTTTCCCTTCTGCTTGGAAATTTGCTTATATCCAGCCAGTTCCTAAAAAGGGTGACAAATCCCTCCCATCCAATTATCGTCGCATTGCAATTGCTTCTACTCTTTCTAAAGTAATGGAGAAATCAATTAACCGCCAACTCTTAAACTACCTAGAAACCTTCCGTCTGATCAACAATCGCAAGTATGGATTCCGTCAGTGTCAATCCACTGGTGATATTCTGGCTTATGTTACTCATCTATGGACAAATTCAATGGAAAGGTTTGGTGAAACACAAGCAGTTGCTCTTGGCATCTCAAAGGCTTTCGATCGTGTTTGGCATGAAGGTCTTCTAAACAAGCTTCCATCTTATGGTTTGCCAACTGTTTTTAGTAATTGGTTATCCAATTTTCTCTCTGATCGCTCACTGAAGGTGATGGTAGATGGCTCTCTGTCTTCTAACTTCACTAATGCCAGTGTCCCCCAAGGTTCAGTTCTTTCCCCCACTCTTTTCCTCTTGTATATTAATGACCTTCTTCCATTGACTGGAAATCCTATCCACAGCTTTGCCGATGATAGCACATTGCATTCCACTTTCCATTTTGAGACACCTTGTCCTGCTCAATCAGCTTCAACTTATCGAATATCCACTACCAATTCCTTAAATGCCGATCTTTAGGTAATTCTTGAGTGGGGCAAAGACAACTTAGTTGATATCAATCCTTTTAAAAGTCAGTTTTGTCTTATATCTTGCAAAAAGGATTCTTCTGCTCCTATGCTTATCTTTGGTGACACTCTGATTTCTAGGCAAGTTGATATATCTCTTTTTGGGATTACCCTAATTTCTAATCTCTCTTGGCACAAGCACATTACAAATATTGCTTCCTCTGCATCTAATAAATTTGGTTTTCTGTTTTGCTCTCAGTGTTACTTTTCTTCCAAACAGCTGTTCACTCTGTATAAATCGCAAATCCACCCTACCATGGAATATTGTTCCTACATCTGGGGCAGTGCCCCCAAAACCTCTGTCAGGCTTCTAGATTCCATTCAGAAGAAAACAGTTAGTTAGGTTAATTAATGACTCGTCTCTGATATCTCTCTCCACTCGTCTCATAGTAGTAGTAGTAGTAGTGGCATGTGATGCAAGAAAGCAAATGTATGAGCTTATGCAGCATCAGCCAAAAAAAAAAAAAAAAAAAATCACACCATTCCCTCCAAATGCCTGTCCAGTTCCTCCTTAAATTTATTCAAGCTATCATAGATGTACTGTTTCTGCCGCATGCCTTTTCTACAGATACTTCCATAGGCACTGTTCTGAATTGGCTTCTATAATTCCCGCTCTCTCTTTCAAAACAGTCCAAGCATGTGCTGCCACCAGCCAACATCCATTTATTGTCCAACTTCAAACTCACAGAACCAACTTTTTATCTTCCTTGTTTATTCATTCAACTGCAGTTTTCTGGAACAACCTTCCTTCATATGTCTTTCCTGAAAATTACAGTCTACAGAAGTTCAAGTCTAATGTCAACAAATATCTTCTCTCGTCTTCTCAACCTCCAACCCAAGCATGGTACTAAGTACTATAGGTTCTAATACCTCTCGTGTTTGGGGTTTTCATAAAAAAAAAAAAAAAAATTCATATGCAAATAAGCATTTTTGAAGCTTCCTTTTGAACTTTGGGCTCCTTTCAGTCGAAGAATCTGCATTCAAAAAATAAAGATTCTAATTGCTCAGCTAACTTTATGCCTTCCCATATTTCTTATTAGTGTAAAATTTGGAAGTTCAGAATTTTCATCTGCTCTGTCATCCTCAGAATTGATTTGGTTTACCTCCTATGCCATTTCTACCAAATGCGCTTCGCCAGCCTCGTTTTCCACCAGTAATTCTTGAACGTCTTCAGTAACCATATCTTTATAATTTTTTTTTTTATTAGGAGCAACTGTGACTAAGGCCATGTTGCTCTGTGTATATTGTATATAAACTGCTTGTGTTCTAAAATAAATTCATTCATTAACAAACATCATAAAAATAATTTCCATTTATGAATTGGGCCAATGTTTCTTAAACTTTTAGCATTAGCATTAGTAGAGGCATATGATGCAAGAAAGCAAGCTTATTCAGCATCAGCCAAAAAAAAAAAAAAAACACCACTCCCATTTCACCCCTCCGTTCGCTCGAAATACCTGTCCAGTTGAGTCTTAAATTTGTTTAGGCTATCAACTTCAACAACAAGTGATGGAAGTCGGTTCCACCAACCAACCACCCGCTGGCCAAAGGCAAATTTCCGCACATCTATCCGACATCCGTCCTTCCTCAATTTGAATTTATGCCCTCTGAACTGATTATTCTGAGCAAGGTGAAGAATCCCATTGGCATTGAGCATGCTCAAACCATTCAAAGCCTTATACACCTCTATCAGATCACCTCGCCAGTGCCTAGTCTCCAGACTCTGTAATTTGCAAAACTTAAGCCTTTCTTCATAAGAGCAACCCTTTGTTCCATTCACTAATCTTGTTGCCCTTCTCTGTACCCGTTCCAGCAGCTCTACATCCTTCTTGAAATGAGGCCTCCAGACCTGTATACAGTACTCAAGATGTGGCCTAACCATTGCCTTATACAAGGGAATAATCACCTCCTTATCCCTGCTAGAAAAATTCCTGTATATCATTAACAAGACACCATGAGCTACTCTTGCAGCTCGTCTGCACTGCTCAGAGAACTTCATATCTGCCTGCACAATTACCCCCAGGTCCTTTTCATTCTCCACCACTGTCAGTGTAGTACCGCAGAGTTGATACGTTGCTCTGGGGTTACTGTTTCCCATATGTAGTACTTTACATTTGTCAATGTTAAACTTCATTTGCCACCTCTCAGCCCATCTGTTCAACCTTTCCAGATCCTGTTGCAGCAGCATAGCGTCAGTGGTGTCCTTAACAACCCTGCCAACCTTTGTATCATCTGCAAACTTGGACATTAAACTTGATATCCCATCATCAATATCATTCATAAACACCGAAAACAACAACGGACCCAACACTGAACCCTGAGGAACTCCACTAATAACATTAGTCCATGTTGAGCAATGTCCATTGATTACCACTCTCTGTCTTCTGCCACTCAACCATCCCCGTATCCATAGCAGCAATTTGCCTCCAATGCCACACTGCTCCAATTTGTGCAGCAGTCTTCCATGTGCAACAGTATCAAAAGCCTTTCTAAGATCCAAATATATAATATCAAAGTTATTCCCTGCATCTAGTTCTTTTGTGACTACATCATAGTATCCAATCAAATTGGTCAGACAAGACCTGCCCTTAACAAAACCATGCTGCGTCTGAGCTATAACTGAATTCTTGTCTAGATGATCCTGCAGTGCTTCTTTAACCAGTGCCTCCATTAATTTACTTGGAACAGAAGTTAAACTAACAGGTCTATAATTACTTGTGTCAGCCTTTGATCCTCCTTTTCACTACTTTCACCACCCAACCTTGAATTCTCAATATATAATGATATTTGCCGTGGCTTAAACTGCTTTTTCCTAAATGTGAAAAGGAAGGAATTATCAAACTAATAAAATGTTAATTCTGTAAATATTTCATTCTCTCTCATGTTAACTAGAAACTTTAGAACAATACAAAAGCAACTAAGTTACCTTAAGAAAGAGAGTACAAAAAAATAAATCCCCCAAAGTGTGTAAACAGATGCTTGGATATAGCAATGACTAATAGACATTGCAAACACTACAGGAACTAGCATTAGCAGAGGTATACGATGCAAGAAAGCAAGCTAATGCACCAAAAGCCAAAAAAAAAACCCCTCCCATTTCAACCCTCCATTCGTTCCAAATGACTGTCCAGCTCAGCCTTAAATTTACTTAGGCTATCAACTTCCACAACAAAAGATGGAAGTCTGTTCCACCAATCAACCACCTGCTGGCTAAAGGCAAACTTCCGCACATATATTCTACAATTGACTTTCTTCAATTTGAATCTATGTCCCCTCAGGTTCTTAATCTGAGCAAAACGAAGAATCCCATCAGCATTCGGCTTGCTCAACCCATTCAAGGCCTTATAAACTTCAGTTAGATCACCTTGCAGGTGACTACTCTCCAGGTGCTGCAATTTGTAGAAATTAAGCCTTTCTTGATAAGCGCATCCCTTTGTTTCCCTCATCAATCTTGTTGCCCTTCTTTGTACTCATTCTAGCAACTCTACATCCTTCCTAAAATGAGGCCTTCAGATCTGTACACAGTACTCTAGGTGTGGCCTGACCATTGCCTTGTACAGTGTGATAATCATCTTCCTGTCCCTGCTAGCAAAATTCCTATATTTCATTGACAAGACTCCATGACCTGCCCTGACAGCCCATCTGCACTGCTCAGCAAACTTCATATTTGACTGCACAATTATCCCCAGGTCTTTTTCACTTTCCATTTCTCTGAGTTATTGCTACCCATATGCAATACTTTGCATTTGTCAATGTTAAACTTCAGTTGCCACTTCTCAGCCCATTTGCCCAATTTGTCTAGATCCAATTAGCATACTGTCTTTACTGTCGTTAGCATACTGGAGAGCACACTGTCTTTACTGTCGTTAACAACTCTGCCAACCTTTGTATCATCAGTATCATTGATGAATACACAAAACAACAATGGGCCCAGTACCGAACCCTGGGTAACTCCACTAATAACATTTGTCCACGAAGAGCAGTGTCCATTGATTACCACTCTCTGTCTTCTCCCACTCAACCATCTCTTTATCCATTGTAACAGCTTACCCTTAATGCCATACCTCTCCAATTTGCAGCAGTCTTCTATGTGCAACAGTATCAAAAGCTTTCCTGAAATCCAAGTATATGATATCAAAATTAATTTTGACATTCAGTTCCTTTGTGACCACATTATAGTATCCAATCAAATTGGTCAGACAAGACCTCCCTTTAACAAACCCATGCTGTGTCTTAACTATTTCTGCAGTCTTGTCTAGATGATCCTGCAATGCTTCTTTATCCAGTGACCCCATTATTTTCCCCGAACACAAGTTAAACTTACAGGTCTATAGTTACTGGTGTCACCTTTTGTGAACCCCCTTTGTGAATTGGTGATACATTTGCACACCTCCAGCCCTTGGGGACCTCCCCTGAATCTAAGGAAGCTCTCATAATGATGGCTAAGGGTTTGCTAACTTCCTTTGCTGCCTCCTTTAATATAACTGGATAGATCCTGTTCACCCCAGGTGCCTTCCTTATGTTTAACTTCAACAATTTCTCCTCCACTTTTCTCTCAGTTATTACAAAATTGCTTAGCTCCCTTAAACTTCTGGCATTCCCCTCATTGAATAACTTTTCATGTGTGAATGTAGATGCAAAATACTCATTCAGTTTGTCAGCTACCTGAGCATCATCGTCAGTAGTCAACCCATCTGTTAAGTGGTCCAATATGATTCATCCCCTTCCTTCTAGAGTTTACATAAGTAAAAAAACTCTTTGCTGGTTTTCTTTGCATCCTTTGCCAAAGATTTCTCGTAATCTGAATTTGCCTGCCTAACCTCCTTTGTGACTTGATTACAATCAAGCTTATATCTACCATAGGCTTCTGTGTCCCCTGATAATTTATATGCATGCCATACATTTTTCTTCTCTGCCAAGAGCCTCATTAATTCATCTGACATCCATTTAGGCCTGAACCTTGAACAGTATTTCTTAGGTGGAATGGAAAGCCTAGTAGGCTCCAAGATTAAGTCCTTATTGCAACATTTAGAATTCAATGTTGGTAATATCATCAGTTCATCCCACTGTACAGAATTTTAAAACTGTCTGAAACCCCTGTTGTCACCTTTATGAAAGCAAAAGCCCTTTCCTTTAGCCTTGATGGTAGTTACATCTTTAAGTAATTCCCATATCAGTACATTGTGATCACTGTCACCTAGCGGTTCCTTTATCTGCAAATTCTTAATGCATGAATAATCATTGCTGATAATCAGATCAAGAGTATTACTCCCTCTGGTTGCCTGTCGAACATGCTGCTGTAGAAAAGTCATCCAAAAAGGTCTTACTAGTGTGCGAGTGATCAACCTTAAGTTCCAGTCAATATCTAAGTTAAAATTTCCCATTATAAGTCATTCTGATTTACTGGCCCACTATTTCTCTGCACAATTGCTCCTTATACTCATCAGATTCATTACGCCTATAACACACACCTACTCTCATTTTTCCATTCCCAGTGTTTATGTCACACCAAACAGATTCAACATTGCATTGTTCACCAACATCAGTTGGATGCATTTCCTTAGTTTTTATGTTTTTCTTAACTAACAGCATAACCCCTCCTCCCTTCCTCTCCTGTCTATCCTTTCTGTACACATTGTAGTCTCCAAATTCCAATTCTCCACTGGTTATATCTGTGTGACACCACATCTCTGATATCCCAGCAATATCTGCCTTTGATGTCTTGATTAGCATTTCAAGCTCATCAAATTTATTAACTATACTCCTGGCATTGCTGCATGTATATGCAAGTATACATGCAGATATTGTTGGGACCTGTTTCTACTCTTAGTTACCCTAACATAGCCCATGTATTTATTTGTTTCACTATGACTCCCAACAGTCCTGGAAGTCTCCATTGCATGCTTTCCATGCTGCTGCTCATTCTAATAGAAGCAATGCAAGAATCACTTTTGCCGCTGTCTGCGGCCACTGTTAACCTTTTAGTCTGTGTATCTTCCCCCCCCCCTCAAGCTAGCAGTTTTCCGACCCACATAACCCTGTCTTGATAGCATCAGCAAATATTCTTGCATCCTTTCTATTTAAGTGTACCCCATCCCTGTAGAAGCAGTCTCTCCTGTCAACAAGCACAGACCAGGCTGAAAAAAATTCTACCCCTTGAGCCTTGCACAATCTCTCCAGGCCCAAATTGATCAACAAGGCTCTCATCATATACTCCCACCTATCATGTCTGGATAGAATTGCGACACTTTCACATTTAGTCCTAACTCGTGACTTTTATTGCAACATTGACCTATACTTGTTGAGTAAATTTGCAGATCTCTTACTCTTAATGTCATTAGTTCTAACATGTATAACAATATCACCTTTTGTGCCCTTAAAAGATGATATCTGCTCTACAACATCATCAAATTTTGCCCTGCCTGACATACCCTGGTCCTGTTACACCTGTCCTTCTTGCATAGTATATTTCCCGTCTCCCTGACAATAGAGTCACCAACAGTAACTAGTTCCTTTGTGACCAGTGCATTCTGCCTTGGAGATTGCCTCTGTGTTGCCTGATGCACAGGAGTTGCTCTCAGCTGCTCAGCTCAACGGCAGAGCTGAGCAGCTGAGAGCTTGATGGGCCACTCGTTAATTTCTTCGAGGGCATTTATCCTACACATCAAGCTCTCGTAGATGCCCATGAGAACGCTGAGCTGGTGCCTAATTTCTCGACACTCTAGGTATCTAGCACACACTACAACATTCTGCTTGGCTAGATCATGTCCTGTTTTAGAAAGTTCAGCAAACATCTCACACTTCACACATTTTCTAAGACTGTGACGCATTGGAGAATGAGCCCCTTCGTTTCTCCCCCCGCGTCACAGCACTCTCGCTAGTCTGTGATCTTTGCTTTGCAGCTCTGGTCTGGGTCATAATTTCCATTTAAATACAGTTTAATTAACAATGGAATTTAATAAGATTAATAAATATTTTTGATTAATTGATAATATTACACTAAGCTAACAGATTCCTAATACAGTGCTTCATATTACAGGCGCCTCTGTAGCCAGGTGGGAAGGAGCAGCAGTGCATAGCACACGCTTCTTGATTAGACCGGGGTTCGAGCCCGTCGCCACCAAATACAGAGGATGTGGAAAGGTCAGGGAATGACCACCCCACCGGAGCAATATGGCCTTAGTTGCTAATGCTCCTAAAAACCAAATAACACAACAGCTTCATATTACGTTATACCTTACGCTATCAGTTCAAGATATATACTTTGTGCTATTTCTTATCGATTACAATATGGTGGCTAGTTCAACAATATTGGCACCAACACCAGGAGTCGTAACTTCCAAAAATCACTAGTTAAATTTAAAATAAGAACCTATTTAAACCTATTTAATATCTTTGTAAAACACAATGTAGTATGTTAATTAATGAAGAATACGGTAAACTATCTAAATACTTATCCCCAGATAGTAACAACATTCATTGAGAAGAATTAGTTTGTTTTAATGAAAAGAGGCTTTCCAAACTGTAGTTGCATTTCCTGACTGACTGATCTCAGTAACTTTCTGAATTCCATCTGGAATGTACTTTGATTTCAAGGCAGTGAGAGCTGAAGAGCCTGTTACCAGAAAAAATTAAAATTTGTTGTCTTTGTTATCAACAAACCATGGACAAAAAAGATACATTTCTTAACTGTCTCACATGTAAAATTTTTCTTCCAGTCCATTGTCGTGTCTGATGTGCCTTTTTTGTTTTGCCAGTTGTATAGCTTATTTTCTCACTCTTCTGGTGTAATTATTGAACTGCTTTCTATTTATATTTCATATGAACAATTTGATGAACTAATTCAATGTTTACATTCAGTTTTTAACAGTTGGTGGCTGTAGTTTTTCTTAATTTTTAGTGTTTAGTCATGGTGTCAACGTCTTGTTAAGGCCTTTCTGATAAAGAAATTGAGAAATTGTTAGAACATTGATTCAGAATTTAATTTACTTTTATCCAATTGTGATAATGTTATTTTTGATCTCGACAATATATCTTGTAGCAGTAATGAAAAAAATTGATGAGAACCAATCAAACAATATGAGTGTGGAAGATTGAAAACTAAGCAAGGTAAATGATGTTCTTTACTGTTTCTAACTGTGGATTTCTTTTGAGTAATTGAAGTATTCCAAAACCTGAACTTGAATATTTTCAGCTGTTTTGAAATAAGTTGTTTACTGATTGTTTGAAGAAATTTTGAATGAAACAAATAGTTATGCCAATGAAACTCTTTCAGATAAGCTATTTCCTGATTGTTCCATATGGTCTGATTTGATTTTGGTTTCAATAAACAAACTAAAGGCTTTTTTTTGGTGTGATTATTAACATGGGACTAAATGAAAAAAACTTCCATAAAGGAAGAAAGTGCAAGAAAAGAAACAGTTTGGTATTGTGAGACATGCTCCAGAGCACTAGGATTGTATTCTGGCAAATGTTTCAAGAAATATGACACACTAAAATAATATAAAAAACAAATATTTAAAATGTCTAAAATGTTTTTATAATGTTTTATCAATCAGTTTTATATAATAACTCATGTAAACTCAAAAATAATTTTTGAAGAGCTCATATTCAGTATTTATTATTTTCATTTTTGAGCTGGACCAGAATGGGAACAGCAGAAATAATGCTGGCCCACATAGGGTTAAAGTATGAGATTATTTTAGCCAGTTTTAGGCTCCAGTATTTATTTCTATTAATTTTAATTTCATCTTCTACCCATTTGTACTGTTTGTGCTTTCTACCCATGCTTTATTAGAACATCATTAAATTGAAAAATAAGAAAAAGCAATTTCATTTGTAGTTTGTCTTGCTATCTGTTTTAGTTATAACTAACTTCCTTTTATAATTATATAATTAAAGAACACAAGAAGTCAAATGTATCTTTTTAGAACAGGGTTATATGGAAATTCTTGCTTATGTGACATTTGCATAGTGAAAATATAAATCTCCCTTTGCCATAAAATCACATTATGCTTCAATTTCACAATTGAATTTTTAATTTAAAATTTATTCAATTTCAAAAGTATATGTCAAATGTACTTAATTTATATATATATTTTTTTCTGTCCTCCCAGAGCCAAAGTGAATAAGGGAATTGGAGTTGAAAATGTTCATTACCTGAATGATGGTCTATGGCAGATGAAGCCGGTGAAGTGAAATTAGGAAAATATTAAAAAACAAAAAAATTGACTTGAACAGATTTTTTCAACTTAAGCCTTTTGATAAATTTGAGGCGTCATAATTTCTATGTGAAGATTGTGAAAATTCCTTTAAAAAATAATAACATACATTTAAAAAGGAATTTTAGTAATTCAAGGGTAGTGAAAGAAGTAACATTGAGCTTTTCTGTGTTCCTTAGCCTTTTATATTTGGATCATTATTATTTTTTGCTGAAAACAGTTACATTAAATAAATTGTTTTGAGAATTTTTTTTTAAAATTACTCACATGACTGCACTTTGGTGATCTGCAAGTTGAAGATTTGAAGAAAAAACTTAACTTCTGTATTCTAGTTAGTAAAAAGTTCACAGCTGTGGACAGAACAGTAGGGTTCCATTTTAAATAATAAATAAATATCATTTATTTATTGCTTGTATTTTGTAAATATTGAGATGGCAGTAACAGTGTCATCACTACATACTACAGTCAAACATGAAAAATCAGTCTACCTAAATGTTGCATAATTTGAGAATTTGTTTTATCTAAATGACATTATCTGGCATCGTTGTTATCATGTCTTTACCTTTTGACAATAAAGTCATGCTACATATATAAAGAAAATGGTGATAAAGTTGTAATCTCTTCAGAAAATGGTCCTGGCCAGTGGTAAATTCTGTTTGGGAAGTAAGATCATATAAAAATGCAGCATTATTGAATCTCCCATCCCCACATGTGTATCAGATGTTCAGTAGCAGTGTCCACATAATAATATCTGAGCATTGTGATGTAATAATATTACTGTTATTGTGTTATGTAACTGATAAATCAATTCTTTCACTAGGTACACACATCGAAATACATATCAGTACTCATCTATAGAAAATTATATCTTGTAATTGTTACCTGATATTTATTTGTTATTTAAAATAGAACCCTGCTTTTAAATACAACCTTATTTAAAATAGAACCCTGCTGCTCTCTCCATTGCTGTGAACTTTTAAGTGACCAGAATATAGAAGTTTGGCTTTTTTTTTCAAGTCTTCAACTATCAGTTTCTCTATTAATTACACATGCATGTGCACACATGCAACTCAGTCTTTCCTCTACAGCAAAGTACAAAGGTAAATCTTTATTCTCTTGAGGGCTGAAAAACTTGATTTGGCCAAATCTGTTTAGTTGAGATGGTGACTACTAAATTAGCTAGGTTATAAGGTTGTCCTAAAGAAAAGAGCTGTTGCTTATAACCAGCTGTACACTGAGATTAGGTATTGTGTCTGGATCAAGAAATAAATGAACAGGTTTTCAATTCACAATCATGCATGCCATATGCAGCATCCTGGAAATCCAAACTCCATACCAATTTTTTGGGATACTGATGTTTCATTAGTATTCAGTATTCAGGCCCACCCAAAATTTAGGAAAATGTTTTTCTGTTAATTTAACTAGCTTGAATAATGCAGTGTATGGAATAGTCACAGCATTGTTTATAATATTGAATGTATCGAACATGATTCTGCATAATCAAGGCTCCACCATGCACATTACTAATAGGATAAAGCATTCACAAAAACTGTGAATGCAAAAAGAACAGGTGTTTCAGAATTATTATCGTACTCACAAACATTGGTTACACATTCAAATTTGTAGGTGCACTATAGCCCCAGAAGCTTATGAACCTCCATAACACACACACACACACACACACAAATTTGATGAAAATGCAGTTCACGACCATCATCCAACTACTTACTTTGCAGACACTATATATGAGGGTCTTTAGAAAGTCTGTTGATGCTTGTCATTCATAATTTCAGACTTGTGGAATTTGCAAGGTCTCTAGGGGTAGGGATATAACCTATATCCCTACCCCTAGAGAATAATGGAAGTGTTCTTTAGTATATTAATGTAACTGGTCTGCTAGCCTTCTCTCAGTACAGAACTTTTTTCTTGAAAAGGAGTCTTCTGAAAGCTTCATCCAGCTTCAGGAGAATTCAGAGTTTTATTCTATGTGTTTCTTATTCTTGGAAGTTATTCTTAGAACTGTATTATTACAAGTGCAAGCTGTTGCTGGCATATCATGTGTTTTATTTTACAGATATTATATGCAATTATGGCTTCATATATTCTGTGGAAGTTAGTTGCTGTGTTCATGGTTGTAATATTTCTAAATTAGTTGCATTTAAATTAGTACTGCATCATTATGAGCCCATCGCCCATCTAGTGATTGTTTGGAATAAATTACAGGTAAAACTTTTATTCAGAGATATCTTATATTTATTTGCTGCTATTTCTACTTAAGCCCTCCTGGCTGTCAGAAATATATTCCAGAATCTTGATTCTGAGACTAAGATTCTGTGACCCTTAATTAATTTTCTTAGTTGGATGTGATGTAAAGGTATCTGTCCTATTTAAGGTATAAAATGATGTTACATTCTTTAATATTGCTAAGGCTCTGAAAAAGAAAAAGGTTCAACACATGCTCTTCATATGCATAGAAGTGCATGTGAAGAGTATGTGCTTTATGCTAAAGACCATTCAAGTGTTCGCTCATAACTGACATCCCATTTTATGTTTAAGCTATTTGATTCTGATTGAACATTGAAACTATATCTAGCAAAGGTGAAGAAAGCCATCACGAGAATCATGGCAAACTCACTAGAAACTTACTGGACAAACTGGTTTGCCACTACCACAGTGTCTCCCTGCATTCTCGGTAAACAGATGGTGCGTGTTATCGGTATCGGCAGTAGAAGTCGTATACTCTACTTCTACTGCCAATATTGATAATGTGTCACACCTATGTGTCAATCAATATATATATGTATATTGATTGACACATAGGCGTGACAGATTATAACATCATAGTGCTAAGTGATTCATTGATATTATGATACGTATATGTATAAAGAATCTTTCTTTATTTTCCTATTATTTCCTAACTGAACCTTTAAGGTTAGATTATGAAATACACTGATGAGCCAAAACATTATGACCACCTACCTAATATGACGTTGGTCCTCCATGTGCAGCCAAAACAGCTTGTACTCGGCGAGGCATGGGTGCTACAAGGTTTCTAAATGTGTCTTGTGGTATCTGGTACCAACACGTAACCAGCAGATTCTTTAACTCCTGTAAGGTCTGCGGTTGAGATGCCGCAGATTGGAGTTGTTGTTCCAACACAAACCACAGATGCTCGATGGGATTGATGTCTGAGGAATTTGGAGGCCAGGGCAATACCTGGAAGTCTTCCTCATGTTCCGCGAACTAGTCTTGAACAATCCGGGGAGTGTGGCATGGCTCATTATCCTGCTGCAAGATGTCACTGCCAGAGGGGAAGACCATTGCCATGAAAGGGTGTATCTGGTCGGCAATGATGTTTAGGTAGGTGGTAGACATCAGAGTGCCCAGCACATGGATGACTGGACCCAGGGTATTCCAGCAGAACATTGCCCAAAGCAGGACATCGCCACCACCGGCTTTTTATTGTCCCACGGTGCATCCAGGCACCATCACTTCCCCAGGTAAACGATGCACATGTAGACGGCCGTGATTCATCTACATTCACAACATAACTGTAATGCTTTCTACATTGGTAGCACCACCACAAAACACGGTTCTATCAAAACATCAAACACACGTGCGTACTGCCACTACAATAGCTTTAGGATGGGACAGCCCAATACTGAATTAGCAACACATGTTCAATCCCACAACTACACACCCCCTTAGTAGATTCAGCCATTCCTATTATCAAATTAAAATCCAGTTTTAAAATTTTCCAGTACGAAGCCCTAATTATAGAATGGTTTTGCTGCCATTCCACTCTCCAAGTATTAAATTCTAAACTACCCTATAACATAGCACCGGTCTGGAATCTCATGCACCTGAGATTCCCACATGTATCCAGGAGCATCATGGGAACTTAGTCTTCTTAAATATACGCGTTCACTCTCATTCTACTATTGCCAATTGAAGACGTGTAAAATGAAAGCCACTTGTTATGGCTATTGGCCTTCTGTTTTCAACCATATAACTTCAGTTGTTCCAATTTCAACTTTGACAACCAAGGACGAAGACGTGCACTGCTACTTCCTGCAGATTATAAAAAGGTGAGTACCATAATAAATTAAATTAAGCTACTCTATTATATTGTGTCAGTTATAAATGGTACTTTAAGAGATCTACAATTTTCGAATTGTTTATTATTATTTTATTTAGTTTTTTCACAGCATTGCATGTGCAAACGCTTCAGAATTTCACTAGGCCAGAGAAGCAAGTAACATTTTGGGCCTGGTACTCATTAAGTTAAGAAATGCTGTTGCATTTAAGCTACACAATGCATACTGCAGATTTCTTGCAAAACACTAGAACTTTTATTGAATGAAAAAGGTAATATATATTTTTTTATATTCTTCCAGTTTTAATGGTCCATCAGTGAATTATTAGTCAGACTAGATTGTTCTCTACTGGTCATATCATTTTTTAAATTGATTAAAACTGTATTGCAGCAATTTCTTTTTTTCATGTAGCGTTTAATTTACTATCACTTGGTAAAATGGAAACAAATTATTTGTTTTTTGATTTTTAAATTTATGATGGAAGAAGAGAAAAACCTTGACAGTGATTTAAACAGTGTGGAAGCAGATTTCAGGCCCCATTTCATTGAGTGTGAAGATTCAGACATCTCAGTGTACTGGATAATGTCTAGTTTAGATAAAACAAATGCTCAGATTATGCAAGTTTCATCACATTATTTAGTTAGATTAAAAGAATGAGATGGAAGAAAGAAGGAAAGAGTAAAAAAAGAAAAGAAATTCTCATCCAATTTTTCTTTTGAAACTAATTTCCACAATCATTCCATGGCACCAGCATTATCAGGAAATGATGACCTTAATTACATTCAACTGTTCCACCCTTATATTGTATTAAGCAAACGTATTCTTAAAAATGCAGATTTTTAAATGCAAATGTTTTAGTCAAAATGTTTTTCCATGCCGTCGGGGGGGGGGGGGGATTCTGCCTAGTCATGTTTACATGAACCTATTGTTAGATTTTGGATGGTTGGCTGAGCATGTTAAGACATGCTCAGTTGTGTTATGCAACTGTCTTAACATCTCATATATAAGCTCTTGTTAATTATATAACTAGCCTCTTGTAAGTCTGTTATTAAATGATTATTAGCATATTGATGGGTACATGCATGTACCTCCTACAAATGAAGCCATAAGGATATTTTAGATATTAATGAGTATACTTTATAATTTTAAGATTTTATTTTTTATAAAAGAATATTTTGCTTTTTCATGTGCACACTTTTTTGCTTTCCGCCTTGCGGAAAGCAAAAAAGTGTGCACATGAAAAAGCAAAATATTTTTTATATATAGATTGTGATTGAATAAATAGTTGAGATGAACTTTTTTTTTTTTTTTTTCCTGTAATGCTTATACAAGGTGACTTAGGAGGATTAGTAAATATTTTGGGAGGTTATAGTATCGATTATTCTGAGTAAAAAAGTTCATATAAACGTGTCCAATTCTCAATGGATACAGAAATACAGCTGTTTGAAACTGGCGTGCACAAAGCCATTATGAGAGGTATTAAAGAACGATAAATGACTTGTTTGTATTTATTGACTTTTTGAATGATACAAAACAAAAATAATTGACAAATTTTTTACAGTTGACAATAAATGTTCGAACGTCCCACCACCAACCTCAACACACTATGCAACTCTTGTGGTAATATGACGTGTTGTTCTTCTGAGGTCGTTTTGCCATTCCTTTATGAGGGCAGCAGTATCCAAAATGCGAGCGAAATTCATCTCTTGTATTCACCTTTTCTTTGTATACTGCAATTTTCATCCATCCCCACAAACAAAAATATAACGCAGTGAGGTCTTAGAGACCTTGGTGGCCAATGAATGGGACTACTGCAGCCAATCCATCGTTCAGGGAAAGTTCGATTTAGATATTATATCACCAGATGAGTATATTGGGCAGGAGCTCCGTCACGCTGAAAGTACATACCAATCCTTGTAGCCAAGGGAACATCCTCCAATAGTAGTGGAAGTTCATTTTGCAGAAATTCTAGGTAAATGGGCCCTGTAAGATGATTTTGTAACATCAGGCCCAATTAGCTGATTGTCAATGATACTGCACCACATGTTTACAGAGAGACAATTTTGAAAATTTGTTTCTACAGTGCATGTGGATTTGTCTGACCACCTATGAGAGTTACTGGTGGTTGTTGAATACCATCATGGGTGAAAGTAGCTTCATCGCTGAACTGCATTAATGGAATTAATCAGTGATTAGCATTTACCCACCAACAAAATTCCAATCGCTGGGCGTCGCTCCTGGTTGAAGGTCTTGCACTTTATGTATGTGAAATGGATACAAGCCGTAATGTTTGCCATACTCTTGTCTGTGGAACACTAATACGCATAGAAATTCTTCGTGTGCTAATAGTAGACTACGTTCTACCGACTGAAGAATGTTTTCTATTTCATTCACATTTTGTTCATTTGCACGTTCAGAAGAAATATGAGCACCAGTAACTGTACCAATCTCATGCAGTTTGGTGTAAACACTAGTATGCAGTTTGGTGTAAACACTCTTGAATCTGGTATTCTGCAGTTAGGAAACCGTCGACAGTATTCTCTAGCGGCAGTAGCACTTCCACCACAAAAACACCATATCGGCATATTCAGCATGTATAAAGATGTGTGGCATTCTTAACACAGTTTCAAACAGCTGTATCTCCTTATCCATTGAAAATTGGACACATTTATATGAACTTTTTTACTATTTACTATTCCTCCTGAATCACCCTGTATATGCATGAGATAACCATTAACAGTAAACTATGATGGTGCTATAACCAGGGATGATGAGGCACCTCCGTAGCCAGGTGGGCAGGAGCAGCAGTGCTTAACACACACTTCTTGATTAGACCGGGGTTCGAGCCCGTGACCACCAAATATGGAGGATGCGGAAAGGTCAGGGAATGACCACCGCATATCTCCGGAGCAATATGGCCTTAGTTGCTAATGCTCCTAAAAGCCAAATAACAAAACAAAAAAAATGGATGAGCTGGTTTTGTTAAAAATTTTTATGCAAACGGTTGTTATATCATGATCTCAAAACTGAATAATCTTATAAAATGGTGTAGAAAATAATACGGTGCAAAAGAGTGTGAATCTCTAGTAGTTAAAGAGCCATTTCTATAACAGATAGGTCAAGAGTTGTGTTACTATGCACATGCACTTATTTATTGCAGGTTTTATTATAGTTTTTCCTGATGCAAGACAAATGTCTACTTTTTTACTAACAGGAGTTGTTGATATTCTTTAAAATATTGTTTATTGCTTATAAACAAAATAAAACATATAATATAATTATAATATAATTATATTATATGTTTTATTTTTAATAACCCTAAATAGCTCCCGTAATCTTTCATAATACAGGAATGATAGCCATTTTTTTCTTAAACATTGTGGTTTGCTTACTCGTACGTCTCTTCTTTATATCTTCTTTGTTTAAAATGTATGTATTTTAAATTTGTTTAATTAAATAATACTTTTTCTGTTGTAATAAACATGCGAAATTGTTTTTTATATTGTTATTGTTAAGTATGATTCTGAGTGGCCTGATGCATTACCACTTATGCAGAAAGGTACAAAAAAAATACATACTGTGTTATATCTCTTAAATCAGAACTGTTTATAGGGAACTTGTTAAGATTTTGGCAGCTCATCACTGACTGTAACAAAGTTTTTTATAAAATGCTTTCACTTCTTTAACAAAAGCTTTACAAAAATTCTTCTTTAGAGAGAAACCATATTTCAACCTTAAGGCTTTTAGCCAGCTTGAAATCCAGTTTATCTTACCAGTAATTCCAACTTCTTCCACTTACTGAAGTGTAGATATATAATGCCAAAATTATTACTTGAATCCAATTGTTAAATGACTACATCATAGCAATTTACCAGATTGAACAGGTATGACCTCCCCTTAACAAACCCAGGCTGGGATCAATTTAAGACACCATGCTGGTTGAGATGGTCCTGAATCATAATCTTAATCATAGACTCCATGTTCTGTGATTAAGAACATGGAGTCTATGATTACTACCATGTTCTATGATTACTACAGAAGTCAAACTCACTGGCCTATAATTGCCCAAATCCTCTTTAACATTAGCACCTTTGTGGATTGGGGAGATGTTACCACTTCTCCAGGTTAAGGAGATCTTCCTGGAGTCTAATGATACTTGCATTAACATGTCCAATGGTTTGATACACTCACATGTGGATTTTTTAATTAATTGAATATATATATATATATATATATATACATATACCTTCCTCCCCTGGAGCCCTTCTCTCCTTTAATCTCAGTAGCATTTTCTAACAAATGCTTCTCTGAGATCATTATATCACTTATTTTACAACAATCTGACTCCTTGATATTCCCCAGAGATTTAAGCTTACTTTTGACTGTAAATATTGTTGAGAAGTATTTGTTTAACTTATTTGCCATTTCTGCTGGGCTGGGCCTGACTTTCTATGGACATTCAGCTGTAACCAGTTAAGGAATCTATTTGATTCACTTTCTTCTTTTTTGTATTCACATATGGGAAGAACTTCCTCTCCCAATTCTTAGCCCCTTTGCTAGTGCTTTTTTGTAATTATTATCTACTTAACTTAGAAAGGACTTCAAAACATGTGACTAGTTAAAAATAAATATGGAAACATCCTACCTCAGCCGAAACTTGCGATGAGCATAAAAAATGCTTGACACATTTAAACTTCTGATTGACATCCTTTGGATCTCGGTTTTGAACCAGATCTTGAAATTTGCTAAATTTCTGGAGTTCATGTTAGCATCGTTACATAAAAAAAAAATAATAATAATAATCAAATTAATAATAAAAAGAAGAAAATAATAATTGCAGTTTTTGTACATGTTATTGTGACTGTATTCTGTATCAAGTGAAAAGTAATACACAGCACATTTGTCATTCTTTCTTTGTTCACTCTGCAAAGCTTTTAAATGACTTCACTTTCCCTTTGTCACATCATACATGGTTTGGTGAACCAACAATCACTTCACTGAAGTTCCATTCTTTTAACAGTTTCTCTAACATTGCAGCCTTTTCCACAATTTTAAACCACTACAATCTTCTAAATCACTTGCTCTTTTAAGTGGTAATTCAAAGATAAGTGCAGGTAGTATATATAAAGGAAAATGCAAAATATGCTGTTAAAATGGATATAAATATGGGAGACACTTATGTTTGTTTCTTCATTAAAAAAAAATTTCTTTTTTGAATGAAGCATATCTAGAATGGTCCGAACTAAAACAAGTTAGCATTAGCATTAGTAGAGGCATATGATGCAAGAAAACAAGCTTATTCAGCATCAGCCAAAAAAAAAAAAAAAAACAAAAAAACAACCACTACTCCCATTTCACCCCTCCAGTCGTTCGAAATACCTGTCCAGCTGAGCCTTAAATTTGTTTAGGCTATCAACTTCAACAACAAGCGATGGAAGTCTATTCCACAAACCAACTGCCCGCTGGCTAAAGGCAAATTTCCGCACATCTATCCGACATCCGTCCTTCCTCAATTTGAATTTATGCCCTCTCAGGTGATTATTCTGAGCAAGAGGAAGAATCCCATTGGCATTGAGCATGCTCAAGCCATTCAAAGCCTTATACACCTCTATCAGATCACCTCGCCGATGCCTAGTCTCCAGGCTCTGTAATTTGCAAAACTTAAGCCTTTCTTCGTAAGAGCAACCCTTTGTTCCATTCACTAATCTTGTTGCCCTTCTCTGTACTCGTTCCAGCAGCTCTACATCCTTCTTGAAATGAGGCCTCCAGACCTGTATACAGTACTCAAGGTGTGGCCTGACCAATGCCTTATACAAGGGAATAATCACATCCCTGTCCCTGCTAGAAAAATTCCTGTATATCATTGACAAGACACCATGAGCTACTCTTGCAGCTCGTCTGCACTGCTCAGAGAACTTCATATCTGCCTGCACAATTACCCCCAGGTCCTTTTCATTCTCTACCACTGTCAGCGTAGTACCACAGAGTTGATACGTTGATCTGGGGTTACTGTTTCCCATATGTAGTACTTTACATTTGTCAGTGTTAAACTTCATTTGCCACCTCTCAGTCCATCTGCTCAACCTTTCCAGATCCTGTTGCAGCAGCATAGTATCAGTAGTGTCCTTAACAACCCTGCCAACCTTTGTATCGTCTGCAAACTTGGACATTAAGCCTGATACACCATCATCAATATCATTTATAAATACAGAAAACAACAATGGACCCAACACTGAACCCTGAGGAACTCCACTAATAACATTAGTCCACGTTGAGCAGTGTCCACTGATTACCACTCTCTGTCTTCTGCCACTCAACCATCCCTTTATCCATAGCAGCAATTTGCCTCCAATGCCACACTTCTCCAATTTGTGCAGCAGTCTTCCATGCGCAACAGTATCAAAAGCCTTTCTAAGATCCAAATATATAATATCAAAGTTATTCCCTGCATCCAGTTCTTTTGTGACCACATCATAGTATCCAATCAAATTGGTCAGACAAGACCTGCCCTTAACAAACCCATGCTGTGTCTGAGCTATAACTGAATTCTTGTCCAGATGATCCTGCAGTGCTTCTTTAACCAGTGCCTCCATTAATTTTCCTGGAACCAAAGTTAAACTAACAGGTCTCTAATTACTTGTGTCAGCCTTTGATCCTCCTTTGTGAATTGGGATTACATTTGCACATCTCCAGTCCATGGGTTAATTTTGGGTACCTCCCCTGAGTCCAAAGAAGCTCTCATAATTATGGCTAGGGGTTTGCTTACTTCCTTTGCTGCCTCCTTTAATATAACTGGATAGATCCCATCCACCCCGGGTGCCTTTTTTATGTTTATCCTCAACAATTTCTCCTCCACTTTCCTCTCAGTTATTAGAAAATCATCTAGCTCACTGCCAATGTTTACTTCACCTACAACATTCCCCTTCCTGAATAACTCCTCATGTGTGAATGTAGATGCAAAATATTCGTTTAGATTGTTAGCCACCTGAGCTGGATCCTCAACTGTTGAACCATCAACATCCAGTGGACCAATCTGATTCATCCCTTTCCTTCTTGAGTTTAAATAGGTAAAGAACTCTTTTCTGTTTTTCTTTGCGTCCTTTGCCAAGGATTTCTCGTAATCTGCCTTTGCCTGCCTAATCTCCTTTGTGACTTGGTTACAGACCAACTTATATCTATCATAGGCTTCCATGTCACCCATTAATTTGTATGTATCCCATGCATTTTTCTTCTCTGCCATATGTCTCATTAGTTCATCTGAGAACCATTTAGGCCTGAACCTTGAACAATATTTCTTGGTTGGTATGTAAAGCCTGGTAGCTTCCAAGATTAGTTCCTTGAATGCTTCCCATTTTGAATTTGCTGTTGGTAATATATGCAGTGCATTACATTTAAGCATATTTGAGCTTTTTTCTTAATTGAATTTTCTTTTACTGTGATTAATAGAAGTGAAAAGTAAATGCAGTTACCGTATTTAATTATTAAGATTATAACTTTATAGAACACTTAATAAACTAGTTTTGCATTCCCCAAACTGAGCTATTCAGTTAATTACAACTATATGATATTTATTACTCTTCTCTCTATACATCTCTTCACAAGTCTTACATAATATGTTCAAAGTGTGCGCAGACTGTCTAATGCTAATAATACTGCATTAAAACCACATTCAATCTACGAATTTTTTTCCCCATACAGTTTGTCTTAAAAAAAGAAATAATTGCTGGATTTCTGTTTATTGAATTTTAATGAGATTTGAGATGACTCAACAAATCTTTCTAAAAGAACTAAATATAAAATTTCATGAAAATCCGTACATTGGGAGTCTAGTTGTTACATGTAGACACATACAGCTGGATGTGCGAAGCCAATAGGCACTTGTTTGTGCACGCGGGTACACACACACACAAACTGCATGCTGCTTATTGTGATCACAGATAATATTATTTGTTTTCTGAAGTCCTAATCAGACATATATAAATACACAGAAAAAGCATTTATTCTAATCAGTGCTTTGGTTTTTTTTTTGCCTCATGCAGTTTTTGCATGTGTAGTGGATGATTACATAGCATTCTGATTTTTTGTTAAATTCCAACACATTGCATGTCCAGTTACTGCTATTGCGTTGTACATTTCATATGGTTGTGATTTTACTCTGTGAAAGAAAGTACTGTATTTGTACTCTACTCCTGCCAGTCTGACTGTTTTATAGTAGAGTATTAACCCTTTTCTAATTCTTGATTGTAATATTCTCTTTATTTGTTTTTAACGGTTTATGTGGATTTTCAGAAATTTTATTACAGTTTCATTTTTATTGATGACTTTCTTGAAGAAATAGTGGACAGTCAGACTAAACTATTATATATTTATTGATTTTCATGTTTTCTTTCTGTCCTCTTCCACTGTTTTATGTGCACATTTCCACCCTGCATCAATAAATAATGCTGAACAGCTGCATTCTTGTTTCATCAATTATTGTTATCAGTTAAGCTGTGTATCAGAGTGATCATAATAAGTGGCATTCACTGTATATGAAAACACACCTGAAAACAGTACACAATCAACTACATCCGCATAGCCTTCCACATGTGTAGGTGAACTAATGAATTGAAGTTATGTTTACCAATGATTTGCATATGTATGCTCTCACAGCTTTCATTTAACACATTGTACCCTGTAATTTTCGAATTTGGCATTACCCCATTTATAGCCTTATGGAGCAGTGTGTAAAAAAAAAAATAGTTCATGTACTTTTAAGATTTATATTTTAAATATCTATCTTTGTGGGTAAATTTTTAAAACTACACTTTAGTTGCTGTGATTATGACTTTACATCTTATAACCTGTCTATATAAATAGCACTTGTTGCAGAGGAAATTAACAGCTGTGTATAGGAAATCAATTTTTTTATGAAAAAAACTGTTGAGGTTTTACTTTGTTAAAAGACAAGTTGAAGTAGATATTCATGCATAAAATTTATTTTATCTTTTTGAGATATTTAGTACAAAGTATCACCAAAAAAAAGTTGCAAATGGTGAATTTTTGTCAATTGAGCATGCCAGTGCAAAACATCTTTCACTGAAAATCACTAACCTTTCCATCCATTAGTCACAATTTAGCTCAAGAATGGTCACAATCAATCAACAAAAGCATTATACCATCAACAGTTGTCAGATTGTTGCAGCAGACCAGCAGAGTTACAAAGTAGTTTTGAAATTCCACACAAATCAAATGACACCTGACAGTAGTGCATTAAACATAAAGGTTGGAATGTTAAATGGTGGGCACAAGTAATAGCAGTGTGTCACATTGTGAATTAAAAAAGAGAGAAAAAAAAAATTTTTTTTTTTTTTTTTTTTTTGCTCCACAAATCACATGATCAAAATTGTTCATTTAATTAAAAAAATTGTCTCCAAGGCATTGGAGGCCAAATCAGTATTTGTACATGCTTTTCACACCAGTTGTGCTCTGTGAAGTTAGTATAAATGCCGATTGCTATGTTTATTTATTAAAAATGTTCTGCCATCTGTCATTGCTGCACCACAAAAAGAAAACCCAGCGATTTGTTGTTTCAGCTAAACAGTTTGCTGTGTCACAAAGAAAAAGAAACTGTTAATTGGTGTTAAAATCATAAAAAAAATTTCAAAAAAAAAAATCAACAATTTTTTTTTTTTTTGTTGAATATCGATAACATGAAGACTTCCCTATGAAGACTAGTGCATTTGTATCAAGGACTATAAGAAAAGACTAAGATTTCATAGGGAAACCTAAACATATTTCTGTTAAGTGTTAATTCTTTGTCAAAGAAAATGTAAGAATTTATGATGTTAGTTTTATAGATAAGAGTTGCAGTTATTACTAATTTTTTTTTTTTTTAAATAGGTCTATAAGTTTCACTCACAATGACATGCAGTGTTCAGAACTTTTACGTTTGCTAACTTTTTTTCACATACTGAGAGCATTGATATTATATATAAATTATGTACAGCTGGGCATTTAACCCCATAAAGGTTCATGATTGATCTTCTTTTCCTTACACACACACACACACACACACACACACACACACACACACACACACACACACTAAAAAATGGGTTAAAAAGTTATCCTATTTATAACATTGGCCCTCTGATGGGTGCACAAATTTTCTTTCATTGACAAGGCATACCTTGGGATCAGGTATATCATTTTGTAACCTTAAAATTGGATAAAGAAATTTAAAATTGTTTAGTTTTTCATACCACCTTTTATTTTCAATCAATTATGAACACAGTTGCGAATAATCCATTTTTTTTTTTTTATCAAAAGCATATAAAATAAACCTCCTTTTCCATCCTTTATAATGCACTGTAGACATGTTTTTATCACTTATTAAAATAAAAGCCTCCATTTGGGGGTTATCTTTACTGTTGGTGAATGAAATTCAAAAGAAATTAAAATTGAATATTCCATGCCATACAGTTATGTTCTGTCACTGCGAGGCATAAACAACAGCTAAAGCCAGCCATCATTTCTGTTGGGAAGAACGTGAATCAAAGGTTCTGACTGTAATGCTCTTCAGCAATTGTACAGGAAAGATGGAGCTAATTTTAAATTCTTGTTTTTTATCACAATTAATATGCATGAATAAGTTTAAGAAAACACTTGGGTTTTATTTTTTTTTAAAGACAAAACGTCTTCAATAACAAAACAGTTACTTGATGTAGATCAGAAGCACAATACTTGAGGAATTTCATAAATTGGTATTTAAGTCACTTATATAGATTTTGTTTAAATTAGAAAGAAATGACTCAGGCATACTTTATACGGGGGTGTTCCCATCAGAGAGTTAAAATCAGCAAGAAATAATTCTAAACTATCCACTTTTTGATGCCACCTTTACTTTTAATCTTTTATGAACATAACTGTAAAAATCAATTTTTTATATTAAAAGCATATTTTAAATTATTCTTTGAAAATAAAACACCTCTGTAATGCTGTACACTTTTTTTTTTTTATCCTCTCTTATTTGAATACTATCTTCCTTATCTTTCACTAACAGCGAGTGAAATGTTAGTTTAAGAAAAAACCTGCACTTCAACAATTGGCTGGTAGCCAGACTGTTCCACAATGTGAAGAAGTGAGAGAGTGTGTGTAACAACTGACTACACTGGCATAAAGTGTAAAGGGCATGTACTTCAATAATTGTATGTGAGATGTGTGCTAATTTTAAATTCCTGTTTTTCAGTCTGTACATATAATTATCAAGAATAGGGTTTACTTGGTATAGCATTTTTACATTTTGCACAATAACAAAGATTTCTTGAATTTTCAGTGGCAAAATCAAAGAAAATGCTTTCATCGTAAGGTATCGGAATTTCTAGCAGTGTAGACCAAAGATAAAGAACATGATGTTGCTGAAGGGTGTGTGCAGTCTCAGACTCCATGTACTTAGTTTTGGTTAAATTATGGGCTAGTTATAGAACTGTTTGCTATTTGTAAACAATAAAAACTGTAAAAGAAAGCATCATAGAAAAAAACTTAATAGACTGTAAACCATAAAACGCTTTTTTTTTTTTTTTTTGAAAAAAAAAAAAAAAAAAAAAGTTTGATGTTCTACCACCAGAGAGGCAGAGTTGCTGTATTCAGACAGTACAACAAACATATAAAATGAGAAAAGATCCTTTTACGTTTTGTACTAGGTGAAGCCAGCAAAGTACTAGGTGTGCAGCAAAGCCAGTAGTTCTTCCGTTTTCAAGACAAATCCTCATTAACCATAGACTTATCAAATCTTATATACAGGTAAACTTAAATTGCAGCCTTTACCCACTGGTTGTTTAATAAAATGGAAACCAAACCATCTTGGTTAGAAAATGTGTTTTGGACTGACAAACAATTTTTCATTGAATACAGATAGTGAATGCAATTTTTGCATTTGTCTATCGCCCATATTAGTTTCAGGAAGCCCCTCTCTATTCTCCAAATGTGGTCACATGTTTGATTTTACCACTTTATCTATCCTTGGGCCATTCGTTTTTGAAAGGCTCACATCTGATGGAATAGAAACCATAGCTATTACAAAACAACACCATAAAATCCTGTTAGGAGAGGATTATGCCACATTTAAAAGAGCACCAATGCCTTCAAGACAACCTTCATGCATTATGGAGTTCTGCCACATGTTGCTTAATCATTGTCTACTCTTGTGAAATATTTACACTTCATAAAATAATTTGTACAAATATCCCCAGTGCTTGGCCTCAACGGTGTCCAAACCTTGACTCTGCAGATTTTTTTGGCTATGTAGGTATTCAAAAGGCTATGTTTACAGAAATAACCCTGTTTGTTTATAAAGTCTAAATTTAAAGAATTGCATTCAACATGAAGTTTCAACTATCTACATACTTGCTGAAAACAAGCACAAATAGTGTTATTTGTAGTTATAGATCTATAGAGCCTATTTGATACACTGTATAATGGCAATTTCTCTAACCATGTTTTGTAATACAATAAAACCTTTGTCTTATGGTAGTGACTGCTGTAACTATATGTACATGTCTGTTCAAAGCCCATGCGCCATAAAACTAAAACAGTTCAAAGCCCCTGATGAAGTAGCGGAGCGATGGCTAAGTGAATGAATGTAATTTTTCCATTTCCTCCCTAATCCTTTTATATTCCTTTTCAAATTGCTCTATTATTTTTTTATTTTATTGTTTTTCAATGTGGTTATTTAGCTATAAGATGATACAAATTCAAATTTAGTATTTAACTAGTAAAATTAGGATTTAATGTTAATAAAAAAAAAAAGAAAAAGTGAACTGGCTACTTCTAATCTGTTTGCTTTTTTTTTTTTTCTTATTCAAATTGCCAGTCAGCAACAACTTGCTACCAAATTGCTAGTCAGCACCAATAGTCCTTAATGCCTTAAATGCCTTCCATCTAAGTTATAAACACACCAGCAAAACAGATTCAAAAATAAATAAGATTATGCCCTAATTAAAACAATGTGCATATAATGTTTAATTGATAACTATTACAATAGCATTAACTCCATATACCTACAGCACCAATCTGACAATTAAAAACCATTTGAAAATTAATAGTTTATTCCCTTATAGTACATGAAACATAAAATAAATAATAAAGTTTATATAGATGTGAAGTTTTTTCCTATGATATTTCATTTTACAGCTTTTATTATTTTTTAAATAGCAAATTAATATATTTTTACAGCATAAAGTTGAAAGATAGTGGGTGTTCTGTATATTTGAACATTGCTGTATATTATAATATTTATTGTATAAAAAATTGCACAACTTCATTTGATATATTGTTAGTATCAATATCTTAAGACTTAGGAAGGCAAAACTAATTGTTGCCTTGAATATATTAACTCTAATGCTGAAAATTCTGTCTCAGTGTTAGGGAATTACAAATAATAGTTAACAGTGTGTGCATCTGCAATCATATTTTCATTCTTGAAAGTTATGAAAAACAAGTTCATGTGGTTGGACTGTGGTAAAGCAAGAATAACGGATTCTAACTTGATGCCTTATTGCTGTGTGCACTTTTCTGGTTTGTAGTCAACAACACTGGAGAAAGTGTGCACATGGAAAAGTATGAATACTTGATAGAATTGTGTAACATTTTTGAATATACGACTTCAGTTGTATTTATTTCGTAATATTGTTTAATTATGATTGTTATTATTATGAATAGAGATTAGAAGAGTATAGATGATATTTTCTCAATTTCCTATGCTTTCTTCAATTTTAACAATTTTAAATTCACATTTTAACATATAATTTGACTGTATGAAATAAATGGGATACAAAAATATTTCCTGTTGCTATTGAGACAGTGAAAATTGTATAAAAATTCCAGTTTGTGGGGGGGGGGATGAACTGATTAATAATCTAATGGAAGTGCAACTGATTCTTGAGACATGCAGAAATCCAGAAAGGTTGGGGGGAGGAGTTTACAAAGCTTGCTGAGGGTCCTCATTGCATATGCACTTGTATGGACTGTTATAGTTATTAAGAGCATAAACAGGCAGATATGTGCTTCCTTTTATGCCATGAGCATAGGAAATAAATTTGATGAATTTGAAGTATTGATTAAGTCATCAAACATTGATATAATAGGAATATCAGAGATGTGGTGTATGTAATGTGCACAGAAAAGACATGTGACAGAAATGCAGGACAGTTATGCTTTTGATTAAGAAGCATATATTATGCTAAAGCAGTACACCTGGTAGATGAAGAGTTGTCAGTATAAAATTGAATCAGTTTGGTGTGACCAAAGTCCAAGCATTGGGAAAACAAAAGTAGTACTGTGTTATAGGCCAAAATGAAAATGAAGTTGATGTGAATAATAAACAACTAGACAAATAGAGTCAGCTGGAAAGTCAGGAATTTTAAAATATTAATTGGAATTTGGGGATTTGTCATTCACTTGAACAGTAGAAAATTTTTGGATTTTCTGCATGACTGCTTTTTATATCAACATGTTAGATATGCTACAAGTTGAAGTGGCATTCTTGATTTGATTATTAACAGCAATTCACCATATACTAAAAATCTTCAGCTAAAGTCAAGAGCTGACATGGGCCCTGGTGCAAAGTACATGAAGGCAACCCCCTCTCATCTTTGTGTGTGTCCACATGTAAATGTAAAGGTTAAAAAGCAAGAAGTTAATTCTAGCACAATAAATCAGTGAGATAAAAAATTAATGAAATATAATAGCATTGTTTTGTTTTAAGTTTGGTAGATTTTTTGCCGATTATTAAAGAATTTAATTACTTTAAAAATATAATAAGGTCTAGGTCAGGCCCCTTGAAGAACTGAACTGTGAGCTCAGATATTGTATATCCCTAATTCCCTCTTCCTCCCTTTTGGCCTGAATAAAAGGAACTGCTGGGAACCTTGCTGGGCCGTAGTGAGTAATAGTGTATTGATGTGGGGATTCTACATCGGCATTTTTTTCAGATCAAGTTTTGCCATACATGGTGAGTGTGTATCTGGATGACATGAATTTTAATAAGACAATGCTCTGTCACAAATCCTGCATAGGGTAGGAATAGTTTGCGAATCATGTCCAAGCATTTTTTGGGATTCAGTAGAACATGGTATTTGCTAGTCCTTTCCAGTGCCTCACTGCATTGCCAAACTTGCATGTCCTGCTCGTCATGTTGATCCAGAGAGATCAGGAAGATCAAAAGCAAAGGAAACACCCATATACATGTGTGAAAAACTTAAGGACCAGTCAGGTTTTCACCTGTAGCTTCTCATAGGAGTGGCCTGGATATGGGAAAAGCATACCAAAGGAACCTTGCAAGGTACAGAAATGATGAAGGAAACAACGAAAACAAAATGGTACAGAGGGACTTTATTCAAAAATGGCAACATAGCACTGGTTTCATGATACAGATGCATCTGCCAAAGATGGAACAAAGGGAAGAGGTGGTCCTCATTAGGAGATATGGCCACCCCTAATGTCGATGTACGCTTTGCACTGCCTGTCCATACTTAGAACAATGTTGATACATTCTTGTGGTAACATCGTCCATTCTTGTCAGCGGCATCTTCAGCTGGTGAACATTTTCTGGTGGTTGTGGATGTGCCGCTAGATGTCTCCCCACAGCGTCCCATACGTGTTTAATGGGATTTAGATCAATGAACGGGCAGGCCAATCCATACGAACAATGTCCTCACTTTCTAAAAGCATACCAACAACTGCAGTGTAATGGGATGTGGCGTTATCATCCATAAACATGAATTCTGGGCCAATGGCACCTTGGAACATGCACATGGGGAAGGATTACCTCAGTAGAGTAGTGTACACCAGTTACAGTACCGCCTTCCAGTATCTGGAGTTGTGTACGTCCATTCAAGATAACGCCTTGCTAGATGAGATCACCTCGACTGCCATATTGATCCCATTCAGTGATGTTTGCGGGGTGATACCGTGTGCCAACCTCTCGCCAGATTAGCTGACGTTCAGATTAGCTGAGACAATATACTCTCATCAGCAAAGAGTACTATACCCCACTGCACTGCTCTCCAGTCCTTGTGTTCGATGCACCACTAAACGGTATCTCTGATGGGCAGCTGTTAAAGGGACACAGCATACTGGCCATTGGGCAAACAGTCCACCTTTGTGGAGTTGCCTGGCCACAGTACTGTGCAGATGGTTTGCAATGGGTGTCAGTCCATCTTGGCCTGTAGGAGTATATAATGGTGGTCATTGGGTGTTGTTTTTTGTGGATGACCATCACTGATCCTTTGCACAGTTGTACCTGTCATCTCATGCGACCACGCATGTGAGACTGCTATGGCCGATACCTAACTGCAGCCACACTTCGAGCTTCCCAATAATTCGACCCTGGGTAAAGTCATCCAGATGTCTACTGGCCATTTTGTTGTCTGCAGCACTGAAACCAATCGAATGCCTGTAACAATCGTGCTCACCATTCAGTAATTTGCACATAACTGCTGCTTTTATCTGTTTATGTGAGCCCTCTCATTGCAAAATGTTTGCATGTGCACCAGCTTTCTACTGAACGGCCACAGTTATGCAAATCGCCACAGGATGTTTCGTTTGATTTTGTGGTTGTAACCTTTAGAAATAGTGTTGGTCCTTTATAAGTGTTGCACGCCAGTGTAGTATCCCTATGGGCTGTATATATATATATATATATGAAAAACTTTCCAACAACATTAATCTCTCAGGGAGGGCATGTCTGTTAGTGTTAGTCCAGAGAAGATAAAATCTAGAAAACAAGGGAAAAATGCTCTTGGAGCATGTATTCCATACTCAAGGTTTTTGTGGTTAAACCTGATTATGTTATTTGGTTTTAGGAGCATTAGCGACCAAGGCCATATTGCTCCATATATAGTCTGTAAATTGCTTGTGTTCTGTGATCGATTTTCTATTTGCTGGACGAAAAACCCAGTTTTCGCGATTAAAAACAAACCATGCCACCCTCGCCTGAGAAACTCAGCTATGTCATGAAAAGGCCCATAAAAATTCCCTTCTTCATCGACGGGACCCGAACACAGGGGTTTTCCGCCTGGTGTGGGGAGGACGGTGATTCTACAAACTGCTACCAACGAAGGCCTAAACCTAATTAACGCCTTAACCAAGATTAATCTTTTCTCCGTGATGAGTTCTGTAACTTTGGTAGCATTCAAGGTACGAACTATCTTCGTTGTGATCTACTGCTGAGAAATGAAATTTCTCAATTCTCAGAAATTGACCCAGTGAAGATTGTGGTAATGCAGCAGATGTCCAAAATTTTGGACCACACGGTAAGACTGACATTTATTGGTAAGAGAAGAGCATCCTACTTGGAGTTGATTTATCGTTATCCAGCAGAGACAGATCTTGTGAGTTGCTGGACTCAAAAAAAAGACCAAGCCTTAATGAGGATAACGTGTTGAGTTGGTATTAAACTCTTAATAGAGTTACCTAAGAGCTATCTTATCTGCGCATAGGTATATCCATAAATTGTCTGTTTTTCTTGATGCAAAAACTCGAGTTTTTGAAGAGGAACGTTGCTGTCCACACTTGAAACTAACTAACTCAGCCAAATAGTGAAAAACGTCCATGAGAGTTCCTCGCTTCATTGACGGTATTCAAACCTGGATCCTTTCCACCCGATGGGAGGCAGTGATTATAACCACTGTTACCTGCACAGAAATATTAGATGTGATGTGTTTTTAAGAGAATATTTGTGTAGATTTTGTCAGATTTGTGGATAATGAAGTATGGTTAGTATTATGGTTCTGTCATGTAGGACGATCTGCAGCAGCCAGAAAATGCAAATGAATTTTGATGTAGACCTCAAGGAGTAAGTACATCAGAGCAGGTATCTGAATGACACCAAAAGCAACCTACAGATTGAGGTATATGGCAGCTTACACTAGATCTTAAAAATGTAAGATCTGTGAATTAATAGATGAAATTTGTGACAATCAACCTATCAGGTTGATTGTCACAAATTTTAAATTGAGTTGGCTGATTCTGGCCGTAAAAACATTTCATTGCCTATTGGGAATGAAATCCTAATAAGCAATGAAATCCATCCAATAGATAATAGTTTATCTAGTTCTTCACTGAATTTACTTAGGCCATCAACTACCATGTAATCTACGTGGGTAGCACAGTGCTATTGTCACTCCTCTCCACACTGGGTGGAAAAGTTCACCCCTCGCGTTCGAATCCAGTCGATGACGCAAGGAACTTTTATGGGCTTTTTTCACTCTGTGGCTGAGTTAGTCTGTCTCAGGCGCAGATAGCGAGATTTTTCTCCCAGAAACTGGGGTTTTTCGTCCAGCAAACAGACAAATCGACCATAGAACACAATTAACAGACATAAGACAGTACAGCAGATGAATTTAATTATTCGGGTGGCCTAAATATAATAGTTTTTTTTTTTTTTTGTCTCAGGTGTGGACAGCAAGGTTCCTCTCCAAAAATTCGAGTTTTTCGTCAAGAAAAACAGGCAAATGGACCATAGAACAAACGCAATTTACAGGCACAACACACGTGGATAGATGACATGTGTATATGTAAAGGGCAGCTCCTAGAACGTTTGTTCAACTCCGCCTCGTATCTCTGTGAAGAACAGTAGCACTACAAATGGGCCAGATATGTGTGTGACGTCGGTTTGTGTGTGTTTTGTTCTGTTCTGGCCGCTTGGCTACCCAGAAGCATCAGTCACCTGGACAGATGATTCTGGGTACTCGACCACACCATGGGAAGGTGGGCCAGTCCATGTAAAGCACGTACTGTCTCAAGAGAGACTCTGACCCACCTAATGTCAGAAGGTAGGCCAGGATCCTCTGGGGGCCCATTCCAGAGGAAAAAAAAATGATCACCCGTGGTGCTGGATTTGGAACCAAAATTATTAAAATAAAACATTTATATAAATAAATAATAAAATAAATAAAATAATATTTAAAAAAATAATAATAAATAAAAAAATAAAAATAAATAAATAAAATTTAAAAAAAAAAAAAGGAAGAACACTTAATTTTGTCTGCAGGCCGAGGAAAATTTCATTTCTTGAGGATTTGAGTTTATGTATTATTAAAGGAGATCTAACCAGCTATGCATCAGCAGGACCGTTGTGCTGCATCCTGTTGAGATCTGTCGACACTGAACGCCTTCGAAGAAATAAGCCTTGAGCGAAAGTCTGAAGAATCTGAAATGACCCCGAGCTTTGAAGCAGAGACGACTCCTGTCTTGATTGAAAATTAGTAAGTGCTTGAAGAGGAAGTCTGAGATCGTCATACAGGGAGCAATGAAACAAGATGTGATCCCAACTCTCTGGCGATCCACACGAACAGAGGTCTGTTTGTGATAAATTGAACCTAAGAAGACTGGTTCATCGATTCATGTCCTGTCAACAGGTACGACGTGAATATGTCCATGCAGAACCACAATCGAACACGTTTATCAAGGAGAAATGAAACTTGTGGTATAAATTTTCTCGTTGTTGCACCAACGGGAGCTGTATCCCATCGAGACTGCCAAATGTTTCGTGGGTAGATGAAATAACTTTCTGGGTGACGCTAATGTAATAAGAGCAATAACTTCCGCAACAACAGATGGAAGTTTGTTCCAGCAATCCACCACTCGCTGGCCAAAGGAAAACTTCCACACGTCTGTTCTGCAACAGTTTTTGCTCAATTTGAATTTTTCCGCCCTCACGTGTAGTCGGAGCAAGAGAAGAATCACGTCAGCATTCAACTTGCTCAATCCATTTAAAGCCTTAAACACCTTAATCAGATCACTTCGCAGGTTCCTAGTCTCCAGATGCTGCAAATTGTAGAACTGCAACCTTTTTTTGGTAAGAGCACCCTTTTGTTCCCTCACCAATCTCATTACCCTTCTCGGCACTCTCCAGAATCTCAACAACCTTCCTGAAGTGAGGCTTCTAGACCTGTATTCATTACTCAAGATGTCACCTAACCATTGCCTTATACAATGGGATAATCATACTCTTATCCCTGCTAGCAAAATTCCTGTATATCATTGAAAAGATCCTAGCAGCCAATCTGCACTGCTCCGAAAACTTCATATCTGACTGCACAATTACCCCCAGGTCTTTTTCATTTCCCACTTACCTGAGTATCACCTAGTTGGTACGTTACTCTGGGGTTATTGCTACCCCTATGCAGTACTTTCTATTTTTAAATGTTAAACTTCAGTTGCTATTAATCAGACCATCTGCTCAACTTTTCTAGATCTTGTTGTAGTAGCATACGGTAATTAACCACACTGCCAACCTTTTTTTTTTTTTTTTTGGTAGTTGTTGGCGCATCAGCTTCTGTGGCCATAGTGCACCTCCCAAGGTTTTTTCAGTACTTTGATCCAAGCCCGAGGCGGGATTCGAACCCGCGACCTTTGGGTTGCCAGGCAGGCACTTTTCCTACCCGGCTAGCCCGGTCGGCACCAACCTTTGTATCTATAGACATAATGTCTGATAATATACCTTTATCAATATCATTGATAAATATAGAAAACAATGATTCCAACGCCGATTCCTCGGGACTCCACTAATAACTTTAGTCAAAGATTAGTGTCCACTGATTACCACTCTCAGTCTTCTTCCAATCCCTCTATCCATAGCAGCGACTTGCTCTTAATGTACACTGCTCCAATTTGTGCAGTAATCTTTTATGTGCAACAGTATCGAAAGCTTTCCTGAAACCTAACTATATGATATCAATTTTTTTTTTCGTAAAGTTTCTTAGTGGCCACATCGTAGTATCCAATCAAATTTATCAGACAAGATTTCCCCTGACCAAACTGCATATATGCTGCGTATAACTGCGATTTTGTCTAGATGATCCTGCATTACTTATTTAACCAGCGACTCCATTGTATTCTCTGGAACAGAATGAACAACCCAGGGGCTCACATCTGGTGAGTATGGGCTTGGCATATCATCATTCTACTCTTTCTTGGTGATTCCTTTTGACTCTCTCTCTCTCTCTCTCTCTCAGGGTAACTCGGGAATTTTTTGGCTGGTGCAGCATAAATTCAGGCTTCCTTGCACCATATGGCTAATAATAATAAAAACATCTTCATTCGTTTTACTTTTCTCTCTCAGAGTCAAATAAATCAGGTCACCTCTGACGTGCCTGGTTGCCAAGCTCTGTAGCCCACATAATCAGTCTTTCCTCATACAGTCGTCCTTCTGACTATCTCACCATTCGAGTTGCCTGTCTTTGGACCCTTTCAAGAAGCTCGATGTCTTTTTTCGGATAAGGTCTCCATACTTCAACATAGTATTCCAAATGTAAGATTGCCTTATACAGTGGTATTATGTCCTCTCTATCTCCACAGGATAGCGTTTGATAAATCATCGACAGGACACCATAAGCTTTCCTGGCTGCCTGTTTACACTGTTTAGAAAACTGCCCTTATTGTAATTTCCAGATCCCGTTCCTACTTCACTCTTTTTAATTCAACCACACAAGTATATAATTTATTTGGAGGTTGCTATTTCCCAAGTGTAAGACCTTGCATTTAGCAGCATTAAAACATAGCTGACACATCTCTGAAGTCTGTTCAAGTCATCCTGAAGGAGCACTGCTTGGCATTGATCATTATAACTTTACGTCATTTGCAAATTTTGACATCACGCCTTTTATTCCTTCATCGGTGTCATTTATGAAAATCAGAAACAAAGTTGGTCCAAGAATCGATCCTTGAGAGACCCCACTCCTGACGTTACACCAATCTGAAGAATACCCTAAATCCAACTCATGAGCAACCCTTTGCCTTCTGTCCTGCATCCACCGTCTGCGCGGATAGCACAATGGTATCGTCACCGTCCTCCCCCACACTGGTTGGAAAAGGCCTGGGTTCGAATCCCGTCGATGACGCGAGGAACTTTAGTGGGCTTTTTTCACTCCGTGGCTGAGTTAGTCGGTCTCAGGCGTAGATAGGAAGTTTTTTCCCCCAGAAACTGGGGTTTTCGTCCAGCAAAAAAGCAAATCGACCATAGAACACACGCAATTAACAGACATAAGACACAGGACGGCAGATGAATTTAATTATTCGGGTGGCCTAAATATAATAGTTTGGTTTTTTTTTTTTTTTTGTCCATGCTGAGGCTAGGTATTGAACATGGTGAGCACCAAAACTAATAACTTCCTATCATAGCAAACATAACTGCTTTGTTACTAAATGTGGCCTGTTAATGACCACAAAGTACAACTTTCTGAGCAAACCGGACGTACCAACATAGGGGGAAGGGGAAGTCTTCTCTGACCAATTGGATTGCATACTACGAGGCCATCACAAAGAAGCTGGATGCAAAAAATAATTTTGATATCATATATTTGGATTTCAGGAAAGCTTTTGGATAAAAGGATGGTTAGCGGAAGACAGAGAGTAGTAATCAATAAAAGTGCGGATTTTAATTTCAAAATAGGGAGCTTGGACAGTTTACGGCCCTTATGTGGTATATGTGAACTGGGCGGATTGCCAAGGGATGGGGAATATTTGAATTATGGAATACCTTTAAAGCAAAAATCACAGAAGCCATGAACGCATATACCTTTAAGAGAATAGTGCAGGAGGCGGATTCCAAAACGGACGAATGCGGACCTGGCTGGTCAAATAGAGCAGAAAAAGATGGCATGAAACAGTTATAGAGCAAGGAAGAATACTGAAGCCTTCAACAGTTACAAGTTGATCTGTAATAGTACCACAAATAAGGTCAGAGAGCCCAGAGCTGTGTATGAGAAAGCATTGGCTAAGAGTGGAAGAATGGGGACAGGGAGTTTTTCATGCATGTGTAAAGAAGAAAGAAGCGAATCAGATTGGACCCTTGTGCGCTGTTTGTGGGAAAGTCTTAGACAACCCAGCTGATGTTGCGGATGAATTGAACAGGTACTTTTCATCTGCCTTTACTGACGAAAGACCTTTCATGGTCAAAAGAGTGCCATATGAAATTAGTGATGTCGTAATTACAGATACCTGTTTATTAAAAACCTTTTATCATAAAGGCAAGTGAGGGTCACGAAGTTGACGGCATATACCCTGTAGTTTTGAGCGAGAGCTCGAAGGAGTGTATTGAGGTTAATTATGAGGCATCTTTGGACTCGGGGAAGATTCCTTTGGATTGAAGTGCCAATGTATTGCCAATACATAAAAGCAGTTCTAAGAGTGAAGTTGGTAACTACAAACCGGTTAGGCTGACTTCAGTGGTAGGAAAAATCTTAGAGGCAGTGATTAAGAGTGCAATCCAGGGACATTTAGATAGATATGGCATTCTGAAGGAAAAAAAATAGTTTTGTTAAGGATAAATCATGCTTAACTAGCTTAGTAGGCTATTTTGACAGTTACTCATGAGTTGGATTTAGGGAATAATTTCGACATAGTTTATTTGGGGATTAGCAAAAAATTTGACTTGGTCCCTCATGAGAGGTTACTGTATAAGCTTGAACAGGTGGGATTACTGGTAAGCTTCTAAGATGGATTGCTTAGTGGTTGCAGGACAAAAACTGCAGATTATGATATTAGGGTTCCCTGCAAATGATTACATCTACCCATATATTTATTTTGTCTGTAAATTGCGTGTGTTCTCTGGTCGATTTGCTTGTTTGCTGGACGAAAAACACCCCAGTTTCTGGGGGAGGGAAACCTTGCTATCTACGCCTGAGACCTACTAACTCAGCCACAGAGTGAAAAAAGCCCACTAAAGTTCCTCGCGTCATCGACGGGATTCGAACCCGGGCCTTTTCCACCCAGTGTGGAAGGACGGTGACGATACCACTGTGCTACAACGCAGACCCTCAGCATGGACCAGATGTCCTATCAGAGAGTTCAGAGTTTCTGTACTTTGGGATGGTCGTCAGTGGTCAAGTTGCCTTAAAAGCGTAGTTTGTTCACCGCTGGAACATTTTTAGGTTTGTTTGGGAGTCTTGTCGATTTTGGGTTTGCCTTTTGGGTTATCTTGTCTAGTGTATTTGTATAGGTCAGGAAGAATGTCAGACCCTAATTCCTCACAGAATCTTAATAGGCTTTGGGTCTTGATCATGACGCCTGGACAGAGTAGCTATGTTCAGATGATGGTTGATCCATCCATGACGTTCCGCTCACCTCTTCCAGGTTTTTAAAGTTGATTTACAGGATTTGGTTGCTGTACATGCAGTTATCGTCTCCTAGTGTATAGCTTCCAAGCATATTTTGAAAAAGTCACGTATTCCTCTCTACCGTCCAGGAGGTACTGTTCATTACCCTTGGGAAGAAATCGGATCCTTATGATTAGTTGACAGCGAAGATCGTCGTAGTGCGGGCAGATGTGCATGAGGTACTCCCAGCTTTCACTCTCACCACAAATACATTCGGTGTTACCTTTAATGCCAAGTGTTGTTAGTTTGGCTTTGAAGGCCCCATGTCCGGTTAATAAAAAGGTTGTATAAAGTCCCGGCGAGTACCAAGTTGGAGGTTTGGTGTAAAGTGTGTCGACTCTGGGTAGAAATTTCTTCGTTTATCACCTTTAGTGATGTTGTTCCATCTATTTTGCCACACCTGTAGCAGGTGTGCCTGTAAACGTCTTTTCCCTGCCGAGCGACCAACGGTCGCTCGGCAGGGAAAAGACGTTTACAGGCACATTGGATAGTTCGTACAGTACGTCACTTCTGGCAGGGGAGAGAGCCCTTACAATAACTTGCAAAGCACGGGTAATCACCGTACTGCAGGCGCGGGTAATGACCAGTAGCATTGCTCTCTGGATGGAATCAAGAATTCGGAGGTTGGCCGCGGTGTTGACTTTTTTATACCATGCGCCAAAGGCGTATATAGCCATTGGGATGAATACAGCCTTGTAGTATAACCAGGGTGCGTTTATTTAGTCCGCAGTCACGCTTGGAGACTCGAGCGACCAGAGCAGTATAGTTGTTTATTTTCCTCCTTATGTAGTTGAGGTGTTGTGTGAAGGTTAGTTTTGAATACAACTTAATATCTAAATATTTAAGCTCCTTAGAGAGGTTGATGGTTTTATTATCAATCTTAATTTGGGTGGTCTCTGGTGATCTAGAGCCCCTTTGAGGAGTATGGAGTTCGTCTTTATTGGAGATAGTTTTAGTAGGTTCATGCCAGCCCAATCTTGAAGGATTTACAGGGCGAAATTTGCTTGGTGTTCAAGTCGTGCACGGGAGTTTGTAACTATAGTCAAGACGAGGTCGTAAGTAAACGCTTGCGAGCTTGCCTCCCCAAAATCCATGGGGAAGTGATCGGATGAGAGGTAATCTGATTGAGGTGTCTTATACATCTCAATCAGATCACCTCGCAGGTGCCTAGTCTCCAGCCGCTGCAATTTGCAGAACTTAAACCTCGCGTGGTAAGAGCATCCCTTCATTCTCCTCACCAATCTTGTTTCCCTTCTCTGTACACATTCATGCAAATCTACATACTTCCTAAAATGAGGCCCCCAGACCTGTACGCAGTACTCAAGGCATGGCCTGACCATTGCCTTATACAGAGGGACAATCACCTCCTTTTCCCTGCTAGCAAAATTCCTATATATCATTGACAAAACCCCATGACCTGCTCTTGCAGCCTGTCTGCATTGCTCAGCAAACTTCATGTCTGACTGCACAGTTACTCCCAGGTCTTTTTCATTTTCTGCCACCCTAAGTATAGCATCACACAGTTGGTACGTTCCTCGAGGTTACTTCTACCCATATGCAGTACTTTGCATTTTATTATTATTACTAGCCATATAGTGCAAGGAAGCCTGAGGCTTATGCTGCACCAGCTAAAAAAAAAAATTCCAAGTTACCCAGAGAGAGAGAGAGAGAGAGAGAGAGAGAGAGAGAGAGAGAGAGAGAGAGAGAGAGAGAAGTAGAAGGGAATCACCAAGAAGAGAAGAATGATGATATCCAGCTCAGGATCCTGGGTGTGCCAAGCCCATACTCACCAGATGTGATCCCCTGGGGTTGACAATGTTAAACTTCAGTTGCCACTTCTCAGCCCATATGCCCAAATTTTATAGATCCTGTTGCAGTATCACACTGCCATTACTGTCATTAACAACCCTGCTAACCTTTGTATCATCTGGAAACTTCGACACTAAGCCTGATATACCTTCGTCAATATCATTGATAAATATACAAAACAACAGTGGGCCCAACACCGAATCTCGTGGAACTCCACTAATAACATTAGTTCACGAAGAGCAGCGTCCATTGATTACCACCCTCTGTCTTCTCCCGCTCAACCACCCTTTTATCCATTGTAGCAACTTACCCTTAATATCATTAATATCATTCTGCTCCAATTTGTACAGTAGTCTTCCATGCGCAAGACTAATAATGATATCATTATTTTTGATATAATGTACTATTACTGAACACAATTATAGCAGTTTTAGGTATGACCTGTTTAGTATATATAACTTTGAATGTCAAGGGAAAACCAATTACTCTACAAGAGTCAGCAAAAATACCAACATATGGTTCCTGCATACACAGAACATCTAAATTGTTTTCTATCATAAATACCTTAGCTTCATCTATCACTGATTTGGACTTTAAGTTGCATAAACCTTAAAAAGTATTAACTCCGGTATAATTTAAATTACCACAATTATTTATAACAGATGTGCGTACTTGCTACCTCTACGGCTTTAAGATATTCAGGACAGTTTATGTCTCTAATAGAATGTTCTAGCTTCTTCCCCTTCTTTTACAGTTTATGCATTTCGGGGTTGCTTCTTTGGACTGACAATCCTTAAACAAATGTCCACCCTGGGCACAATTTTATTTTATTAAATAAAATTCTTTTAACTCTTCGCATTTTCTCGCTCTCTTGCAGTTATATGTCCCATGAGATAACGCATGTAGATAAAGATGGCTGCCGTAGTTGAGTGGGCAGATGCGAGAGTACATAAATATACGTGCGTTGAGTGACCGGGGTTCAAGCCAGTGACTGCCAAATACGGTGCTATTCGTTGTATCCTCTTCATCTTGTGAACTCCTCTGACCGTGTGGTCGTCCTGGAGTAGAAACAGAAAATTTAAATTTTTATTTTGGATATTTCAATGAGTCGCTCCAGCTTCTTTCTCAGAGTTCCATCATCCGCAATACACAACTAATCAATGATCGCGACAATTACAAGTTTAAACCACTTTAGGCCTTCTAATCATCTGAGAACAGCTAATCGAGGTTCTCAACCATCTTTCGATCTCTATGGTACCCTATAAGATACTTGTGCAGCCTTCTGTTTCTCTTTTACTCTGATTTACAACTTTCCACAGAATTTTTATGGCATCTGTCAGCATGCCATTTTGTCATCCCTTACTTTGTCATTAATGTAAATACAGTATATTATGGCTTCAAAGTTTTTTGAAAAAAATCATAACTGCATTATTATTTCAAACATGATTTTATTCATACTGTATTTTGTACGCATTGCTTTGAATGTTCATCACCACTAACAGTATAATCTTGTTTGGTTATAATTTTTTTTTTTTAACTATCACACATTTTGTGGAAGGAAACCTAAGTTCATGTAAACAAAGAAAGAAACAACGTATTGTGATAGTTAATAATTTAACTAAGTGATTTATGGCGAAAATGAATAATAAAACAAATGTCTCATAAGAAGTCAGTGTATATATCAAAGATCAGGAAGTTTTTTTAAAAAAAAGAGCAACTCTTGGAATATGAACAGCAGTTACCACACACTGGACATTCGAAGAAGCGTCATTCAGCAAGATTATATGAGAATTTATTACACACAGAAGGGACTGTGTGAGTAGAGAAATGGGCAAGCAGAGATTGAGAAAGATTTACCATCTACTGAAGCGTGAACGCTAGTCCCTGGCCGTTGTCGGTAAGAACACCCTTGGATGACGACATGCAGGTATCAAACGTTCCCTAAACGGCCTTGCGTCTCTCTGTTGTCTCCCTAGAGGAAACCGTTGGGCATAAAAGATAATGTGAGAAAAGGAACGATTTTGTCTTTCTTCCAAATGGCACTTCTAAACTTTTATCGCTGAGGTTACTTTCATTATTATTATTTTTAAAAGTTTTCCTTCTAAAAATCACTGATTTTTTTTTTATTTCCTTCGGTGTTTTAAATTAGTAATCATTCATGAAACAGTAGAGCCTTACCAAGGTCATGAGAAAACATTATCGTGTCTACTAAACGTGTGTTTTGTGGTTGATTTGCCTAGTTGCGAAAGGAATGAAACTGAGAAAGGGATACACCACTACTCCTATGTGCACTTCCACTGAGGCCAATTGACTCATTTCATTTGAAAATACCTAAATATACATACTGAAAATATTGATTCTTTCTCATCAAAGTTCACTATAGTCAACAAATGCAAAGGAAATTACTTTATTGAAGTCCAATCAATATGGCGGAAGTTTAAGTAATAAAAGTATTCGATTTTACAGTCTGTTGTTCTAATTCGATTTGTAACCGGCTACGTTCAGAGACGATAAAATGATCATCGTACAGCAAACAACAGTTATGAATCAGACGAAACCACAGAACCTTTCACCTTGGAAAAGGTATCAGCAGTTCTCCAAAATATTAACATCCAAAAATGTCCGGGATGAGATCTCATCGAATACAGTTTCATCCTCCGCCTCCACGAGCTTCGGCCGGAGTATATACTTTAATTGTATAACAAATGTCTTCAGGAGGGATGTTGTCCTGGGGACTGGAAGATGGCGCCGCACGCACAAAAACCCTACTGACCCGCGCTCTCACCGTCAAATTGCGCTACTTGCAAACTCTGGAGCTCCTCATGGCACTTAGGACCACAGCTCTCTTTCAAGCACGGAATCTGCTTTCTCCCTGCCAGTATGGATTCACTCCAGGACGATCCTGTGAGGAGGCACTCTTCAATCTAGTCTTGCACGTAGAAAACCCCGAAGCAAAATTTGAGCTTGCCATCTGGGGACACGCCTAGCATCACGTCCACACCCACCAGAAAAATGTTCACCAGCTCAAGATGGCGCTGACACAGGAATGGACGATGTTACCGCAAGAACTTATCAACAACATTGTTCGAAGTATGGACACAGGCGGTGCAAAGTCTGCATCGACATTAGGGGGTGGCCATATCTCCTACTTAGGACCACCTCTTCCCTTTGTTCCATCTTTGGCAGCGATGTATCTGTATCATGGCAGCCAGTGCTATGTTGCTATTTTTGAATAAAGTCCCTCTGTACCGTTTGTTTCCGTTGTTGTGTCGGTGTTGTTTCTTTCATCATTTCTGATGAAGGAAACAACACCGACACAACAACGTACCTCACGAGATTCCTTTGGTATACTTTTCCCATATCCAGGCCACTCCTATGAGAAGCTACAGGTGAAACCTGACTGGTCCTTAAATTTTGCACACTAGTGTATAAAGCAATCTTCCTTTCGATCGTGTCGTATGCTGCAGGTGCTTGGTTCCACCGAGCTATATTGGTAAAAATGATAAACAATATTAGGCTCTATACAACGGACAATGCTCCTGGCTACCCATAGGGTATGCAGGACAGTATCCACTGCTACCATCCAGGTCCTAGCTGGGACCTTTCCACTGGACCTGTATGTAGCCATCCAGCCTGACCTTTAGAATCAGGAAGAAAATCCCAATCAAGATCTGGAACATTGAGCTAAACCTGGACACTGACACTAAAATAGAGAGAATGCACTGTTATAATGAGATGATAAACATTTGGCAGACACGATGGGATACTTCCACCAAGGGAGCTTTTACAAGGAGATTCCTTCTTGGTGTCACTGTCCCCTCCTCTAAGTCAGAACAGAAGTGGCTCTTAAAACATCATTCCTAGTCACCGGGCATAGCTCACTGAACGAGAAGCTCTTCCAACTGGCGCCTCCGTAGCCAGGTCGGAAGGAGCAGCAGTGCGCAGCACACGCTTCTTGATTAGACCGGGGTTCGAGCCTGTCACCATCAAATACGGAGGATGCGGAAAGGTCAAGGAATGACCACCGCATATCCCGGAACAATATGGCCTTAGTTGCTAATGCTCCTAAAAACCAACAAAACAAACAAAAAAAAAAAAAAATAAACAGCTCTTCCAACTAGGCCTAATACTTATAGACGTTTGCTACTGCGGCGTCATTGGTTCCATCTTCTCTTCGAGTGGGCCTTCTAGGAGAACCTGAGGCAAGACCTAGCTAATACCATCCATGTCATTGAAAACCAAGTGGACATTCTGCTACAGACACTAGAGAACCTGGCTGCCTTCCAGAACTTCTCGACGCAGGTATTCACGAGCAGGAAAACCTCCCACAGAATCACACAGGCTACGAATGGGGATCCCCAGATATCAGCTCAAAATTTAATTTTATTATTATTTTATTAATTTTATTTATTTTTTTCTCTTTTCCTCTTCGCGCTCTGCATTAGTGTAGCTTCTCTTTTTTTTTTTTTTTTTACACCACGGGATTTTCTCTCTCTCTTTATTTGTTTTCTTCGTTCCCCCTGGAATGGGGCCCCCAGAGGAATCTGGCCCACCTTTTGGCAACATCAGGTGAGTCAGAGGCTGGGACTGGCCGATCTTCCCGTGGTTTGGAAGAGTACCCAGAATCATCCCTCCAGGTGACCGATGTTTCTGGGTAGCCAAGTGGCCAGAACATAACAGAATACACTCACACTCACACAAACTTACACTACTCACATTTCTGGCCCTCTTACAGTGGTCCTGTTCTTCACAGAGATACCGTTCCAGGAGCCGCCACTTACAAAAACACATGTCCACATGATTATCTGTTTTATCGACTGTTAATGTAAATGGAGTGCACTAGATCTAAGCAGTGATTTTATGAGTAGGTGAGCTAGGGAATGCGTTGTGTTAGTTCAATTATAAAATTGTTTTTTGACTATATTAGAGTTGCCACCTTTACCAAATATGTCTCGGAGATGAACAGAGAGGGGATGGGGTAGAGAAAGCAATTCTGAAAGATTTTTAGTTGACTTTATAACTAAAAAATTAATTCATTAAATGTTTTCATTAGGAAAAAAATATTAATAAAAGGATTTTTTTTTTTTTTTTTTTGTTAGCGCATCGCCTTCTGTGGCCATAATGCACCTCCCAAAGTTTTTTTTTTTTTTGCATTTTACTCTGATCCGAGCCCGAGGCAGGATTCGAACCCGCGACTTTCGGGTTTCCAGGCAGGCACTTTACCCACCTGGCTAGCCCGGTCGGCGATTAATAAAAGGGCGTTTATGACAATTGTTTACCTATGCAGATTTCTAATTTTCAGATTATGACCTTATCAAAGCCATAGTTTAAAACTCCTGTTTTAAACTATGTGGCGTATAGAAATAAAATATAATATAATTTTGTGAAGAACACAAATGCCAGAAATCTCATTAATTACTTGCCTGATTTATAAGGGATGAAATATAAAGGTTGAATTAAAACTGATTGGCATTAATTCTATGAAAATAAAGTAAGATGTACATGCCATGAAGGATCTAAGATGTTTATTTCGAAAATTTAAAATTTAAAATTGCTAAAATTTTCAGAATTTCTAAAAATATAAAAAATTGTAATTTAAAAATTTTAAATTTTCCAAAATTACACACGTACATGCTGCAGCATGTGTCTGTTTTAAGCAGAAAAATTTAACATCGAATGTTTTCGAATATTTTGAATATTCGAAAACATTCAAAAATTTTTAGGAGTCCAACTTTGAACAACCCTCCTCCTCCTCATTTCAGAGACAGCCTACTTCAAGATATCTGAAATCCTAAACTCTAGAATTATAGATGAGCATACCTTTCTTAAGCGTTACAGTTTCTATTTTGACAGTACTGTTGACTGCCTTGTAATAAAATAAATTTCCTGTTTATAATCCGGAAAGACCTCTGATAGCAAAAATATGCACAGTGGAAGAAAGACCGCGTATTCTGCGTACTGCGCTCATGCCTTCATGGGCTGAAGAGGAACTAGATTTGCGAGTAAGTGCGAGGAACTGCACTTAGAAAGTTCTATTCATGGGCTTCTTATTCAATGGATGAAATGCAAAACAAATCACCGAGTTCATTTTTCGACGCGTTCGAAAAATATAAACTATATTTGTGAAGGGAAATCAGACAAAGAAAAAAAAAAAAAAACACTATTTGAATATTTAGGAAGGAGTGATTATAACTTGGACTTGCTAGGTTGTCGAAGGGCCTCCACCTACCACAACCCAGTGTACGTTTAAACACTGGGGTCTACGAGTTACAATCACGTTTAGTCAATCCAGTTTACTGAGTGGTTGTAGAACGAAATGTATAATACAGAAGACTGAACTGTGTGCTCAATTATAACATTTTACAGTCTGCTCTGGTGATGATATCTGATATGCAAACTTCTTTTGTTCTTCGTTACGTTCCAACTTTGAGTTGTTTCATCTTCTTTACTGAGCATTTATCCTTTTCAAAACGTGAATATAGATGTGACTGAGAATTACAAATTGTGCGAGTGATCTTATTTTTTAATGATCAAGCGGGGGTTTAAGAGCTCTAGAAATGAAATACATTGTTTTTCATTAAAAAAACTGAATTCAAATTGAATTGTGAATCAGTCAATTTAAGTTAAGCTGATATTTAAAAATATATCAATCTCACACGTATAAGTTTTATATTTATTTCGAATAAGTTTTAAATGTTAAATTTTATTTATATCTAAAATAAATATAATAAATTGAGGAAATCTAACAAGCCATTATAACTAAGAAAAACCACTTTATTTTCGCTCTCAAAGAAATAATTAATCTGAATAATAATAACACGAGCTTTAATATTACCTACATAAGGAGCCCCCCTACACCCACAGGTATGCCATACTTTTTAAATAAGATTATTTTCACTCTCAAAGAAACATAATTCATTTGAATAATAACTAAACGTTTTAATGTTACATAAAGAGAATCCATCATGTGCTAATTAGATAACTCACCTGACCTCCGCTTTCCCGTCATCGACAGCGCACACACACACACCTGTATGCTAATTGTGGAACACGCCTGGCTGCCTCTTTCCTCGCAAAAGTGTGAACACGCTGGGATCCAGAGACATCCTTCGTTGCTTAACCCTAAATAGCTACTATTTTCCCTATATACCGCCGCTGACAACTAGCCCTCTTTCGCTTTATTTTTATCTTGCACAGAAATGTTTACTTTCCAGATATAACAGGACCATCTTTTGCTACTGAACGGTCCAACTACTTCAACAAAGCAATGCTATTCCAGAAGGTATCAACCACTTTGCTTTTTCTTCTGGTGCCCTTTGAAATATTACCAGACGGCGAAAGTATGTCGAGATACCTGATCAATACTTGCATTCCACCTGTCCGAAGGGATAGTGACATAACCTTTCTTTTTGTTGTTTTTTCTACTTTCTACGAAGATTTCTAGCGAACAGCACTGAAGGCCTGTAAGACATGACCGAAACAGCTTCACAGAACGTCTTAAACTCAAGTAGACTGATTCGAAATGTCTAGAGGTCGACTATTTCGCCTAAGGAAAGATAAGAGCATTTAATTCGAGTCTTTTTCTAGCAAAGACCAAATTTAGAACTGCGAAGATTAGAGAGTAGGCTTCAGAAATACTGTACAGACAGTACTCGATATTCTTGGGAGGTGGAAAAAGGAGAACCGTTTCAAAACTTCAAATAACGCGGCTCGCAAAAATTGCTGTTTTTACGATACTATATGTTGTACCTGTAAATTGTGTGTTTTCTGTAGTCGATTTGCCAATACCGATAATATAAAATGGCCTACCTCGCTGATATAATCAGCGAGGTAGGCCAAAAAATATAAATTTGATATTGCAGGTATATGTTCTGTTTATACTCTGGCAAAACTATATCAGAGGAGCTTACAAAGAATACAATTATTAAACCGCATTTAGTAGTCATAGGCTTGAACCACTCAAACGACACAAAAGGTAGCCGAGAGTACAGAAACTTATGCGTCTGTACTCTCGCCTATGTGGGGCTGTCACTATAAATATTAAGCAAAGTTGGAATAGTAGTTATTCAAATTTTTTATGACCATATGTAAATATATTGTTCGTGTGGCTGTAAAACCTACGCTGCATGATGTAATAATACGTGTTTTATTTATCTGAGTGGAAACATTTAAGTTAATGTTATTATCAGTCATTGTGGTGTTAAAAAATGTTCATTTTAATGCCTGAAGACATGTCCAGTGCCATTATTTCGTTTTCACCTGTCTTTTGCGCTTGTAAAGCCTGACCAAAGAAGACAATTTGAATAAACGTCATCTACAGAGGCCTATTCCATAGAGATAAGCTGGGGACGTTTTTTAGTAACACGAACATGTCTCGTTTGTGGATATAACTTCAAAATCAAAACATCAAATCCTGGTAAGCGTTTTACCTTTCATTTTTATCAATGTGGGTTTTGCTAATGTAATTTGATTAAGGCCGCAGCGATACATATGGCAATAATTTGAGCACTGAGGTGTCTTCCCACCATCACTTCTGAAATTTTATTTCGGGTTAAGTGAAAAATGCGAATTCCCAGAGTCCAGCCATGGACAATTACCACGTTTCGTAGTCCGAATCTTACCGCGTTCAGGAGAAAGTTTTTCATGTTGAAAAGTCATTTGAAATTTTGATTTATAAAAAAAATATGTAGGTGCAGAACAAAATAATTTTTTTCCCTGTCTGCTAAACTCTTGGTACTTTTATTTTGTGATGAATAATTTTGCATCTCATTCGCAGTTGTTATGCAGGCCTGTATTATTTTGAATGAAGTATTTATTTGAATAAATTACTTTTAACAGCTTACCATAATCGATGGTCAGGTTTAGTACCGAAGAAATGTTTAACTGCTGTTCGATCAAAGTGTAAAAGATACAAAATATGAATTATGCCAGTGGTTACATACTTTTACTGTTGTAAAAGTGTGTACTTTCTTGAACGAAAGCGGGTCTCCACTCCAGTCGCGGGCGCAAGAATTTGCTGCAGTTTGGTTACCACGCTTTTGTGCGGCACAGTTTTAACTCTCGTTCAAAACCTCAGCAAAGAATGCGCGCAAGAGTGAGGTTGCTTTCTGACCGACCGGCATTCAAAACTGTAGGTTTGCTCACGCAAACCTACAGTTTTGAATGCCGTGTGAGCAAAGCTTCACTGTTCCAGTTACACACACATGCCCATGTGAAGGCCGCTAATGAATAAATACTCAACTCATAATTGACAGGGAGTACTACTTCCTGTTCTCTTATTCGTAGTTACTGAGGTAGAACTCAGTAACCACCTCATTTATAGCGTGATCCAGAATTATAGCTTATGGATCACGCTATAAATTTCTAGGTGGCAGATGATTCTCATCAACCAGTGTGACACCACGACTTTGCTTATTGGAGTCTTGAAGTGGTAAAACCCATGTTTATTCTCTAGAGCAAAGTTTTTTTTTTTCTGGCATCCCCCTACCTTCTTCCTCAATCCATGCACGGTACTCCTACTAATATAAAATAGTACTAATAATACAATACTAATATGTTCTTAGCCGGTGCATTACTTATCGGAGGCTTGGAATGGTGTAACCCATGTTTAGTCACCAAAGCAAAGTTTCAGCATCCTCTCCCCCCCATCTTCTTTATTTTTATTTGTCATATTTATTATAATATATATATTATTTTATCTTTTATGTATAATCTAGAAGTAAAAATTCTAGAATGCTGTTATTTTGTTTTAAAATTTGCTACAGTTTAACAAATAAATTGGGATTCCTGCGACCAGAAATATTTTTGTAACATTAATTTTTAGTGAGTTTATAGAAGATTGAGAGGGAGATCTCCCCGCTGAGATTTCTCTTTCCATTAGACCCTGCATTTAAGGACATTTACTGGCTTCTCTCCCAAAATATACAACCCTTAAGAATTTTAAATTTTATATATATATATATATATATATATATATAATAAATTAAAATAATTAATTCAATGTCAATTAGCATGGCAAACCAAATGAGCGAAAATAAAATAAACCATATCATAAAATAACACAAAAGGGGTTGGGTGCAGAAAGGGCTTCTGCAATAATTATAAATTAATTTATAATTATTGCAGAAGGAAACGTTACTAAACAATTTAGAACAAGCCAAAAATTATAAAATTACGTAACAAATTATAATTTAGAATCCAATTGAAGATAATTTGTCTTTATTCATTCATTTTGTTAATGATTTTATTTGGTCCAGTATTGTAGTTGGCTTTCGAATAATTTTTAAGTGATATTTCACATAATTCGAAAAAGGGTGCCATTCTGGGGGCGCCATTAAATTATCTTCAATTGGATTCTAAATTATAATTTGTTACGTAGTTTTATAATTTTTGGCTTGTTCTAAATTTTTTAGGAACTTTTCCTTCTGCATACTCTTTCTCCCCCTCCCCCTTTTGTGTTATTATATATATATATATATATATATATATATATATATATATAGTACGAAAATTCTAACTAATTAAATAGGGGAAAGAAAAAAAATTATAGAACAGAAAAAGAGAAATTAGTATAGCAAACATCAGTGGCAGCATTATTGCACATACCACTACATTCCGCTTGTAATGACTGAAATAAAAAATCAAACAAAATGCATGCCAGTAGCGTGGCAAACCAATGGAGCGAAAATAAACCAAACAATATAATATAAAACAAATCAAGGGAGGGGGGGAAGGATTTAAGATGAGGGTATTGCAGAAGAAAACGTTCCTAAAGTAATTTAGAAAAAGCCGAAAATACAATAAATATCAAACAACGAAAAAATGTTTTAGAAAAGGCAATTAGATGAAATTTAGAGGCGTCTCTGACTAGCACCAGGTTCAATTACGTGAATTATCACTAAGATCGGAAAGCGTAAACTAACTACAAATGTATTGTAGTTAGATTAAATCTAAAACATTTTTTTCGTTATTTGATATTGTATTTTCGGTTTTTTCTAAATTACTTTAGGAACTTTTTTTCTAAATTATTTGTATTTTATTTGATTTTTTTATTTTAGTTATATATATAATTTTACACTGTATACTATGTATTTTAAGTACATAGTATACAGTGTAAATTAACCAGAGGCACGAAGGTTTTCCATATTTATCAATGAATGCAAAATCCTCATCCCATTCAGCCTTAACTTCGATTTTTCTCTGCATATCTTCTCTTGTTATCTGATGACATACCTACTAATAAAAAAAATAATTTATTAAATCATTAGTGCGAAAAAATTCAGGAGATTTCATAAAAAAATCTTTAGTAGGTACATACTTATTTAGATGAATTTGATATGCGGTAAACTTTTGTTAAAGTTGTTCTGATTCTGGATGCAGCGTGGTTATACAAAATAAAACTACTTTTCCGAACCAAATAGAATGAGTGTAACGCCGAATGACTGATAAAACACGAATAGACAGTGATGGTGGACGAGACGAGGTCAGGAAATGCGCAGGCGGTATGTGACATGAACTCGTGTTGTCGGATAGTCTCAGTCCTTTCCAAGTATCCTTGTGTTGTCGTCTAGTCTCGCTTCTTGTCGGACCAGTTTATCTTCCTACAAATTTAATGTTCCCTGCACTGTCTTCAGTTGTTTTGTTTTCGTTTCGGGTCCTATATATACACACACATAAAACATTTTTTTCCATGTATATATATACCATACATGGTGTGTATATATATATATATATATATATATATACACACACCAGACATGGTATATATATTCCCTCCAAAAATTTTGGGAGCTTTATCTTAAAGAGTATTTACCTGTAGAGCCCATGTCAACGAAAATTATATATTACGCTATACTTTGTTTTCTAGCCCTCCTATTGGAAGATTTTTATTGATTTTTGTCCAAGACATTCTTAGACAATTACTTATTTTTAGAACATTTTTGTGGCGCCATCTGCCTACTGAGTATTATTCTCCAAAACCAAAAATAATGTGAATTTTCTAAATATCCTTCAAGTATGACCCGGACTGGAAGACATAGCCCCAAGTTATACATAGCTTTCTATAGTTTTCATAGGTAAACTGTGTAGTACATAGGTTTTATAGTGTTTTGCTGCAATTGAATAAGACTTTTCCGTTGAGAAGACGTTGTTGATCTTTTGGAGAAACACTATTCTAGTGCAAGTATAGCTTTTTGTGGTGGGCTTGAAGAATATTTCTTCTTGACCTGAATTTATTGTAAATAATTGTTAAAATTAATTAGTTTAATGATCATATGTATACAGGGTGTCTCAAAAATATTGGTACAAACGTTTAGGGGAGGTAGGTAACATCTAAAGGAATGTGAATCGCATAGGAACCCATAATCGGAAACGTCACGGGAAAGTAGTAGCAGAGGCACAAGAAGCAGAAGTGACACAAGACAGTAATTAGTGGCAAACATTTATTTGACATAATATTAACAATGGAGTACGAGATGGATGCATTTCATGATGTTACAACAGATGCCCGAAGGTTCCACCATGAGACGCGATGCATGCGTGACACCGACGCAGCATGGATTGGCGGACACGGTCGAACACACCTGGAGTTTCTTTGACAGTAGCAGCAGCGCAGACGAGTCTCGCCACGAGATCCATTTCCGTCTCCACAGGCGATTCATACCCGATAGATTTGAGGCTCCCCCACAGAAAGAAATCAAGGCTCGATAAATCAGGTGAGCGTGGGGGCCAGGCAACGGGTTCACCACAGCCAATCCATCGACGCCCAAAACGCCTGTTCAAATGGTCACGAACACACCTTCCATAATGGGCAGGTGCCCCGTCATGTTGAAACCAAATGTTGCGTCTCACATTTGCTGGAACATCGTCAAGTAACCCTGGTAGAACTGGTTCAAGAAAGATCCGATATTTAGCGGAGTTCATGCGGGATGGTAATAGAGATGGGCCGACTAAGCAGTCACCGACCATACCTGCCCACACATTTATTGCGAAGCGATGTTGTGCCGCATGGGGGCGCACACCGTGTGGGCCCTCTGCTAATCCATACACTAGGTGCATATCTGCCAGCTCACAGTTCGTATATCGATGCATGCTCTTCGTGAGGCGACTACTGCTTGAATGAGTAAACCAGAAATTTTCCCTCTCTCGAACTGATGAACAGCGCCGTGTACCGACTTACGGTTTCCGGTTATGGGTTCCTATGCGATTCACATTCCTTACCTCCCCTAAACGTTTGTACCAATATTTTTGAGACACCCTGTATATATTATGTCTATTTACTAGTCTTTGCAAGTTGTTATAAGACCATTTCCACTAATATATATATATATATATATATATATGTTTATTTTATTTTTTTGTTATCCCTGACTTGGGCCTTCGGGTATTTTGCACCCACAGATATTGCGCTCTCTCTCCCTCCCTCCCTCCCCTGTGGGTGTAGAATTTCGTGTCTGTTGGGACCATCGTGTAGATAGTAGAATTGGCCCACCTTGCCTTGCTGGTTAGGGACACGTCCCTGACGAGTACCGAGAGTTGGTCGTCCAGGTGATTGCCACTTCTGGGTAGGCAAGATAATAGCAACTCTACCCCCCCCTGCCGTTGTCGCGAGAATCAGCCGTTACAACAAAGCCTGGGGGAATGGAACAGCTTGAATCTGTCAGGTTTGGTTTTAGTGAGGCAGAGGATGGGATGTCTAAGGAATTTGACAGTAGAATCTCTTTCAGTGTGTCAAATTTTTCTTAAGCATATTCTGGAACATTATCCCGCTGGTGGGAGAAGTTGGTATGCTTATCCGCACGGGAGGGAGCGTTGCTTCCCGGCTGCGCACGAAGAGACTCTCTACGTTGGAAGATCAGTACAGGGATGAGGTGACTTTGGGTTTCCTCGCGTTGGAGGGCGATATTAACATCCTTTGGCCACTGAAGTCTCAGGAAATTAGGTGGCAGGACCTGCCAGAGTAAATAACTATAATACTGGTGTACCTGGTCTGCCTCCACGAGGCAGAGTGTGGGCAACGTTGGGTCCCATTAGGGGCCCAGCGGCTAAATGACCAGAGGAAAAAAGGTACACTACACATATACAAAATCCATACACCTTTAAACCTCTGGCATTGATAGTGTTCTGTTTCGCGCCCACAATGGTATGCTTATCCGCAGAGAGGGGGAATCCCTGGTGCCGTTTAACACTAAACACACTCTGTACTCTACATCCTTGGGCAGAGTTTGCCCTAGTATGTTAGTGTGGGTTCGTTCTGGTGCTGTCATCCTTTCTGGCAAACATGCATAGTCGCCGAGTCAGCCGTAACTGCAGTGGGAGTTCTGTTGGATCTGAACAGTCGCTTTAGTTTTCAGGGTTGACTTTAGTTTTCAGGTAATAAATAAGTTCCCTGAATATTCTGCATTTAAAATCGACTGGGCTGCAGTCGATTTTTCATGCAGAATGTTGTTGACTCCTAGTTTGCAGTTTGTGTACAGTTCGCTAGATTCATCTCTTCGTATAAATGTTCTTGTTTATACTCCGGCACGCCCACCAGGACCGCATGTGCATTATTGCATAAGTGTATTCACGCGACGATAAATCCAGAATATGTTACTGGGAACAGATCCGACTGAAGAGGACTTTAGAAATTCCTCCATTTCAGTGATAGGATTCAAACGCAGACCTCTCCAAATGTGGCGAAATCGCTATACTTGCGCGGAGGACTTGACATAAATGAATATCAAATAAATATTATAATAAGAATTATAATAAAATAGTTTTCTTATAATAACAAATTAACATTAATAATGAAAGTAAAGTTAATATAATGTATGATGTCTTTAATTTAATATATATTATACATTCTCTATTTAAAATGGTGGTTCCCAAATACAAATTTGCACCGGACTCCCTCCAGGTACCCTTGCACGGCCCCAACGGCCCTAATTATTTCTCATGTGGAATTTCCCATAATTTTCCTGGAAGCCCAAAACAGTAGCGCAGTAAGGGTGCACAGCATCCAGAGATGAAAGTTCATTTTTGCATCCCTCATCACTGTACCACTGGTGTTAAAAGATGCTGTGGTCGATATGCAATGCATCGAAATGGTTGTCGTCCTCATTCGAAGCTTAAGATACTACCAAAGGACTTTGTTGAGCCGTCATCGGTTTCAGCTTGTTAACAGAAGGTTTTGACTGTACTTTAGAACAGGGATGCGCAAACTGTGGAGCACAAAAGGTACAACATAAGGAAGCGAGCTAAATTTTATCGTATCTTTTTCTCGGAATTTCAGGATCCTGAATTAGATAAAATGTGTGGAGAATGACTTTGATATACAAAGGGAAAAGAGGACCTGAGGATGCAATATGAAAAAACTGCGCGCATCGCTGCTTTAGAACGCTGCTTCCTATTTTACCGAAACATATGGTTTCTGGCATGAAACGAAGCTGCGTCAGCCCCTCTTGTTCAGGTAACGGCGCTGTCTAACAAGGAAAACAGCTTGAATGCGGTAGCCATGGTAACGACTGGAACTCCATCCGAGCAACCGGTAATAATAAGAAATCTTCTTTCAGGCGAACAGACGCAATCAGTGACCAGTAAGGGATCACAGGTAGCGGTCATATGTTGCACTGTATCGGCATTCGAAGAGTTTCTACAATTGACCGGACTTCTGTCATTTGAATTTCCACTTATATTGAAGGGGCAAGGTGGTTATCTGTCCGTGGGATCGTGAAAATACCGCGAAAACCCCACGAGCACTGGCCCCGCTGGAGTAGAAATTGGATGGATAAAGAATTGCTTCTAAATCCCTACGCTTACAGAATAACAAATTAAGGAGTGGAAGGGAAAAGACGAGTAACGGGAGCGGTAGTGTTGCCATCGCAGCGGAATTAACAGCATGCGAGATGGCTGATGATATTCCTTCTTCTGCTAACCTCGGGGGCCCAATTATGCAACTGTAACAGAACAGAGCTATCATCAGCGATAAAACTGCTCAGCTGAATGGTACTGTTGGAAGTTAGGTTTTAAAATAGCGCGACAAGCAGCGCGTATGTTAAAATTGGAGTAGGGGGCGCCACAGTTTTCTATAACACACCGTTGCCACTCCAGTGGGATCATTAAAGTCACCTAATGATCCCGTTGTCACTTGTGTACATTAATCAACGATCGCTTCCACATCGCCAGATAGCAGTGCGAGAACCCCACGAGCGTATTCTGTCGAGACAGAGAAAGGGTCGTCGCAGTCTTCTTGTTATCTTAGTTTTATTCGGTTTTATTCTTCTTTGATTCAATGGATCTGAGTCGTCTATATTTGGAGATGGAAGTTAGTGGACGACAAATCTCGTGCAAAAGCGAGATGGGGTCTGATTGCAGAATGAAGTCATGCGTGATTTAATAAACAGAAGCAAATCCGGTTAACTTAAGAAGATTTTTGCCTCCGTTGTAGTGAGATGATTGTTGGACAAGTGCTGCTGGAATTTCGGTACCCTTGCTCGAAAAATATTATCGACACCTCTGTACTTTATTAAGGTTTGTGTTTATGAATTCTAAGAGAGTTGGGGAGATCTGTAAATAACTTAAATGGTGTTACCTCAATTAGAGTACAGTAGCACGTTATATACTCTGCACTTCCACTTATCAACAACTATTATGTTGAGGTACTTTCCTGAAAAGAGAGGCTTTCATCAAACCTAGGGCGCATTATAGCCTTAGTTGCCAATGCGCCAATAATATCCAAACCAAATCCAATTCAAACCTAGCTATTTCCATGCACTTTTTAGCAATTACATTACTCAAAGCACGAGATTCATTATCTCTAAATCTTGGTTGCGAGCTTAATTATGCGTAGCACATTTCGTATTTTTAATTCAAGTTTGGATGCGTCCTAAAATCCAAGTGCCTTTCGAGATGAAAACGCTGAATGATGATAATGTCCATTTTGGACTTGCTTGCCTACTAGTGTCGTGTTAATTTGTTTTCCCTGATTACACACTAACCCGATATTAAATTTCTGGTTTTGATTGGAAAGCATTTGGAAACAGTTCAGAGTGAATGCAGATGTTTGAATGAATGAACTGAATGTTCATTAAAACGTGCGTTTGTTTTAGTTGAGCAAGGTTAATTAAAGCACTTTGATCATCTTAATTAAATAAGTGTAGTAAAAGGGCAGAAGTTATGCAGTAATCATTATTCGCCTGATCAATGAACTTGTGTCGAAGGTATGTTTTTCAGTGGCAGGCATCTAATTTATTGTATAATGCAAATTGGCTTAATTTAACGAAGCGTAGCATGAGCAGGTAATTGCGTGTGAATGCTCACGTGGTGGAAAACTTAACTCTCTTGTTCGTTTCGTGTCTCTGCTTTAGGATACTTTGTACTTGGGCCGTTTTGTTCCAACTCACTTCACTGCCTTTTTAATAGAAGTCGAAACAGCAACCGAGAAAGATTACCTGCGTGGGTAATGAGGCGGGACATTTAAGACCATTCCCGGTGAGGAAACAAATGAATAGAAGAGCTTGGATCTTTGTCCATCTACTCGCTGGTTAAGTATCATTCGTCCTGTGAACACAGTCATATAAAAATCAAGATTTGCTACAAGGACAACGTTTTACGTTATTGGTTGGCGCAGGAATTTACAACTCTGAGGACTACTCATCAGCATTTTGATCTTTTCAACAATGATAAGAAACACTTGCTATACGGCAGTTGTTGTTGTATTAGGGTTTTAGGAGCATCAGCCCATAAGACCTTATTACTCCGTGTATATTATCTGTAAATTGAGTGTGTTCTGTGGTCGATTTTTTGTTTTCTGGACGAAAAACAGTTTCCGGGAGAAAAACCATGCTCTCCTCGCCTGAGACCGACTAACTCTGCCACTTTGTGGCCCATAAAAATTCCTCGTGTCATCGATGGCACTTGAACTCGAGTCTTTTCCACCTTGTGTGGGTAGGACGGCGATTTTACCAACTGTGCTAACCACGAGGGCCTATCTGACAGAATACTCTATTTAAAGTAATAAATTTTATGATCTCCAATATACGTGACAGGATCATTTTCAAATTTTGTCCTATCCAGTCTGTAAATCATATAGCTTGAAAAAGAAATACATCAGTGTTCATAAAATTTAGACAATCGTCTATCATGCGGTTAAAGAAAAGACATTGAAGTGTATTTAAAAAAAATAAAAGACCGAAAAGATAAAAGGTGTCCTTTTTGCTATACCCTCGCAACACTTCTTTTCCCCAAAGAGTTGTTTTCTTTGAGGATACCTTTGTGTCCGATCAAACTTGTCGGTTAATTACGGAATCTCCTGGAAACTTTTGTCATCCCTTAGAAGTAACGGAGAGTTCACTGTGATAAAGCGACTAGACACCAGCCACGTTAGCAAAACGGAAAGGATGCTGCAGGCAACTTAACGGCATACTGTCGTCTCTCAACTTTCCCATGGGAAGTTGAAAACATATCTTTTTCTCTTCTTCCAACTGAATGTTTTTAGACAGACTTCGTTTCGCAGTTACTGACTTGAAATAACAGCACCTGCCACTTCCCCAGAGAGTGTCCCCAGCACCATTCGTGGCTAATAATTAAGCGATCTCTCCGTCTTTTATCGCGCACGTTCTTCCAGTTAACGCAAGAGTTGTGTTAGAGATTTTACTTCCGCTTTCGAGCAAGGACATCTGGCTGACGACGCCGTTCATATCCGAGGGCGTCTGGAAGTGGACGTAGAAATGATTTCGTGGCGTGTCGTTGAGAAAGTGACGGAATGTCGGGCACGGACTCGCGACTACCTCTCGTGTTATCACCATGACTACGTGATCGGCAATACGAAAACCCACCATTACGGCACGTCGCATATCTGGATTTTGTTTCAAATTGTTTACTTTTGAATGTCTACCATCCGGGACAGTCTTTCCGTACGGGTCTCGTCTGGAACATACAGGAAATCTCGATGATAAAGGGCCTTCAAAATTAGACTTGATGTTTGTTTGAATCGGATGGACTTTATAATTTTATCACATAGTCCGCATGGGCTCTCAGTGTCGGAGGTCTGCTATCGGATAAAGATGTCCACTATTGCCATCACTAGGTAACAGACCTAAAACTACGGGAACAAATAAGAACATTACTGCGTTAATTGTGTTTAGTTTCCATTTTGATTCCATCCATGGATTACTATTATTTAGGTTAGGTTCATGTATTCGGTAGAGGCCTCTGTAACCGAGTGGTTAGGAGCGGGAGTGCAGTAGTACATGCTCTTTAAGTAGGTCGCAGTTCAAGCTCTTGACAGCTAAATACGGTCGATGGAATACCCGACTTTTATTAAAATGAATGCATGATTATATACCTTAAGTGGTTGCAAATATTCAATCATTATAAATAGAGCCCTTTCAAGATCCACTGATCGATCAATGAGCTGCTTTATTCTTCAATATTTACTGTATGGCAGCGACCCCTCTGGTCTCTGGCCTCATCTCTGGTCTCATCCTTAAAGAGCGAGTGGCTGATGTATGCTTATGACAGTAATTTTTTTTTTCTGTTCGGATTTTAAACCAACAATTCGGAATGACCACGCTCTTAAAATTATGTTAAATCGTTTCTCAAATCGATCCTATGAACCATTTTCTCTTTACAAGTTAAACAACTAAGCAATTATGATTTTTAAGTGATCTGCAAAATTTAGTTATACCATTTTTGTATATGCTTAATTCTAAAGAAATAATTAAGCTAGAAGAAATATTGTTCGCGAAATGGAAGTGTTATCGTTCATTTCGAATGAAATTATTTATTCTCCGCTCATGTTCTATCTGCTATTAAAAATTCATCAAGTAAATTGGGCTTCACGATATACCGACACGTTTAATAACATTACGTCACAAAGTTTCAAACATATTATTCAGTTCTAAATGGCAGTTCCTCTACAAGCTTTTTGCTCTCTAGCTACTGAAGAAGAAGCCTTGTGCATGACATCGCTCTTTGAGCCTCTACTTCGGCACTTTGGGAATGTCTTTCCTTCACTGTGTTGTGTTCTGGATAATAATGTGGTAGTATCCCGTTACCTTCCACATTGCAGCCGAAAGGACTGTTTTCTTATGATACGAAAATAAGAGAACTGTGCTGCCCTCGCTGGTAGCACAGTTGGTATAATCGCAGTCCTCACACCTGGTGGAAAAGATCTGAGTTCATATTCCGTTGATGACGTTAAGAACTTTTATGGGCTTTTTTCATATCGTGGCCGAGTTAATGGGTCTCAGGAGAAGGTAGCATGGTCTTTCCTCTTGAAAATTTGGGTTTGTCCCAATTATATAATTTAACATAGCAACGAAAGAATTTTTCTAATTCGTATTCAAATGTAATCCCACTTTTTCGTGTATTAAATTCATAAATAAGTTTTAACTTAAATAAACTTTTAAATAAATTAACGAATATACGAAAAATTAATAAAATATTTCAAATGAAAAATTAATAAAACCATATTTCGTGAGTACGCAAACAGTTAAATAAATCTCTTTATTCCCAGTTATGGGTACATATCTGGGAAATTCCATTGCACTTGAGCACTTCAAACATCCACATATGCAGTATTTATCAGTTGCGACAGTAAATTAATTCCGGCCCCTGTTTATTTGCCAGATTACAACAGTTATGCTAAACTGTACGGCTGTCATAATTAAAACTTCATCAGATAGCAAGAATGAATATTGGAGTCCCTGGTCATGGAGTCTCAGACGTAAACACCGGTGCATCGATTTTCATTTGGAACAGTATTTATTTAGAGGACCATAATAGTAGCGATGTAACCCAAACTTTGCTGGAGGTAAGGACATTAACACACACACAATTCCCACGTAACAGTTGGAAAAGAAAAGCGTTATTATTGATTTCCGGAACAGCGATTCGAAAACTGAATAAAAATTAAATGGTTTGTCTCGCGCCTGCTGTACGGAAGCGATAACTCCTTAATCCTTCGATAGCGGACGTCAGCGAGTTATAGTAAGAGCTACGAAACATAAGAAAATGATCGATGGTACGGTTGTTGGATAACCGAAATGTCGTTCCTGACACCGTTGGAGACACTTTTATTACTCCGTTATGAGATTTTACGGCCAGTCGGTAGAGAGGATGATGTGTCGTTGCATTGATGAAAGAGGGGTAGGGACAGGGGTGGAAAAGTGGTGGAACCAGACTGATTAATTGCCGTCTTGGCCTATGCACTTGCGTAACTCGCTTCTCACCAATGTAGTAAGTGTTTGGGGGGATTGAGAAGAACAAGGAAACCCTTCGATGATTTTTATTTTATTTTTTATTATAATCCATCACCCTCAATATATCAAAGCAATTCTGGGGGGAACCAGCAACGCGGAGAAGTAGTCTGGCTTCACTAGAACTCTTCCATTCTGTGTTTAGCTACTCCACAATATTATTTTATAACGCAGTCGCCATTGGTGTTACCTCTATATCCCGGAACATTCTCCATTCCATATTTTTTTAATTCTCAACAACTTTTCTCCCTCTCTGACTTCAGTAGTAGCTATATCATAAAAAGAGATAAATTGAAGGGGAGAAAAATAGTTTTACTGTACCGTTATTTCCTGCTGATTACCACAAATATTTTCAACTGACCATTGACGTCACATTTACGTAAACGTCACCCTCTGAGGGAACGGCAATCGTGTGTTCTTTTGTTACCTACCTCGAATACTGCAGCATCTTCTTTAACCATTAATGTTTCCATCATCTGGAACACGCGTAACTGTTTTAGATTTTTTGTAGAAGCGGGAATGGATTCATCCAGACACGGGCTCTCCAATGAACAAGAAGATAGGGAACAAATGGGGATTCGATTTTGAAATGCAGGCGACCAAGAAGTAAAGTCGAATGAAATTCTTAAAAGTTTAGCCACAAACGAGATAAGGCACACAGAAGGAATCCACGAAGGTCGTTTGGGAGTCCTGTGGTTTCCAGCGCTTTGAATTTAAGACGGAGGAGATGAAGGTTATTTCGTTTTTAGAGCACCCGAAGTTTGATGCCAAATGTACCTCAGGTATCGTGCGATCGCGGGAATAACAATATAGTTGCAGAGAGAAAGAGAATACGTAAAGTACAGCCTGAAGAAACAAACTAGCATGATCGAGAGATAGAGAAAGGACATAAAATGCAGACCTAAGCAAATAAGAGACCAAAAAAATGAAGCGGTCAAAGAGATAAACGATAATATGAAGCATAAAGGTCATCCACATATAACGCCACATTTAGGGACATTTTTACCCCTCCCTCCCTCCCTCCCTCCCACCTCATTGCAAAATTGAACCCCATAAAACTGCGTGACAAATTTAAGACATTCCATTATTTCTGCCTCTAAAAATCATTGAAACGAATGTTAAAAGCATTATTACTGAAAAAAACAAGTGGATTCGGTTTTCGAAACTTTAAAAGGTTTTCTATAGTACGTGGGGGTGTAAACTATGCATGAGTATGATGCATGAACGTAGTTAAAGAATTTTTCTAAGGAAAACCTCGGAAAAAATCGAAGTTTTCAATAATTTATTGTAAAAAAAATAGCAAACTGAATAAAAACCAATGAGAAATTTCTATTAACGATTACATTATAATCCAAAACTGATGTATTAAGCTTCTAGAACGACCATTTAATAAATCCAACTTCGGAACCGAATATTAGAATCCTTGCAGCCATTAAAGTATAATATTACAGTAAAAAACCTTCTTAAAATTTAAACACTTTTATATTTTGACTTAAAAGTACGCTGATGAAGTACCCGTAAAACATGCTCAGTAATGGAAACCGCCCCTTCGTGATAATAAAGCAGCTTCACAATTCTCTACTCCTTTGGAAAGGTTTGGATTCGATTTCTGTCATTCACTGGAGCAATTTTTAGTGACCTCTGCACTCTGGGTTGAGTTAAATTATCCCGGATGGAGATGTAGTGATTTTTTCTTAATTTTACATAGTGCAGACAGGTGCGTAAACGCACGCGTTATAGATATGTTACATTTCATTATATTGTACAAATTCTGGGGAACCAACTATAATTAATAGCTCATTTTTAATAATCACGAGACAGTATCCCATGGTAGTCCATCTTCATATATGGAGGTGGCACTGAGGATGAGGAGGTGGAAACCTCAATGAAATTGAAGGTATTTTTTGTTGCATAATTGGATTAAAAATCAAGAGTGTACCTATTAAAAGAAATTACTTGGGGCCTTTCAAAATATTGTGAATCAGGAGATAGAGCATATACACTGAGTGATCACTGAATTATGACCACCCTTATGAAAACTGAATGCGACCCGTTGACCCCGTGAGGTACGAGAGTGCGCAGTTAGTCGACCTACGTTGACAAGGTATCAGTGGTTCAGTAGGTAGTAAAATTCCGAACGTGATGGGCAAAAAGGAAGGATTTATCGGACTTTGATAAAGGACAGATTGTGGGAGCTCGACAAGCTGGTGCCTCGATTTCCCAAACGGCTGAACTGGTGGGGTGTTCGAGAGCCGACGTAGTTAAAGTGTACCAGGACTGGCGTCAAAATGGTCAAACAACGACCCGACGGCAAAACTGCAAAGGTCAGCGAAAGGTTGATGTTAAAGATCAGCGCAGGGTCCCACAACTCGAACAGGCGCAGCACTGTTGAAGAGTTGACTACCCAATACAACATGGGCCAACCCGGAACAATATCTGGCATGACCATGCGTCGCACGTATGGGCTATACCAGCAGACGACCCCCTACGGCATCCTCTCCTAACCAAGGTTCATCGGCGTAAAAGACTCGCCTGGTGCAAAGAGCATGCAAGTTTAGAAGACTGGAAGAAGGTGTGCTGGTCTGATGAGTCACGTTATTTACTCCACACCGTGGATGATCGTGTACGGATTTGGCGTCAACAATATGAGGCTCTTGATCCATCATGCATGGTATCAAAAGTGCAGGCAGGTAGAGGCGGTTGTATGGTTTCACTGGCAGGAACTTGGACCCCTGGTGCATGTGGAACAACGTATCACTGGTCTCCGCTATCGTCAACCGTTTGTTGACTGTGTACACCCTGCCATGTTACACTTTTTTTCCCGAATGGCGATGGTGTCTTCCAAGATGACAATGCGCCGAGCCATCGGGCGCTTGTTGTGCAGGTATGGTTTGAGGAACACAGTTCTCCGAACTCCCTCCGATATCAATCCTATAGAGCACTTGTGGGACACTATGGAAAGGCATATCAGGCGTCTGGATACACCAATCACCTGCACTGCTGACCGCATTACACACAGCTTGGTTGGCCATACCTCCCGAACGTTTCCGACATGTTGTTGAATCAATGCCACGTCGGATAGTTGCTGTACTGAGGGCAAAAGGAGGACCTACGAAGTATTAGGTAGGTGGTCATAATTCAGTGATCACTCAGTGTATATTGGTAACAAAATTAATGAATGCATACTGGAAGAAACAAAGCCCTTGACCCAGTATTCTTAGTTTACTAAAAGTTGATAGACTGGATTTCGGGTTTTCTGTGGAGCTTTTCTTCAGTACAAATGGGTGAGGGAGGAAAGGCGAATGGCTTTTTAGTAAAGCAGGATAGTGTGAACACCTCCAACACACCAAAGTGTATACAAAAAAAAAATAATAAGTAAATAATCTATTAAATTAATTTTAAAAATATCTTATACGATGTACATTGATGTGTTTGTATACGTCCAGATTATTATGTTTTTTTACCATCACCCTACAGTAAGGAGTTTGCCTTGGGTGGGTACAGGAGGCTACTTCAAAGGGCATTCTTGACAGTTAGTAAGCTACGACATGCTTTTTTCTGGTGTAGGCTCCTCGAATCCTTATCACTGCAGCATCCCGTTGTATGACATTCGTAGTTATCTGTCTCATCATCATCATCCAAGCGGCTACTGACATCCGTAACGAGAAAATGACATTAACACCTACACCCGAGTCCGGTGTAATCGATTCTGACAGCGACACCCGATCAACAGACGGAAAAAGACGATTAGGAATATGTCGGTCTGTGTGTCTGTAAAGAGAGTGATAAGATTCCTTTGTACCCATGGACCATTGGAGCACAGTGGTTCTCGTACAGCTTTGTTTTCGTGCCCGTCAGTTTTTTGTTTGAATTCACACGGCCCGCTTTTCCCACTTGTTTTCACAAATACGCTCTAATATTTCGCGAGGACGTGCAGATGTTAAAAGTACTCCATCAGCAGTGAGACGTACACGTGGATATTAAATAAACTTCAGTGAGAAGGGCTTTGCTAAAATAAATCCTTTCTGTTTTCGATACCAATTCCAGTGGGATTTATACACAGATAGAGCGCCTTTAGGCATGTTTACGTGTAGATAAGAAAATATCGATTTTAAGATGTTATGGAGAAATATAATGTAAGGAAAGAATTGGCTGTTTTTATGCCCCCTGTCCTCCCCATCCCAAGTTCTCCTGTTATGGAGAATTAGGTGAATATCGGTAGCAGAACAGTGGCTACAGCACTCACTGCCCTTTTGGAAAACGGATTCGATTATTCTGATATTCCAAAGGAAACCCGAGATTTTCTCTGATTGGACAAATACATATAAAATTACAGAATACTATACGGAGTTTAAAAATTGCCGGATTCTTGTTTTTCCGATTTGGTATCGACAAATCTTTTCAAAAGAATTAAATATAAAATTTTATGAAAATCCACCCCATACAAGTCGAGTTATTACATGCGGACGGACGTACTGAAAGCAATAGGCGCTTTATGCGTATGTACTGAAGCTCCTAAAAAACAGGTTGCAGGTATAGAAACGAAATTAGAAACTTTGTTACATAAACTGCAACCAATTGAGGATAACACGTTTCTTAGTCACTTCTTTTCAGCAAAAGCCATTTCATTAACGTGCTCGAAAGATTTAATTCAGTGAAGACTGCATTTCCACACTTCCAGTTCCACTTAATAATATGCGCGGCAGTATTTTAGCAAAAACAAGTTAATGAATATACGTTGTGCCTTCGATTTTTTTCTTAAATTAGTCGAATGTTTTTTTTTAATTGATTAATGGAAGTGAATAGTAAGTGCAGTTATCTACTCGTCAATTAATTACTAAGATTACAACTTTATAGAACACAAAATAAAAGTAACGTTTTTCGTCCTCTAAACTTTCACTTTAATTACAACTGTAGAATATTTATTATTCCTTTCTCTTTTTGTAAGTCTATTTTATCTTTCTCTTTACACTACACCACTTCCACAAGTCATGCACGAATAGTCCAAAGCTAACAATACTGCGTTAAAAGGTTAATCTATGAATTTATTTTTTCTATGCACATTTTATGAAAAAAAAAAAGTAATAATTATTGCCGGATTTCTATCTGTTCGATTTTAATGAAATTTGGGACGGCTCGATAAATATTTTAAAAGAACTAAATATAAAATTTCATGAGATTTGTCCCCCTGGGAGTCGATTTTTTGCATGCGGACGGATGGACGGACATGGTGAAGACAAATAGACGCTTACCATATATAATAAGTTAATTGATATTAATTGAAATGTGCCCTTCTGAAATTTATAATTTTTTAAATTTACAATTAAAGTTTACTGTTAAAAAAATATATTATTCGTGCTCAGTTTGGCTTTATATCTTTATTACATTTATAAACATTTTCACAAAAACTTCCCCTTTCTTTTCGTTATATTTATATACTAATACCATCTAATATAATGTATGTTGCTGAATTTTGAATTGTTTATTTTTATGAACTACGATTTAAAAATATTTACATTTAATTATATTCTATAATTCAGACTTTGCACTAATTTGGATTTCTACAGTTAGTGTGAGGTTCTACTGTATTGACTGTCTTGTATTTTGATTTGCGTTGTTTAAAAAGGAAAAGCTCAGATTCTTCCGCCTTCCCTGGTGCATGGGAAACAACGTCATGAAGTGGATTGATCATTAGTGAAGTTTGGAGGATTTCATAAACTTAGGTAAACGATCGCCAGACTTTTTTAACATCAGTTAGGCTTACTCTGAAGCTGGATTCGCCATATTGAATGTCTGTGAAGTTGTCTGTAGTTTGGGTTCGTTCCTTCCTCTAATAGTCTACTGCTGATCGTATAATCCAATTAGCATTTCTCTGGAATTAATCGTAAAATCCAATTAGCAACGAAGTCCTAATAAAACAAGGACGTACGTACTATCTTGATCGTGATAGAATGTGATCCTTTTCTGTATAAAACTGAATTTTGGGCTGTCAGCCCTTCACCAATAAATCCTTCACCCATAAATTTTGCGCAACCGCAGCATTCAACATAATTTTGATACTGGTGCCCACTTGTAACAATTCCACGCAACTTAAGATGATATTAAATGTCCTTTAATATAAATAAAATGTATTAAGAAAAAGCAATTGTAAAAATGCCACTGTTATGAGGGTTGGTCGATAAGTTCGTAATTTAACCATGAAAGAAAATAATAGTAAAAATATTAATACTGTATTTATTTTTCCCATAATCTCCTCTAACCCTTTTTTACAGCGATCCTTCGATATTGTTATATCTTGGCTGTATCTTGAACTCCAACCAAAATTCAACAGCACCAATCTTAAATTTCATTCACTTCAGGTAATTTTTCATTAATCTGAATGAATGCAAGTCGGAGAGCAATTGGAAATAAGCGCAATGTGGCAACGATTCAAAGCCTGAAATTTTCCAGATGATATGTGACCATTGCTTTTCCTTAAAAAGTTGAGATAACTCAATGGACCACCACTCTCTACAATGCGAGATGTTTGCTGTCTTTTTAACAGCGTAAATTGATCTTATTCACCTCAAAGGAAAATTTATGGTGAGAGAACGATTACAGTCCTGAAGAACATGCCAGGGGATGGTATAAACTTAAAAGATACATTTTCGAAGTTGAAGGTATTATGGAACTTTTAATTTTTCTTACATTTCCGACACGTTTTAGGGCTTCTCGGAATGGCAAGTGATTCTCACGATGATGATTAGATGGTCTGACGGAAAAGCGAGGCCATGGGTCGTTTCCAGCTGGCAGAGCGCATTGGTGAAAGCCAGGTCAAACAAGTGCTTCTGGTTGGTTTAGAATTTCTTTTTGTTTCAGGTTTAATGTTCCGAGGAGGGTTGTGAGTCTGGCCTTCAGCGAAGCTAGGATTGATGGCACATTGAAATCTTCACATACGATTTGGATGGCTGATGGATGAAAGTCCTCGAGAAGCCAATTACTGATTTCCTCTATACAATCCATTGAAGGGGATGGAGGCATGTTGGCTACTATAGTATCTATCACTATGGGGCAATAGTTGACAGAGAGGATCACTTCTACGGATATAGTTAAAGGTAGGAGGCAGAGTGGACATAGGTAAACCGCTCAGAATTATAGATGACTGCCCCTCCCCCTCGCCGATCAGTAAGAGTAGTGGAGTGCATGTTGTATCCTGCTGGAGTAACAAAGAGCGTGTTTTGTGATGAGTCAAGCTCAGTCTCTGCCAGGCAGAGGATGTCGACTGACTTGGATTGTGGAATCTCTTCTAAGGTGTCCTACATATTCAAGACTTCTTTGGAATAGAACTGGAATGTTTTCATTGCTTTGATTTTTAATTTATGTCAGGATGAATTGATGGACCCCTGTTTCTCCTACAGTCACAAATCTCCTAATAAAATCAACTTGGCTATCATCAGACATGTGTATATGATTTATCTATGAGCACTTGACCCTTTCTCACTTGTGGTTAGCCTTCAGAAGTTTTGGAATCCATTTCGATGAAAGTGTTATGTTTAAAATATTGCTTGAAACAGCCTAAATTCCTTCGTACTGTATGATACCAAACTACCAAACACGTTATATATCTTTAGCGGTTCTTCGGTCTGAAAGCAAAATATCATGTATCAGATCAATGATTTTGGAGTCAACAATTGAGGTCACCACTTTTTGAATTGCCATCAGTGTTGTCTCTTCCACCGATAAATTCTTCAAGACTGTTCTTTTAAAAAATAGTATTGACAAGAATTCTTTCTTATACATCCTATGAAGCTCAGAACTCAAACTGATGTACTAAATGTTTCCAAAATGCTTCACTTTTGAAATTGTTTTGGATAAAAAAGAAAATAATATATCATTATTTTATCTTGCAATTTTGGACTTAGATTAAATTACAAAAGCTTATATTTAATTAAAATAACTTTGGGAATCTTTATTTTTCAATAAAGATTCCCAAAATCTTTATTGGAAAATACAAGGTAATTTCTGAATTTCTGAAGCACTTTTTAATGTGCTTAAAAATGATGGGTGAAACTGCTTTCGATGGGTGTTTCTGAAGCACGAGGAAGGGCGAATGTAATTAGCTTTCTTTAATGCAGGTTTTAATTGCTCTTACAAGTTTCAACAATCAGAGAAACTGCTCCAAACGGCGGCCTCAAACTTGGCAACACAATCCCATCGATGCGTTCATAAATACCACACGATTTCTGAATTGAACATGCATTCTGAATTTGGAAAACCAAGTCTTTTGGCGTTTCACATGCATTTCTTACACTAGAATCTTCAGTTGGTTCCGTAAAAAGAACTTCAACGGATTCAAGTCAGAGGGCTGCACCAGTCATAACAAGAGATCGTAATTCTCTACCAATTTCTCATGGTATATCGCAGTGAGATGGTTATGCGCCACCTGAGGGAACTATTTTGCTGGAACCACATGTACCGGCAAATAATAAAAAAAGTTTCAGCATGGTTTCGTGAAGTAGAACATGAGGAATCTTGCCTGGCTAATCTTGTAAATTACTATGACGAGATTATAAAGCAGTTTGGGTGCAAGAAGCAACTTTGAGATGTTATGTATATATATCTGGCTTTATTAAGGCCATTGATATGGTTCCTCATGAGAGATTATTGTAGAAATTAGAGCAGGTTGGTATAAGAGGAAGGATCACCAGTAGAGTAGGGATTTTTTTTGAAGGACAGAAACCAGCGGGTGGTCATAAATCTATATTCTTCAGGATGGACTGAAGAGCAATGGGATCCCTCGGGGATCAGTGATCGGAACTCACTCGTTTCTTATTTTCTTAAATGATATTGATGAAGGGATACAGTGGAAGCTATGAAGTTTGGTATGACTTAAAGGTTGGGAGAGTGTTTAACAATCAGAACTAGGTTATGCTGCTTCAAAGGATTTGGACCGTTGGCAAGTATATATGCTCTTAGAACTGGCAGGCAAGTTTAATGTTACCAAATGCAAAGTATCGCACTGGCGGAACAGAAATTAAGTAGTATTTTAAGAGCTTAATGGAATGGGAATTGAAGGATATCCAGGATGAGAGAGACTTTGGAATTGCAATATAGAAGGATATGAAGTTCAGCATAGTGTTCTAGCTATGATTTATCGGTGTTTTTCGAGTAGGGAGGAGGTAATTTTCTCCGTTCTGTAAGACGATGTGCGACCACACTTGGAATATTACATCCAGGTAGGGTAGCCCCATCTGAAGAAAGATATACAACTTCTAGAAAAGGTACAAAGAAGGGTTACTAGATTGGTGAAGACCACACAAACGTTATCCCTGTGAGGGACGGCTTAAAAGATGTTTTCTGCAGAGCTTAGCAACTGGACATCTTTGGGGGAGGATTTGATTGGAACATATAAGGCCCTGGGGGGGTTAGCAAAATGAATGAGGGAGGAATATTCTCACTTGTGAGTGATATAAGAACCAGAGGGGTCACAACTATAAAATCTTAGCGAATAACTGTAGACCAGATCTTTTGACGTTTACTTCCGATCATCATGTTATGAGAGTTGAAATAAGTTGCTGCATGGATGTTCGAAGTGAGAGCTTGGCAGAATTGGACAGGCGATGGGGATAATATGACTTTTTTGGCATATACAGAATAAGTTCGCTTCCTTGCATCATTATTGCCATTTTAATACTAATACTAATGCCAATGTGTCTTCATCAGTGAACAACACATTGCAGAGAAAAGAAGTGGTCCTCAACAGGTCGCTGGAGATACCACTGGGCGAACCTATACAACATCTATAGTCGTCTACATTCAAGTACTGTATTTGCGTCTTTAGCGCATTAAAAGGGTGAGGCTATTAATCGTGTAACATTCACCACACAACAGGTAAATGACTGGCCCCTACAGTACATTGCTCGCAGTTGTGCCAGTCAATGGTAACCCAAAATGTCTTCTTTTAAAACCGGTGTGCGAACACTCCTCGACTATCCTTGCATGATGCATATGCACCTCCATGAGCAGAGTTCTTCAAAACTGTGCTCGCGGAGGCGTCTGTCAATACTCCGGAGTCGATGGAAACTGCATCGCTCCAAATATGGAGTGATGCAGTTTCTATCTATTTGGGAACTGTTCTTGGTACACCTATGCGGCTGCTCGTCCGTTAACCGCGCATTACGGCACTAAATGCATGTCGCTCAAATAAGAAAATGTGTAGATGTTCAAGGCATAATCACTATCTCGAGTTGGCCAAGAGTACACAATGTGAACACTACAAACGTTCACTGAAGGAAATCTGTCGGAAGATTGAAATATGTACGATGCAGTGGCTACGAATGACACTCTGCATGACACTTGCTACCGGTGACTTAGAATGTGTTTTGATAGGCGTTTCATGCTACAACCGTAACTTCTTGTTACTTTTAATAATCTTGTCGGTTAGAATCTCCCATGACGATGAGCAAAGCTTCCTTTTTGATACCCCTTATACAATGGGTATCAAAAAAGAATAACTTTGCATAAAGGTCAACTCGAGTCATGTCATTAAATTAGTTTGATTGATTGGTTGTTGTAGGATTTTAGGCGCATCAGTAACTTAGACCATATTGCGCAGTACATAATGTCTGTAAATTGCGCATATTCTGCGATCGATTTGCTGTTTGCCGTAGGAAGAGGCCTAGTTTCCGGGAGAAAAAACCATGCCACATTCGCCTGAGGCTGAATAACTCAACTACGTTGTGGAAAAGACCCATAAAAATTCATTGTTTCATTAAAAGGATTCGAATTCAGGTTTTTTCCATCCGATGTGGAGATAGACGGTGATTATACCAACTGTTACGCACAAGGGCCATTAAATAAGATAATGAAACTAAGAAACCTGAAAGTCATCTCCAGTACGAACATAAATCAAAATATACATACCGGAATTTCCTTTCGAAAGTAAGATCCATCTCAAAGGAAACTAGGCCCATGAAAACTTCCAAATAGTACATACTAAAAACAAAAGTGGACTAATTCAGAGAACATTTTAAAAATTTTCCCACAGTAACAAACGAAGCCATCCTTTTTGAAGAGAGAAACAAGCAAGTAAGGATTAGGCCGAACCGAAGCGAGACGATCATTTGGGAAACCAAAAACAAAACTACCTTAAATGGGTAAACAGTGAAGCTGCATGAGGATTTTTTATAGCCATGGGTAAAAATATGGAAGAAAAAGAATATCAAAAACGAAAAAAATCGAAGAAAGAGAATAGAAGAGTACTCCCTCACCCTTGTTTCCTAATAGTTTAGGACATGAAATAAAGGCGAGAAAAAGAGATTGAAAACAAAAATCACGTGACTACCCGACCTCTTAGTCGAGGTCCTGGATATCGAATCTAAGTTTGAAAGGTCGAGCGACGCAGACTCGTTCTTCATCATATGAAAAGTATTATCAGAAGAAAGATATTGAAGGTTCCATTCCTCAGACAGGATTACAGAACATTAACAGACCTTTTAGGTAACCTAATTGCTAAAGTTGGAGAACATTTACCTTTTGAACTTCGAATCCTGCTTATGAATCGCTCTAAAAGTCTTGTTGCTATAGTATCACTTTGTTGCTTGATTGATTAGTATATTAAATTATCATTTAATGATTCTTGATCAAAATGTTGAATAACGTTCGGTTTTCAACCCGCACTATAGTTTTTATTGAAATTAGTTACTTGTAGACTAGTACCATGGATGGATTAAGGGTAGATGGACAAGTTTCTCCAAACCTCGAGCAATATATGTTCCTGGAAAAGCATAGGATTCAACTCAGCAGGTATGTTAAAAGAATAAAGTTGTGTGGATTAAATGTGTTACAATATGGATGGAGTCAAGCTGAAATAGGCACTACTCAATTCCAACTTGCCTATGAGAAGGATCCGCGTGAATTCTTTTATACAAAATAAATGGATAAAAATCTATTTTCTTTTTTCTAAATTTATGCATTCTTCCTTGCTAAGTCGTCCAAATTTTTCTTGTTTCCTAAACCTTTTATTTCATTGATTTTCTTCATTTCTGATCTGTGTGATACACAAAATTGTTGCGCATTCACCAAATTATCTCATACAGAGAATAGTCATGCAGCGAACTGCCTTACAACGAATTGTATTTCAATGAATTGACGTGGACCCGATACAGATGCCGTTTTATCCATTTTAACAATTGCGATCACATGTCAAACGATGCGCATGCAGTAACGCATAAGAATGAATTCAAATCCTTCTTTTCCTGCTACGCTACACGAATGGAACATTCTTCGCACGTTGCCAGTGAGTGGAACTAGCTTGGGTGTGGAGGTTATATTCATGTGTTCTTATTACATTCACCTGGTTGACCACTTACTATAAGAAATCTCATGGAAGACTACTGTAGAAATTGGGGCAGTGTGGTATTAAGGGTAAGTTGCTACAGTGGATAAAAGGGTGGTTGAGTGGGAGAAGATGGAATGGTAATCAATGGATGCTGCTCTTCGTGGAATAATGTTATTAGTGGAGTCCCACAGCGTTTGGTGAATACTCACCAAAGTATTCTGCGAACAAATCACAAAATTTGTTCTATTTTTACTTTTGTGTACTACGTTGCATTCTTTTATTTAAAATGGTTTTTCTTTTAAAAAAACATAAAACAGTTGATTAGTTTTGTCACCCTAAATATTCTCTTTAGCATATGATTTTTGATCACTTTTTTGCCATCATATTTTAAAACACATGAAACGAAAGCAAAACTATTCTTTACCGTCAAACGCGACTGCTGTTTGAACCGTCAGCGATGTGCAATTTGAAACAAACTAATCGAAAGCTCTTCGGATCAACCACGAAGTTTAGAATGAAAGAGACAGACCTGATGTCTCTAGTAGAGCTAATTCGTTGTATCAAAGGATTAGCTCTGCTAGAGGGATCCTCTAATTCCTCTCTTGACACAACTAGGTGCTGTAAGAATCCATCCACGTTTTCTGCAGTTAGATAGATGTGCCTCAAATATATTGTCTGGTAAGATGTTTAAAAGTAACAGTGAAGTATAAGGTAGATTCTTGTGAAAGCCGATTAGACAGCTCGATTAGTTACTAACTAAAGCCGGCACAGAAACAAATAATGTCTATTCGCTTTAGTCGTACATCGCGAGAATATCTTCCTTATTTTCTTTTATTCCTCTTAAATCTCTTATGGACTTCCTCTCTCTTTTCTGCCGATTGTTTACCAAGTATCTCAAAGTATTCTGCGAACGGTCTTTTTTGGAATTTAACTTAAAATGGAGTTTCTGAAACAGTTTTTTTTTCCGTGGGTTTTGACCTATCCTGAATTGATAAAGTTTAGATGAATTAAAGCGAATCATAGAATATTGGTGGAGAAGTATTTATTTTTGATTTTGTTGTACATTTGTGTATCTTGGCAACTTGTTTAAAGGTGTAGTGACCTTATTATGCAATTCACTATGGAAGCACCGTTTTATTTCCCCTTGTTGACTCTGAATTCGCCAAATGCCTTTATTAAATTTTCTCTTTTTAAAAAATTAGCCATCTTTCAAAAATAAGTAATTTCACGTTTCATTTCTGTAAGGTATAAGATGATAAGCAGAGCTTGTTAATGTGTTATTATACTTAGTATAGGGAAGCGTGGGGCATAGTGAAGCAAATGTTTTCATTCCTTTGGAATAAATAACAGACTAATCGTGCCCCAATGACTAATAGTTTAGCCATCTGCTGAAGTCAGATATTATGTCAGATATATTTGTCTCCTGTTTATATTCTGCAAGTGATAGAATTCTTCTATCACTTTCAGAAAAAGACCGACTGGTTCACAAAGGACCATTTTATGTTGGAGCACTATGAAATATTTAATTATGGCAAAAACCAAACTGTATTATTGTAAATATCAAGATATTTATTACAGTTTGATATTTTCTAGGAAAAAAAAACAGATTTTTTTCTTCATTAAAGAAATGATGGGAACTGAAGATGACTATAAAGTCAGCTTTATAAGAAAAAATGCAACATGGTTAATTGGTTCATAAAATCAGAAATCAAAGATCGAGCATTAGTCACATTGAGAAAAGGAAAGTCAAATGGAAGTCAATTATTCTGAAGCCAACATTCTATGGACAAAACCAAATAACAGAATTGCTGTTTGTCTTGTGATATTGATTTCTCACTTATAAGCTTAAAGCGGAGACTGAGTGTTAAAAATCTTAATTCTAAACCTAATTGATCATTAAAATATGTAAGTGACAGGGCTTCAAATTTGATCCAGTCGAGGTTTAAATTGACATTTTAAGCAGTAGTGGTAGTAGTAGAGTTTTAGGAGCATCAGCGACTAAGGCCATGTCTATATGTCTGTAAATTGCGTATGTTCTGCTCGACTGTGAGTTTTATAAACAAAATCCGAGTTTCCGGGAGAAAAAACCATGCTATCCTCAACTGAGACTGACTAACTCAGCCACGTTGTGAAAAAGGCTCATAAAAATTCCTCACGTGATTGACGGGACTCGAACTTCGGTCTTTTCCACTCGGTGTGGGAAGGACTGTGATTCTGTCGACTGTGCTACCCACCAGGATTCCCCCACGTCATTTGTTTTATCATACCTCATGGTGTGGTAAAAAGAAACACGTGATAATGTTTTTTTTATTCGTATATTTAGGATCCTTGTCTGAACTGAGAAACATACGGGCACCAGGAGCTGCTTTATCATAAAGCATGTTTCACAGAAAATATTAATCCAAGAAAACGTTAAATATTACGCTCAGTAAGATAACCAACTTTATTTTTAATTATGTACATTGTCAACAAATGTAAAGGCGGCTTCTCTGTAAAGTTCCAAAGCTATACGGGAAAGCTCGTTGTTCAAATGACTATACCGTATAATAACAGTTAACTGCATTTGTGGAAATGGAAGGGATAAAAAAAATCCTCTTGACCTTTTGGATGATTAATTATCTTTAGAAGAGAACAATAAAAATAATGTGCTGATATTTTCTTTAGAAATATGAAAAATTTAAGTGCAATGTAACAGAATAAGCATTAAGCCGTGTAATTTACTTATATTACTAAGCGTACTGAGTTGATTCAGATGTGTGATTTTTGTCCAGAACACAGGTGGTCTGCTCGTTTTTATTCCTGTTAGAACGTTGCCTGCCAGGGATACATTCCGGATGTATTTGTTCTTAATTAAAGTGCGCATTTGGGTAGAAAAAGATAACGAATTCTTTATCACAAGCTTGGAAAGCCTGAATTCATAAAAAAAAATCCTATTTTCTAATATTATTTCGTTCATTCTCAGCAGCTAACAGTGAGACGGAGAAATATGCGCTTCATGGGTTTTAGCCATACGGCATTTGTTCCCTTTTTTTTCAGGAAAACGTATTAAATTACATTTTATTTCGGTCTCCATGGAAACCTTATCTTTTCTTCTCTGTGTTGGAAAATATAACCTGTGGTGGTGCTGACTGAAAGATAAATGATAATTTTTCTTATATATATTAATTATTTCGTAGTAAATAATTGGTTCCGTAATTATTACTAGTCCAGGAACGTTTAAATTAGAGACCAAAAAAAAGTCTTATCGATTTTAAAATGATGGTGCTCTTTTGTTTAGCATCCTGATATCAAATCGTAAGTTTCTTTTTTTTTGTTGTTGTTTCTTTGTTACTTTTTTAGATATTTCCTGATTTTATCCTTAGGGTGAGCGGTTGATCCCAAAATACGTAAGGCATGGATAAAGCTAAGGAATATTCACCTGCATCAGAGGAATGGCGAGCTGGCTTCAGTACACAATGCCGAGTAAATTCCGTTGAAGTCACAAAGGTCTAAACTGCTTATAGAAAAGAGAAAGAGGAGGAGGAAGATCGGCCATTCGGGATTTGTAGTTCCATTAGCCGTTGTAAACACAGAAGTGTAAATTACGATGAAAGCTTTTAGTACCCCACTTAATTACTTCTGTCGTACTTTTGTGCAATACGTGAAGCTGAGTTCCAGGCACAGAAGCCTATTTGTGGGAAGTAAGTAGATAACATGGTACAGTTAAGGAGCCGGTAAGGTAAAAGAATGTTTCTTTGAAGGATTTTTTTTTCGTTCTTCTATACGAAAGAGGAAAGACTCATTGATATTGAAAGACTCATTGTTGATGATGATTTAGATGAACTTTTCAAATATTGACTGAAGCGCTCTCTGAAGGACTTCGCTGCTGAATCACAAGAAGAGTCCTCTTAAGTCATTGAAGAATTGGATTTAATAAGAGTTTTAGGACTGATTACACAGTTAATTTTAACCGTTTAATCTTTGTGATGACTTCTGTTCTTAAAACAAAGTGAATATGAATGTTCCGAGATGAAATTTTTTAGGCTTAATTTTAATCGTATGAAAATTATAGGCCGATTTGGAATAACTTCAAGTAAAATTTCATTAGTTTTTTCTTTTTCTCTATGCTACCAACTAAAGAGGATATGGATGAAACGCTTAGTAAGAATGTTCTTATATTAGAATTATGCCATTGACAAGTTATGTCATTCGGTTGCACTGCTTTAGTTGCTGAACATTTATGATAATTTTCATTGTTTACATTGTCATCAATGTTCAGTAATTAAAGCAGTGCAACAAAAGCAGTGAAGCAGAAATTACTTCATGTATTCTATTTCTCATATAATCGCCACGAACATTCAATCATCTCTCTTAACTTTTGATGAGATTTTCGAAAACCTCTTGCAAAAATGTGACACGATATTTTTGACCGATCCCCCATCAGGAGAAGGATCTTTCAGGGAGATGTCTGAGCCCACTGTGGTTCCATCTAGCACTCATCTCACTATCCACCATGCTCAACAGCAAGTACGGATATATACCCTCAAAGAAGGAAGGAGCAACCTGTACACCCTCTCCTACCTAATATACAGGGATGGCATCAAGCTCTGCGTGACAACCGAGAAGCAACTCTAACAGCTACTCCGGATCACCGAAGGATTCTGCAATGGACAGCAAAGAATTCAGCCGATTTCATCAGGGAAAATTAGTCGGCCGAAACTCCCATCTGAAGACAGATAGAGATCGAAGCCATGACAAGGGGACAGACATACAAATACCTGGAGATCCGACTGTATCGACAATTTTCTGCAACAATTTAAGTAACAACTTAAATGTTACAAATTGTTACAGTTTCTACTAAATAATCAGCAGTGACTGAGGTTTATGGACGACTAGTCCGTTCTTCATCCTGAAAATTGCTTCTTCCCATAAAAGTCCCTCGCATCATTAAAGGGATTGGAGCCCGCACCTTTTCCACCCAGTGTGGGTTTGACTGTGATTGTAACTACTGTGCTACGCGGAATATTTCACTGTGCACAGTCATAATTTCTTTGTAGACTTTTTACTGACCTCTTTCCTTTGTCTCAAAAAGAAACGGATGACCCCTTTAACTTCTTTTGTGTACGCTTATGCGCATTTTGCCAACCAATTAGCATCCTAGACGAACCATGCCATCGGCATCCCTCTTCTTCCCCCCCCCCCAAACCCTGAAGAAAGGCTGAGGTTTTTTTCGCCCTAGTTAGTTTATATACTCCGACCACCCCTCATAGTATATGTGCTATTTTGCTTTGTGTAATTTGGTATTTTAGGGGTGAACGATGAAAAACTCGCAAGAGATTAGGCTATGATATCTGATCTGTTTAATAAACTGCTGGAAAAATTGCTGAATATCTTCCAGATGACAACAGAACAGAATGTGTGTTTGCTATTCAGCCCATAATGAAAGAAAGCCACCACAAATCTGATTTATTCGCTGTACTTCACCAGAAATTGCTGAAATTGGCTCTTCCGAGAACTAATCCTTGAGGTAATTAGAAATATTTCCTTCTACAAATAAAATTCGAGAGATAAGTACACCGATGTGTGAATAATTGGATAACTTTTCCTCCCAGCTTATTAGTATTCTGTAGGGAGTTGTTTACTCTCTCTCTCTCTCTCTCTCTCTCTCTCTCTCTCTCTCTCTCTCTCTCTCTCTCTCTCTCTCTCCAGGCTTTGAATGGATGGCTGATATGATTTACGAGAAAATAAAGTTGCCCTGATGTAAACAGATAACAACCTTCGCACTACGGGGAGAACATCGAGATTGATCACGGCCCGTGTAGAATTGCATGTTTATGATCCTTACATGCTTAATGAATTGCCTCCAGATGGCAGTGTTATCCCCGTGAAATTTTATCGAAATTAAAGGAAATAAGAAGTGTTAATCATTCTCATGACCTCCATTATTTAACCGATTTTTCACCTCGGCTGTGCCAAGAATAAATTTACTTCACGTTTTTCCTTATTTCTTCAGTGGCAGAAGCGATAATAAATTATTCGTTAATTTTGATTTATAGGGCAAATAACTTTAAGGAAACGAACAGGCGGCTTTACATCAAGGACCTGAACTCCAGCTTTCTCTGCTGCACACTTAATCTGTGATTGAAGATCGGTATTTACTTTTCATATTTGTTATTACCCTGTGCCTCTGCAAACGCACACAAAAGTTGCTTAAATGCGTATTCATTATATATATATTAATTTTAAAAATTACAAAATCAAATTATAAATATATTCAAAACTTAGAGTGAGGCGCAGCAGATTCAAGATGGCAGGTCGCCACGGTGGCTTAACGCTTTTTAATGAAACCGGGTATTCTTCCATTATTATTCTTTAGTTTTCTGTGTGCCCATATGAAACACTTCGTGCATTGTCTGATCACTGCGCAAGATATTATTTGAACGAACTGCTATTTAATTCCGTCTCGGGTCACATTAATCATAGATTATTAACTACGCAATTACACGACAGTTCAAATTGCGCTAAATATTTCTATAATAATGATTTTAATTTCTAGCGTAATATTAAAAAGAATGGTACACACTAACAACCCTCACATAGCAGAAGAGTTAGAAGCCAATATCGAATCAGAAATACAAAGGTAACTGTTCAAGCACTAGGTGAAGTCATATAGTACATGGTGAAAAGGGTTCTTACTTGTATTCGGGAAGGACATTTTCAACATTTATTGCAATCTCTATAATAATAGATAACATCCATAACTGCTGGTAAAAGAAGTTCACTTGTACATATAAGCACCTATCAGGACAGTTCATCAGGATGAGAAGCCACCCAGAGACAATCCCACAGTTTCTTGCTCAAGGAATCACATATCTGAAGGCTAAGGACTAGGATACAAGAAACCCGGTGAAATACAGGCCGGTCATCCGTCTCCCAACAGTGTTCAAGATACTGAACGCTGTTGGGAGGCGCAACAGTGTTCAACCTACATAACCAAGAAGATATCAGACCATTTAGAGCCAGAACGTCGTGGCCGAGCAGCAGAAGGGAGGGATGCAAGCAGATGAGCAAAGGATTCAAGGAGAAATTGATGCCACAGTTATAGAGCAAGCCTACAAGAAGCTCCGCAACCTGTACACTGCTTACATCGACTACCACAAGTCTTCGACGCTGTGCCTTATAGCTAGTTAACAGAGACACCGAACCTCTAAAAATTCAACTCGATCACATTCAGACCGATCCTCCATCAGGAGAAGAATCTTTCAGGGAGATACTCTGAGCCCACTGTGGTTCCATCTAGCACCCAACTCGCTATCCACTATGCTCAACAACAGCAAGTACGGATATATACAATATATACCCTCAAAGAAGGAAGGAGAAACTTGTACACCCTCTCTTATCTGAGGTATATGGATGGCATCAAGCTCTGTGCGATAACCGAGAAGCAACTCTAATAGCTACTCCGGATCACCGAAGAATTCAGCAATGGACATCAGGATGGAATTTGGACTAGACAAATGCAAGATCCACGGACTGCATCAGGGAAAATTAGTCGGCCGAAACTACTTCCAGCTGCAGACAGGTGTAGCCATGACGGTGGAAAGACCTACAAATACCTGGAGATGGTACAGGTTCAGTAATTAGAGCACAAGGAGACAAAGACCAGCGTGACCGAAAAATACCATCAGAGACTAAGAACACTACTTAAATCAAAGCTAAACAGAGGGAACACAGTTAAAGCCATAAATACCTTTGCAGTCCCAGTGCTGGCACACTCCTTCGGAATCGTAGATTAAACTAACACCGAGTTGGAGGATATCACGAGAAAGACAAGATGCTGCCGATGCTAACCGAAGTCGGCAGTGGAGAGAATGACCATAGTTCCGAAAGAAGGAGCGTGACAGACGTCATCGAGTAACTGAAGAAAGTGATTGAAACCCGAAGGATTACTTCCAGAAAAAACATAACGCCACTTTGCGAGGCCATAAGGAAGATGGAGAAGTGGCATAGGAACACCGAATATAAGTAAGGAGGACCCTCCTCCCCCTCCTGTTCTATTCTATGGAACATGCAGATGATACGTTAAGATGCTGCCCTTGCTTTTTTTCCGTGAACATCCCTGATATTTTTGTCAAGCAGAAATAGAAATCGTTAAATATGATTGCCCGGTTCTCGCCCCCCCCCCCATAGTTACAGCAAAAAACACGCTTTTAATTTTCCCACTTTGCCAAATCCTCAATTCGTGGTAACTGAGTACAAATAATATGCACATTTAATAATGTTGTATTCTATAGAAGATTGAGGAATAATTATTTATTTATGAAATTTTTTAGAAATATTCTTTCGAAGGTTTTCTTTCTTCTAAAGTTTTTGTTGTTCAAAAATACGTAACAGAAATTGTCAGAGGGTGATCCATACACTTCCTTTGCTTTCGCTTAAACATTTTAACGATACACTGATAAGCAAAGCAAAATATACGCAATATATACGCCGATAAAATGTACGCGCATTCTCACTACAACTGTCTTTCTGTTATTGAAAGAGAGCTGTGTGAGCAGACAGAGGAGTTGAGCGCGTTATATCCCTTTCCATCAACATTACTGCCACACGAAACGTTGCCTTTTTGTAATAAAACAGATCGTTGTCATATGTGCTTTCCTAAATTGCAGTATGCTTTACACAAAAACCAGTATATATATATATATATATATATATATATATATATATATATAACATCGCAATCCTCTGTGTATGTACACCGAAAGGACAGAATTCATGGAACACCTGGTTACTGGACAAAGTGACTCTCACTCCTCTCGCTAGTGTACGAACCCCCCGCTTGGTGGTATACAGGTAAACTGCATTCACGTAGACGGTAATTCGATGTCAGTATGGATAAACGTCGTGAGTTAACCGACTTTGAAAGAGAGATGATAGTGGGTGGTCGACGCATGGGAAACTTTAAACTCTATCGCGGAAGTGATACAGAAATTGCACTATCCCCATTGGACAGTATCAAGATTGTATCGGGAATACGCCATTTCCGGAATAGCATCTCCTGTCCGATGAGTCCCATTTCCAGTTATTTCGAGGGACGAGAGGGTGCATATCTGGAGAAAACTGCACGAAGCTATGCACCCGTCATGTCAACAAGGAACTGTTTAGGTAGGTGGACAGTCGGTAATGGTCTGGGGGCGTGTTCAACTGGCACACGTTGGTACGTCTAGACGCATCTCTGAACGGCCCAGGGTACGTATCCATCATTACAGACTATCTGCATCCCTTCATGGTCATCGTGCAACCACAAGGGAATGGACTCTTCCAGCAGGACAACGCGCCTCTTCACAGAACTCCCCATTCACCGGACATGAATCCTGTGGAGCGTCTTTGGGATGCTGTGGAAAGTTCCGTTCGAGCTTTGGATCCTCCATCCAGGAATTCAATGGAATTATGGACAGCGGTGCGGATGGAAGTGGAGAGCTTTCGCGATTCTAAGTTGTTTGTAGGAAATAAAATCGGCAAGCAGTGAGCACTTCAATAAATAAAGAAGTCCCATTGGCGTATCTGGCCCGATAATCGAATGTACGAACGTAAAAAGGAACTTAAAAGCTTTTAAAATAGCTCAAAGGATTTTTTACCGTTTAGTTTTTTCTCCCGTTGCCATTTTTTGAATATCTTAGTCGTGGCATCCCCTAAAAGTATTCCCGTTGTTCTCTGTAGTGAGTTTACTAGTTAGCCTCGTTTATATCTTTGTTTCTCCACATTTCTTCATTTTCTCCTCGTTTCTGGTATTTTTGTTATTTTTAATGGCAACGTCTAACGCTCTTTTCCATTGCAAATAATCTTTTGAAGGCTAATAGTGGTTTGCTCGCCAAACTGGTAACAGCAGCAGCAGCCACTGGTGGGACTGCGCTGTTGCGTCGCATCCCGAGACATTAGAAACTTGGCGGGTTGCCAAGAATGTTAAAATGTGGAGAAATCACATTTTCTCTCATTGTTTCTCTCGCGGAAGAGGTCGTTAGTCAGTGCAAAGAATTTTCTGCCATACCAGCTTATTTTATTGAGGTGCGAGATTAAGAATATGAATAGCTTCTTTTGTTTGTCAAAGAGGGACTAAGAAATGGTCTAGAATAACGAACGAGGCTGTCGCTGGAAATTAAACTAATGAATTCAGGGCCGGGCACCTTTTCGAACAGACTGTTTTGGGCTGGTGAGCTGGAATATCATTCGATATGCAGTTGGCTTATTAAAAGAGAATGTTGTTGAGATCTTTGCACTTGTTCCTACCTTTACATTAATAGCAGATGAAGTGTGCTCGCTGTATTTGCTAAATAAAGCGAAACGGTCGAGGATGCTGCGCATTTATCGTTCCTGCGAAATCGGCTGTTAACCCGACGAAGCGTGCATTTATTTCTGCAAGGATCAGTCAAACGAAAATGGGACAAGGCACAGAGCGAGAAACTGTCCAGAAATAGTCTCCAAAAGCATTAATCCCACGGTGTTATCAGTCTGCGTTTAGAGATATACTCACGATCCATAACGTTATTACCACCCCTGTATACATAAGTGGACGTATTCCACAGCACCTAAGGTGTCACCATCGTCGTAGCATATGTAGTGCTGGTAGGGGTAGTGCCTGCCAGTTCGTCAGTACGAAGTCCTTGCAGTGGGGAAGGGGAGGATCTCATGGAGTTCGAAGGGGAAATGATTTACGACGACCCAAAGTGCCGGGACGGAGAGACCACCACTGGTTGACAGTCGAGGTGAATGGCGATTAGCACGTGCTGTCCAGGACGACAGACAACTGCAGACTACAACCTGGAAGCCCAGAGGAACGTTTTCGAGCACTCCATCCAACGTACGATCTTGAGGATAGACCAACAGAGTAAGCGACCTATTCATGTGCCAACGTTGGCTAACTGCTATCGACACCTACGCCTGCAGCGAGCGCGTGAATAGCTGCAACCACTCTGCACGGCTGGAGGTAAGCAGGCCGGTGGTTTTGCGAGATGTTTTCGTGGAATGTCAGCGTCCCATCATCTCCGATGCACATATCTTCACCGTAAGATCCTACTTCGGCATTGTTTCAGAGCAAGTTCTGCCCTACATAGCATCCAGATGTCAGTGGGCTTTTTCAACGAGACAATGGCTCTTGTCAAAAGGCCCACGTTGAAGCATCGTGTACTCGACTGGCGGCCAAATTCTTCCTACATCAATCCCATTGAACATTTGTGAGATGCGGTGTAACTCGGCATTCTCCAATGTGTGTCAGTGCCTCGCTCTGTTGTCAAACTCCGCGACATCCTTCCGTCCAGCTGGTCCAGGGTACCTAAGGATACTTTCCGCGGCATTGGAGTCGATGTCACGCCAAGTGCAAGCGGTTACCATGGCGAAAGGCGGCCCAGCATACTATTAGGTAGGTGGTCGTAATTTTTTGGATCATGAGTGTACAACTTGGGGGAGGAGTGGCTGTGGTGGTTGTTGCAGTGTTCCTCTACCTCGTCAGCCCGTTTAAACCAATCAATTAGCTTTTAAGTTCTCGAAACACTTGGTGGTCACAAAGGCGAAAGGTCAGAATTATGTGGCTGGCGAAACGGTTAATACAAATTGTTACTTTCAAAAGCTAACCCATTTCTGCAATCCCAGACCGGTTTGGGATTCCAGAAATGTATAATCACTGTTCTCCCCCCAACGGGTGGAAAAGACCACAGTTGGAATCCCGTCAATATTTACGGGTCTTTTTCACAACGTGGCTCAGTTAGGCGGTCTCAGACGAGGTACCATGGTTTTTTCTCCCAGAAACTCTGGTTTTTCGTCCAGCAAACAGAAAATCGACCTCGGAATATACGCATTTTACAGCCCATATATATATGGAGCAGCATGGCCTTAGTCGCCGATGCTCCTAAAATCCAATAATAACAACAACCGGAGGAACATTTACGGGCTCTTTTCACTCCGTAGGTGAGTTAGTCGGTCTCAAGCGTGGACAGCAAGATTTTTTCCCCCGAACACGGGGTGTTTCGTCCAGAAAAATAGATAAATCGAGCAAAGAACACGCGCAATTTACAGACACAACACGCATGGGTGGATGAAATAACTTTCCGGGTGGTGACCCTGATATAATGGTTAGAAATTTAGGAGAAGAGCGTTTTATCTGTCGTACCTCTCTTAAGTGGTATAACGCGGTTTATTCGTAATGCAATCCTCCCCCCAGGTGACTTAATAAAATACTTTTTTTTAACGGCAAACCTTTTGCACTTTGTCATCCATAAAAGTATGCGGAACTACACTGCTCGGCAAAATTAACAGAACCCGTAGAAAACCGTAACTCGTGCAGCCTGCGATGAAGTGGGACGAAATTTGGTATGGAGGTGTACCATAGATCAACGATGAATTGTGAGAAAATGACAGCGAGAAACTTTGGACAATTATAAAAAACATTTATAGGGGTTGTTACCGTTACAGCAGCATCCGTAGCCGAGTGGTCAGGAGCGGGAGTGCAGTAGCACACGCTCTTTGAGTAGATCGGGGTTCAAGTACTTGACTGCTAAATACGGTCGATCTGCCAACCCGCACTGGACCAGCGTGGCAGATTATGGTCCATTTCCCTCAACGTGAATCGTTGAGGAGGCTTCCATCCTGCAGTGGGTTGATAATGGCCGCAGTTTACCTTTCTTTTATAGGGATTTTGTAAGAATTAGCAAAAAGGTCACAATTACAGAAATTGATACAAGCTGCTCGAAAATATGATCATATGACATCAGTACTGCGTAAGATCCCCTCCAACGGCTAAACAGGCTTGACAACGGTGAACCATGCTCGATATAAGGGTGTCTATAAGATTCCGTGGCAACAAATCCCATTCTTCCATCAGCGCAGACCTCAGCTCATCAATTGACCGAGGAGTCTGCTCTCAGCGTGCAGTGCGACGGCCAAGGTCACCCCACATATGCTCGATTGGATTTAAGTCTGGTGATCGCGCTGGCCACGGCAGTGTTGAATATTTTCAGTTTCAAGATATTCTTCCGCCACTTGAGCTCTATGTGCAGTGGAGTTGTCGTGCATGAAAAGAAAATCTGGACCAACCGCACCGCTAAAAAGTCGCACACAGGGTTCGAGAATCTATTCTCGGTACTATCAAAAACACGGAGGGGTACGGCCGTTGATCATTATTCCCTCCCACACAAGAATATCGCTTCCACCGTGTGTCCCTTTCTCTGACGTTCGAGGGATGGTACCGCATTTCTCGCTGTCTCCGAAATTTTGTCGAGCAGTGTAGCTGGAGAACATAAAAGAAAGCCGAAGGTTCTTAGGTTTAATATTACTATTGGCAAAGTGACGCATGGAAGCAAGCTTATGTTGCATCATCCTAAATAAGTGTTTAGCGTAATCCATTCCCTTTCATTAAATTCACTTCTCTTCTCTTCTTTCTAAGTTTAAATTTTGGTGAAATTCTCAGCCCCGCTAAATTAGATAAGGTTGTTACAGAAAGTGAGTCAATTACTCTTTGGCCAGAAGCAAATTTTGTCAAGTGTATTCTGCAGCCATCCTTTCTCAATTTAAATCGATGGGCCCCTTGTGTAGAATATGTCATCTGAAGAAGAGAAAGGATGCCCTCGGCGCTTTTAAGGCCTTGCGTACTTCAATCGCTCTTGTGGGGTAGCACAGTTGGTAGAATCCTTCCCACACCGGGTAGGGGAGTTGAACTGACCTTCTGTTGGCGTCCTACATAAGATGCCATACACCAGATAGAAAAGACCCGTGGATGATATGAGGAATGTTTATGGACTTTTTTCACAAAGTGGCGGAGTTGGTTGGTTTCAGACGAGGGTAACACGGTTTTCACTCCCAAAAAACCGTTTGAATCTATTGCCATTTTTCAAACTTTGTAAAGGGGAACTGCTAAAAGAAAGCACGAATGTACTCGTCTCTTGACAGACTTCACAAGTCTGTACTGTGGTTAAAAGCTTTATTATTCAAAACGTGCTAATATTCATAAGAAACACAGTGATTATCCAGGCTATTGAAAGACTCCTATTAACCAAATTATGAGAATTTCTGCCACTTCCCAGATCGGCCGTTTCAATGCTGACTGTTATCTCATCAATGGGAAGCCAGGCATTTGAATGAAAGAATAACAGTCACCAACAAACTGAATGAATCACATTTGTGTTGTGTTGTGCAAAACCATTCTAAAAACTCCTCTCTGAACTTCCAGCTTCAGTGAAAGTATAATGCGGGGTGGGGGAAGAACCTAATTGTGTTTTGGTATTATAGCCACTAACGTAACACCTTCTTAATCAATTAATTTGGTGCTTTGGTTATCTTATTTTATTTGCAGATGCATTGTTTAATAGTCCATGATTTGTTTAGTGTTTTTAATTGTTTCTTCTAGATCCTTATTGGTATGGTCATTGTGAAATTATGATTCGGAATCTCTGAATAATAACCTTATTCATTCTTTACTTTTAGCTTTCTTATTTCTACTTCCCATCCATTTAGCTTGTTAGAGGGTTGTAAAGCATTCTTTTGCTATTGAAATGATTTTACTCAGTTGGTCACTGCGATTCTTTCATTCAGATGTCAATTAGAACAGAAATGGCTGTCTGGAAAATTGTGAAATTTTTTATAATTTGATTATCAGACATCTTTCAAGAGTCTAGATAACCTTGATGTTCCTCATGAATATTAGTGGATCTCCAAAATGGGCTTTTTCTCTTTGTTTTATATAAAAGATAAAACGAAAAAAAAATAGCTTCCTGCTAAGAGACTTTATTATTGGAAAAAGACTTTACCAGGAAGTTCTAAGAGGGATGGTGCCTCTATCACAAACACGTAAAGTAGATGGAGGGCTGTTCCGCATAGCAGTTGTAGATTTCTGAAGTTTATCAGTATAATTGCAAGAATGCAGAAAGGATAAAATTTTTTGTCCAGGATGTTTTAACTTTAACAATATCAGCATTTTATAGTTCCATACACAGTACCCAATGGGCCAAGACCACACCACATAAAACAGATTCAGACCACTACGTTAAGCTACCGAACATATGTGGATGTAATCATATAGTTTGCTTCGAAACATTTCTTGGGCATACGCCACACCCAAGCGCTTCCATTTGATGCGTAGACCATGTAGCGCAAGGACAGCAAATATGTTTTGGTCGCCCTTCTAAAATTACACCAGCCTTCTAGAAGACAACGGTAGAAAGTAGAGATAGGCTGTCTGCATCGGTAGACAGCTGCATTAAAACACCGTGCGCATATGATTCGAGCCAGCGTGGCATTTTAAAAATTTTCATTACAAAGTTTTAGCAAGCACATAAAATTTAATGGCGTTCCAAATATGGAATGCATGCTGTCTGTTTGCCATTCCTGGTTTAGCGCGATTTATTACTCTACATTACCCTCTGCCAGTCAGTGCTTCAAGGTCCGCCACGTCCTTCTCCGTGGACCGCGAAAGGTATTGACAGAAGCAGTGAGGTGGCACCTTGGGCTCATAAACAGTTGGACATCATGCGATCCAAACAGTGGTATGCTTACTCCTTGGAGTACGCTCGTATACGAAATCGACTTTATTGAAAATTGTTTATAATTTTTGAGATATTTATATGGTAAGTTTTTCTGTTAATCATGGTCGGGTTAATTCATCAGTCGTCATCAGTATTATAAACGGTTATGATCTTCAAAAAGGTTGCTTAGGGAACAAAAATGTAGTAGAAAAGGTATAACGTGGATACAATATTCTTAGAGAAAATTGTAAGGGGCATATCAGCAAATGTTGAATATCACTATTCTATCGTACAGCATGCAACGTCTTTTGATGGCAGCTTTCTTTAGCTTATCTGTCATGTGATCTCGGTAAGGGTGGTTGTAGAATTTCTTTCATCGCACGTTTAAATTGCAGATAGGCTATAAGAGTTATTAATTGTATGCCTTTGAGTGTAATAGCATTACATGCAGAGTTCTGTTGTCATAAACACTCTGAGGTCCAAGACTCCTGTTCACTTCCAGCTCTTGAGGTCTCTAATTATAATAAAAAAGGAAGACAGACTGCATGAAAACAAAATAGGCCATAAAGGTGCAAATGCATTAATCATTGAGGTAAAATCTATTTGTAAAACTGTTTAAGACCCCTTCTGAACTTGAGGCCAAGGCCAAATAGTCCTTATGCTCCCATTTTCTTCCCAATTTGTAATACCCCACTTGATCTACAATCTGCATAGTGGCTTAAAGTAACCCACTTACTCTGATATCTGAAACGGACATAAACACAAATTTCTCTGTTGCTATAGCAACACTTTGGAAGGGTTTTCCTTGGTCTTTTTTTGTCCTTCCATCTTGCTTCTGAGTACGAGTATCTGCTTCTGATTGATTACCTTCTTCTTATATACTCAAAATCAGAGCTGCCATCAGAGTTGACATCTGGATTTGGGCCATCGTGCTCCGAACTTGGTATGTCCAAATATATGTTGGAGGACAGCTTATTATTTCTACTTGAGTTTGCATGTATAATTCGCACTTTGAATTGCAATTTGAATAAGTATCGTTACCATTAATTTTTCAGTCGCGTGCTTGCAATTGCTGGCAGCCAAACTGACTATAAATAGTATCTCGGATGCTGCAGTATATTCCCTACACTTGTGGTATCGCAAAGACGGTGTCATTGGATGGATGTGTGACATGAGTATGGATGGCGAAAATGAGTTTTTACAAAAAACGGAAAACGATGCGCACGTTTTTTATTTTATTTTTTATCAAAATCAATATCCTCCTTTGGCACTGCTAAGTCTCACGTGTGAAAAAGTATCGAGTAAGCGATTATTGAAGAAAGTATTTTGTCACAATGTTTTCAAGTAAGACAAACTGAATTTTTTTAAAAGAGAAAGTATATTTTCGCCTCGGAAAGGGATGGTTTATAGCAGGCTGATTAGTATCCTTCCTCTCTTAAAAAAATCTTTTGCTCAAGCCTTATAATTGAGCACTTTATCTTTGTCTCCAGACCGGTGGTTATTGCAAAGCTGTCATATTTATCGTTTTCTGCATTGATTTTATCTTTGTTATATTTTGTGTTCCTCGGTAGATACGCTTATTTTCTTGCTTATTCTCTCTTTAATTTGGATAGCTTTTCGTGCTTCTTAACATTTCTTGCCATTTTTGTAAGCGTGTTTCCACCAAAACCGAATAATTAACTGTTTTTGGTTGCTGTATACAGTATTCCATCGCAAAATTCCTGAAATTCTTTCATTTTTAAAGAACTGTTGAATAAGAACGAATTCTACTAGTAGAAATACCCCATAGTTACTTTTTATCTCTTTAATGCATCTATTTATGATTTCCAAAATTGCCCTGAAACAGACTCACTCCAATTCCTGCCATACAAAAAAGAACATCTATTAAAATGTACTTTTGTACTTCCTGTAGGGCGCGTGTATATTAGGTGTAGTAAAATATACGGGTCCGTATTGGAGTGTCCCTTTTGGATAGGGTGTTTAACCTATAATTGCTAACATGTTAGACCCAAATCTGAGTGCCCACAGCAACGGGTGTCCGTTTTAATGAACTAAGTAGCGTACTTCTCTGTTTAGTGAAATGTTACTTATTGTAATTGTAGCATTGGGTGGTAACTCTTATAATTTAAGAGGTGAACGCAGCTAAACTGAAAAATCTGTTTATGACGTATAACATCCTTTCACTGTATGTCATTATTACACCTTAAACGACTGGATGAAAAGTTTAGTGTAAAGTTTGAAATTAATCAGATAAATCGAACCCATTACACTCAGTGGGTGATTTATTGAGATCGCCATCCTAATAAATTTTCCACTGAGCGTATTGTGTAGAAGCCTCCTGAACATAGGCCCTACTGAGATGGACTTCACACACAAACCGGTGTATTCAGCTATGCAGACCAAATGGACCCGTCAATTGCTGCATAACCAACAGGAGTGGGACTCTATAGCCTACGACTAATTCGTTTTCGACTGTTATCCTCTTTGGAATTATTTCTGCTCGTACTACGAATACTGGCTGTAGTGTCTCAGTTAGTTATAATACAGGCCTACAGAGCAATATTACAGCATGGCTGTAGGCCCTTGCTTATAGACACACTGCCAATAAGGCAATGGTCAGGCCACTCCTTGAGTACTGCGTACAGGTCTAGAGGCCTCGTTTTAGGAAGGATGTAGAGTTGCTAGAACGAGTACAAAGAAGGGCAACAAGATTGGTGAGTTGAAAGAAGGGGTCCTCTTACCAAGAAAGGCTAAGGTTCTGCAAATTGCAGCGTCTGGAGACTAGGCAACTGCGAGGTGATCTGATTGAGGTGTATAAGGCCTTGAATGGGTTGAGCAGGCTCAATGCTGATGGGATTCTTCCTCTTGCTCAGATGACGAACCTGAGGTGGCATAGATTAAAATTGAGAAGGGACAGTGTACGATAAATGTGCAGAATTTTGCTTTTAGCCAGCGGGTGGTTAATTGCTGGAACAGACCCATCTGTCGTTGTGGAAGTTGATAGCTTGAATAAATTCACGGAAGAACTGGACAAACGTTTAGAGCGAATGGGAAATGTGAAATGTTGTTTTTTGGTTGATGCTGTATAAGCTTGCTTTCTTGCATCATATGAATCTACTAATGCTAATGAAATGTGATATGTACAGCTCTGATTTTCTTCTTTCTTCTACATATTGGGGTAGCGTAGCGGTAACAGTACTTTTGGTCACGTAAGTTACACTCACGCTGCTGTTGTTGTTATTATTTAGGAGCATTAGCAACTAAGGCCATATTGCTCCGGGACATGCGGTGGTCATTCCCTGACCTTTCCGCATCCTCCGTATTTGGTGGCTCACGGGTTCGAACCCCGGTCTAATCAAGAAGCGTGTGCTACGCACTGCTGCTCCTTCCCACCTGACTACGGAGGCGCCCCACTCACGCTGCCTTAAACGAGATGTTGGAACACAGATAAATGTGGTGTTTCTAATAAATTGCCTCACTCACTCAAGAAATGATTACGATATCTTCTCTGAATATACTGATTCCTAAAGTGTCACTGCTCTTTTTATTTTCGTATTCTGGTCACAATACTTGGAGAAGTATTACGAAGTCAGTATGACAAGTCACACACCGAGACTTGTCATTATGGGTGGGTTCTGTCTTTAAAAGAAATGTATGTTTCTCATGCGCATACGTTTTGTTTGCATTAATTTAATACACCAGGAGTAGAAGCGATTCTCTAGAAGTAGTAGTTCTCCTCTTCTTCTCTCGCATGAATAAAAATAAAGTTTTACAAAGTTTATTAACATTAAGGTAATAAATTACAATATTGCTGACAGAGGCGGAATGAAAGAATTGAATCGTGCGGACTGTTTTTCGTCAAACTCGTTATAAGTGTGTGTGTTCTGCACACGCGTGCCTGGACAGAAATTTATTGGTGAGAAAAACTGTTCTTAACTGCCGTTAAGCACACAAATCTGGCGAGTTAGATGATTAGGAAGAGGCCACAGATACGTGATGCAGAGTTCTAGGTTCAAATGTAATGAAGCAAAACACTTCAAGAGTAAATGTAAAGCGCTTCCATACGACAAACAAACTCTTATTAAAACGCAAGAAAAAAATCTGAACGAGGATTTACACATGTCCCTCTTTCCCGCGTACTAAGCAATAAATTTATGAATAGCTGCTTCTTAGATAAACAAAACGAAAGACCAATTTAGCGTTTATTTAGTGGGCTGTTATTTTATTTCTAATCGGAAGATGCGAACACCATAGTTGCTGCAGAATATAATACAACAGCAATCGCTGTGTCATTGTACACAAGAGTTTATTCGAGGTGTTTTGTAATGACGCGGTATCTCTGTCAACCACGATGAATCTTCCATTGGGTATTACATATCCCCTACAAAAAATGTAGACCGCTTGAAAGAATCCTTTGTTTCTTCCACACTTCAGTTTTGGATTGCAGTGTAATTGATAGAAAGGGTGGAAGAGCTGTTAAAGAACATTTGAAGAAACTCGTATTTATTCTTATTAACGTATAAATTAAATACATTTAGATGGTGGATCCACTTGAGCAAATGAACACGCTTTCTTTGTGTTGCATTTGTTATCGTGAAAAAATAGAGAATTATCTGACATCGACTTTTAATTAGTTGTAAAAACGTTACTTATAGATGTAGGGCTCACCCATTGACTTGTGTATATAAAACTTTGTCTTCGCAGTATCTCTCATTGTCAATTTGGAGGGCATTAAATTCTAAGCGTCTTTCTGGAGGAAGTCTTTATAGACATTGTAAATTATCCTGTGTACGGTGAACTAAGTATCCCTAATTCGCGTGATCTTTTCTTGTGTGTGAGTGATGAGAGCAACAGCAAGGTCTGTTGTTATCTTGGAAGTACCTGTCCATTAACTGGGTGATGAGCTAGCCGAGAGTTCCGATATTTTGGCCCAAAATGACGTTCAGATTGTGTACATAATGGATTTAGATGGTGAAAGGCTTTCGTGTAATCAAAACATAATAGCCCAGCAGTCTAGGCTATATTTTTATTACAAATTTTCGGGCTGATTGTACGTGCCAAAGACCATATGTTGGAAGGATATAGCGGAATATGTACCATAGGATAAATGAAATATTTAGCGCAAAAAAAGTTCAATTCTTTCTAACCTATACATTTTGGTGAAAATAGGCTGTGAGTACTTATGGCAAAACTTCAACGTGGAGGCATTTGATCTACGATTGGTATAAGACTTTTGTAGCTACTGAATGTTCTGTAAGCCATAATAAGAAGATCGGTTGGCCTAAGTGAGGAGTTTCATCTGCAGTCTACAAAAATCAACATGACTGACAAGAATCGAATTTGAGGTACCGCAAAAAACAGCGTGAAGATGCTCAAGCCATTTAGGGCTGTGTCAAGATCAGACGGGTCCAATTCTCTGTCCAGCTAGCTCACTGAACTTCACGCCATTATTTCTTTTTGGAGGGTTATATTAAGGACCAGATATACAAATCCCCCTCCTTATAACTGATATGAATGACTTGAAGAGAAGGATCACTGCAGCGATCGGCATTATTGAAGCTTCAAGAATTTGGTGGGTTACTATTTGGTGTGTTATACATTAAGTACAGAAATTTTTAACACTGCACTACTGTCCTTTCATATTCACACCACGAACTTTTCAAAGCCCCTCTCGTAGATCCAGTATTCTTCGATATGATTTCAGTTAGGACGCTGTTCGATTAATCTCCCTTCCATCTCCACACCATTTATTTAAAGAAGCTGGGACAAAAAATGATCAGGCAATTGATAATAATTTAGAAACGCATGCGATTGTGTATCATTTATGGTTACCCTTCTAAATAAAGCCACCAAAGACGATGCACGTGGGCGAAAACATGCTTCGAGACCAGAATATGGTATTCGGAGATACTAGTTGTTTAATCCACAAAGTTACCTTTATATCTTAAGATAATTAACTCTGCTTCTAAATGACTCGCGACAACTGTGCTGAACTTTTAAGGATTGCTTCAGTTGTATCAATAATTAGCTTAGAAATTGATTCAAGAATCATTTCGCAGAACGCTTTATTATCATTGCAATCGATTAAGTTATCAGTTCGCAGCACTGCATGGGTCATAAGCGGTTGGTTTTGCAGTTCTCAGGCGTATTAATTGAACAGCGAATCCAAACTCTGCAGAGAAATAGCGGCGCAGAGTTTTGGCATTCCCTGCAAGGAACATTAACTGCCTAAGCAATTATGTAGATTGCGGTTTTAATAAGTAGAGAGAATACTAAGTTTGCGCGTTGTATTTACTTGGGTTTGCTAATTCCAACCGGAAAATCTCTAATGGGATCGAGTATGAGTTATTGATAAAGGTCGGTTAAGGTTATTTACGGTTATTATGTGCGTGTGGTGAGAGCGAGAGTCAATTTTGTAGCCACCTACATTCCAGGAATATGGGAAAAGTAATTGAATAAGGAGCGGGTGCTGCTGGAGAGGTGCGTTGCATTAAACCGATGCCGAGGAAACGAAAGTCTGCAGACAAAGACACTAATTGGTATTAATGAGGTTTAATACGCCCGTCTTGTCAAGGGAGCTCTATATTACTGCGGATTATTTTTCCTGTAGGAGTATATCTCAGGGAAGAGAGACTATAAAAGAGGCAGGAGAATGAGGAAGAAGTACTGGAGTTGGTTGCGATTTCTTCAAACTGCTGCAGTTAGTTACGATATCTCTTCATTATTGGCTTCTGGTCAAGCTCTGAGAACCACGCTAGTTCTGTACCCCCTTGGTTCCGATAGTAGTTAGCTTCGTCTTGTCCGTCCGTCTGCATGAACTATCCCGACTTTTAATAGATGGATTTTCATAAAATTTTGTATTTGGATAGTTTAGAAAAATTTGTAAAATTTCATTGAAATTGAACTAATAGAAATCTGTCAATTTTATTTCTCGTTTTATTTTCTTTTAATAGATATTACAGGCTATCGTATATTGTAGCTGAAGCACTGGACATTGTTTGTTGGCTTGCGCTCTTTGGAGGAATAAATGGGCAATATGGGGATGTGCAGAAACGAAATGCTCTTGGTTCATGCATAAAAATCATTGATTTTTTGGTTATAAATTTTGAATGCACCTATTGTGTTCACCATGTCAGCTTGTAAAAACTCAACTTCTAGTGGACGGATTATCATGAAATTTTATATTTGGGTTTTTTTAAAAAAGATATGTCGAGCCGTTCTGAATTTAATTAAATTTAAGTTTAATTCGTAGAATTTCTATAAAACTTTGATTTGTTCTGCGAATTAAAATGAACTGTCCCTCTATATCTGGTGTACTTTTCTTTTTACAACATTCGTAATGTGGTGAATATTTCCACTTTGTTTAAATAAAATTAATTTAATTAATTTTATTTAAACAAAAACTGCATGGTGCGCGGTTCCGTGGTAATTCGAATTTCCATTTTTACGATGCAGTACTCTTTCAGAGCCAATAAACGTATTGCAAAATAACCGCATTACAACCTTCATTGAAGACATTAATCATTGAAGACATTAACCACTAAATTATTTCTGCGCTGCTGATCTGAACCGTCATTTGACTCTGCCAAGTTGTCCGTGTGAAATTAAGACATCTGTAAATATAAATTATGGATTGTTTTTGTATTGGTGAGTTGTGTTTTCGCATGGCATCTGTTTAACTGGTTAATACGATGAATATTTAACGTAGAAGGAGATTCGGTCCCAAATTAATGTCGTTTTTCTTTTTTATTCCACGTTTTCTAAGTGATGATAGATGCCGGTAGTCAGCGACAAGAAAAATACTGGTTGTGGTGCCTCTGTTTCCTGTTAAGCCATAATCGGATTAAGAAAAAGGAATTGCTGTCTGTTAGCACTAACGAAGCTTCCGCTCGTAGCAACAACCATTCATTGATATTAATGAGGCTAATATGCTCTGCCAAGATCCCACTTGGGTGATCTATTTGGGTGTAGGGGGAGAAGGGATTCCCAACTGGACCTTATAATTCTTGCTGTCAGGGAATTGGTGGGACTGTCGAGATTCTTAATTGCCACGCATCACCCGCTTTGTGATTTAGAAAGCATTGGTTTATTTGTGCCAACACTATTTGAAATAAATCCAACGATTGATCGAGTCTTCCGAAGTTGATCAGCGTACCAAACAGGAACTTTTTTTCGTTTTTCTTAGGATATCCCCTCCATCTTACCCAGAAAATAGAATAATTTCTAATGCTGACTTCATACGAAATTTTTAATGAATTGAATTTATAATGCAATTCGATTTTAATTTCAAAATGATTTCTTTTAAAATTAAAATATATTTTAAAGGAAATTTCGCTCTCTTCTTGTATTCACTTACGAAAAACCCTATTTCCATTTTTAGCTCTCCTTGCTAGTGTTTGGTTATCCAGCTTTCGCCTTTTTACCCCATCACTGTTTTTTTGTCGCATATATGCTTATAATACTCATATAAACCAATACCTCGCGATCTTTTGTAACTGGCCCATGCTATTTTTCTTTTACTAAATTAAATCTTCAACCTCTCTTGTGCATCTTTCTTTTGCAGAACTTCTCCACTGGAACAATTGCACTTGCAGATGCCAGGATAGTTTTCATAACGGAAGTTTTCATCCGACGATAGTTGTCTCCAGTTAACAGAGCTCGAGAAATACCTCAATCCATTTTAATCCCTTCTTGAAATTGAACTACTAATCTTTTCCTCAGACCATAAAAATCATTTTGGATACTACCCATTTTATGACATTGTGGTCACTACCGCTATTGGTTTCTGAACCATCAAATTTTGGATGTAGTTTAGATCTTTGATGAGAACAAAGTTCATAACAGTAGAATCCCTTATACTTTCTTTCTCTGGCATGCTGGAACAATAACAACCATCCAGACGACTCATAATTCTGTTTCCTTATTGAGTATTGCCAGTTCACAATTTACAATCTGTAAGTGGCAGATTCAAGTCACTCATAAAGAGGCAATCACAATTAGTTATCCATTTAAGTTGCCTTGAGAGATTTTTGTTATGCTCCTCGGAATTGTTGGCCTGTAACATAACCCAACTACTATTCTCGCTTCACTGCAATATTGCCATGCGCAACACGGACTCAATCTGTCTGATTTCTTCTATCTGAGTTCCTTCAGAGGGCTTTTGATAAGCATAACTCCCCTGCTCTACGACTCTTCCTATATCTCGTGAACATGCGCTGTTTTTAATAGTGTAAGAACATTCTGCACTGAAAGATCCAGTCTTGGGACCGGACTCTGGAGAACGTCGACAGGTATAGAATTAGATACTTATCTGGAGAAAGTTCTGCCTATATGCGAATACAAGTAAAAAGCTGTAATTCACAGTGGAAATTGTCACTGAAAATTCCACCGTCAGTCATCTTGCGATCAGACATCCCTGTGAAATGTTATCCGTACCTTTTCCAGTTGAAACCATGATTACGTTTAAGTAAATTTTAAATTAGTTTGCATTTTTCAGTGAATAATTTCAGTAGAGTTTTTAAATGTGTATTTATAGAGGTAACTTAATCGCATGAGGTACACATCATGCATTATACATTGTCTTTTCTTTTTGCATAAGAAAGCATGTGTGTAAACGACTGTGAGTTGAATAAATAAACGTCTGGGTCTCTGAGTCTGTTAAGCATTCATTTTCAACTGATATAAAGGAACCAGCAAGAATATTTCCGTAAAGTTCCTGCTGGCTTCTTTTGGCAAAAAGAAAAATATTTCTTATCTGTTTTAACACTCGTGTTAGGGGTTAAAATAAGATCGATAGCTTCAAGAGTTTCTAGTGGTGTCTTTTTATGCCCGTGACAATAGATACGATTGATGATCTTTGTATCTGCATTCTCATATTCTTTCATAAGTGCAATAGGGAAAGCGAGAGACAGAAAAATTCGATACGAAAATTGTTGGCGTCCACAAGCTTTCTCGATCCTCTTGGATTTTATGAATATTTTACGTGGGGAAACTTTTTGAAGTACTAGAAAAAAAAAAGTGCGCGGCTTACATGGTTTCAGTTACTTCAGACTAAAATACCAACAGTTCGTATAATTGGAGAGCTTTGTTTTTTTCTGTTTTGTTTTTACGTAGCTATATTGGCTTTACTACTTCGTGCAGTTTGAAGCCTAAATTCATGTAAGATATACAGCTTAACTCTTTTCGCTCTGGTGTCTATAAAACTGCCTGTCATATAAGGGCCATCCAAGCTAGCTTGAAGTTTCAAGCCCATATGTATTATGTCCATAAATTTCGTGTGTTGTTTGGTCGATCTGCCTGTTTTGCTGGACGAAAAATCCAAGTTTTCGGTAGGAAAACCTTGCTTGAGATTAACTCAGCCATGGAGTTAAACAAGACCACAAAAGTTCCTTAAGATATTGACAGGATTTGAAGCCGAAGTTTCAAGCCCATAAATTTCATGTTCTTTGGTCGAGTTCTTTGGCCAAGTGGATGACTTTGAGCTGCCTGCCTGTTTTGTTCCTACTTTAGGCGATTCGATATTGTTTGTGTGGGTTTAACCTCGTACGTCTACCTGACACTTTTTTCAAAGGAACCTTCTACTGTGGATATTAAAACTATTACGGTCGCATACAAAAAAAAAAAACGCGTTACCTAAACAGAACACTTCTTTAAAGTCTGTTCAACATCTAACATGATAGTGATATATCCATCTGAGAGAAGAGTATACCCGAGGAACTACTGAGCCTGAGCCAAAGTAAGGTTCCAGGAGTGGACAGTGAACATCCTGTTATACTAAAAGAATGCTGCATGTGAGTGCATCATCCCTTTGAGAATGTTAAGGAGATCATTACAACCCGGTGTGATCCTGCCTTGTATTGGAAAAGTGCTAACGTCTCCACAATGTGAAAGACCTGATGGACAACTACAGACCACTGAGTTTGACTTCAGTGGTGGATACGATCATGGCGTCATCTGATTCCTGTCCAGATGATCCTGTTCGGGTGCAGTATAGAATCGTCTAGACAGGCATGGTATCCTTAATGGATTACAGCATGAATTCTGAAAAGAAGTCTTGTCTCACCAGTCTAGTCAATTAATATGACGTAGTCATAGAACAGTTGGATACAAGAAACAACTGACATTTTTACCTCCAGTTCAGTAAAGTTTTTGATACGGTTCCCCATGAAAGGCTATTTTATGACTAAAAGAGACATTATGACAAAGCAGATTTTGGCTTATCGAGAACTGGAAGACAAAATGACTGATGCTAGGCGAAATTTCTGTTAGTTCTTTCGCCATGTAGAAAAGCTTTCTTGGTATTAGCAGTGCAAGTTACAAATAAATAATTGAAAAATGGGACACAGGATGTTAATCGAGCTCTATTACTTGCACTCTCGCTTGGATTTTTTCTGACCAAATCTGGGCGATGTTGGTTAAGGGTAAGGAGAGACACCAAGACATACAGGCAATGGAGAAGAGGTACCAAGAAAGGCGGTACGAAGCTATAACGGGTGGCTACGTCTTGTCCTTAGTTCGGAGTGATCACAATGACCAAAAACCCAAAGACATTCAAATACTGTATATATATTTAAGGACATTATTTTCATTAACCCGAGGAGGGTTTTTCCTTTTAATTTTGTGATTTTCTAGTTTGCCATTTACTTGTAGCAAAGATTAATAATATATTCTATACAGGAGTTAAATTGTTAATAAATATGACATATGGTTATTGGAGATTTAATTTTCTGTTATTTCTGAGCAAACCATTGAAGCTCTGCAAAAACTAAGGTCATATTCGGATTCAGCATATCCAGATTCATAACGAAACGCGAAAAACACGGGTGAACACAACCTTTTTTGAAAATGTGACATATTGCGTTGCTTTATGTAGTACAATTTTCTACAACTACTAGCTAAGCGCAGTTTAAATAAGAGCTGTTTTGCATTTAAATCGCATCGCTTGGTGTTAAGTTCTCTTTAATATTACACTGGAAACATCTTTTTTATCTTTCATTGGCTATTTCTGACACTTATCAGCAATTCTAAATATCACAATTCCCTTTTATTTGGACGAGTGGTACGGTGGAAAGCTCGTTTCAGACACACATCTGTTTTTAACGCTTGTTATTTATTATCGTCAACTTCTCAAAATACGAGAACCTTAATATTTGAAATTCAAGTGTCGCTTTGCCATTCGTTGGAGGAAGAACAACAACGGTTTATTCACGGGAGAGTTGAAAGGTTCCGCTTGAAGAGTTATTAAATTAAAGAGTATATCCGTCTGATCTTGACAACCATTCAGAAAGAAAGTGAATAAATCATGAACCATAATGTCTAGATGGCGCTACTGAAGCCAGCATCGTGTGGGGGCCCAGGCTTCTGGCTTTACATCGTAATTTATGACGGACGGCTGAGAACACAGCATCTTTATTTACCAAAATACAATGTAAACGCTCGAAGCAAACACCTAAGAATTTCTTAAGAAACTAAGTGTAGTTCGGAAAGTTTGTGGTTTATTGGAGATGCTTTTTTTAAGGGAACGTTAAAGTTTGAATGCAGCGAAGTAGAAGGCAATTATTAAATTGCGAGCCACAGAAAAATAACAGCTTCCTTAAAAGTGTTTCCCTCCTTATAATTTACTTCTATTGTGTTAACTTTCATGCTCTCTAAACACGTTAATCTTTCCTTTCACCTTTCCTCAAATATAATATATGTTGTGGTAACGAATCTGCACACAGTTTTATTATTAGAAACGCTAACATAAAGTGTTTTGGACTTGTCCGTAAAATGAAAATAAACTCTTCATGTTCACTAGTCTTGAAGAAATGTGAATCGATCCGATGATCTTACATCTGGTCTTATAAAAGCCACCGTGGTAAAAGGTTAAAGAACTATTGTTCAGCATGAACAATAATTCTTTAACCTTTTACCACCAACTTGAGTTTCCGGTGAGGGGAAGACACACTGTCCACGCCTGAGACCGACTAAGTCAGCCACGGAGTGAAAAAAGACCATAAAAGTTCCTCGCGTCATTGACAGGACTCGAACCTTGTGCATATTGTTTAGAGGATCTTTTTCACCCGGCGTTGGAGGACCGTGATTATAACCACTGTGCTGCCAGCGCAGATTCGCCATGTACATCACTCAAGTGCTCACACATCACCAACAAAGGATTCTCTGTTTTGTTATTGATAACCCTAGACTCGTGGTATAGCTCACTACAGCCGCTAGATTAGTCACAGTAACGAAGTTTTATGATGTCGTCATAGGCTATAATGATGTAGCGCATTTATGAATTTGTATTTATATTTAATTTGTACAATCAAAGTGACTTTAAAGGATAAATTATTTCGGCATTGCAAAAATATCTCTTGCATAATTTTTACTACATTTTGGCCAAAGTAAATAAATAAATAATTTATCAGATTTTACAGTAAGTCCTTCACAGAGTGGGGTAGGGGTAGATAATTTAGTACAGAGGAAACAAAATAGTCAACAAACAATATACATAACATCTGTTTGGCAAGTTAAACAATAAATATGATTTATATTTATGTTTTTACGAATTATGACTGTTGTACAGTAACGGGTTAAGTTGCTGGTTACATATAGGTTATGGGTTCTGCAATTCATTTTCATGGATACATTTTGTATCCATGAAAATATTGCTGAAATGAGTGATGCCGTTTGAGTTTATTGTCATCTGTTTGGAAATCTTTTGCCTGAGTCTGGAGAGGTTAACGTTGGATTGTTGCTGTTTTTTGAATTTTACTTTTTGGGAGTTGTTATTATGTTGACTGTACTTGGTGAATCGCTTGCGGAAGTTAAGTTGGCAAGAAACATGACTACAGATTCGTTGATAATCTGTTGAAGAGGTTTGTTTCAGTTGTTATAAAGTTGCTAACTAGATATTGTATGGGCAAAACCAAGCTTGCTATTGCGGCATCTCAAAATACAATACTCTAGTCTAGGGCAAGAAATTTATTGAGGGGCTACAGACCAAATTTCGGAAGGATGTGACAGTATGGAAAAGGTATATTTTTGAACATAACTTATGAATTTTTTTTTAAAACTTTGATCAACCATTTTCCTTCTTGAATTTTTTGGTCACCATGCAGATAGTGGGAATTAAAAGAAAGATGTTGATAAAATGGTCTTTGTGCTCATAGACATTTGAAATTGAGGTATATGCAGTTTTAATTTCTGTGTAGTTAGGTTTTTCTGTAAGTAATTTTAGGTATTACAGTAATCCTGAAAAATTTCCATTGTCTTTGGAAGTTGGAAGGAATGTCGAGGAAGTGTAACTGGTTATGATTTTCACTAAACAATCAGTGGTGTATGCAAAGAACTAAGAACTATCAACTGAGGCTTCATTACTATCAAAGGGAAGTTTAATTAGTTATCTGCTGGGCTGTATTCTTATTCATAAGTTGGTTAACCAGAAGGCATTTCATGTTGCACGCGATCTGCTTGTACATACGATTTTATTTGCGTTAAGTTAGTTTAGAATTAACTATGTTTTTAAATAAGTTTATGTTTTTAAAATACGTTTATTCTTAAGAAAAACAAATCAGATCAAAAAGAGGTAACCAAGTTACTTTCATTTTTTGTAATTTACTTCTTACGACAGATTAAGTAAATAAGAAGATTTACTTCTTACAACACCCGAGGAACTTCAGAGCAAAAATTCATGCAACGAGAGCTACAGAATATAATTGTACCTTGCACATTATTTAAAATGGGCAATGGCACGCATTTTAAATAAGTAACGAAAGGTTGAAAAATTCTTTGTATGAAACCACTGATCATCCATATTCAGTTGAAAATAAATAAAAGAGAATATTCGATAGAAAATATAGAATTCAGTGATTTGAAAGAGGGATGTTGCCTAATTTCAATCTCCTGGCTCTGTTGCAAAACTGAAAACTCTACTGTAGAGTTTCGACAGTTTGATTATGCCATACTTTATATCTGGCAAACTGCTTTGGTTAAATCAAACCTTTTTTTCAGTGGATCTGTTAGACATAAATAATAATGCACTAAGTTAGGGAATCTCTGTTTCTCCTCTGGGCCCGCTTTAATCTCTATTACAGAAGAAAATGTATTTCTAAAATTAAGAAATTGTCTTGTTTGGTCAAGCTGAGATTACCCTAACGCCACATAGCTCAAGGAACCGTGTTCCCCTGAAAAGACATGAGATGTTTCATGTTGGTTTTTGGTAATCACTGAACAACTCCTTTAGAAAAATAGATAGATATATTTTCTGTACAAAATATGAGAAAAACTTCAAACTGTTACACTGCATTTCAAGATAAAACTGGTATCTAGACATTTAATTTATTATAGACTAAATTTTGGTGACCACCTGTTAAACTAATTTTTTACCAGTTAAACTATTTTTAGAACAACTAAAGTCTACAGTTAACTTTAGAAAAGTTATCATTAACACTTGCTGTTTTTTTTTCTTTTTCAAAGTTCCCTTGAATCTTTTTCTAAAAAGGTTTATTTTCCTAGAAGGTCAACTTGAATGAAGAAAGCAAATTTTCTCCTATCTGTGATTCTCTATAATGACCTTGATAACATATTGTGTTTGAGAAAAGACTCGCTAAATAAACATATTTTATTTCCATGAATTCCATCTTTTAATTGTCATCTCTTAGAATGCTGAATTCATTCGAATTTCCAAAATGCGAAGTTTTCTTCTATTAGTTTTCATGAGAAGGAATTGCAGTCGTTCCAAAATAACTTTTTGCTCATATCCAGCCAGTTCCTAAAAAGGGTGACAAATCCCTCCCATCGAATTATCGTCCCATTGCAATTACTTCTACTCTTTCTAAAGTAATGGAGAAATCAATTAACCGCCAATTCTTAAACTACCTAGAAACCTTCCATCTGATCAACGATCGCCAGTATGGATTCCATCAGTGTCAATTCACTGGTGATATTCTGGCTTATGTTACCCATTTATGGACTAATTTAATGGAAAGGTTCGGTGAAACACAGGTAGTTGCTCTTGACATCTCAAAGACTTTTGATCGTGTTTGGCATAAAGGTCTTCTAAACAAGCTTCCATCTTATGGTTTGCCAACTGTTTTTTGTAATTTTTTATCCGGTTTTCTCTCTGATCGTTCACTGAGGGTGATGGTTGATGGCTCTCTGTCTTCTAACTTCTCCACTAATGCCAGTGTCCCCCAAGGTTCAGTTCTTTCCCCCACTCTTTTCCTCTTGTATATTAATGACCTTCTTCCATTGACTGGAAATCCTATCCATAGTTTTGCCGATGATAGCACATTGCATTCAGCTTTCCATTTTGAGAAACCTTGTCCTGCTCAATCAGCTTCAACTTCTTGAATATCCGATACCAATACCTTAACTTCCAATCTTTGCCCCACAGGTAATTCTCCAGTGAGGCAAAGACAACTTAGTTGATTTCAATCCTTCTAAAACTCAGTCTTGTCTTATACCTCGCAAAACGGATTCTTCTGCTCCTATGCTTATCTTTAGTGACACTCCGATTTCTAGGCAAAATGAAATATCTCCTTTGGGGATTACCCTGACTTCTAATCTCTCTTGGCACAAGCACATTACAAATATTGCTTCCTCTGCATCTAAAAAACTTGGTTTTCTCTTTCGCTCTCGGCGTTACTTTTCTCCCAAACAGCTGCTCACTCTGTATAAATCGCAAATCCGCCCTGCCATGGAATATTGTTCCCACATCTGGGGTGGTGCCCCCAAAACCTCTCTCAGGCTTCTTGATTCCATTCAGAAGAGGGCAGTTAGGTTAATTAATGATTCATCTCTAACAGAGTCTCCCCACTCGTTGTCTCATAGATGTACTGTTTCTGCTGCATGCCTTTTCTACAGATACTTCCATGGGCACTGTTCTTCTGGATTGGCTTCTATAATTCCCGCTTTCTCTTTCCAAACAGTCAGAATACACGTGCCGCCACCAGCCAACATACTGTCCAACTTCAAACCCACAGTACCAACTTTTCATCTTCCTCATTTATTCATTCAACTGCCGTTTTCTGGAATAACCTTCCTTCATACGTATTTCCTGAATATTACAGTCTACAGAAGTTTAAGTCCAATGTCAACAAATATCTTCTTTCGTGTTCTCAACCTCTAACCCAAGCACGGTACTAAGTACTATAGGTTCTAATACCTCTCGTGTTTTCATAAAAAAAAAAAAAAAAAAAAAAAACTTTCGATAATATTCTTAACTCATATGGAATAAATATAATTTACAATAATACGTGTTTCTTCCGTTTTAAACATTTTCCGATAGCATAATTAATAATACATAATTTAATAATTTCTCTTCTCTCTTTAACACTGTTTTGTTCTTAGCACCTCTGGTGGTCGCATATCGAAGCTTGACTTCACTCGAAAACGTGTATGCTGTCAAGTACGGTTGTATAATAATAGGACAAAAAGTAAACTTAAATATAAAACTAAACAAAGCTACATTTTAGAAGCTAAGAGTAAAATATTTTTATGACATATCAAAAGTTTTAATTATAACAAGTTGTAATATGTAGATCTTACAAATATAATAGAAACATCTATTTGACTAGAATAAATCCAGGAAGGGCAATGGAAAGGGAGTATTAAGTTAAAGATAATAAGTATTAAGATTGGATATTTAGTTTTAATGAAAATAAGGCTAAAGTTTGAAGAACACTGGATTTAGGAATGGACAGTTTTAGACGTGTGAATTAAAATTGCGGCTAAAGGTAAATAAGTAATTTAAATAATACATGAGAACAAACAGAGACAGCACAATGAATAGAAAAGGGGTGTGCCATTTGAGAACAGGCGTGAAAGGGTTTCTGAGGGCAAGAACAATAAGACCGTAAAATGGGATTACGAAGCGTCTCTTTTTATCAAAGCCACCGGGTAAACAGGAAATGAGTGGATTTCCAGTGTTTGCGTCAAAAGAAAACGGCGTCAGGGTGGATGATATTTTGGCATGTTGACCATATTTAGCAGAGAAGGTGTGAACGCGAAAATGAGTTTTGGAGGTGACCAGCAAACATGAAAAGGACATACTGCAGTGTGAAAAAATTGAGAAATTTCTAGAGAAGGGTTTGTTTGTGCGCTAGGTAGACGGCTGTGGCGAGTTGTTTTAGCAAATAGGAAGGAATGAAAAATTAAACACTATGGGGATTGGTTTGAGTCCTTGGGGGAGGCGTACCAAATTTGAGGGGAAAAAGTTCGGGGGAGAGAAAGGGTAGAAAGTGTCCACTCTGTGTCTGACTTCAAAGGAGAAAAAGTCGTGAGTTGCGGGTCGAAGTAGATTTTTTGGTGGTCAGAGATCGCATTTCGTGGTAGCAAGATGAAAAAGAAAAAAAAACGTGAGAGAAAGCCTGGTCCGGTATCGGAAGGCAGTAATAGGGTGATCGGCGACCCTAGCAACTAAATTGCAAGATGTACCTCCGAAGGTTTGTCTTGTAAGAGCCTACACTTGTGTCTAGGTCCGGCTCGTTGAGAAATAGCCAGTTGTGCAGATATGTAAGCCATGAAAAGAAAGAAAATTAGAAGTAGTGGCCATTCCGGAACGTAAGTCTGTTCCTCTGTGTTTTTTTTTTTTTTTTTTTTTTTTTTTTTGAATCCTGAACTTAAGGACTGATAACCTAGCTCTGTAAGGAATAGTGATAGTCCTTTTAAAAAGGGAACATTCATTTTGTATTAGGCAAGTAAGTTACTAAGGTTGAGATAATTTGTTATGAGTGTTAATGCTTTTGAAATAACGGAAGTGTGGTACAGGGGTAAATAAAGGGAAAGGAATGAGTAAAGAAATTATAGGATAGTATTGTAAGGATATGTTAACCTATATCATTAATTTAGGCCAGGTGCCAACAGAAGATGAGGTGTAGAGAGAATTTTTATAAATAAAGAAACCTCATGAGTAAAGACGGATGACTAAGATGGTAACTAGAGAGTAACTAAGGTGGAATGAGTGATTTGTAGTAAATATCACTGATGTAACAGGATACCAGTAGTAATAAATATCATGGGTTAAAAGCTAAGAGATAAAGCAAAATATATAGAAATAGTAATAATAGATAAAATCGGTTTACTAATGTAAGAGATAAAAATTGGTAATGGAAGAGAATGATTGAGTAATCATCGAGGATTCATAACGAGTAAGATACAACTGATACAAACTGACGTTAATAATTTGTAAATTGAGAATAGTTGATGAGGGGGGGGATATAGTGTATTGTGCTAGTATGGTTTATATATATAGAAATTGATATGCATATACGTAGTTTGTTTTTTTTTATGTAAATGCTGTAGGTTGTAAATTTTTATTTAAAAAATGCGTGTCTTTAATGTTCTGCTAACACCTGCTTTACACACCCTAGAATCTGGAATTTTCTGCGAATTGCAGTCAGATTTGCGCTTGTGGGATGGGATTGTGACTTCAGTGGGGTGGAAGTCAAAACTTAACAAAAACATAAGACAAATAATATTTATTTTCTCCCCCCCCCCACAAAGTATCGTCATACAATACTTTTAACGATAGACAAAATTGTCCTTTCAGTCTTTGCTAGGACTTCATTTGTAAACAAAGGTAATAACATTCTTTAGTTAGACAACACCTCTCTTTCATATCATTGGATTCTACCTTTTCTCTCAAACGTAGTTCAGATTTATTATTTTTTTTCTGAAAAGGAATGATCGGTGGCAACGTGAAAATAATTTTTGAAGCTATCGTTATTTATTTAAAATCCGCTCCATTCCTCATTTCAAATAATTCGCAATTATGTTCTGTGGCTCTTGTTGCATGCAGCTTTGCCCCGAAGTTCCTTTGGGTGGCGTAAGAAACACCGCGCTGTCTTTCACAATTTCACTCTTCCGGAAGTTGCAAAGTATTGAACTTGACATCATGGATGGGTTCCTTTTGGCAGCTGTAATGAAGTGGGCGACTGTAATGAAACCCAATCGCCTCTGGGACGAGCACGAGGACGAGTCCCTCACCCAGGGACGAGCGGTTGGGTTTCATCAGAACAAGTATAGCCGGGGCTCGCTTATTTTGTTATCATCACGTTATGAGTCATCTGGATCAGTTTTTTTGTGGTTGAGAAACCCAACTACGATATATAACTTATCTACACCAGTGAGCCAAAACGTTATGACCAGCGAGTCGTTATGCAAATCGAAGCAACTTCAAGTGAACTACGGCGCGTGCGCGGGTCAGAACACTGTATAAAAAGCGACTTAAGCGAGTTGGACAAAGGCCAAATTGTAATGGCCAGACGACTGGGTCAGAGCATATCCGAAACGGCACGGCTAGTGGGATGCTCACGGTCAGCCGTGGTTAGTGCCTACCGAAAGTGGTCCAAAGGAGGGAGGGGGAACCCACGAACCGTCGGCAAGAAGCTGGATGACCACGGCTCATCGATGCTCGAGATGAGCGAAGGCTCTCCCGGATTGTACGTAGAAACAGAAGAGCGACTACGGCTCAACTCACCAGTAATTTCAATGCTGGTGACGGGAGTAATGTGTCACAACACACAATACATCGAACCCTGCTGAAAATGGGGCTGCGTAGCCGCAGGCTGCTCCGAGTGCCCATACTAACCACGATTCACCAGCGACAGCGCCAACAATGGGCACGCGAGCATCGAAACTGGACCTTGAGTGATTGGAAGAAGGTTGTCTGGTCCAACGAATCACGTTTCCTGTTGCACCATGTGGATGGCCAGGTGCGTGTGTGTCGTTTACCTGGGGAAGTGATGGCGCCTGGATGCACTGTGGGATGAAAACAAGCCGGTGTCATGCTTTGCGCGATGTTCTGCTGGGATACTCTGGGTCCAGTCATCCATGTGCCAGGCACTCTGACGTCTACCACCTACCTAATCACTAGGGCAGCTGAAGCCTGCATTCCAAGATGGAAACCAATACACAGAGTGGTCCTTTGGTCGTGACAGGAACTACATGAGCTCCGACATGCGCTCCGATGTAAATGCAAAAAGAAGAGCTTTCCAATGAGCCCGATGGACATGGACGGAACCTGAAGTAGAAGCTCTTAAATAATCATACAGGGAAAAACGGAACCAGTACACTGCGATGATCAGGTAGATGAAAAAACCCTCCTGGGAGCAACTGGTCTCCACCATGGGTAACGAGGAACCCTGGGGAGTCGTGTACAGAATCATCACTAATAAACTCTCCAGAGCAGAAGTGATCCACTCCACCAAGACACCTCAGCGACAAATCACGACAAGCTGGAAGGGATCCATAAATAATATATTAAACTATGTCTTTCGACCAGCTGTTGCCCCGTCAACACAGGATCAAATTGTACTATGCAAAAACAATGAAACTTACCAGTCAAACAACGTAGAGGATTCTTTCACAGAGCAGGAACTTCATCAAGTTGCACTACAGATGAAAAATAAAAAGACACCAGGTCCAGATCGCCTGGAACCCGAAATTCTGAAAAAAAGGTCATCGAATACGCTTCCAATCCTAAACCTCTTCAACCATTGCCTCAAAGTTGGTTGGTTCCCACTAGATTGGCGAACTGCTAATGCCCGTCGTTTGCTGCGAAAGAATCCCTCCAAACAACAAGAGTTACCCGACTCCTGTCGTCGCATTGCCCTTCTCTCGGTTACCAGCAAATTTTTGAAAAACTTTCCATTACCAGAAATGGTAGTCGGTCAAAGTTTAACGAGGTCTCAATCGCAGTTGTTCTTTGCTTGGGGGCCAACGATGCTTTGTGTTTAAATCAACGAAGGTGAAGTACACGTGTTTGATCTTGGTCGGAGGTACAGACACCCAAATTTCTGAGGCATATAACACGACAGCGTATACAGACGTGTATACGTACATCCAGATCCCTAACGTGGAGCAGTTGTTGTTTGGTAGGCCAGCACACTTGGCCGAATTTCGTTATTATTTTGTCAATGTGCGGATTGAAGCTCAATTTACAATTGAAAACGGCTCCCAAGTGTATGTGTGTGTACAGTATATTGACCGCTGGAATGAGAATACCTTCTGGGAAAAGCTTGGACTTTAGTGGATTGATGCTTGAGAGTAAAGACAATTTGGACTGATTTGGCAGGGTTACCAGTAGTTCGAATTGTTCGAGGACAATTTCTCCGTGAAATGGGATTATGATGCGTCTCTTATGATCTAAATCGTTAGGAAGTAAACAGGAAATGAGTGGACATCCAGCGTTCACGTCAAAAGAAAACGGCGTCAGGGCGGCTGATATTTTGGCGAGTTGGCCATATTTAGCAGAGAAGGTGTGAACACGAAACTGGGTGTTTTGGAAGTGACTAGCAAACATGAAAAGGTCATATTGCCGTTAAAAAATAAGAAATTTCTAGAGAAGGGTTGGTTTGTGCGCTAGGGAGACAGCTGTGGTTAGATGTTTTAGCAAATAGGAAGGAATGAAAAATTAAACTGAGTATGGGGATTCGTTACGAGTCCATGGGGGAGGCGTTCCAAACTTGAGGGAAAAAGAAAAGTTCGGGTGGAGGTTGAGCAAGTGTCCACTCTGTATCTGATTTGTGTGAGGTCTAAAGGGTGAAGGTCGTGAGTTGCGGGTTGAAGTGGAAGTAGATTTTTTGGTGGTTGGAATTCACATCTCGTGGTAGCAAGATGAAGAAGAAAAGGGGGGATGACCAAGATAATAACTAGAGAGTAATTAAGGTAGAATGGATGATCTATAGTGAACATTGCTGTGGTAAGAGGACATCAATTGCAATACACTTCATGTGTTAAAGGTTAGTTAAAAAAATAGAAAGAGTAATAAGAGTTGAAATGAGTTTTACTGATGTAAGAGATAAAAATTGGTAATGGAAGAGAACGATTGAGTAATCATTGAGGATTCAAATTAAGTACGATACAACTGATACAAACTGACGTTAATAATTTGTAAATTTAGAATAGTTGATGAGGGGGGGATATAGTGCATTGTGCTACTATGGTTTATATATATAGAAATTGATATGCATATATGTAGTTTTTTTTTATGTAAATGCTGTATATAATGTTCATTAAAGTTTATAAATTTTAATTGAAAAAATCTGTCTTTGATGTTCTGCTAACACCCGCTTTACACACCCCAGAATCTGGATTTTCTGTGAATTTCAGTCAGATTTGCGTTTGTGGGGTGGGGGGTGGGACTGTGACTTCAGTAAGGTAGAAGTCAAAACTCAACAAAAACAAGCCAAAGAAAAACATTATCCCCCCCCCCCCACAGAGCTATGTTCTTCTGGCTAAACTCATATGTGGCTTAATATCATCCTCACAACAGATTATATCGTCTGTGTTGTAGAAATGGAATGATGACTGCTGTAAATAATGCTGCGGACAGGACTCCACCTTGGGGAACTCATGCGGTGATCTTTCTCGAGGTTATATCTCGATCTGATGTAAGAATAGTTTTGTCAGAAAGCGGGGTTGTGATAAACCACATGTCATCTTTTATATGGAAGTAATTTTCTAGGAGGTGAACGAGCGAGGGGACGATGATCGTGTCGAAGGCAGCTTTCAGATCCACGTACGTGACGGCAAGTTCTTTTTTAACTTCTAGTGCTCTGAGAATGGATCTTCAAGGAATGGCATAGTGAATTTGTGGAGGTTTGTGAGGCGTGGTTGTGTTGGTGGTGGAGAGCAATGCCTTCTCAATGAGTTTCAAGAGGCTAGAGGAGCGAGAGATTTGCCTTGATTGTTTAATGAGGGTTGCAGATGGACAATTAGGATGTGGCCTTATGGCATATCAGTTTTAGAGAAAAGGAAAAGAAGTGCTCAGTTAAGACACTGTTAAAAAATTGATTAGTAGTGGTTGATGATAAATGTGCTGAGACATTTGATCATGAATTGCCGCACATGATCAGAGCTTGCAGTTGTAGTGGGCGGCAATCCGTTTATAGCAGTTACAAGCTATTTCCTGGTGATGCAAACGGTGTTGAGCATATCAGTTGGGACGTTGTTGACAGGTAAGTTGTGTGAATACTTTGGGCCACCTGTTTTACAACTATGTAGTGTGGTCCATCCACAGTTCAAGGTCTAGTGTTTTGATAATTCCTGTATGCTGAAAATCATAAAACGATTTGCCTTCTCGTATGGTTACATTTAAAGGTTTTTTTAATTGCAGACGATTTCTGGCGGTTGAACATTTGCGCAAGTTCTGGAGAAGGCAATCCGATCTTGTACAGCGTCTGCTCTTTTCATTTCATGCAGATTTTGTTTTTCTTGAAAGCTGTTGTTCTCTGCGCGTGTCCACCAAGCTCTCGAACGGGGAGTGGTGCAGACAATCTTTGTTGCACCTTAACTTGCGATGGTTCGAATCCATCTGGTCAAGAGGTTCTCAGCTAGCTCGAGATCACAGTTATTGAGGGCTTCCAAAGGTATAAAGGATGCGGCTTCGAGACATCGTGGTCGGTCAGTGAATTTGGGAACTGCGATCTCTTTTGGGGCCTTGGATATTAAGTTAGTTCCCGCTAATTGCAAGAGTATAGCAATGGTTCGGGATTGTTCGTCAGGACTGTCTTCGAGTTCGCAGGGTGCTGAGGAGAACGTCAAATCTAAGGAATTAGATCTCGTGGGTTGGCAGTTAAGTAGGCCATACTGTTAATGAGTTTCCTTCTAAGGTGTGCGAGACTAGGCGGAAGATTGAAATCCTCAAAAACAATATGATTAACAGGGGCGTGGAGGTGATTTACCAGCCAGTGGATTTCATCTTCAATGATGTCGCTGGTGTACCATAGAATAACGATAAAGTGAGGAGACAACGAGAAACTTCGGACAGGTATAAGGGACATTTATAGGGATTTTTACAGTTACAGCGGCCTCCGTAGCCGAGTAGTCAGGAGCGGGAGTGCAGCAGTTCACGCTCTTTGAATAGATCGGGGTTCAAACCTCTGACTTCTAAATACGGTCGTTTTGCCAACCCGCACTGGACCAGAGTGACAGCTTATCGTCCATTTCCTTCAACGTGAATCGTTGAGTAGGCTTCCATCCTGCAGCGGATTGATAATGGCTGCAGTTTACCTTTATTTATAACTTTCCATGTATCAGGAGCATAAACAGACACGACATTCATTAACTCACACTCTCGCACATTGTTTTAGATATGTTAGCACTACTATGATTGGTGGTTTTCATTCCGCTTCCTGATGAAGTCCGGTTGTTCGATACACTGTGGTAGCGACTACGTCACTATGGAGGCATGTTGTTGTTGTTTGGTTTTTAGGAGCATTAGCAACTAAGGCCATATTGCTCCGGGGATTTGCGGTGGTCATTCCCTGACCTTTCCGCATCCTCCGTATTTGGTGGTCACGGGCTCGAATCCCGGTCTAATCAAGAAGCGGGTGCTACGCACTGCTGCTCCTGCCCACCTGGCTATGGAGGCATGCTACATTAATTTGATTTCATTATGTGAAATCACTGAGATATTTTTATGTAATGCGTTCATTGCTTTTTACTATATACACTGAGTGATCACTGAATTGATCACTCAATGCGACCCGTTGACCCCGTGAGGAATGAGAGTGCGCAGTTAGTCGACCTACGTACTATAGATAAGGTGTCAGTGGTTCAGGTAGTAAAATTCCGAGCGTGATGGGTAAAAGGAAGGATTTATCGGACTTTGATAAAGGACAGATTGTGGGTGCTCGATGAGCTGGTGCCTCGATTTCCCAACCTTCTGGGGTGTTCCAGAGCCATCGTTGTTAACGTGTACCAGGGCTGGCGTCAAAATGGTCAAACAACGACCCGACGGTAAAACTGCAAAGATCAGCGAAAGGTTGATGTTAGAGGTGAGCGCCGGGTCCGACGTCTCCTACAAGCGGAACAGGCGCAGCATTGTTGAAGAGTTGACCATCCAATACAACACAGGCCAACCCGAAACAATATCTGGCATGACCATGCGTCGCACGCATGGGATATACCAGCAGACGACCCCTACGACGTCCTCTCCTAACCAAGGTTCATCGGCGTAAAAGACTCGCCTAGTGCAAAGTGCATGCAAGTTTAGAAGACTGGAAGAAGGTGTGCTGGTCAGATGAGTCATATTATTTATTCCACAGCGTGGATGGTCGTTTAGGGATTTGGCGTCAACAACATGAGGCTCTTGATCCATCATGCATGGTAACAAAAGTGCAAGCCGGTGGAGGCGGTTGTGTGGTGTGGGGCATGTTTCACTGGCAGGAACTTGGACCCCCTGGTTAATGTGGAACAATATATCAGTGGTCTCCGCTATCGTCAACTTCTTGCTGACTGTGTACACCCCGCTATGTTACACTTTTCCCGAATGGCGAAGGTGTCTTCCAAGATGACAATGTGCCGAGCCATCGGGCTCTTGTTGTGCAGGAACAGTTTGAGGAATACAATTCTGACTTCCAGCATATCGATTGGCTTCCGAACTCTACCGCTATCAATCCCATAGTTGTTGTTGTTGTTGTTGTTTATGGGATTTTAAGTGCAATGGCTACTTAGGCCATATTGCACTTAGAAAAGTGGTTCATACTGCCTGTTCAATCCCATAGAGCACTTGTGGGACACTATGGAAAAGCATATCAGGCCTCTGGATACACCAATCACTTCCATACCTGCACTGCTGACCGATTTACACACACACAGCTTTGTTGGCCATACCACCCGAACGCTTCCGACATCTTGTTGAATCAATACCACTTCGGATAGCCTCGCTTTATGAAAGTATGTTACTATGCAAAGTTGCATGATTTAGGAATTAATGAAAGATCTAGTTGCCATTATGGCGAAAGAGAATCATGGGAACGTATTATGTACAACTGTGAGGAGTACTGCCATCTACGAATTGAATTGGTATCTCGGGTTAGTAATCTCAATCTTATGGCAGAAGGCTGCGAGACAATTCTAGTTGATAAACGGGAGAACTTCTTGGCTTCCCAAGCCTTTGCAACTGCAATATTTCTTAGGTGGGAGACTCGTCTGCATCTGGAAGCCTTGGATTTGTAATGCGGTAGTATGGTGTATGCCGAATTACATAGAATTCTGTGAAATCGTGGAGGCTTGAGTCTGCTATATCCACTGCAACTCCAGCCCCTTGTGCTGGTATTTCTCTTCTCAGCAGCTCCTGGCACTGCTGGCTTTCCAACAGACTGTGAACAGATGCAGATCTTTTCCAATGAAGTTTGGACTTTGTCTGAAATTTTATTTTTTATGTAATTTGATTAGTTGTCAGTTTGTTTATATCAATCTTTTTTAGTCATGACAGGTTTTTTCCCTCTCTGTACTTGGGCAAACAGGAAAGGGAGGATATAAGAGTACTGCTAAATTATGTGTAACTGAGCGGGGTTCCCATTGGTTGGCTGGGACCCCTTTATGTAATAAATATCAATATCAACTACGTAGATGTGTAAATAATTGTAAAATGGCGAGTGTCTATACTAAACTTGCTGTTCATTTTAATTATAACTTGCGTGATTATATAAATTAAATAATTAATCACTCAAAAAGATATTCATATTCCCAAATTGTGGTTTAGAAGTAGTCTGCTTTCTAACGTTGCAATTGCCAGTTTACCAACAAAGTGGGAGGCATTAACTTTGCATCCCCCAAGGAACTCCACAACAAGTAACCTTCTATTGTTCTCTTCCAAAAAAGAACCGAAGTTCCTCATGACGTCTGTGGACTATTAAGTTTCCATTGACACACCTAAAGTTAATGATCATTTGCACGTTCATAGCTTGAGAATCACGTAAAACAGTTAGCTCTTCAGCCAATGAACTGTGCGTACCCGGTTCGACAGTGGTTTTTCAAGCACCCAGTAATCATCGCCTCATTAAGGGTGCTGCGGAAACACGCGCAGGATAACACGCCCGGCAGTTACGTTGCCGTGGTCGATAAATTTTCCGGTTCTTCGACAATAGGTAGGGGAAGGAGTTAATCGCAAGGGACGTTTTCCCCTCTTTATGTCGATCAATCCGTCTCTCACTCTGGCCCACGCAAACATTGTGCAATCGGAATACGCCAGAGGCGCTAGCTCAATTCACATTGCATGCGCGCGGGCCAGTCTATTGACGTCATAGAAACTTCGGGGCAATCATCTGTCAATAATTGGCCTAAATCGGAACACCAATACTCGAATACGTCAACAGATAGAAGGGTAAAAGGACATTACCAAAGGCTGTTTTGTTGTGTATATCGTGTCTAAATATAGATTGGCTACACCTTTAGAGAGGTCAAAAAGGAAGATTTTATGACAGGACTCGGTGTCTTAATAAGCTGAAGTCTCAGTGTACGAGAACGATTCATAAAGTGCGTGTCTACTCTATGGTGAATTATTTCTTATCATCAAGGTCTCTCTCTCTCTCTCTCTCTCTCTCTCTCTCTCTCTCTCTCTCTCTCTCTCTCTGTCCAACAACATCAGTTTGTAGAGAACCCATTCCACATCCATCTTTCTGAATAAGGGTAATATTATACGAGGTCATATATTTATTTTGCGTCGTGTTTTCCAAGCATTTAATGCTCCTTTGCTGATATGGAATGGAATGGAATGGAATAAATGTGTTTGTTTATCTAGCGCATGGCGCAAGATGCAGAACGTTGGTGTCACGCATTAAGAATCTTTCAATAAATGGGACATTAAACACGTGTCAAATAAATCATAGAATTACACGCAAACTCGCTCAACTGTATTTCATATCGCTATGAATTCTAGACAGTTATATGGACGCAGAATTCATTTGTGACGGTCTTTGTTACAGTTTGTCGTAGAAATACCCTCGTGTTTCGAGTCAAGATTATCCGTGGCAAACTTGACACAGAGTACGAATTCTTCGGACAATATTTGATTTTCAACCTCTGTGTTTGAGGAAACATTTAGGTGGTAAAATTTTTATGGTCAAACGGGAAGTTGAAAGTTAAAGTTTGAGGATAAGGTTGCGGTAGAACGTGTAATTCATTATTTGAGGGCAGTTTCCGTTTTCGTGGGTATAATCAGAATTTTTATTTTTATTTAAATCAGTTAGAGGTATACGCCTCATCGCAGAAATGGCCTACATTGCCAGGGGATTTCCTTTTTAACGTTGTGAGCGAAGAGTGCAGCGCGTTGTACGGCTGAACTGCAGCCCACTGTACGACAGTTGACATTGCAATACAATATGGGGAATTCAAGGACAATATCAGAAATGACTATTCGCCGCACACTCGGACGTATGGGGTTCCACAGCAGACCACACCCAAGAGATACCCTCTATTCACCCCTGACTCTCACACACGCGCCGACGGACACCTTCGTGTGGTTTAAGCAACACGAGTCCATGGACCCATCGGACACGGTGCCCACTATCCAGGCAGGTTGTGGCGGCTGCTTAATATGGGGCATGTTTTGCTGACAAGAACTAGGACCCCTGGTGCGTATGGACTAACGTTTCAGTGGCGATTCCTACACATTGACTCCACCAGATTCGCATCTGGTGGAGTCAGTGTAGGAGAATAGCAGTTGTTATCCTTACCAACCCTACCACGGTCACAATTCACTGATCAGTGAATGTATGTTGATATGTCTCGTAGGTCACTAAAAATGTATTTATCCAGCTCGTGTCATTCAGATCACATCTCAGATCATCTCATCGAGTCTGGTTATCTAAAGGGATCTGAGTGAGGTTTAAAAGAATCTGAGAGGGAACAGCAAAATGAATGAAGGGGAAATTTTCGTTGTATTAAATTATGCTGGAAGCAACGGGTATAAATTTATACTAAAGGTGAAGAAATATAGATTGGATTGTAAAAAGTTTTTTTTAGCCAGAGTTGTTAATCATTGGAGTAATGTGTACATCAATGGGTAAAAATAAAAAAAAAACTGTCGTGTTAGAGTTACTGAAAACAACCTCATTCGCCCATGTGCATATGTCCACGAATTGCGTGTTTTCTGGTCGATCCATCTGTTTTGCTGGACGAAAAACCGGAGGAAAAACCTTGCTAACCTCGTCTGAGACCAACCAACTCAGCCACTGGTGAAAAAACCCATAAATGTTCTTTGTGTCATTGACGAAGTTCGAACACGGGCCTTTTCCAACTGGTGTGCGGAGGACCGATAATTATAACCATTGTGCTGCTACCTTCGAAGACGATCTCAGTGGGTAGTTGAGGTTGTTGGGGGTTCACAGGTCTGCTGAACCTACGGGAAGGGGACAACACTTAGGATAATTTGATTGGTGTAGCAAAAGCTTCTGGATTCCTTGCCTGTATAGACAATACAAATACTAATAATAACTCATCACGGTGTGAGAAAATTCCAAAACAAGTTTCTCGCGCCAAGAAACAATACGCGTATATTATATCGCTTGTTTAGAGAAAGACAAAAGGTAAAGTCTTTCTTATGCTGTTTGTCGAGAAAAAGCCACTTAAGAGGCGATCAAGGATTTTCCAGATGAGCTGTAGCACATTTATTGTAAGGAATTACTATTCACGAAGCTGCGCGGGGCCCCCAGCAGGAAATGTTTCATTGCCTACCTTCTTAAAACTATGGCGCAGTATCTTCTGGTTTCTGTGCAAGGGTTTCTATAGAAAATCCCTAGGAACTTGCGCCACCACATACGAAGTACAAGGAGATTTATGAATTCTCTACTGACTGGCGCGGAGCCTTCTTACTTTGACGGATTGTCATCTAACTGGCGGACTATCAAATCGAATTATCTCTCTCTCACTAAGGCTTATGTGAAGATCGCATTTTGCTGCTTTTATTTATCACTTACTTAGGGGGCTATTTGTCTACTGTCAAAATCGACAGGCACGAGGTCCAGCGGTTTCCTGTAGGGATCATCAGTCTGGTAGTCCATCCGTCAGCTAATCTAACCTTCGAAACATTCGTGGTTAGAATAAACACATTTATTCTTCCACCCCCTCCCTCCTTCAAATGGATATAAAGTCTATTTTTTTTTTGGATCTGCTGAATACAAGCACTTATGAATAAATTAATTTTCTGTTTACATCCCAGGACGGCCATGTATGGCGAGAAGATTTCCAATAAAGATTTCAGTATTATCGCATTTAGTGGGCTCGAGTCAGTCAACTCAAATATTGTTTATATATTGTACTGTAATCCGTGCAACCTACTGGAACAATCCGGAAAACGAATATTAGTGGCTCAGGAACACGAATATTAGACAATATAGGACTGGAAAATCTGTGTCTGGTCTGATGAATCCCGGTTCCTATTGATTGACGCTAACAGGAGGAGCGGAATATGGCGATAATAGCTGAGTCCGTGGACCCATACTATTAGGTGTCAACAGTGTAATGGTGGGAGAATGTTTTCAGGGTGCTTTTGGACCCCTTAATATCAGGGGAGCAACATTTGGTGGACGCAAACTATCTAGAAATTGTTTCCGACTAGGCGCATCCCTTCATGGGTCCATGACAGAGTAAAACTATGTGGAGGTCCTAAGTCTCGAAACTTTATTAGACATGGGTCCACGTGTGAATGGTTTATTCCAACAGGATAATTCATATCACAAGGCCAGGCCAGAATTTTATAGAACTGGTTCCGGGAACGTTTCTTTTACCTTTTTGTTGCATTTTAAATTATATTTTATCTGTATATTATTGAACATCTGTATTTATAATGAACAGTATGTAATTTCGTTGTGAAGTTTAATTAATGATGTCATTTCCGTTTTGTTCTTCTCCACTCTCATCTTCATACAGTTGGGTTCATTTGCCAATTTTTATTATTTTAGCATACTTTTAATTGCCTTTTAATATGTTTGTTTAGGTTATTTAGTATTTTAAGAAAAGAAGTTGCACTCTTTAAATCCAAGATAAACTCATCTCATCCCTTGATTCCCTATGCCAGCTGGCACTTTCTTTGCTATTTTCCTTTTTCTTTTATACTCTGTGATCTAAATTTGCTAACAGATATTTTTGCATAACTTCTCTTTTTATCTTCTTTGGTTTCCTCTATTTATTCTTCGCATTTTCTTAAAACATTTCCCGCATCCTTCAGAATTTTCTTAAGATTTTTTTTATTTGTCTTTAAAATCCTTTTCTGTTCTGGAAAAGTTTTTACTTATTATTTGTTCTTATAATTAATTAAGAAATTTATTTTCTTAATGATATATTCTTGCTTAAAATGATTTTTTCAGTTTAGAGCAGCTGAGGGCTGAACAGTTTTAATTTTAGAAATAACTGCGAGTTTTGATTTTTAAGAGAATCACGAAGGTAGAAAGGACTTCTTGTGCTGGAGGGGAGAAAGGTCATAGGAAGAAAACGTTAGAGAAACAGTCCTCTAGCAAATCACAGAGATTTGATATTTTATGCGTTAAAAATTTATTCATTAATTCTATTTTATTAAATAGAGCGAAATGTATAAACATTTCACAGTATTATTCATTGTTCTAGCCTTGCTTATATCTCTCTATATTTTTGTGCATTTTGGTATTGCCTATTCATCAATGCCGGATTTAGGTAGTCTGAGGCCCTGGCCCATATATACACGAAATGTTATATTGTTCTAAAACCAAGTGGTATAATTAAAAGCGGGTACTCAGGCAGCACAGTATGCTGCTATGATATATTTGAGAACAGATTTAGACGCAATAAACTAAAATAAAAATAATTATTTGTATTTTCGAAATACAGTGATTTCATTGGTCCGGGAAAGGGGCGCTCTAAAAGCATGCTTTATAAAATCATAACATAACTCCAGAGATAAAAATCCTATGGGTTTAATCATGGAGGCCAGTCCTTTGTCTTCTTATGGTAGCGATTAAATCCATCTTGTCGTCAAAAATTTCCAGGAACTCCAGGACAACTCCTGTAATATCCGATGTTGCAGACCAAATCTCTAAACCTTTCTCTGCAGAGTAATGATGTTGTTGGTACGAAAAATTTGAAATTGCAAAGAAGATAAATAATATGATAAATAAAAATTCACTCTGTACTTTGCAATGCGCTGTAAAATTCTTCTTTCCATTATCTCTACTTTTTATTAGCGTATAGGCTCAAATTAAGTGGAGTTGTGGTAGTCATAACCTTGCTGGATTTAATCTTTCATTCTGGGTTGTCTTTTTTTTTTTCCTTTTATTTTAGTGATGTATGAAACAAACATTACTCCTGGTATTGCTATCATGGCTTAGCCGCTGGCGTCTTGTTAATAAGGAATGGGTGCACTACTAGAGGGTAAACGTGTCATATAGTTAGTAGAAACTATAAGAGACATATCACCATCTCGCGCATCCTGGAGTCTAATTAAATAAACTCTCATAAATTTCACAAAAAATGATGAAAGAACCTGACGCATTCCTCTGCAGTGTCTTTTGCAATCGTTCCCCTACATGGAGTCGTGTATAGATCTGTAATAACAAGCACAAAAAAGGGAGCCAAACTTATATCATTCTAGTACTGTAGATGAGGCGAGAATAAAATGTTCTTTTACATATCCTTGCTCTAGGAGAGCGTTGCATTTCGGTATTTTAACGCGCCATGGTATATAGAGAACATTAAAATACAAGATTTTGAGGTTTACGTGGTTAAGAGTTTAATCGAACGAATAAAAAGTAATGGGACAGTTGCAAACTATTGCGAGACGCCATTTTATATTAGAATTATAAACGTGTATGTAACGGAACCACATAGGAGGTAAGAAAGCCGAAAGTTGAGGACGAGCAATCGATTTCAAAGAGAGCTAAGAATGGAAACAAGGAGTTCTACTCCTTCTTTCTATTCTACGTGAGTACAAAAATGGAGAGTGGGAATCAGATGGTCCACTTACTTGCTCAAAGCAAGACAATCATAGAAATCCATTTAGAGGTGGGAGATGAGTTGAATTCACAACGATATTTTCAAATATCGTCGTGAATTCAACTCGTCTCCCACCTCTGACTGAAGAAGATTTTAATTTATTGAAATGGTGGGAAAAAACAGTTTTTGCAAATTAGCTACTGAAGGTAAGGCTCCCAGGTTGGATGGTGTACATTACAGTCCTGAGCCTGTCGCATTGGCCGCACTGCTGGCGTGGAGCAGGAATGAAACAAGCCACAGCTGCAAGATTTGAAGAAAAAAACAATTGTTTTTTTTCCCACCACTTCAATAAATATTAGTTTTGGGAATTTCATTGTTATATAATTTTGGATTTCGTTAGGTAGAGGTTCAATAATTTCATTGCTTGAATCTTCCACGTTAAATAAATCGCCTGTTTTCCTTCTTTGCTTTCTGTTCAACCTTTTCAATTCTGGTCTTTCGGTGTCGTGTGGCGATGAGTTATTTATAAAAACTGAAACCGCAAAATTACTTGAGATCCGATCCGTTGCGGGTAACTCGCGGGTGCCTGACCCGATAGCGGACTCTTGTATGCATACTGTTATACTACAAAAGCTTCAGATGAGTGCACTAGCCCTTTGGGGTGCAGTCTGGCCTTTGTTGATGATGAACCAATAAAATTGAAATTAGAGTCAAACTCAATTCCTTGAGATTGTTAATGAGATCTTCATTAAATTCCAGGACGATCCCCTTGGATTGGAGAACTGTTAAAGTCTCCCCAATTCACAAAGGAGGTATGACAGACGTGATCGGCAACTCTGTACATGTAAGTTTATTGGTGGGGAAGATCATAGAGTCTGTGGTTAAGTATACGATACACGACCATCTCGATAGGAATTATGTTTAATTTAACACAAATTGAATGCAAGGATCAACATCGAATTTATTTACCTTTGACTTCATTAAAGTTTTCGATGCGTTTCTGCATGTCAATATATTATATAAACTGGACAAAATTGGGATTGCTATTAAGGCTGGTAAGATTCTTCGTTCGAGTAGGATGTTGGATAAAAGGAAGGAGACAGAGTGTAATCATAAATTAACATTCCTCGGGAGGCTTCAGCTTAACAAGGGAGTTCACACTTCAGCTTAACAAATGGATCAGTTCTGGGGTTTGTGACCCTGTCAGTCCTGTTTGTGATCGTTCCGAATGGCATTGAGGAAGAGTACAGGGGAACCTGTAAAAGTCTGGTCGGTATTTGAAGCTAGAAAGCGTGATTGATGACTGTTTCTCCAAAATACCTCGAATCGTTGCGTGCATCGTCCGTAAAATGGAAACTGAAGTTTAATGCCCCTAAAATACAGTTGTGCACCTGGGGAACAGAAATCCAGGAGTTATTTGTAGGCTATCAGTTAAAAGAAGAAGTTAAAAGTAGCTCAGTACGTAAAGCACTTAGGGTTGTGATGCAATCGAATATTAAAGAATATGGGTCCTGTGTGTGAGATTTATACAACCTTTGCACGTAGTGAGGAGGATGTTATTGTTTCATCTACATAAGATTGCATTTAGAATGTTGTGTTCTGCTGGAGGCCAGAACGCAATATTCAATATTTTGTACGCAGTCAAATTGAATAGAATACATGGAATCGAAGTCAACTGACGATAAATCGATTCGAAGCATTTAAGTGAATTTCAGTGCTAGCCCCCTTAACTGATTTCATTCGTGGTAACGGTTATCGCGAAGGAAGACTCGCACGAAAGAACAAGCTGCTTTATTCAACCTCTAATACGATATAGAGTCGCAGAAAATGTTGAAGTAACAGCTTTTTAGCACTATTTTCATGTGAGACGTAGTAGTATAGCAGGATGCGAGTCCGTCTTTCATCCCATGGGTGGTTCCTTTCCTTTCTTTCGTAAAACACAATCGAAGTTACACTATTTGAAGTCTCCCACTGATTCCAATGAGCTTTGATGCTAGAAGTGATAGTAAACAGTGATTAAAGAATATTGTTTTAGGTTATATATCTTGTACTTTTGCTAATACGCAACATTTGTAGAATTATGTAATTTATGAAAAATAACCAACGATACATATTTGTTTCTTAAAGTATTTTCATTACCGTTAAAGTTATACAGTACACATTCGAGTGAAAACGTGATCGTAAAAGGGCTCCAAAGTAATAATAGAGTTATAACGAAATATTTTACACCATCTTCTTCGAATTCAACACTGCACTAAAGCCCACTCCCTAGTACTTATTGATGTATTTTAGTTTTGCTGCTCACTCAGTGAAAGTGGAAATACCCACTGTTATTCACGTGTTCCGGAATTTCTACGTTGTCATCTCACTCAAATCGATTTTTGGATTGCAGTTTTTAATTTCAGCCTATCCGAAGAGAAAACGAGTCTTACGAGATCACCCTGCCTGTGTGCGTCCCTCACTTAATAACTTTTGTGTTTACACCCCAATCCAAACTAAAATTTCAGTAGGTGGGGAGGATGGGGGACAAGTTAATATAATTTGGTAGAACGTAGAATATTTTAGATTGGGTCCATTAGTTAATTTCGCATTTTTAAAACTGCGTTCAAGGGTTTCCCATTGAAATTGGGAAACCCTTGAAGGAACTCATTTCTAATCAGATACTCATTTTGTCCAATACAAGTTAGCCATGGTTCCTTCAAGGGATTTCCCAATTTCATTGGGAAACCCCTCGAAGAGGTTTCGAGCTATTTTCTTTATTCAAACATATTTATCGTTAATTTTAACTATTTTATTAACTAACTTTATTGTTTTGCTAAAAGCTAAATAAATTAATCCACTCCAACGACTTTATATTTCAGAACTGGACATTCCAATTTTGCTTTTATGGACCAAAAATAATGGAAAATCTTTATGTTGACATTCTATTCGTAAACGCCATATTTTTTTGTAGTAAACAACCGACTTTACGCTTTCTAGTATGACGTCACCGACGTAGTTTATGGCCGAATAGTAACGTACACTCGGCAACTCCCACGCGAGGTGAATCAGTAAATTACGTTCGTGTTGGCGCACTCTCCGAAGCATTTGCGCGTTTAATAGCCCTCCCGAACGACGCTACGGTACTTTCAAAAATAAAACGAATGCGCGCGCGCGCGTGTGTTGGCTCGTGCGTCAGCCAGCGCTCCCTACATCGAAATAACTATCTCGGTATCGCCGTTGCGAGGTTATATCTGTGGCGGCAGTTGGTACACGATGTTCCATTGATCCGTTGTAGTATTCTGACGCTATGGGAGTAACGCGTCTTTTTGACTCGATGTGTGTGGAGCTGGAAAATAACGAAAAGATCGTGTATGCCAATGGTAAGTTACCATTTTGTTCAGTTATTTTGTAAGGGATTTTAAACGACCCGTTGTACCTCGGAATAAGTTATCGAGGAGCGTTAATCTTGGGAACGGGGTGCGAATTTGTGATAGGTGCGCGAACAAAGTGTAGCGTTACTTTTAAGTGACTCACAGGTACTGGGAGTTGGACGAGGCGCGTGCTAGCGGCAATAGCACGGTTAAGATAGCGAGAGTTTTACTTAGCGCGAAACAAAATTAAAGTTGCCTCGTATTGCGCAAACAACTGCGTTCAGATAATCCTAAAGTTGTTATTCGGGACCAATTGAAGCGACTTCCTCTGAAGGTGTACCCATAATTTGGAGTATAACCAAAAATATCAATAATAATTAAGAGCCTGGAAAAATAATTAAAATAACAATAAAATCATCAAATTTGGCTCGTATTGCGAGTAAGTTAGTTCCGGAATAAGTGCTATGGAAATAACTTCAATAGTAAATTTATAGAAGTTTTTTTAAAAAACAAAATTAGACTTAACAGGGGTCATTTTAATACGTTTGATATAACGCAGCAAGGTCTCGAAATGAAGAGTACCCAGGGTCTACCAACACCGAAGGACGGCCTTGGTTACGTGTTAGTGATGTCCTTTTTTTTTGGGGAGGGGGATGGACTTCGATTGGGCGTAACCGTTTCACTAGCCAGCATCATTAAGTTAACGGTATCCTCATTCTCTGGTCTGTTTTTATGAAGCGAAAGTCGGCCATGGCTACTGAAGCTGGAGGTTGCACAGTTTTATTTTAAGACATAACGCGAGCGAGTGAGATAAAGTTGTGCTTCTTTCGGACATAAGCTGTTACTATCGTTCTAGTCCGATTAATTTTTGGTCATTGAGAAGGAAGTTCTTCCCTTATTCGAACTCAATGGGGTACGGTATTTTTACCGTACTCCATTGAAAAATCTTCCAAAAATTTACTCGCAACTAAGTCACGAGTTCATGCACGCTATCCTCCAACATGTATTGAGACGCCTCACCCCTGAGAACTGATGGTTAAGTCCACGCGGCACATGACAGGTGGATGGCAGTGACAGTTAAAAGCAGGATATAAAAAGCAGTCATACTCAGTGACAGGTAAGTGCATCGAGAAAAGGACTTTCTTCTCTTCTCGAGCGAAGTGTGTTAGTTAGTGACGGGTATAATCGATTAGACAAGGGAGGGGAATGGAGAGAGAATTAGCCGAGTGGCATAACATATTGCGGGACTTCAGCTTTAGTTTTGATAACAACCCCACCATCTTCTTTTACTTTTTTTTTCAATTCCATAATCGGTAATTTCGATTATTAATCATTCGATTATATCCCTCATACAGGCCCTGACCAATGTATTGCAGCGCCCTGGGCAGAAAGATTTTTTGGCGTCCATTTAATAAGGATATACAATTTATTTTTATTCATGATTCATAAATTTTGGCGCCCCTTAAAGAATAGCCCCCCAGGCAAGGGCCCTGCTAGGTCGTACCTTAATCCGGCACTGCTCTCATAATGTTGGTCGGCTGGAAGATAGCGGGAAGAGCAAGACATCCAAAGGGACTGTGGGAAGCAGCGTACACCAGTAGAAGATGGAATGTAGCGCAACCATCGATCAATGGTAGACTACCTCATCCGACCATCGGGTAGAGTAGTCTACCATTAATGGCCCTCTCCCCCCCTACACCATCCTAGAGTACGTTGGCAGTTGAAACGGATAGTGAGAGGAAATCGCGAAAGCACATTTAATAAGCTGACTTGAGAAGCCATTGATAGAACCGGATTATGTTTGAGGCCAACAACTGTCAGAGACACTTCATGGAAGGGGTTACTAAAGTCGCGCAACTTTTGGCCAGCAGTGCTCGTCAATGCCTGTCCTGGTAAAGTGCACCAGGATATGCAGTGACGTGCTTAGAACAGAAGCATTGGACATGAAACCACTGTTAAAAAAAACGATGTGGAGTACTGAACAACTCTATACAGTCCAAAACAAAAAAAAAGTTAGGTACATATGCATTTCAGGCGCTTATTCTGTTATCAAATGCCTAAAACCCATACCAAAACCTCATTTTGATGTTAACGATGCGATGGGTTATCTCTGGGGTGAGCTTTGTGTTTGGGGGTGGTGAATGGAGCATATAGTTTGCTTAATGATGTAATATTTTATAGAGGGGATGGATGAATGAATAGCCTGAAAGTCCGTCCTTTAATTTCGAATAAGAGTAAAAAAGGATCAAATCTGGTGCTATTCGAAATTCCCCACATTGTTTCTGTGGGGATGGGTTGAGGAATGTGTCATTGGAATTGGACCTAAAACTTCCCCAAAACTTATGCTAACCATAAGTAATGGCCTTTTTGGAAATAAAAAATAAAGACAAAGATGCAAAGTTGAAATTTATATCATTTATTTAAACAAAAATTTGAAAGATTGTATGCGTTATTCTATCTATCTAACTTCTTTATCAGTACATTTTCATAATCGTTCTTTGCAACTCACGTATGCTCTGTGGTAAAAAAGCTGACCTCTACTGTTGAGGACCACCTGTTACTGTCTTTTTCAGCTCCTCATCATTCAAAAAGTCTTCAGTCTTCTCCGTGAAGATGTCTTTCGTTTGTCCAAATAGAAACAAGTTAATGTACGCATTTCGTTACATTTCAGGGGCGTTAGATTTTTTTTAAATGATTTTTTTTTCTTTTTCTGCGATTAATAGAAATGGAAAGTAAATATGGTTATATCCTTTTCAATTAATTACTAAGATTGTAATTTTAAAGAACACTTATAAAACTCTGTAGTTTTACGTTCTCTAAATTTAGCCGTTCAGTTTAATTTCAATTGTACAATATCTGCTGCCGACCGGGCTAGCCGGGTGGGTAAAGTGCCTGCCTGGCAACCCAAAGGTCGCGGGTTCGAATCCTGCCTCGGGCTCTAGGATCAGAGTAGTATAAAAACCTTGGAAGGTGCATTATGGCCACAGAAGCCCATGTGCCAACAACTAACAAAAAAAAAACGATTTTTTTTTCTTGCAGGATGAGGCCCCCGTTGTCATTATGCTGATATCATGCGAAGTTTCTTCATGTTGAAAACAAATCGATTCGATCAGAGGTTGCCATCGAATAGCCACCACTTTAAGCTGAACTAACACCCTCCATTTTTTAATTCGTATTTTGATATAGCTGTACACGTGTACAGGTGTAAACCCCTGTTCTAATCCTGTACAAGGATAAAAATTGAATAAAATAACGCTGTGTTGCCCACTGCTCTTTTTGTGATTTAGTAAATTCCGCTATAAATTTTTGCGAAACATTAAGGGTATATGCTGAAAGACTTCGCTATATTTCTTTCAACTAAAGATGAACCTTTCAAGAATCGATTGTCTGTCTGTCTGGAAAAAAGTGGACGCGTCACCCAATCGCAATAAGCTGTAAGCTACAGTTGATCATCGCGTATGACCAATTACTTTTTCTTTCATTGTTATGGATAAGACGAATCGATTCTCAGAATCACGATTCCCTAGCTTAGCGTGAAGTGATTGCATCAAGATCTTGCGTGTTTGAAAAAGCACCGTTAACTTCTTGTTTACCACGCTTTAATTCCCGTTGACAAGCCATTCTTCTTTGTAGAATGCTGACACGAGACGGCCAAGAGGAATGTCTTTGCGTACTTTCATTGTAGAGAGTGAGGATCTTAGTTGCGAAGTCTGCGTTCTGATGGACTGGTATGAGAGCTTGAGGAACAGGGTGAATGCCCTCCAAGAAAGAAAAAGTGGGACCCTTCAAGCACACAGCCGCCCATCACAACGCTGGAGACTACACTCAGACGACACAGGGCACGAAGAGATCCTTGGTCCCTTCTTACTTCGCTGATGTTCTAAAAGCTTGCTTTCTTGCATCGTTTGCCATTGCTAATACTAATTGAGTTACTACGTATCGACGTTTAGTTACAGGTTGTTGTTGTTGTAGGGGTTTTAGGAGCACCAGCAATTAAGGCCATAATTTCTGTGAAATGCATGTTCTGTGGTCGATTTTCAGTTTGCTGAACAAACAACCGGAGTTCCCGGGAGAAAGAACCACGCTACCCTCGCCTGAGACCGACTAACTCGGCCACGTTGTGGAAAAAGGCCCATAAAAATTCCTCCCGTCATTGACGGGACTCGAACTCGTATTTTCCACCCGGTGTGCGGAGGACATCGATCCTACCAACTACGCTATCCAACGAGGGCTTAGTTACGGGAGTTTACAAGATAGCGTTTGTATGACCCAGCACGTGGAGTAGAATCACGGGCAACGCAAACGCGTGTGTGTAATTCACAATAAGAATAAAATAATTTCCATTTTGAAGCAAACTAACCTCAAACTTCTGCTGTCGATGAACCGACGCCATTCTGCCGGATTGTGATAACTGCCAACTTCTCCAAGAAAGACCACTTATGAGGGGATAGTACAAAGAATAAATAACTAAGTAGAAAATAAAAATGGAAAAATGAGGGCATTTCCACTCTTTTAGGGAGATGCAAATATGCCATTGGATCATCTGAGCCTTCTAATTGTCGTTGATAGCGTGGAGATTTGCTTGAGTATTCTTCGCTTATGCTACAGTCACCGTCTTGTTGAGCAGATGCATCTTCCCCTTCCTGTTTTAGAGATGTTCGACTGGGAATTGGTAAGTCTTCCCTGCGCAGCGCCGAGGAAATAAAAGCTAGTGTACTCCGAAATACCGTGTTTCTTTGAACTTTAACCTTATACATTGAAATGGCCGTAATACAAAAATATTAGTGTTTGTTAGCGGGCCACTTTTTATAGTCTCGATCGATAACCACCAGGGCGTGTCTTGGTTGCCCATAGGCATTCCAAAATATGCTTTAGGAGACGATAAGATTTTGCACTTAGTCCACATTAACTGCTTATGAAATTCAGTCGGTGTCTCAATTCCTTTGTAATCAATGTATACAAAGTTTTGAATGAGTCACATGGGTTTCTAGTGATTCTTCCTGTGCAAATCTGCATTTTATTAGAATAAATTTGCGAAATAAAGTCTCTATCAAGACAGCAACTGGTCATTTGATACCAGAAATGGCATCTTGAGGATAGGCTTACTGATATCGCCATGGCAATCTTCAATAGTAATCTTTCTTGTTCCTCTTCCTCTCTAGCCTAACTCCAATTGTCGCAGTTCGTGTTCCAAGTAGCGTGTATTCATATCGTTTTTATAAAATCGATGCAGCCCTGTCCACTCGAAAGCTATTGGCGTTGTACTCTGGTAGAAAAACAAAGTATATTTAATTAGCGTGTTAAGTAATTTCATTACGTATAATTAACTTGAATGGCACCACTTAACATCGCCTGGAGATAACTGAAATTCTTCATTTTTTCAATTTGATCGCAGATATTTCGTAAAAATCTCCTATTGGTATAAAAACTTTAATTAAGAGAACCCAGAAGCTCCTATTATTTTGTGCACTATGCTTTTATTGATCAGTAACTCAATTAAGAGTTGCTCACCCTACAGACTCTCGCTAAAATTCAGATATACGATGTACTTCCTTATCGCGTATGCGTATACTTCTAAGCACAGACCTTGACTCTCGAGAAACGCTGTAGTGTACTTAATGTAATTGAGTCCCTCGGATATTGTTCATTTTAGAAGCGGTGGCTTATTTTCGAAGATATGGGTTTTTTGAGTTGTTTCAGAGACAATTCAAACACTTAAGTTCGAGACATCTAAAAATATCACAAATGGCAGAATGCAATATCTGTATGAACGATTGAAATTTCACAAATGAATGTGCTTGACAGTATTATGGGATTGAGACCACGCAACGCACTCTTCACTTATCCGGAACTTCCAAAAGAATCATAGTGAACTGTATTGGTGAAATAATATGGCCCCCCCCTGGTTATCATTAGAATAATATGCAATAAAGATATACCTTCTCGACATCTGCAGTATCTAGGACATCAGCAACGCATCCATGTCCCTTTGCTACAGACATAAGAACTTATGAATTTTTTCGGCCTCCTTCTTAAAGTCCTTCATTTAATGGTAGTTCTTTCTCAAGTACATTTGACTGGAATATCCTCAGAATCACACTTGAACTGAAAATAAGCCATCTCTTTGTTAAGGCCAGGTTCTTGTTATTGTAGGGTTATAGGCGCATCAGTAGCTTAGTCCATATATAAAAATGTCTCTAAATTGCGTGTTCTGTGATCAATTTTCTGGACGAAACACTCGAGTTTCCGGGAGAAAAACCTCGCTTGAGACCGACCCAAGTGAGGTTCACTGCATTTCCTGGATGTAAGAGCACAATGAGCAATTCCACTTTGAATCTTGTTAGACTCTAACTCAACTATTTTGGAAGCAAACATTTCGGTGATCAAGAACAAACTTCCCAGGGGTGAACTTCGCAAGATCTAATCTCTGTTGCTTCCCAAAATTTTATATTTGTGCCTTCCCCCCTGTTCTTCTTTCATCTGTCAACGTGAAAATTCCTTCCTTGTCCATGCAGCTTATTCCTTTAGGGCCTTAAAAACACTCATTCCACACCTGAGGTGTTTGGTCTCCAAGTTTTGCGGTCCAGATCTTTCTAGACGTTCCTCACAGGGTAAAACAACCCTTAACACTCTCAGTCGAAGTAGTTGACCTTCTTCAGATCTATTCTAGAAGCGGTTTACTTTTTTAGATATGAGACCTCTGCAGACCTGAACACAATACTCAAAATTCCCATAAGATTCCACCATTCTTTAATAAAGAAGAATACTAACATCCCTCTTCTTCGTGACTAAGTTCCTGTTGATCACTGATAGTGAACAAATAGTCCAGGCCTTCCTAGTCGCTTGCTTACACCTCTAGGAAAACTTGATTTGCTTATATCATAACCACTAAATTTTTCTCATCCTGACAAAGTGCTCTCCAAATAACCTGTAATTCCATGTTTTTCACCCTCGAATAACTTTTTCCCAAATGCTAAACTTTATATTTATCAAGATTAAACTTAATTTACCATCTTTCAGACAGTGTTTGTGTGTATTTATCGCCAGAGCGACTAAGTCTATGAGGCGTCAGTACATTGTAACCATAGACTGTATTCCGTGATTGACTTGCCCGTTTACTTTTCGAAAAATCTGGCTTTCCGAGAGCAAAAAAAACTTGCGACCCTCTTTTGAGAACGAATAACTCAATCACGCTGTGAAAAAAACCCATAAAATTCCTCGCATCATTGACGAGATTCGAACTCGGGCATTTTCCCACCTATGGTGAAAATACTGATGACAATCAATGTATTATCCGCGAGGACGACAAAGAGTAACTGATCTCAGTCATTCTGAAGCGGCAAGCCTGGCCCCAATTGTTTTACCACCATACCTACCTTGTTAAATCATCATCAAATGCCTATCATAAATAGCGAGGAAAATCAGAAACAAGAGGGCTCCCAACACTGAACGCTGTTGCACCCCTATCCTTCACATTAGTTCACTCTGAGGAATGTTCATTAATCACCACCCTCTGTCTCTTTTCGCTTACCCAGTCGCTGACTCAATTGATCTTTTCAGTAATCTCAGCATGTTCCAGTTTATACAGTTGCCTTTCATGGGGGAACCGAATAAAAAATCTTTACTAAAGTCTAGATGCTCAAAACAATTGCATCACTTGCAAAATTCACCAAAATTCTGTGAAATTTGACAATATATCATTTTGTAATAGCATTACTCTATTGTATCATCCATCTCTAGCAGAGATGGATGATGCAATAGGGTTATCCTCTAGCAAAGGATACAGAAGTAAAGGCAAGTACACCTATAGTACGTAGACTCCTTTTTATCATCGGGATTACTAGCAAGTCGCTGAATGGGAAAAAGCCACCGTTGACCCAAAAATGAAAGCCCAGCATCGAAAGTGGGCAAAAGAGCATGCCAGTTGTTCTGAGGTTCAGTGTAAATGTTATTTTTTTTTTTCTCTGAAATCAAAATTCAACTTGCAGGTTCGGACAGCCAGCGCACACTGTTAGACGAAGAAGCTGCTGCATCGTCTGTACAGTGAAAAATTCTGCATCTCAAATGATGTGGGGCTGTGCTTCTTGTGGAGGAGTTGGTCGTCTTGAATTTTTTGAAGGGTACAATGAATGCTGAGATGTTCAAGGACATTCTTGAGACAAAATTACTTCCCATGGTTGCAAATCACTAATTGGGATATTGCCAATTGAATTGTTCAGGCGACTTTGCTCCATGTCATAGAGCCAAAAGCGTAAGTAACTACTCCAAAATATTAGCCAAAGTCTTAAATTTATATAAAGTTGCACTCGTGTGCTTAAATAAATGTAATTTTTTTCGTTGTCTTTACTGTTCACAAGTGCAAAAGCGGTTGAAGAATAAATCAATTCGCACAATAACATGGCATGGGAACTTACCTCGATGCAACTGAAAATTTTTGGAATAAAATGGGTGTTTTAGAAATGCAAAAGAAACCAGAAACACTTAGAGCTGCGAGATACATTAATCCGTGTTTTGTACCACAAGATTTCCCAGAAATCCAATTAGAACCTTATCCAATCGATGCCACGACTGGATGTGCAGCAGTCATCAAAGCAAGTGGTGGGCCAACGTTTCAAAAAGAATCATCTAAGAGTTGAGCATGATCTCAGTGCCCTCGCCAATAGTACAATGGATATAATCACCGTTCTTTCCACAAATGTGATTCGAACCACAGCGAAAGCTTGGAGTTCGAATCACATCAGCGAGCGATGAATTTTTATGCGTTTTTTCATGTGCGTGGATGCGTTCTTGTTAGTATTCAACAAATGCGTGCAAGTCGATATTGGGGCGCGATTTCTTATGATAGTAGTTCTATACTTAGACTTGTCCTGTTTTACTCTGTTTTCTCAACAGTTATGTAATTGTTTATTCCGATAGGTTAATGCTCGACTCCATACCAATAATGGTGTCAGATGGTTTCTCTGTAATGCTTACCCGCTTTCCTGGTGTGTCAGGTATTAAAGGGGTAAGGGTAAGCAGCAACCACTATCAATCCATTATAGGATGGAAGCCTCCTCAACAATTCATGTTGAAGATAAAGGACCATAATCTGCCAGCTGGTCCAGTGCGGATTGGCAGATCGACCGTATTTAGCAATCAGGGACTTGAATCCCAGTCTACTCAAACAGCGTGTGCTACTGCATCCCGGTCCTGACCACTCGGCTACGGAGTGTTAGGTATTAATGTGAAAGGAAGCCAGACTTTTGCTTCACCAGTTAAAACAACTCCTTTCATAGATACCAAACCAGCTGGCCTTTAATAATCCACCCATGGCAGCTACTTATTCTAGCGATTTAACAACTCTTGCTGACCGAAGGAAACTTCCTGTAGTACAGTCGAACTTTTCACCTTAGTTTGAATTTATGCCACCTGCTTTGAATGCCATTTAATACCTGGAAAATCTCTTTAATTCAGTTCACACCTTCCCGTAGCCTTGCGATTTCAATAAGATATCTTATAAGTTACCTTTGCTCTTAAAAGCATCCTGTCCTGCGAGTACCGGGCCTTCAAGTTGGAACACCGCCAAACCTAGCAGCCTTACAGTGTCTAAAATAGTATGACCAGCTTCATCGAACTCCAATTAAGTTTAGCTGGAAAATCCAGTCCCTTAAATATATTTTTCCATCTGCTAATGTGTTTGATGACCACAGTATATTTTGGCGAATTTCACCTCAGCATAATCACTCCTTAATAGCAAGAAAACCTGAAACAATTTAAAAAAGGGAATTCAACTAATGATGGACTAATAAATTAAGGCTGAATTAAGCCTTCTAGAAAAATTCATTGATACCGACATTTAGATGATGATTTGCTAACTTGATTTCTTACCTTTATTTTAATTTGATAATCTTTTTACTATTTTTTGTATCCATTATGTGAATATTTGTAGGGTATTTGTAATCTTGTAAATTCCACCGATTTCTTGTGCGGGGGCTTATTTATCCCTTTTTAGGGAAATAAATGAGTTGTATATAGGAAAGTGAACTAAGGATGGGTGCTATATCAAGGGGGGGGAGAGTTTTTTACGTAGCAGGAACTGGATGCAAAATGAATGCAGAAGAATATCACATAACTGATACTGAAAACTTGCAGGAAGAAAGCTGTGAGTATATATGTGAGTGAATTAAGAATAGTGACTGAGTTGATTTGTTGGCAAACATCTAGGCAGAGGAATAAGCGAAATCTTGAAAGCCTCTGTTAGTCAGAGCAGGTTGTTAGAGGATAAGATGAAGATGTGAATTTCGTGGATGCGGATATCTGAATAGAGATGAGAATAATTCTGAAAAAGGATTAAATGCAAACCAGAGGTGTTTTAATGCTAGAAATGTTGATGAAATTTGAAAACGAAGTTCTGAAAAATACTATTAAATTTAAACTGCTAAGGAGAACTCTAAAAATACTTCTAAAATGATGAGGAGGACAATTCTGCAACAGAATCTCATCAGGACTACAATAATTATCGATGTTTCTGACACCATTAATTCAGTGCTGTGCTCACTCGTAAAAGAAAGTGCTAGTCATAATAGTTTAACACTATTTTTCCTCCACGAAACCATGGTGTTACTCCCTTAAATTATTTCTATCCGGATTACCCTCTACTGGATCTTTAATCATCCATGGTTTTCTCTTATTTAAGCTGCTCATTGGTCAATCTGACTTCATCAGGACGGAAAATCATGGAGATAAGTGATCAACTCACCACCTTTTAAGGATTTACGATCTGGAGCTTCTACACAGTGCAAAGGAACCACCCTTGAGGCCAATGAAGTCATCATAAGTAATGGTTTAATGCTTCCCTCGCGTTTTCCTCAAAACTCGTATCACTAACCCAGGGGCCTTACTTGTCTGTAGGCTCAAAGGTATTTCTGGTATAACAGTCCACTCTAATTTCCGTGTCACTACTTTCTTGTTCTCAGGTTTCTTAGTACAGTTTTGTTCGCCATGAAGAGTCTTTCGTCAGATCAGAACCATTTAAAGTGTGCATTCATTTTATCATTTGCGTTATCAATGATGTTCCTACATTAATTATTTAAAGACGTTTGCGTCCTCCCCACACCAGGTGGAAAATACTTGAGTTCGAGTCCCATCGATGACGCCAAGGATTTTTTCACAACGTGGCTGAGTTAGTCTCGGGCGAGGGTAGCGTGGTTTTTCCTCCCGTAACTCAGATTTTGTCATCCAGCAAACAGAAAATCGACCACAGAGCACACGCAATTGACAGATAGTATACAAGGAGCAATATAGCCTTAGTCGCTGATGCTCCTAAAAACCCTACAACAACATTATATAAGGGAACAATCTGATTTGCATTTCCGCATTAAATAAAAATCTTTTGATCATTTTTTACCTTTATCCTTATCTAGGTAAAAATATCCTACGCAAAACAAGGTACGCTTTTAGGGTGGAGCAGTTTGAGGTTTTCTCCCTCAAACTGAAACAACGTTTTCTATTGAAACGTGCATTGCAAACTAGTGGATTTCTTCATCGTATAGATTGACTATTACTGGTAATCACGTATTTTTAGTCCAGTTTTATTTTACACCAGAAGTTAATGGAAGTCTCAGAGAAGGTTGTTTTTCGGATAGTTGGCACCACCGACGCCACTTATTAATTCTAAAAAAAAGAATCCTCCATTGATAAAAACATTGGGGACCTGTTATGAGTAAACACAGTGAACGTAGTGTCTAGACTTTAGACCAGGATTTAGACAAATAAAATAAATGTTCATTTAGCACTGCTTGTGATCTGTACAGATGCCACCATTAGGCAAAGTAGACGAAACCGTTGTTTCTTCAGCCTTTTGAAAGTTAAAAAAAATAACCAATGTACTAGACTTTTTGGCAAAGGGCATTCCATGGACTGCATCCAGCTTTCATTGGAACTCATCCAAAACCGCACACTTTCTGAAATCAATAAAAATATTGGTCGCGGCCAATGCAAGAGGATGTCCACCCTGTCAAAAATTTCGTATATCTTGCTTGAAAGCAGGTTCGAAACTACAGATTTTGTGAATTTCTAAGCAGCGTGTCAGTATTCTGCACTTGTTGCATTCTGTTAACCCTGGACCATTTTAATGGTAGCTTCATGTATCGGCAACCTTCTGGTTCCGAATTTTATATAATAATGATGATGATCCAAAGTTGAGTACATAGGATCAACCCGAAAAAGACTAGCGGAGTTTTTATATATGAGGGAGCGTAATAAACCTTAAATTATTAACGTTACACAAAGCGGAGTCCACTTTTTATATGAAAGCATTTTTCTTCATTGAATCTTTCTGTATTTTTCGTTTTGTGACAACTGGTCCACATCGAGATCAAGGTTATTCAGCAGAGTTTCAGTGGCAAATCAAATTTTACCGGTCTATTCAGGTTAAGGTAACTTAGATGAGTTCCAGAAGGACTGGTGGAATTTTAATTCCAATTAAATGTCAGATGTTAACGTGATCAGCACTTAGGATCATATTTAGTAGAACAGGCAGAAAGAAAGGTATTTCAAAGATATTGACCTCTCAGATTGCAAGTTCAGACGAGCTTCCTTAGTATTTCACAACAAATAGGCAGGACATTCTCTGAAAGTATGATACTATTTGAACTGGAAGCATGGTTGCTCAACCATGAGTTGAGATGTTTGTTGTGGCGATAGTATTACCATAAAAATAAGCAGCACTATATTTCTGCTTTCAGAAATATGACCCTACTTGAAAAATAGAATTAAGACAACGACGCTTTATTCATTACCACAACAAAGTAATGATTGTAACAGTAATAAATTAGAAACTTCTTTTGTTATTCCTTAACTGAACAACAAAAGAAGGAAAATCTAAGTAGACTATATCACACGTTGTACCAAGGAAAGAACATTAATGGCGTCAAAGATATATTCTGAATTTTCAAAGAAATCTAAATTGCGATTGTTTGCAACTGAGATGAGTCTATTGGTTGGACTATTTCTTAATATAACTGTTGGATGGATATGGAAGCGTTGTTGTCTAGTTGGCTTCAGTAGAGGGATTCTTGGAACTTTTTGAAGTTATGCTGGACAGCTTCAAATTTCAAGTGATTCTGCCTATAGGATTCCAGACAACAGATGTTGTCAATGACGTATAGGCACAGCCAATTAAATTAAGGTGGTTCTGCTGGAATCAAATTTTCTGAAAAAAAAATATAGGAACATCGCCTGAACATAAATTCTGGTTAAATTGAGAAAAAAGTCTATCGGAAGATGCGAATTAATCCAAGACGTTCATGTGGAAACTTTTATTATTGACGGGACGAGTTATTGAGTGGTACAACGATCTTATTAAGTAAAAAAGGTCTTTGGCTGTTCTTTATTTAGCACAGTTCAGCAGATAAAAACAATATGTCCAGTTTTAACTATTAACCTTGAAATGCATGTCTTTGCGAGGATAATGCTAAAAATGGACTTATAACCAGTGATTGAAGTGAGAACATGTTTCATCAAATATATTTGGACAAAATTCAAAAAGTAGGTTGAAACAATCTGGATATTCTAATAACAAGCGATGAAACTTCGAGTTTTCGCTTTGATCTCAAGATGAAAAGGCAAAGAAAAACATTAGAAAAGAGTGAGCGCTCGTATTCCGAAAACGTTAAGGATAAGCCAATAAAAATTAAGTCCATACTCACTGTTTTCTTCAATAAAAAGTATTGTCCACTCAGAATTCGTTCCCGAAGGACAGATCGTCAATCTGACATGTTATCTTCAACTTCTGAAGCATTTCATTCAAAAAAGATGGAAAATTGTGATTAGATAAGTAAGTGTTATTCCAATTCATATTGTATTATCGATGAGACAATTTCTAATGGATTCTTCGGATGGAGTATCCTTCCTGCTCCTCGATTTGGTTACGCTTGTCTTCTTTCTCTTCCCAGACAACATCAGAACTTTGCAGAAAGGGATATATTTTAGCTCTTTGTAGAAGTACGGTATAGTACATCGCTGGTGCTAAAATCGATATCGGTAAACGAGTTCTAAAAATGTTTTTAACCTTACCAAAAGAGTAGCTTCATGCAGAGCTACCTAAGGGAACTCCTTTGAAAGGGACAAGAGTATTATTGGCAAGTTCATTTTTAACTTTTTATGATGGCATTCTTAGAACTTTCTAACCACACCTCATACATAGAAACAGAGCGCGCGCGCACTGGTATGGTTATGCAATATAACAAAGAATGTTGGTGGGTTTTAGGAACATCAGCGACTAAGGCCATACATATGTTGCTCCGTGTACATTGTCTGTAAATTGCGCATGTTCTGTTTCCGGGAGTAAAAACCATGTTACCCTCACCTGAGACCGACTAACTCAGCTACGTTGTGAAAAGGGCCCACAAGAATTCCTTACGTAATCGACGGGACTCTAACTTGGGTCTTTCCCACCCGGTATGGGGGAGGACGGGGATTCTACCAACTGTGCTACCCGCGAGGGCAACAACAAGAATGTAGACCTAAATTGAAGATGTTGATTGCTCCCTCCTAATAGGAGGAAGGGGTAGACACTTATAGCAGTAACTGTTGGTATAGGGAGCGTTTCAGCCTCTTGTATATTATGTCTGTTCATGGGTCGGTTTGCATCTTGGGTGGGCTGAAAAGCTCGGAATAGCTCACGAGAATAACTAGCTACAGCCCCGATTGAAGAAGTCTTTAGAAATTCCTGAAGTCTAGGATGGGACTCGATGCCATATCTCTCCAAATGAGTGAAAAACGGCAACACAACTATAAAGTCAAGGAGGACCCATCAGTTGAGTTTTGGTTTAGAGGTAGTGCTGAGGGTAGAGTTAGAATGAAGAACAATTCTGAGTGATTTTATTGAGTTCAACAAATCACTTTTCAAAGCATAGCTTCTTAATTTTGTTTTCTTCTTTGTTATTTTTCAAACGTCTGTGTCAATGAATCCGGCGTTATACATGAAAGAAATGTCCGCTTAAATAATATTTCATGCTTGCAAGGCACACAGAGGTTTAAAATATTTAATCGCGTTTAATTTTCTTTTTATATTGCACGTTAATTTAATTTTCCTACAGCAGAAAACAGAATGCTGCATTTTCTAGTACTGTCCTAGTAAAACGAATTTCTAACGCTACTTTTATAAAATAACAATCATCTGACCAGTTAACGTAAAAAACATTGATACCGAGTAGTCAGTCTTTCGCAGGTTTTAAATTCTAATAACTAGAGATATACAAATAATGGAACTATTTAGTAAAGTTCAAGTCAAAGTTTTATTCTTAATGAAGTTTTTAATTATCACACTTCAACATGGCCGGCATCATTTGGGGTCTCCAGATCGTGGTTTCTCATTAACTGATCCAGTTTCTTTAAAATTTTTCATCCACTACTTATTGACTTTTTATGGGGTGCATCTTTTTTATAATGAGTAGTGAACTTTCTTCTCTCATCTGTTTTTCATTTAAACTCTGCAAGCGAAAGCACGCAGTTAACTTTTTCTTCATTTGGGGTCATTCAATATCCGAAAATAAAAGAGAAATTGAAATATAAAAATACAACAGAAGAAAATTCAGATTTACGTGGATGAAATTTTTATAGAAATAACTTTAAGACTTGAACTTTCATATAATTTTCACTAAATGGTTCCATCATTTGTATAACCAGCAGAATTACTTAGCAAGTACAGGTCACTGTTGAACAAAAGCCGAGAATTAGGGTTGAATTTGAAAGTGTCTGCAATTCTGCCCAGACACGATAGGAGGGAGTATATGATGAGAGCCTTGTCGATCAATTTGGCCCTGGAAAGATTGTGCAAGGCTCAAGGGGTAGAATTTTTTTCAGCCTGGACTGTACTTGTTAATAGGAGAGATTGCTTCTACAGGGATGAGATACACTTAAATAGAAAGGGTGCAAGAATATTTGCTGATGCTATCGAGGCAGTGTTAGGTGGGTCGGAAAACTGCTAGTTTGGGGGGATACAAAGACTAAAAGATTAACGGTAGCCGCAAAAGTGATTTTTGCACTGCTTCTATTGGAATGAGCAGCAGCCTGGAAAATAAGATGCAGGATATTACAGAGACTGCTGGAAGTCATTACATAAACAAGTAAACACATTGGTACAAGTAAACACATGGGTTGTGATAGAGTAGCTAAGAAAAAGAACAGGTGCATGTATATTTGCGTATACACCAATGCTAGGAGTTTGGTAAATAAATTTGATGAATTTGAGGTATTGCTCAAAACATCAAAGGCGGATATTGTTGGGATATCAGAGAAGTGGTGTCACACAGATATAAGGGATGCAGAACTGCAATTTGGGGAGTACAACGTCTACAGACAGGATAAGAAGGGAGGAGGGGTTATGCTATTAATTAAGAAACACATAAAGTCCAAGGAAGTGAAGCCAGTCGACATCGCTGGACAGTGCAGTGTCGAGTCAGTTTGGTGTGACATAAGTATTGGGAAATCAAAATTGAGAGTAGGAGTGTGCTATAGGCCTAATGACTCTGATGAGTATAATAAGAAACTGTACGGGGAAATAGAGTGGGCCAGTAAATCAGGGAGTCTTATAATGGGGGATTTTAATTTCCCAGATATTGACTGGAATTTGGGGGCTGGTCACTCACACACTAGCAGGACTTTTGTGGATTTATTGGATGATTGTTTTCTACATCAGCATGTTCGGGAGGCAACTAGAGGGAGGAATACTCTTGATTTGATTATCAGCAGTGATTCTTCATGCATTAAGAATCTGCAGATAAATGAACCACTAGGTGGCAGTGATCACAGTGTGCTGAAGTGGGATTTACTCAAAGAAGTAACTACCATTAGGGGTAAAGGGAAGGGTTATTGCTTCCGTAAAGGCGACTACGATGGACTGAGACAGTATTTAAATTCTATACAGTGGGACCAACTGATGATGTTACCAACAGCAAATTCAAAATGGGAAGCATTCAAGGAACTAATCTTGGAAGCTACCAGGCTTTACATACCAACCAAGAAATATTGTTCAAGGTTTAGGCCTAAATGGTTGTCAGATGAACTAATGAGGCATATGGCAGAGAAGAAAAATGCATGGGATACTTACAAATTAACACATGACACAGAAGCCTATGATAGATACAAGTTGATATGCAACCAAGTTACAAAGGAGGTTAGGCAGGCGAAGGCAGATTACGAGAAATCTTTGGCAAGGGATGCAAAGAAAAACAGCAAAGAGTTCTTTACTTATGTTAACTCTAGAAGGAAGGGGATGAATCAGATTGGTCCACTTGATATTGATGGGTCAACTGTTGATGATCCTGCTCAGGTAGCTAACAAATTAAGAGTATTTTGCATCTACATTCACACATGAGGAGTTATTCAGGAAGGGGAATGCCAGAGGTGAACTAAACTCTGGCAGTGAGCTGGACGATTTTGTAATAACTGAGAGTAAAGTGGAGGAGAAATTGTTGAAGATAAACATAAAAAAGGCGCCCGGGGTGGATGGGATCTATCCAGTTATATTAAAGGAGGCAGCAAACCCTTAGCCATAATTATGAGAGCTTCCTTGGACTCAGGGGAGGTACTCATGGACTGGAGATGTGCAAATGTGACCCCAATTCACAACGGAGGATCAAAGGCTGACACAAGTAATTATAGACCTGTTAGTTTAACTTCTGGTTAAAGAAGCATTGCAGGATCATCTAGACAAGACTGCAGTTATAGCTCGGACACAGCATGGTTTTGTTAAAGGAATACTTGCTTGATTGGATACTATGATGCAGTCACAAAAGAACTGGATGCAGGGAATAACTTTGATATTCTATATTTGGATCTTAGAAAGGCTTTTAATTGGAGCAGTGTGGCATTGGAGGCAAGCTGCTGCTATGAATAAAGGGGTGGTTGAGGGGGAGAAGACAGAGTGGTAATCAATGGACACTGCTCATCGTGGACTGATGTTATTAGTGGAGTTAATCAGGGTTCAGTGTTGTTTTCTGTATTCATAAATGATATTGATGATGGTATATCAAGCTTAATGTCCAAGTTTGCAAACGATACAAAAAAGGTTGGCAGGGTTGTTAAGGACACTACTGACGCTATGCTGCTGCAACAGGATCTGGAAAGGTTGAGGAGATGGGCTAAGAGGTGGCAAATGAAGTTTAAAATTGAAAATGTAAGATACTACATATGGGGAAACAGCAACCCCAGAGCAACGTATCAACTCTGTGGTACTACACTGACAGTGGTAGAGAATGAAATGGACCTGGGGGTAATTGTGCAGCCAGATATGAAGTTCTCTGAGCAGTGCAGACGGGCTGCAAAAGTAACTCATGGTGTCTTATCAATGATATACAGGAATTTGTCTAGCAGGGATAGGGAGGTGATTATTCCCTTGTATAAGGCAATGGTCAGGCCGCACCTAGAGTACTGTATACAGGTTTGGAGGCCTCATTTCAAGAAGGGTGTAGAGCTGCTGGAACGAGCACAGAGAAGGGCAACAAGGTTAGTAAACGGAACGAAGGGTTGCTCTTACGAAGAAAGGTTTAAATTTTGCAAATTACAGTGTCTGGAGACTAGGCACCGGCGAGTTGATCTGATAGAGGTGTATAAAGCCTTGAATGGTTTGAGCATGCTCAATGCCGATGGGATTCTTCCTCTTGCTCAGAATGATCATTTGAGAGGGCATAAACTCAAATTGAGGAAAGACAGATGTAGGATAGATGTGCGGAAATTTGCCTTTAGCCAGCGGGTGGTTGGTTGGTGGAACAGACTCCCATCCCTTGTGGTGGAAGTTGATAGCCTAAATAAATTTAAAGCTGAGCTGGACAGGTACTTGGAACGAACGGAGGGATGAAATGGGAGTTTGTTTTTTTTTTGGCTGATGCTGCGTAAGCTTGCTTTCTTGCATCATATGCTAATAACTTTCGTTATTAAATTTTACAAACCGGTGCAGGACCTTATGACCACCCTTTCTTGATTCAAATGTCTTGAATGAACGCCAGGAGGATGTGACCGCAGGAAAGGGGTTATGAAGTTAAAACTAGGTGCTGAGGTTGACCAGATGTTCAAGCCTTATCTGCTAGGTGTTAAAAAATGCGGAAACTGAGTTTGGAGGGCTTTCAAATTTAAAGTTTAAGCCTGAAAAATAAATTTTTTTCATTTAAAAGGAAAGGAATTATAGGAAAACGTAAAGATTACAGAAGTAAATAGGAGCAATTGCAGGACTGTAACGGAGGAAAGGAATTGTCTCTGTATTTTGTAAACAAGAACTGAAAGAAAAAATTGAAAACATTAATTTATTTGAAGTATAAACAAGAAGTTGCGAGTATTTATGATCCTCCCTTTACGGCTGTATCGGGGTGATCTGTAATAAATAGATATTCGGGGTGGTTTGTAATAAACAATTCGATAAAATAAACATCAGTAAAAAAATATTAAAATTGGTGCGCATTATTTAACTGTTTTACACCGTATTATTTAAGTGTACTTTCGAAAAGTTGTAGTTTAATAATTGCAAATAAATGATTGCTTTTATAATGGGCTATCGATTAACTAATATATTGTCCATTGTCCCAAGTCCTTGAACAACCTGCGGGTTAGGAGGATAACAAGTTATCAGCGAAACTGTTATATTTGATGTGTCTTGTGGTCTTGGACCTCTGCTGTTTCACAAACTGATGCTTGTCTATTATCCTCCTGCTGGGGTACAGTAGTTAGATTACTACCATCCACGTATGGCGGTGACATAACTACTGGCTGGAGGATAATAGACAAGTAACCAAACATTTATTGAATTGTTAATTCTTTTTGTTCTGAGAAGGGCGCTTGAGAGGCAAGGTGATGTTAGCATCTCTTGATTCTTAGCCCCTGTCTTCGCAATATCCTGGGAAACCCTGGAGGGTATCACATTTGATTATAATCTTCGGTTCCCCCACGACGGATGGAAAAAGCACGAGTCTGCATCCCATCGATGACGCCAGGAATTATGGACTTTTTTTCACAAATTAATTTCGCTTTTAAATAAAATGCTCAGTTGCAAAAGAACACTGCAAAATAAATTCGCTCACTTTGTAGTTTGCTTGTAAAATTACGTTGATTGGTTTCTCAAATACCAATTTTTCTTCACTCAAAGCTCGCTTTAAGCTGTGGTTTTTTTTAATCGCAGTTGTTCTTGAAGATCATTTTGCTGTTGTTGTTTAAGACTGGTGGAACTTAAACTAGGTGTCTAGGTCGAACTTTTAGTAAGCGAAACTTATTCTGAACAAATGAGGCACGGGCTTCCTGTTCACTTCAACAAATAACCTTCATTAAAACTGACATTCAGTTGAAAGTATTTTATAGTATTTTCCATCGCAAAGAGTTGACCAAAGTCCACACAAGATTCATTTTTCGCAAAAATGCCAATATCCTATAATAAGGCAGTTCATTTCTCGTTTAACGGGGGTAATTCAAACTTGGAAGGACAGAAATCTTTTAGGTTGACAAAATAAGCATTTTTATTCGCATTCAGTAAGCTTCAATGTCCAGGTTATACCTTTTAGTAGCTAACCAAAAACTATGGTAAGAATCCAGCATCTAAACTGGGCAGTAGAGTAATAATTGCTACCATATTTCATTTCTTCTGTGGTAGAATGACCAATGTTTATTTCTCTTCCTTTGTTCTCATTTTATATATGCCTTTGCTCTAATGCTTTAAAGAATGAATAAATATTCTTTGTGAACATAATCATGTTTAGGATAGCAGGGCGTCAGTTTCCTCACTTCTGCTCTAAATCATCAGAATACGCGCAGTGGAAAACTCCTACACCGTCATAATTAAAGAGCGAGACGGATGAGATCGAATGCCAAACCACACTGATAAAATATGCTAATCAAGAAGGATTACCTTACCATGAATTAGTACCCAGTGGTCACTGTAGTTCGTTCAGACTTTCTATAAGTCTTTCCCAGCGATTACGAGATGCTGTCTAGAGAGCGAAATTCTCAGACAGGTGATGGATGAGCTTGATGTAACTTCAAAACGAAATTTCCACGATATAGTTTTAAAACAAAACGTAAAATACATAATAGCTTTAAACGAGCTGCATTCAATAGGTGAATTGATTTTGGCACGAGAATTAGGCGCCTTGTTTGCTGATAGCACTTCGCATAAAGTGCTTTGAGGAATAGTCTTTCGCGTTGGCCAGAATCCGTTTCTGTTTTGAATAGCAATTCCCGAAGGCTTTCCTCGATCGTAATGAGATTTTCGAGGTCTTTCAACTTGATTACCACTTTTCTGCTATTATAGTTCGTCATACGTAGAAATAAGAAGCGAGATTTATTTTTTGGTATTTTAAAATCTGGAATTTGTCTTCGACCGAAGTCAAACTTGGTGATTTGCAAATAATGTGCTTTATTTGTCATTTTAGTATGCCTAATATTTTCTATGACCCTCATAACCACGTAATTCTAAACAGAAAACATCCTTTATATATTATACTTAGTATATGGCTGTTTATGGTTGTATTCGTTTTAATTTCCAATTGCGTATTTTCTCTTTCCTCTCGAACATCCTGTACTGCATCTATCGTTGCCAGTCCTCCTTTATATCAGTCTCATTCAATCGCTGTTCATAATTTTATTGCTAGTTAAAGGAATTAAGTCTTAAAAACTGTCACTAAGCTACTTCTTTATTTGTTTTTTTCCATTAAATTCCAATGTAGAGATCTTTAATCCCATTTTTATGCTACAGGTTCTAATTAATTAAACAACGTATATTTCTGAGGTTGATTTATCATTCTATTTAAAATAGGGGCATTAAGTATCCAGATACAAATAGAACAATTACTCAAAGTCCTCATTCTTTTTCCCTTTTAATAGACACAGTAATGGAGAAAGGTTCCCTGTGGTGAATCTGAATGGTGCATTTCAACGACTGCAATTTATTATCACGAATTATCTTGCAGTGCCTTTTTTTCGGAGTACAACACGTTAACTATGATAGCCACATCAATTCATCGGTCCTCCTAAATTTTGCAACAAGCTGTTTAAAGAACAGCATTTAGGAAAACGTTCTTTACCGGAGGAAGTGCAGATTATCACTGAGTGATCGTCTTCTGTGACAAAAATTTTCAATATCATGTATTCATCTCTATTGTGTGTTTCTGGTCCATTTGTCTGTGCGGTGGAAAAATCCTGGATTCCAGAATAAAAAAAAAACCTGTACGTTCTTCGCATTATCGATGGGATTCGAACACAGACTTCTCCAAAATGAGTGGTAGACTACGATGTATCATACCAATTAAAATGGCACTGGGGACAGCCCTCCGTGGTAGTAGTTGGTCCAACATTTTTCACAGAAGAGGTTTGGGTTCAATTTTCATTGGAAACTAATGAATTCCTCAAGTTCTCTTCAATCGGGGTTGTAGTTAGGGCTCCTCATGAGTCATTTCGGATTTTTAGTCCATACGACCCGCACATTGGCTTTGAACACGCACTTGCCCAAACACGAGATAAAGATGGCATAGTCTAACCATCGGAATTGGAAATACTATGACAAGTTGTGAAAAGTAAGGCAACCAATCTTCAAAACGACTTCTGTTTTAATTGAAAACACTTCTATAAGTATATGAATGATAATTTCTACAATTTGGCTGGTGGGTTTTTTCTCAGAATAGCTAAAAACGTTTTTTTTTTTTTAAATCGATTGAAGGATTTTCTACCTAATTTTTGAGCGTGGATATCCGCTGTTTTAGTTCCTTTCTAGATGAATTTCCAATTTTTTGTACATACGCAGGGGTACTGGCGGTAGACGAACGTTCCATCATCGAATCTTCTTTGCGTCATGTTTCTGCGTCAATACTGTAAAGGAATTAAGAGTCAGGCCCGGAGTAATCTTAGATCGAAGATTCGCCTTTTTGTCCATTTTACCCTTTTGCCCCTTCCCTTGCTTTTTATTTTCTCTGTGTCTTTCATCCGTGTGTGATAGCCACTGCAAGGCATGCCGGATTTTCCGCATTCTCTGATTGCCGTAATGTCATCCAATCGACCAACCTCATCATTGAGTCCCTCTTATGACCTGTGGGCCATCACTTGGCGAAATTGGTTTCATTATTACGGAAGCTGAACACGTATCTTGCTACGGGAGATATCTTTCCGCACGCGGGAGGCGGAAATATCTGTCAGGTTTGGGAATTGTGGGAAACCTGCAACGTTCCCCCGGGTTGGAATAATAGAGAAAATTGCCTTAGAGGGAAGAAGCGAGTGATGAAGCAGACGAAAGAAAAAAAAATTAGAGAACAAAGTAATCCTCGTTGAGACGGGTGGCTAGACGGCATCATGAACAGTTATTTAAGTACATGTGCGTCGATGGAGTTTGCCTTTAGAATTTTAATATTGGTAGACGCTTCGCTTCTCTGAAGAATAGGAGGACTTCGGTCACTTAGACATCTAGTTCTATGGCTGGTTAATGTGATGATTTCATCAATAATTACTGAGTTAGCCAATAAATCCCTATGATTAGCTGACAACTGTAGGTGTAAATCCCGATGTAGGCTTTATTCTAGTGAGGAAGTCATTAAGAAACAATTTATTTATTTTCAAATACAAGTCTTCGTACTCCATTAGAGAAGTATGTATGGGATCGGCGACCTTGACATTCCTTTTCTTCGTTCAGAAGCATAATGTTGGAGATGCGTAATTTCTAATAAGATTGAGCGTGTTCTCTGGATGGCGTGTCCCAAGTCAGTCTCATGACGATGTAAGAGCCAGCTTACTTGGAACTGAGCGGATAAGTTAACATGTCGTCTTGACACGCATGTCCAAAGATTTATTATTTATTTTCGGCACGAAGTTTTTTGCGGTGATCTTTTAACCATGAACAGTAAGTTACCCGCAGCAATGATTTATATAGCAAAACTATTAGTTAACGATTTTGTCTTTAATTGCTTTAACTTTTTTGTTCTCAATTACTTCAATTTTAATGATCTCTGTGCTTGCGCAATCCTCTAAGGTGAGCACATTCAATCTTTGTATTAAGGAGCTGGGCATTTTTCTATTAATGACAATGCCTTTTGAACTTTATATCCAATCTGAAAGTCGTGATTGACTTCCTCAACCCCTCTCTGCTGACCGTGCTATTGTGTCTCACGAAGTGTGAAGAATCGATGACCATCGATCTGCGATATCGGACTTTCCTGCTACCTCATCGCTCATATATCAAACGTTGTTTGAGCTTTCTTTCTGGCATCTGCTTTCCAACAAAGAACCCTTTTGAATACCATTAATATCCATCTATATATCATTTTTCTCAGAACTTCGTTTCAGATAGTCTCAAAACTTTTGTTTTTACTTATGGTTGGATTTAGAAAATGCTGACCTCATTCCTCCAGTATTACCGCCCTTTTTTTGCTCAAAGAATAGTTTCGAACCTTTTAAGCACTCCCTCCAAGGGAATATACAAAGATTTCCATACTTTTGCCATTGGTTCTGTCTTAATAAAAGTAATGGAAAAAAAACTATCCTAAAAATGTTGATATTCCACTTTTTTTTTCCAGTGTATCTGAACGCAGTGTGTTCAGATACAGCTTCTCCATCATTTGACTCTGTTCAGACGCCGTCTTTTTTGTGTATCGAGAGCATTTCTTAAAGATTCAAGAGTAGTTATTGAATTTCTTAACCGTTATTTCATCAGAAATATCGTATTTCTAACAAATCTTTTATCAAAACAAAGTTTGGATTCTCAAGAGGGTAAATCGTCTGTGTTGCTTTTAATTATGCTCATTTCTTTGGTTTATCCTTAAATATTAAAAAGATTTGTTTTCGTTTGCAAACTCTTCGATGTCTATGTATTTGCATGTTAAATAACAGCGTTATTTTAATGAACTTTTTTCTTTTGTTTTCCAGACAAACGCTGTCTGGAAAATTTAAGATTTATCTTGCAGATGTATCGGACTAAAAATAACTTTATAAAGTTTCAAAATATTTCATAATATTTTCTTAAATTTTTACTACCCTTTAAGCTTCTAGAAGTTTATATGGAAGTTGTGTTTTATCTGCAACAGTTGGATTATTTTTTATAAAAGTCTAATTTATTACGATTTGAGCAATATCTTTTATTGAGCAAGAAGGTTGCTCAATAAAAGATATATCAAATCCACGTAATTCCACAAAAATGGCAATTATTGTGGATCACTTAGTTAAAATTCTGCTGCCACGAGCATAAACAGAAATGGTTTTATTGTATGTGTATAACGGCCATTTCAGAATTTGCTGTGTGTGTCATCGCTACAGACAATCAACCAACACCAAGATCTACGCATTTATCCTTGCGTAATCGGTGAGGAAGACCATCAATTGCAGCGCTGTAATCGGCCGTCCTTAACTGGGCGACTTCCTTATCCTCTGACAGCCGTTTTGATGCTGTTCCCAGATTAAAACTGGTGTCCCCGAAGTGGCTCTTACCAGAGAGGACAAAAAGTAATCCTATCTGGATAGGGTTGGGGTATAAGAAAGGTGCTTCAGTAACTCCTGAGCGCAGGTAAGTTTATCACCTAACAACCCCTGCATAACAAGTTCCATTAACAATAGCCATCGGGTGGCACGGGATGATAAAGCTCATTATGAGTAAATGTGAGCGCATCATTTCCAAAGCACCATCACTAGTGCAGTCCTCTCGTCCGGAGTTCATGGCATTCGCTCACCGTCCAACAGTATCATATGAAACAGAAGGCTTGGAACCTCAGGCCCTCCAACAGTTTGATAATCGCTTCTGAGAATCTGTACACCTTAATGGTTCCCTGAATCGTCAGTGGACTCGCTTGCTTTTTCAAGGTCCATAGCTGAATACTAAATGAACACATTTCCCCGCGCCATTTACATGCAGTGAGCATTTATATGCTGATGGATTATATAATGTTGCCGTTTATATACTGATGGCTATAATTTGAAGGAACAATTTATTTATGTTTCTAGAATTAAAGCGTAATCCCCCGAATTACTCTTGCGATTAAATAACGAAGTTATTTGTTTTCTTAGCGCACTCCTGTAATTATTGTCAAGCTGTGTCTCGAAATAAATAAGGTAAATTAATACCTTAATATGAAATTGCATTCTGAAAGAAACCTTTTTTTCTGTGAGTCTCACTAAAGTACTGACTTCATGACGTTTATTCACTTGTTCGCTACAACCTTCCATAGTATGGCATGCATCAGACAGGAGGATTCATTATATTTATTAAAGAAAATAAAAGTTGAATTAAAATCCAGATGGGAAAATTTCGCTTCATTTTGAAAAAGAATGAATTCATTTTTATTGTAAGGAACGTCTTAAAAGCGACTCGTTTGTGTGATGGTTATGTACTCTTCATTCTTTTCTGTGATGCTGGGGGTGCTTGGCACGCAGCACTTGCCGTGATTCATTGTTATGTGTGACATAACGAAAGAGTAAACTTTGACAGTTAAGTGTACAACTCTTCGCATATAAAAATACCCTCTTTGTGCATAAAAGCAAGGTGGAATGCTGGATTTGTTGACTAGGTTACCTTCGCACAGATCCTAGGTCGATAAAACAGACCCAAACGAATTAATAAAAGTCAAATTCTGCTTAGAAAATTAAATATGTATACTGAAAAATAAATATGTATACATAATTAGATATGTATACTATTCTTAATAGATAAGATGAATCAAAAGGAAGAAAAATTGATGCGTGTATCTCTATACTGTATACTCCGTAATTTAATGCGGTCTATTACAGATGGTAGCTTGATTTATTTTCTATTATTTATGCCTAGTGATCAAAATATAAAAATTTTTGGAGAGAACAAACGAGAATCATTTGCAAACAAATTATTCGATTATACACATGCACAAGGAAACCCCTGTAAAACACTATTCTCTGCAATACACTGCTATCAAACAGTGGAGTACATTAGTATTGTTCATAGCATCCTTAATTTCATTGCTGTTAATTAATGAGAAATGTTAAAGGAAGGAGGAATTACAGGAGAAATATTAAAGGAATGAAGAGAAACTTCCAGGAGGAGGAATTATAGGATAAATGTCAAAGAAAGGCACATTGTTTTTTTTTTTTTTTTATTCTGATTTAAAAGCTGCTTGTGTTTCGTGTTTTTAATTCTAAAACACATTATTTCATTTTAAGTGCAGATCTGGCACACTTGAATGGTTTCCTTGCCTAATTGAGATACAACCTTTAATTCGGCTCTGCGTGAATGTTACTCATTTCATTCCTGACAAGTTATTTAGCGTCATAAATGATGATGGAAGACTGACACACTTCTAGTTTAATGTGCAATTGCTCAAATACAATTAACAGTAAATGCTCTTGGGGGATAATCTGCTCCACTTCGTAGTATTGTTAATTTAACACATTTCTTTTAATTAACAAAATGTTAATAAAAGTCACATCGCATTGTTAATTCTGATTTAAAAGTGTAAACTTCTTATATACATAAGACAATTCTTCTGGAATTGTGCATATTACAGACATTCTTAGGCTCATTAGCATATGTGCGTAAAGCGCCTATTGACTGCACCATATCTGTCCGTCCGTTCGCCCGCACGTAATAACTCGACTCCGAGGGGACGCATTTTCATAAAATTTATATTTGGTTCTTTAAGAGCCAAATATAAATGAGCCCAATAAAAATCAGGAAATTATTTCTTTGTCCCTCTGTAGCTCGCTGTAATAAAGACTCCCTGCGGATGAATTTTCATAAAATATTATATTTTACTCTGATATAACGATTTGTCAATCCTTGCTAAATATCATTGAAATCGGACCAATATAAATCCGGCAATCGATATCATTTTTTTCCTTCATATGCATCAGAGGCTGTCCGAATATCGTAGCTGAAGCACTTTTATGGTTGATTGCGCATTACGTTGATGCTGTGCGTTGTTTGGAGGAATAAAGAGGATTAGTGAGATAAACGAGGGAGGTAGATTCTCACTTGCAGGAGAGACAATCAGAGGGCACAAATTAAATCTTAGGGAGTAACAGAAGGATAAATGTGATGTTTGCCCTTCAGCCAGGGTGTTCTTATATCTTTGGAATAAATTTCTCGCTGAGGAGGAGAGCTATTGAACTTATTATTGAATATTATCCCTATGACGAATAGCCTTAAAAGCTATGGCCTACAGAACTTAGTAGCTAGATGTCTTTCGATGTATAAGATCTTGAGAGGGATGAATAAAATTATTATCATCCGTTTATTAACCACAAGAAACTGTGGGTCACCCTGGGACGGCAGTGTGCCAGGAGGGTGAGAAATTTACATACTGAGGTGCGAGGAACCACGTGTACAGTGTACAAGAGTACATGCGTGCTTGACCCGAGATATTTACATAATTGAACTTACATACGCTTGAAATAAAAAGAAAGTTTTTATAGCAATAGACATCAGAACTTTTAAAAAAATGCAGCATGCAAAAGACCAGGTGTAGGTGATCGTCACAGGTTCAATTGTTGGTAAGTTCTTGAGGCATTCCTTTCTGTAGAGCTTGTCCTCATATAACTTATCAGGGTTGATTCCCAGTTTATTGTAGATTTGGAGGCAGTTGGCCGGAAACATGTCCCTAAGGGAATCAATGTTTGTAAGCGTAAACCGCAGAGGGTGGCAGGAGTCGCGGCGTTCACCTCTTATCTTCTTTGGGCTAGAGATTAACGAGGATATAGATGGAGCATCTATTCGGCCTGTGATAAGCCGAACTAGCATGGGTACGTTTCTTGTGGTAATGAGAAGTCTCCAGGGTGTGGTCCCTAGATTAGCTTGGAGGATGGATCTAGAGATAGTAACAGGGTGGCCCACCACCCTGTTCATCCATCTGAGCAACCAATATTCCAGACTGGGGTACTTTTTTTAGATGGGAGGCAGGAGCAGATGACTAATTTTCAGATGCGTAGAGAGGAATAGGGGTAATACACCTCAGGATGTACTGACAAAGCAACGCTGGCTGATGCACACCAACGAGCTCCTGGCGCACTGCCCAAAGTGCCGCCTATGTCTTCTATCTCATCCTGAAAAAGTGAGGCTGGAAGGTGAGTCCAACATCCCAGGTGAGGCCTAGGTCTGTGTGGGAAGTTACCCTTTGCACCCTTTCCCCGTCAACGAAGATTTGAACACAATTTTTAACTTTTTTTTTTTTTTTTTTTGTTATCGGTAGTTGAGCAGATTTGGAAGGGTTCAAATGTAACCCAATTATGGCTAGATAGTTTTCCAGTTTCATTATCTGTGTAGAGGCCTGTTGGTTAATATCAAGGATCAGGATGATGAAAATGAATGAGGATGTAATAGTCTCACTGGTGAGCGAGACAAAAACCAAAGGGCACGACTATAAAATCTTAGGGAAGGATATTAGAATATCTTATGAAGTAGTTTATCTTCGGGAAGCGTATTGTGAAACGCTAAAATAAGTTGCCTACAAAGGTGGCTGAGTCGAGGAGTTTGACAAAAAAAATTAAGAACAAAAATTGGATCAGCGTTTTTTGGGAATAATATGGGTTTTTTGGAAGATTTCTCCAGAATAAATTCGCTTCTTTGCATCATTATTGTCATTTTAATACTAATACAAAATGAAAGCCATTTTTAGCATTAAAATCTCTTTTTATTTGAATGGGAATTTCGTAATTAGTTGAAGTTTTTTTTTTTCATTTTCTTTGAAGTTATCGTAAAATGTACCTTAAAGAATATTTTCATAATTAAAGGTTTTAAAAGGAAGAAACTCTCAACGGAGGAAGATTTCAGTCTGCAGAGCTTAGCAACTAGTTACCAAGCGTTTCCCTTTATATTTCTCCCAAAACAAAGAAACTTGAGGTCTGTCATGTTTTATAAAAACAATTTTCGCAAATTGGGAAAGAAGTAGCGGAAAACACTTGGGTCACTTGAGACTTTAAAAAAAACTCTCAGAGACCTCATATAAAGAAGCGAGTTTTAAGTGTAAAAATATTTCTTGGATGTAATTCTCCGGCACCTTATGTCACGCTGCATGTCACCGCTTCAAAAGGATGACAAGAAATGACGGATCACTTGCACTTGTGGGCGTTTCCGCTTTCTCGTAGTTAGTTTTCACGCTGGACTTCTAAAAGAAAACCTGCCAAATATTCACCAGCGGACCTTCAAAAACGTGCATGCCATTGAGGTATCGAACACGGCTGTCTGGTCTATACTGGTCATATTACTCTTCTAGGGTACGCTGTATGCAAAACATGTCAGTTTGGATTCAAGACAGGCTCCAGCACTGAAGACGCTATACACAACTTGATTGCCCAGGCCACACATACAACTTCAAAGTATACTCTAGCCATCATGGTGGACTTTGCTGGTGCCTTCGATCGACTGGTGGCCCAGTGTCCTTCGGAGGCTTCGGCAGGCAAACACGTCCAAAAACCTATACAATAGTCTAAAATCCTATCTCAGCAATAGAAAATTACAAGTTGTAAACAAATACCAGACTATGACAAGATGCGTTCACCGGGGTTGCCCCCAGGGCTCTGTCCTTGGGCCATTTCTCTGGTCCATTGTTCTGGACGAGTTCCTGGGGTTTGACCTGGGTGGAGCCAGACCCTTAGCCTTCGCTGATGATCTTGTTCTGGTGGTGCAAGGTGACACAAGAGCGGCACTGGAAGCAAAAGCAAATACAGCTCTGGAAAAGCTCCAAAACTGGGCAGCACTCCACAACCTCTCAATTTCTGGTGAGAAAACAAAATCGATTCTCCTCAAAGGAAAGCTACAAATACGCAGGCCTCCAACAATGAAGTTAAATAACATCCCTATACGTCTCTACACAGAAGTCAAATACCTGGGAATCTACATTGACACCGGTCTTACCTTTCACTCTCATCTGAAGTACTTATCCACAAAAATCCGAAAGTATACGGCTATGATAAGAAGAGTCAGCAGAGCGGACTGGGGTTTGAAGCATAAAGCTTTGTCACTCATCTATAAAGCGGCGTTTCTCCCAATTGTGTGTTATGGAGCCTCAGTTTGGTGTACAAAGGCTATCCTGGAAAAGAACAAGCGTAAACTTGACTCAATACAAAGATTCATGATGTTATCTATCTGCAGGGCATGTCGCACTGTCAGCACCCCTGCCCTACAGGCTATTACTGGATGCTTGCCACTCTATCTTGAGGTGATTAAAAGGGGACTTTACCATCGATTAAAGAAGGGAATTCCGACACAGTTGTTAAATCTTCAACTGCAACTTACCAATGACCTGAAACAAGAAAGAAAACGTATCTTCACACACCTTCAAGGAATTTGGCAGCATTCATGGGAAACCACGCCCAAAGGAGAAATTACCAGAAGATTCCTCCCATCCATTGACATGACTTTCCCGAAGTCTCCTTACTGGTTTTCACCTGGTCTGCAAGTTACATTCCTGATCACAGGACATGGGCCCTTTCAACAAAAATTGACAGCAATGGGAATTGAAAGCAATCCATTCTGCCACTGTGGCGAAGAGGAGTCATGGGGGCATCTCATGTATGAGTGCCCTGCTTACGATGATTGTAGGCTCAAATTTTTAACTGAAATCCAGGAGAACCCTCGTAATCATGAAACATACCTGCTTCAGAATGAAACGACATACAAAGCCTTAACGAGTTACGCACAAGCTGTCTTTACCATCAGACGGGCAAAGTTTGCTGAACTTAGAGCTGCTCAGAACAACGACCTTCAAGTGCAAACACAAACTGGGGTCGGATAGCATTTTCCCAAACTGATAAAAGAGTAAGACTGAAGATTAAAATACTATGCTGGCATCATCATGGTTGGCACTCCTTGAAAAGCTGACTCCCAGAGAGTGCTTGGCCTTTGGCACTCGCACAGTGGCGCCTGACCCTGTGACTTTTGATCCCTCTACCCATCCCCTATTTCTCCTTACTCGGGTGGACTGCCTTCTCTATCTGTCCACTTTAGCTTGTTCCTCACATTCAGATCCCTCTTCCTCTTGTTCCCCAGACCTTCTCTTCTCTTCTTCTCTTTTCTTTTTTCTTTTTTTTTTTTTTTTTTTTAACTTGGTCTTCGTCCAGGACGCTCAGGCGACCCTGGCGGAGACTAGCCAGAGAATAATGGGCAGCCTGGCTACCTCCTAGCGGTGTGTGCGGGCAACGTGAGGTCCCACCAGGGGCCCTGCGGCCAAATGCCAGGACACTCAACAGAACCTAACGCAATATGTCATATACAACAGACAACACTTTTCTGGCATTTACAGTAGTTCTGTATTTCTTCACAGCGTACATATGGCGCAGATGTGAGAAATCACAGGTGGCGCCTGACCCTAACACTATGCACACTATGCACACTATGTATGCAAAATCTCTGCAAGGTTGGTTGAGTGCAAATGCTTAAAAATTACTTTAGAAAAGATATTTCAGAGAAAATCTGCGATTTTTATTATCCTATTTTATTGGTTACTAGGTGTATATTATTACGAAAGGTTCCAGGGATATGCCAGTCTGTTGTGCACCTTTTATCTCAGATGCAATAAAGAATTAAAAAATTTGATTATAAATCGTAATACGCAAACACAAAGAACAAATAGCTGTTTCCAACGAACCCCTGTAAAACAGTTTTCCCTGCAACACACATTGCCAATGCAGTGGAGTTCATATCGCCTGTATTAGAAACGCCTTGTGTGCAGCATTTGGAAACTGTAGTGAAAACTAAAAATATCTCATGCATTATTACTAAACGTCGAATGGAACATGGCCATTGTTCAGAGATTCTATTCCGAGTGCATCTTCAAAAGGCTCCTGCTTTTTTCTTCTTCTTCTTCTGCTATGAAATAAAGTTGGCAATGTTTTGTAGCACTTCTATGAATTCCAAAGCGAAAGCTATTTTAGTCTTCACTAGCGCATACTTGGACTTGGAATTTTGCATGGAAATGTTATTTCCTGTATCCTACTAATAACTGTTTTTCTTTAATCTTATTATTAAAGATAACTTTCGTTTTTATGGCTCACTGTGTTTCGTTGGTACCATTGTATAAATTATTGCCAAGTACGTTTGCAGAATTCGGAGTATTTTAAAGATATTTTATTGAAAGTGTTATTCAAGTGCCAAAAAGTTGTCAAAAAATAAGTTCTTTTTAAGATAAAAATATTATTCAAGAAATTCATTACAGTATTCTCTATCTACAAAGGAAAGAGAGAATACAAGAATAGCACCGTATTTAGCAGTCGAGTGGGCTTGAACCACTTTCATCTCAATCCACTTTGTCCACTCAGTTACGACGGTCTTGTTGATTCCAGTCCATACTAAATAGGAGGAGGAACCTTTATGAGTTTTTATTACAGTCTCCGAAAACGCTGTTTCTATCTAATCGAATTTGGGCGAGGGTTGCATGCCTATTTTCGCGAGATGCTGATGCCGAAAACAAGCAAACCAACCATACACAATGCACTGGCGCCCCATACTCTAATTACTTTGGCGAAAAAACTTGGAACAGTTAGGAATAAAATTTTTGTAGAAAAACGCATCCTTAAAACAGAATTTTTATGGTGTCCTGCTTCCATGTGGCTATGGACTGGCGCCAGAAAGCTGCTTTCATTGTTTCCTGGCTGCTTAGAGGCCACTTAAACAACACTACACTATATCCAAAATAAAATTATATCGCCCACGCAACAACACGACTGGCTTCGCATGGTTCTGCTTCTTAACAAAGATGACTGGCACAAATAAGATGACCAACACCTGCCTCAGACAAAAACACATTACATGCACACCCACGGATAGGTCAATAAAAATTTGATTATAATACTGCAAGGTTTAGTAAGAATTCGGTGAATATTGCAACAGATTGGTTTTATTTAGTGACTACATTATTAATATTCTTCAACATATTCTCCCGAAACATTGTCCATCGTACCTGCCGTTGATGTAAATACAGAAGATCCAATCGCCTAGATAACCTCTTCAGACTACAGCAAACTCTCAACAGCAGATCCCAGATTGATATCATCTTCCTGGACATTAAATCGGCATATGATTTACGTGCCAGCTCTTTTTACCATATGCAACACTATTTTATCTTTTAACATACCATACTTTAAATTTTGAGTCTATCTTACTTTCAAGACATCTTTCTTTCCCTACAACTTCAAAATAACTCTCGACGTCACAAGAGGCATCTCGCAGGGGGGTGTTTTCAACGATCCTTTTTGCAGCAGTTTTCGAGTCTTTCTTAGAATATAATTCAATTCTTTTAACCTCTGCTGACGACCTGAAGATCTAAGTGAGCTCATATAGTTCTCATCGGTATCATAACATAAACCTTCTAGTCAGATACTGACTACAAAAATATCTTAAATCAATTGGGCTGCATCTGAACACTTCAAAATCAGCTCTAATAACGAGTAGAAAAGAGTTAAACAATATCCAAATACAGTATTTGTAAGGGGTGAAAAGGACGATGTCCCACAGAGACCTGGCTTCACATGGCACGAAGAGTTCACTTTCCAATCTCTCTTTTTGATAGGATGAGAAAGAAAACGTAAGCTGAATTGTGAACCGTAGACGGTAGATCGCGGAGCATACTCCAACGCTAATTTTCCACCCTGAAATGCCTTATACTGCTACTTAAACAGATACTTCTGACTGGAATATTGGTTACTAAGATGGACGAGCAGGGTTTGTGGTTAACCAGCTTATTATTTTCAGATCCATCCTCCAAGCAGATACCTCCCTGGAGATATCTGGCTATATGATATACCCTCGCTTTATTATGACTTATGATGGGGCGGATAGATGCCCCAACAGTATCATCCGGAAAAAAAAGCGAGAAGAGAGATCACTACTCTTGCTTCCCTCTTTGGCTAGCTCGTACAAATCTTAATTCTCTGCGGGATATGTTTCTGCCAATAGCCTTGATCTTCAACAAACTGGGCATCCATCCGTATAAGATAAGTTCTACAGGAAGAAAACACTATTAGCTGATAAATCTGTGATGGACATCTTCACAGGACCAATGAATATCTTTCTACAAATAATTTTGTATAACTTCAGAGTATGCGCATAATTTTTCAAACTTCATATTACTTTTGTACATAAGTAATACCTCTTGTATATAAGTAAAATTGTTTGTAAATTTCTCGGGTCGACCCCCCATGTACGCTACTTGTAACCCGTTATACATGTAGTACCTCAGATTGTAAATAACACACCCTCCTGGCACATAGCTGTCCGGCGGTGGTACACGTTTTGTGGATAGATAAACAGATAATAATAATTTTCGACGTCTTATTTTCTGTGAATGCTTTTAGGTGGTCCATCGTATTTGAGTGGATTCCTTGAATTGACTCAAATCGTTTTCCTTTCCTTGTTTTATGAGAGCTTTGATCCTTGGTCCTTGAGTCAATTTTCTCACGGCTTTCAGATTTTCATTTGCAGTACAGAGCGGAGAATGAAAAAGTGTTCACCCCAAGCAATTTTCCACTAGACTAGCTTGTAAGAAGCTGACTTGTTGCGCATGCTCAAAAGATGCAAGCAACGCTCACAATCTTTCAGCTCCCACCGCGTGTTCTATAAGATATTCGCCGAGTTTTCTGATCAAACCTTATTCACGGGATCACCGAGAATACTGATATCTCTTTTCAGTTAAAGACGTCCATTAACTTAGAACTGTTGAGTTCTTTTACTTAAAAATAAGTTTGATCGTGAGTACGCCCACTTTCATTTAAGTGTAGGTGTCATTACCAATGTTAATGAGATTGGCATGGTGAAGGGCGGCACAAACTGTTTCCTCCTCCTCCTCCGCATTTGTCTGCTTCAATCTGTTTACAATCAAACATGGCAGGTTGATGTTTTTTTTTTCATTGCTTTCAGCAACCCTTTGATAAGAATGAAAGAAGTGACAGTTTCCTTTAAGGGCTTTCTTTTTATTTTCATTATATCTTCAGTAGATGTCTGAAATACTTGCTTCTTTCTAAGAACGTGAAACAAGAAATAAAAGTTCCACCGAGTTTTATTTCAAATTCTTCATTGAATCTGTAATCAAACAAACAACATTTCGAAACGTACAGTTGAAGTTACAAATGGAAAAAAGTTACTAATTGAACTTGAAAATGGAGAGCGTCTTCAGCTGATTCAATATCTATTGAGTCGAAGTCTTTTTGTGCATTTTAATAAACTCTCCTCCTACATCGCTCAAGACACGATCTCCTGACTGTACAATGCATATTTGTTCTGGCTGCAGGTTTTTACCTCCGACGTATGGCACGGTTCTTTCATTTCCTTGCACACCTTTTTTTTTGAACATCTATTGAACATCTATTTATGAACATCTATTGATCCTCGTTTTCTTTTGTGAAAATTTAAATTGTTATTGATTTAATAATAAACAACAGGTGACTCAAGATCATTCGCCAGGCCTTCTCTTCCATAGCATTAGTAGAGTGTGAAGCTCAGTGAGTGACCTTTGACCGCCTGTTGTTTTTCTCCCTGCTTTAGTTGTAAAATACACTTGAAACTGGATTTTCTTTTTCGGTCACTTTTTGGTGGGTGTATTCCAGCATCCCTTTAGAGTAATTTCTGAGTTTAGGAAGAAATGTATCGATGAAAATGTATAATTGAGGTGTTAACCGAATTTACTGAAATGTTAGCCCCCCCCCCCAGAATGTGACTTTAACATTAATTAAAATTTTATTTTGCTATTTTTAAATAATTTAAATTTTCAGAATTCATTTTTTCAAATTAATGCTATAGAATATTTTCTAAGAGGATTCTTTCCTATTTCTATAATTTCATCTTCAATTTGAGAAGACAATTTGCATATTGGGTATGTCGATATTTCTGAACATTAATGTAATTTATTTCAGCAATAAAATGAAATGAAAAATATTCAGTTAAAAAGAACCTACGCTGCAAGTTAAATGGATTATTAATTACGTTACTCGCCATCTCAGATTACAAAAATTCTTTAAATACGCTCAGCTGACATCTCAATCTGTCGCATCTTAAAATAACTTATCAAAGACCTCGCGATATGCACGTTTTCTATAATTGCTCTCTTTCCACATCGTGTGGATAAACCCTGGTTTCGAATTCCATCTCGACAGAAATTTCTTTTATGGCCTTTTCACGCTGTAGCCGAGTTCTCCGGTCTTGGTCGCAGAAACTCGAGATCGATCATAAAATACAAGCAATTTACTTCCTGTAAATTGTGCATATTATATGATCAGTTTCCTGCCTTTTTCAGTTTTTAGGCGTGTGTCCGCGCGCGTGCATAAGCACCTATTGTCTTCACCATACCCGTCCGTTCTCATCTAACAAATCGACTCCCAGTGGACGGATTTTTTTGTTTAGTTCTTTATAAAGATTTGTCGAGCCATTCTAAATACAATTAAAATAAGAAAAGAGACTTTAAAAAAGAGTCTATGGGAGAAGAGTAATAAATATTATATAGTTGTAATTAAACTAAGCGGCTAAATTTAGAAAACGTAAAACTACGATTTTTATTTTATTAAATGTTCTATGACGTTGTAATATTAGTAATTTATTGATAAAGAGATAACTATATTTACTTTTCGCTTCTATTAATCGCGTAAAATCAATTAATAAAATCGAACGCTCCTGAAATGTAATGCGTTATGTACATTAAGTAATTTGTCTTTTATATTTGGTTTTCGTGTATTCCATTCTATTTACAAATCTCGCAAACTAAACTAAATTGAAATCGTAAATATTATCTATTAAACCTCTTAAGTTTCAAATGTGTGGTTCCATTGCTGTATCCCTCAAAAAGAAAGGTTTTAGCTCAGCTGGATTCTGCTTTGGTTAAATAACTTAACCATTAATTTAAGTTATAATCAAGTAAAGTACGTTGTATCATCCGATTTTACTTCTTTAAAGCATAACATAACTAACTTTACTACAAGGACAAACTTTATGGCTCCCACACTATTGTGGGAGCAAAAGAAATGTTAATTATACCACTAAACCAATTCAAATGAATGCAGCAGTTAAAGTTAGACGTGGTGAGGTGTGCGACTGCTACCTGAGTGAGTGCCCAAGTATTCTCCCTTGCGTAAAATCGATATTTTATTTTTAGGATTTTATTTAAATTTGATTATTAGGGTATCTTGGTAATCGAACCTTGATAAGTATAACCCTAATTGCTGTAATTAATTTGCCGTATTAATTTCTTGATATACTTAGATTTCTTTTTGCCACAATGACTGGATGTTGGTTAGTTGGATTTAAAGGGACTCTTTTGTCTTGAAAAATTACGTAAGGTAATAAATGTTTCAAAGGCAAATCAGTCGTGCCTAAATCTCGTTGGACTTGAATATACATATAATATCAACTTTTCTTTATATATTTAGAATTATCTAAAGTACGCTAGTGCCCAAAAGTTATTGTACACACTGGCTGAAAAAATACGAACCTTTATTTAGTATCGAATCGGGTCGCCTTTGTTTCGTATAACAGAAAGTGTGTTTTTTTTTTTTTTTTTTTTTTTAGGAGCATTAGCAACTAAGGCTATATTGCTCCGGGATATGCGGTGGTCATTCCCTGACCTTTCCGCATCGTCCGTATTTGGTGGTGACGGGCTCGAACCCCGGTCTAATCAAGAAGCGTGTGCTACGCACTGCTGCTCCTTCCCACCTGGCTACGGAGGCGCCAGCAGAAAGTGTGTAGCTTGGCATGGGTTCTGTGAGGAGTTTCGGTGTATTTCGGTCTAATTGTAATCGTTCTTCCAGCAAAATATCGCGTGACTGCGACAAAGTGGAAGGAAGAGGACTTCGTTGCAGAACAGCTCTCTCCAGCATATCCCACGCATTTTCAATAGGATTGAGACCAGGTGAATGTTGGGGGTCAAGGAAAATGGTAAATTCCATGTCATGTTCTAAGAACCATTCTTGCACAATTTTGGCACGATGTGCTGTTGCATTGTCGTCCATAAAGTGGCCATCACTTTCGGAATAAAAGTAACATTGCAGAGTGCAGTAGATCTGATATAAAGGTGCAATAGATCGGGTACTCCCTAGGTAACATTCGACCTTCCACCAATATCAGTGGACACAACCCTTGCCAACAGATCATTCCCCATACCATGATACCACCTCCAGATGCTTAGGGCTTGTCTTAAAGGCAAGCACGGTCCATCGCTTCGTGAGGTTCTCCCCACACTCTCTACCTACCATCAAAACAAAAGTGTATGTGATTCGTCTGACCACATGATTTTCTTCTATTGTCAAGTCAGGCCGGTCTCGGCACCACTACAAGTGGATTTTCTGTTTTCTATAAAACAAATGGCTTCCGAATAGGCAGGCGACTGCAAATACACAATTTCTTTAATTATATGAGAGTTGAACTAGGGAATTTCTGGGCTGAATTCAGATGTTATTCGCTGCACACTGGATGTCCAGTGGGCATTTTGGTCTAATTGTAAACATTCTTCCATAAAAATATCGCGTGACTGCGATTGGATGTCCAGCAATTTATTTCCCTACAGTCCTCTTCAGAGCACGACGGGTTCGCTGTTCGAGTAGTTTTTCTGCTACATTTACGCCTCCTGAGATGTGAAAGAACTGCTTGCTTTTCGGTCATTAAAAACCTTGGAGATGGATCCTTTTGAGAAACCAGTTGTCTTTCGTTTCTTGAATCGTGGCTTCTGATAAACGTGCACCCACAATAAAACCTTTTAAGTCTGATAGATCACGCGTTTTCAAAATTTTAGCTTAAGATTACTGCAGTCTTCATACCAACAGGACAACATGTTGTCACCCCACATTAGTTCCCTTGCATTTATTCGCATTTCTTCTATCTCTGACTGTCTTAATATGAAGGTTCGTGTTTGTTTGTTTGGCCAGTGTGTGTGAATAACATATTTAAGACTCGATTATATTAAATTTGGAAAGAATATGCTTTTATTTTTATGATTTTGGATAGTAATCATGACTATCCAAAACTGAGGGTCAGTCGTGCGTAATTAACATGTCTGATACGTAGTGTGATCGCTTCTGACAACAAAATTATCTCTCCCAACGAGCTCTCGTGCTGTTTAGAATTTGATAGGCCTTCTAGTAATACATCTCGCCTTTCTAAAACACATCTTGATGCACAGAGACTTCTTGGATGAAGTAGACCTAGCCTAATTCGTTTCTCTAAAGTGTTCCCGACATGCTGAATTGAATTCTCGGCTGGCTGAATCCTGATGAATCTACTGCAAGACATTTCACTTTGAAGGAATTCAGTGACGAGCTGAGTCCTATTTTGAAGAAAATTTTCACTCATAAAGATAAATTCAGAGCCTGTGGCACTTTGCTGAAAGGTAGAGCCGAGCTCTTTAAACCACGTGAGGGTTTAAGATGTGCCATAGGCTCTGATGGGCGAAATTTAAAGTACATTTTTTGCAGGTAATTTTAAAATAAATTTAAAAAACATCGTTGTGAGTAAGCTTTTAGATATTAGTTCATACGATAGAGTTAACTGGGCTGTCCCTGTCCTGTCCAGAAATTAAAACACTCTGGGATGATTCACCAAGCACCGGATCGAATTAATATTTTTATTAGCGACTATTATTGCTATACTTTAGGACACGATGCATCCTGTATGTTTTGCATCCAGGATGCAATCTCCTGTACACGTATGGCGATCCTCAAGATGATATTTGCCTCTATAATACAAAGTATTAGTCTGTCCCATTTATTTTTGCTAAGAACCTGCTTTAAGAACATTTAGTACAAAACTACATGAGCAAGTTGGTGATCCAACTAGGTTCCTAAAAGATATTATCCTATCGATTAAATCTAGGATAATATCTTTATTTTGCATCTAATTACATGTATACTATCGCATTTTTATATATTTTGAATTAATTTTATACTTTTGTTTATTAATTTTAAGTTTAGGCATTATTTGTCATTACAAGGTAAAAAAAATATCTTCAAAGTTAAGTGGTTCAATTCAGGCAGTCTTTCTGCCGTTCTTCTTTTCGAGCTGTACTTGGACAGCAAATACTCATATTTGCTGCTCTCAAAAGAACACCCGACAGGTTGTATTTCTGAAGTTCAGCTTCTCTTAGTTATGGTTTTATTAGACAATACAGCGCGACACCTGTTGCTTTCTGACAGACCAATATTATTATCAGTCGTAGTCTTATCCCCACTAATCACGTATTTAATATCCAATCCTAATTGATCAATCGCTGGAATGTCCTGCGTGGAATAAAAGTATAGTAAACGTAAAATTACGCACTGATGAGCCAAAACATTGACCACCCTTGTCTCCACGAGTGGACATCCCATCACCTAGAGCAGCATATGCTGCTCTAGGTGATCAAAGCCCGTATAATGGGGAAAGGGAAGGACTCGACGGAGTTGGAACACGCAATGATTTGCAGCGCTGGAATGGCGGGGGCCAGTATCTCAGCAACCGCAGGAATTGTTGACTATTCGAGGGCCGCCCTAGTGAAGGTACGGCTGGAATGATCCGAACAGAGAGAGAGAGAGAGAGAGACACACAACCACCCAACGTGCAGGGTAGTTGCCTTTCCATTACAGAACCAATGCGTCTTTGAGAATTGCTCTTTTTAGTTTTAAATAGACAAGCGGATTGGCAGTTGTGGATAGAAAATTTTCAATAGCGTTATGGCCGATTTCTCTTCTGAAAAATACAGCACACGATGTTTTCGTTAGTAGGGCGCCGTTTTCATATTCTAGGGATCCAGCCACAAAAAACGTTTTGATCTTTGGAATTGATTGTATGAAAGAAATTATCTCAGAAGCAGATTCCACTGTTTTAAAGTAGCTGTCAAGATATATGCACACATTTTCCAAATCTCTCTCTCTCTCTCTCTCTCTCTCTCTCTCTCTCTCTCTCTCTCTCTCAGTAAACTTTACACAAGTTTGTGTGACCCGATAAACTTTAACACCAGCAGCGTGCGTTCTCTTGGACACATTGTAAGTGTTATTCCGACACCTTACTGTTTATGTATCAAGCCATGATTGATGTAGACAAGCAAACTGGTCTCCTTGCTACTTGATAATCATTGCCACTCAGCTAAATTTATGCCCCTACGATTAGTACAGTGGCACGACAACTGTTTTTAAACACCGTGTGGAAAAGGTCCAGATTCCTTTCTTACTAGTGCGGGAGGAAGTTTAGTTGGTTGTTTTTCACACCAGGATTAGCTATTCGGGCACAGCATGCAATATGGAAAAAGGGTTATTTACTTTGGACCTTTTTTTGAACAGCCTTAAATCTGTAACTGAACTCTAGGCCTCTGAAATTTAGAGCAGTATTACCATTATTAACTTGCACATTTTCAAGGCCATTCTTGTTCTTAAATTATCCAATGCTTAATATGAATTGATTGTTGTTTTGGGATTTGTGCCGAGAAAACTAAGATTATGAGGCGTCAATATGTTGTCTGTAAATTTCATATACTCTGCGATTCGTCATGAAAAACCAAATTTCTGGCTGTTAGAACAATGCAGCCCTCAATCGAATTCGATAAACTGGTCCGTGATGTGAAACATATTCACAAATTCCTCCTGTTCAGATCAGATTCGAATCTAAACATTTTCCAGATCAGTATGAGTATCTCGGAAACAGCAGTCCTACTGGATTTTTCACATAATACTGCTTGTCGGATGTACAGAGATCGTTACAATAACCAAATAACATCCAGCCCAACTGCCGGAACAGCTCGTTGAAGCAAGAGGTCAACAGAGGCTGACCAGACTTGACTAGCATAACAAAAAGGCTACAGTCAGTCAAATAACTCAAACAATAGTAACTAAAGAGAATTCAGAACGCAAAACTTATACGTTGTCACGGATGGGCTATCTTACAACCGAAGTACTTCCACGGTCCGTTCAAGAATACCAACATTACACAGTGGAGGATTGGAGAAACGTTTTCTGGCCTGATGAATCGCAGTTCTTGTTGTTTCACACTGATGGAGGTAGCAGATTATGGCGAAAACGGCATGAGTTATTAGATCCATCCTTACTAGAGTCAATAAGGCAGGCTTGTGGTGGCGGCGGTGTGAGGAATGTTTTCGTTTTGCACATTCGGGAGAGAGACCTTGGAAATATCCGACCGGGCGCATCCTTTCATGGCTGCAATGTGCATCCGTCTGCAAGTGGATTCTTCCAATTGGACAGTGTCATGTTGCGAGGCCGAAATTATAGATGGTTTCAGGAAGATGAGTGAATTCAGCTTGCTGCCGTTTCTTTCCCACTCGTCCAATCCAGTTGAGCGCTTGCGGGATGAGGTGGAACAAGATCAACGAGCATCCAGAATGCAACAACTGTTGTAAGCAATTGAATCCAGACTATTCTGGCGACTAAGGGGAATCTACTCGCTATTAGTTAGCTGTGCCTAATAAACTGGCCAATCAGTGTTTTTACATGTTATTTATTTAGTTTAAATAAGTTTTTCAGGGTGTAATCACTTGGTGAACTGACACGTGGCTAAACCTCTATAATTCTAAAAGTATTGAATTATTAAACTGAATTATAATTGAGTTTTAGGATTGCAATAATTCAGCGTGTTGTCTGAATTCCAATTCTGAAATATAAAGCATTTTAATTAAGAGTTTACAATGCCTTTAAGGCAAGGGTCGTGTTCTTTCTTTGCTCTGCCTAAAAATTGCTGTAAGTGGAAATCATGTTTTAATTAAAATGATTTCTCAAAATGCTGTTTGCTTTTCCACCACAACTTTCAATTTATCCAGAGAGACGAGCTTTTGTTTATTTCTGCTGTGTGCGATGGAATACAGTATTTAGATTTCTTTTCACTCGCTTTGCATAAAATAAATGAAACATTTTGTCAATGAATCTCTCGCGATTCCAACCACCTGTTTTTCACTCTTGGTTAATTGAGCATTTTCGGTGTAATGTTTTCGTAATTGCTAGTTGAAAGCACGAATACGCTTCGTTTTAAAAGTTTCTTCTGGTTAAAAATTGATAATAGTTCCCCTTCGCATAGCAGGCAGAAAATTACCATATAGAAACGTGTAATTACTAATAAAAATGCAATACAGGATAAAGGGACGTATAATTTATTAGTAAGGATAATGAACACAGCAGGTGCAAATGAAATTTCCCCTTGGCTCGCAGTTAATTATGTAATATGAGCAGCTGTTCCTTTTCGCATTACAACTTTTAAATTTCTGACATAAAACGTTTGTGTTTTAGGTTTAATGTGAAGGATGATTGCTTTTTTACTTTTAGGGAAATGTATTTTGGGTGTTATCATTTCATAATTAAATATGTAATTCATTAAACGTGTATTTTTTAGTATTCGTTTCTGTTAAGAATAAAACTTCGATCATTCTTAATAATTTAGTTCTTAAAGTGTCCCATACTCACAGCTGTTGCTTGCCAGCAGTGTTTAATGGTTTCATTCGGTGGCCATTTTAAGCACAGGCAAACGAAAGAACCGCTTGGGGGCCACGGACCCTTATAAAGAAGAAAATGTTGCACTAAATCTCAGGCTTCAGTTTTTGAATGTAACAATAATGATAGAAATTGAAACCCGAGATTTAAAGTTCTCCTCTGAGTTGGAGTAGTCAATGCGCCATAAAATTCTTGGACTGAGTAATGAATACAGTCTTTATGACATATGAGAAAAATGAAACACGGAAGGTATTGAACGTTGGTTAATGCATTTCGATATGGACGGTATATCTATAATTCAATGGCCATTCAGGTTGCCGAAGCTAGGAACTGAAGAATTTGTTTCCATCCAACGAAAGCATATCCAGTGACTTATTTCGAATTCCAATTCAATAACACGGCAGACTGTTATAGCAGTTTTATATTACAGGCATTTGCGGATGAAAAGATTCCAAAGAAAAGGGATATCGCGCTAGATATGCATGTCTCAAAAAGTATCTGGACATGCCTTCAAAGGTATTGGATGAGAGACGGGTGTATGCGGGTAAAATTGCAAACGCACCGAAGGAAGAATGGCTTCAAATTCCAGCTGGCTGTTATCATAAGCTAGTTGACTATTTCACAACGGGCCTTTGATGTCGTAATGCCGAAATTTGGACCAGACATTATTATTTTTTAAATAAAAGTCCATTTTCTTCAGCATCAGTAAGATGATAAACGGATTTGAGAACTGCCCGTGTATATAATAGTAAACGCTAACTCAAGAACTGAAAATAGATGGAGAAACCCCTTGCGTACTTAAAAGTATGTGATTAATAATTCGAAATTAATTTAAATTAATGATTATACTTCATAATCCTAAATGAACGGCGCTACGAGAGCTTCAATCTTTATCAATTAAATGATCGCTATAAATACAAAGTTAATGCGTATTTATAGGTACTTCCAACAGGCTTCAGTGATTTCCCACCTGCAGAATCATATGTGGTTTCTGAATAAGTAACCAAGTCCACCGTAAGGACCCCAACGTGCTGCTAGATAAAAATTAAAATTACTGCGTTGAATTAGAAAGAATATTAAATGCATAATCATCGTACTAATTAACACCCACCCATTCGGAAATATTTTTTAATTCGGTCAAATCATCAAAAATATTTTGTTAACAAATTAAAGAAGTCAAAATTGATCGATAAAACTAACAGTAATTTTTTAAAGAAAAATATTAATAACAATGCCTTTGGATATAATATTTGAGTTTACTGTGTGTGTCTTTTCGTGTTTATTCAATCAAAACTTTGATACTATTTCTTTAAGTTCTATAAAATGCAAAAAAATTGATCAGATATTTTCTGTCCTTCGCTCAGTATCGAGCCAGTCTGACTCTTTCGAGGCACTTCCAGTTACACTAAAAACAACAACAGCCTCAACAATTCTCTCACATTATCGCTGTGTATATCCCACCAGTGCCACACTCACAAATAGTTGACCTCCTCAACTGGCTGCTTAACCATCTCCGTTCATCACTGAAATATGTCGTGTACTGGGATTTCAATCTCTCAAATACTCTGGGGAACCCCAAGAGTAGATTGAATCAGCGTCTAGATACATTAGGTCTTAAACTAGTTAGCACACTACCCCCGAGGGGCGAAAGCACATTGGACTGCAGAAGGGAAGTCTCAACCAAGACAATTACAGTGCCCAAATAGCTCATCCCAGAAAAGTGTTTATACAGCTCAGGCAAACCAGGGGTGTCTTTGAAGAGTGCGACCCCAACCTCCGGTTGACCTGATGACAACATTGATAGCGCTCGTTCTCTCTCTCTCTTTGCTGCAACGAAGAAACTAGCCATTCACAGAGCATTCAAAGCCTGGTGGAATCTGAAAGTTTCCACATGAAACAGAACATCCACAAGAGGTGAAAAAACGCCGGCTCACCCTCGGACAGAACTACCTTCTCCCGAGCTAAGGCGCTTTTTATTAGGATCGGGGGGGGGGGGGGGGAAGAAAGAACTTAACCTGGAGGCTACCATAAATAAGGGGAACCCCTTCCATAGAAGCCAATCAGAGGACGCCATTGACTCACTCAATCTTAGCAGTTAGCGCCACCATATAACTAAGTTTTCAGCTCAGTCAAACTCCAAAATGGAATTCCCACTCAATCGGATTTCAACAGACCCCTTAAATTCAGTTCACCTCACCAAATATCGATTGACCGACACAATAAATAGCTAAACGTCTACGGCCGCATCCGGTGCCGACCGCAGGATTTCTCAGTTTATGCCAAAATGCCTCCGTGTATTTAATAAATAAATAAATATTCATTTATTGCAAATACGGCAAACCCATCACAGCACATGGCTAGGGGCAGATAAGAATACAAAGGAAATGACATAAAATAATCGAGTATATGTACATAGCAGATTTTAACAATGGCTAGGAATTTTAGTTATGAATTTAAAAAAAATTGCAGAACAGGACATTGGCTTTCAGTTGTAATTACTGGGTTGGATTATTTTTCTTCATTTCATCGGAGATCTGACTCCTGTAGGCTTCAGAGTTGATTAACCTGTTGTGATGATTTATAAGGTGAAGAGATGCACTGGGGGACATTCTGTCCATTTGTTTGAGCCTGGAGAGGGTGGATTTGAATCGCTGGATTCTTGCATTTTCCCTGTTGGGGGCAGCTATTATATTGGCTAAGTTTGGTGAATCGCATGCAGAGGTGATTAACTTTGCAAGAAGCATGACTCTAGACTCGTTGATCATCTGTTGCAGAGGCTTTGTTTTTAGGTTTTTATAAAGCTGTTGCCTGGATATTGTATGGGGAAAACGAAGCTTACTATTGAGCCATCTAAGAACCCAATATTCTAGGGCAAGGAATTTCTTGACGGTTACTTGAGGAGCACCAGACCAGATTTCGGAAGCATAGGACAGAATGGAAAAGATGCATCTTTGAACATGCTTAATGACTGTTTTTCTGTCTTGAATCGCTGCTGTTTCTTGTTTGATTAACCATTTTGCTTTTTGAATTTTTTGAGCAACATATAAATAGTGGGCATTAAAGGAGAGATTTTTATCGAAAACAACTCCAAGGTCTTTGTGAGCGTAAACATTTGGGATTGGGACATCTACAATTTTTATTTCTATGTGGTTGGGTTGTTTCTGAAGGGAATAAGTAATTTGAGCAGATTTGCTTGCATTTATATTCAGATTGAGATCTTTCAGGTACTCGATGATTTCACAAATCTGTGAATTCGCATCATTGATAACTTTGCGAATATCATCACTGGCTTTGGAGATTATAAATAACTTTAAATCATCGGCATATGCCAGTAGATTTGGATTTTCTTGTAGAAGTGGTTGAAGAGATGCTGAAAATATAATACTGGAGAGAACGGCTCCTTGGGGAATGCCTATTGAGGTTTGTGACGAGAATATCGTCAGTACTAGTGGGGAAGAGGAGAAGCCTACGATTTAGGCTGTATTGAAGATAGGAAATAATCATTGTGTCAACGAGAAAATGATTTTTTAGTATTTGAAAAGCTTTTTTGAGATCTATGTTGTCGAAAGCACCTTTGACGTCAAAATAAAATACATTTATTGTTGACTCGTCCTTTCACTATTTAACAAGAACCTTCAAAATTTTTTCACTCTTATGTGACATGTCTATCTAGTAAGGCGGTTGCCGAAAGTACTCTCTGCTTATCAGCCCAGTCACTTCCTCAACAATTTCCTCTGCATCAAACCTATTAATGCTCTTTAAGGAATCTGTTGTGAGAAGGTTAACCACCCAAATAATGCCACAATAGCTACCGCAGATCCATTATGCTACACGGTCAAGGTCCACTGCTATAAATCTAGTCTCCAAGATCGTCGAGGTATTTGAGTACAGCTCGGAAATCACCGTTACGTATATCGACGTCCAGGCTGCATTTGATGCCATATCCGTTCAGGTGTTGGCACGCCTACTTCGTGAGTATTACTGCATTGCCGAAGACGTGCTGTGGTTTATTCAGACAATGATCGAGAACAGGACTGTTACTGTTCGCGACGGCAATCTGCGCTACATCAGGACTATTACAGCTGGAGTCCCACGAGGGACTCCAGCTGCGGGGTCCTGTCTGGTATCTTGTTCTCAGCTGTTCTTGTGCAGTTCGTTACAGGCCGAACTGACCACCCTTTGCTGATGACATAAAACTGTTTAATCCTATCAACCATGGGGGCACTGCTCACTATATCGATGCCTTAATCCTACAGAAAATCCACAATCTGAAGGCCTTCCTCTTTAGTTTCGGTCTTCGCATCAATCCTGATAAGCAGAAACAGTTGATTGATATTCTCGCTCAAAGGGAACCCAACAATGGTGCAACCCACTTTAAGAGGATCCGCGATTTCTGCTGTCCTGGGCGTTATTTTTAACCAAAAGCTTTCCTTTCCACCACACATAGACCACCTGCAAATAAAGGTCTGCCAACTCCGGTGGATGCTTAAGCAACAACTTTCACACTCTCACGACCAAGCTTGGGTGCAGATACATTAAGAACCGTGTATAACGGGCCATTCTCTATGGCGCCAAAGTCTGGACTTCAACTGCTACGACGCATCTTAGACGGATTTTCGCGGGAGAATTCTGGCTATTGAAGTGGGTCAGATGGAAATTTCGGCTTCTCCTGCACCAAGGACCACCCAGATGGCGGCAACTCTTAACATCAGATTCTTCCTGTCATCATTCACGAGAGAAGACTCTTCTTTGCTGTCAAAATGATGGTTGGCATTATTTCCGAACTAGACTTCCTGGTTAACTGAGGTTGGAGGTTTTCAAGCCTTAGGGCCAATGCAGTCCTTCAGGCCATCCCCAAACCGGTTAAATTATGTAATCGATTCCTACCCATGCAAATTCTGCAGTACATGCACTCCTTGGATGGCGACTTCTATATGTTCCCAGTCGATAAAAAAATATGGGCAGAACTTATTTCATCGACTTCCTTCTCAGATCCACGTCACAGGACAATAGAACCTGCTCCCGAGGACCTCTCCATCACTCCAGTGTTCCAACTTTTCTGCGCCTTGTCCTGACTATAAAAGGACTTCTCCCTAGAATATTATTTTACTTACCAGCACGATGGTGGTGGTGTGTTTGTGTGTGTGTTATTAATTTTTCATATGTAAATTTGTCATTTTTGTGCTCCAATCTTTAATCATAGGGTTGTATAATTAGGAATAATACTTTTTTTTCCCTCATCCTTGTTTAGATTGTGTTATCCTTTTATGTAAACTCCTGGCTTGTTGCCGTGAAGGGTGTTGTGTATACAATCCAATAAAGAGTTCTAATTCCACTTCATCGAACGAACGACCTTCTGATTTGTTAATTTTAATCGCAAATTCTGAATAAACTTATCGCCATTGCAAACAAGTGCGTGGGTAACACCACGGCTCTCTCTCTCTCTCTCTCTCTCTCGCGCAGAGCGAAAATGACTTTTGTTCTATACCTGTTCTGACCACAGTTCAATCCCCAACCCTTCCCCCCCTACGGATCAATTCATCTGATAAAACATTTTATCAATATTTCATTAAATGAATTGAATTATTTGATTAATTCTGCGGGTCTCATAAGTAATTGTTTACTGTAAACAATTGCATTTTTTTACACCCCTCTGGCCGGTCTGCTGTGTAAAAGGGTGATTGCGTACACTTGCTATAATAATAAGCGGATTAATAATAATTATTACTTAGGGATGTACCGTGGCTGAAGCGTTACTTGGTCCTGTCCAACTGGTTTACAGATCAGTAATGGTGGAGTTAAACTACACGCGTTTTTGGAAGTCAGGCGACTACGCTTCGAAATTGGGATAAGAAATCGCTTTTTATTGAGAGGTTAAGGTTTGCTGTTATTGGTGGCTCAACGGAATTCACTAGACTACTTGAATGAGAATGTCCTTGAACGAACCAATCAGTTTTCTGATTTGATCTGAAGTCAAATCAGATCATCGCGTGATCTGAAACAATCCACGCTGAAAGACCACAGATGTCAAGAAATAGAATCTCTAATTGCGGTGTAAGATGTATACAATTAATCGCATCGTGGCATGGTGCTGAACAGGGGTTTACAAATACATAAAATTACGTTAAACTAATAAGTAAACGCAAATTGGCATTGAGCTATTATACAGACACAATACTGTAAGTTCTTATAGATTGGCGAGAATTCTTCTCTGTATTTCTTTTGTTTACCACTTTTTGCTTAGGTGGGAATCTATTGGTGAGCGCTAGCCAGTTATGGTTTGCTAATAGCTGTAATGAAGACCGAAATAACGGCGAGGAATTCGCCAAGAGCACTGATCCCAGAAATTCGGCTCTGTTATTTTATCCGTGGCCATCTTGAATGTGAATAGAAGCCTTCATTTTCCGATGTGGGACCGTAACCTGGGCAGTTGAACCGCATTTGCTAACTGTGTTGCTCTTGAGAGTTGGGGGGAGGTGGAGCTTGGTGTTTTTCCCATTTTAACAGCCAGAATTCCGTGGAAAGGATCCTTTTAAGGATGGATTTCATCAGCCGAGGCCCATATCTCTGAGGCGGACAGGACGACCGGGTATAGATTGGATACGAAAATGCTTTTAGCAAGTGTGGGTTATTAGTGAGGAACAGCTGTTGCCGTGCTACCAAGCGTAGTGAAATCAGCCTCAAATGTATGAGGTTAACGTGTTCAGTGAATGATAGCTTGGAGTCGAATATGACTCTCAGATCTTTGTGCGTTTTAACACTTAGAATTTGAGGAGCCATTGAGCGAAAGGTTCCAGCGTTGTTGGACTGCCCTTTAATGAGAAGATGATTTGTGCCGATTTCAGAGGATTGATTTGTTGAGTGGTTTCGGCTGGAAATATCCTAGAGAGGAGCTTGACATCGTCAGCATATGTGATCCGATTGCAGTTGTTGCCACAAACGGTACCATGATTGCCGTCAAGAGAACGTCGGACAGGACTCCACTTTAAGGCGCACCGGCAGTTATATCACGAGTGAAGGTCTTTGTTCCGACCTTTAGGACGAGGGTCCTCTTGGACGGAAGAGATTCTAGGAACCGGAGAACATCACCGCGGAAATTTAATAGCTTTCGAAGACGTGTAGCAGTTGGGGTTTATATCGCATCAAATGCAGAGTGGATGGTATATAACTGACAGCTCCTATCTCTGTTCTAAGATTTGCAGTGTCGTTGTTGCAAGATTAGTTATACTTGACCTTCCTTTAATTATCGTACATGGGTGATGTACGATAGCAGCGCTTTCTTCAGAATTTTAAGCAAAACAGAGATGCAAGCCTGTGTTGGCTTGGGAGAGTTGATTTTTGGTTCGTGGGAAGGGGCTGGACGGAGTTCCTGTTCCACTTTGGTGGAAAGCAGTGATTTTTCAAGGCATTTATTCAGTCACTCATTTCCACAATGATCAGATACACGCGATAAAAGGTTTGCTTGTCCAAGCGATGTCGCCGCACTTTGTGCGATGAGAATTCGCCCGAAGTTATTTGAGTGCTGTGTGACCTCAGCCTAAGGATCAAGCGACTTTTCAAGAAGTCATTAAAAGCCATCTCAGCTAACGACAGAAAGTTTGACAAATAAAGCAGACTCCTTTGCCATGCAATTATATTTTATGAAAGCAATTGGAATAAGTTCACTGAATTCCACCCTTAGTCATGATTGCAGCTACTCGAAACCAGATGTAATCCTCAAGACATTAAAGTGAAAAGTAAAACAAAACCATCTCATATATCTACTCCAAGACAATGTTACTTAGAATTCAGCACAAAACGATCGACAGCACGATTTATTGCATACAACGTGCATCGTCCTAACCCGTCTGATTACTGTGAGTAATCACAGAGCTGATTAAAATTAATTACGAAACCAGATTTGCGGGAAATAATTAGCAGTACACACATCAGTATAAACATGACTGCAGGGAAGACCACAGTTGTTTGCCCGGTACATTTATGAAAATGCTAATTTATTGCCTCTGTTTGGCTGCTTTTGAAGTACCTTTAATGCAGAAACTTCCCTTTGCTCCAGTTGTTGATCTTGCACAACCTTATTTGTTCATTTCTGCCTCATTTCCTCTCGCTTTACATCAATGGTTTCTTAATAAATCTGATAACTTTAACTATTCACCTTTTACATCCTTAGCGACTTCTTAATTTTCTTTACTCGCTATTCCATCATAAAATCCATGCCTGTGCGAGTAACCACGACTAACAGCAATAAGGCTCTCATGATTTAGAATTCTGTCACCTTTCCAACATTCCAGAGCGACCTCTCCACTCCGGGGGTTTCGCACAGCTCCATCCTCAAGAAGAAAATGGATAAAAACATACGATGGCCGTACCATTGGCAGTGTAACGTCTGAAATGGCCTTAATTCCATATAATAATCAGCCATTTGCTACCTGTAAGTAATGCTAAGAAACCCCTTACAAATTACGTTTACACGTACTGCTTATAAATAAATGTAAGCTCCCTAACGTCCTGGCATCGTGGAATGCGATTACTTGGCGAGTCGCCAACTAATATACTTTGCTGGGTATAAAAACAGTGCTCGGGGAATATGGCAAGTAAGAAAAAGAGGAAGAAATGGCCGTGATTGTAGAAACTTCTTCCAAAGCGCCGGCTTATCTCTGGCAGCCATCTTATTCCATAAATAAAACTGCATTCGCAGCATGCAGAGGCCACAACGAAAACGGCAAGTGGCCGTATATTTATCATGTTCCGCACTCTAATCTTCTCAGATCCGAATTGCGGCTGTCTGCCCGAGTTTGCAGCTTTCATATCTCCGATCGCAAAGCCAAGTCACAGGTCACAAAGTATCGATCAGTTCCCGACAGGTATAAACGAACCTTCGTTCTGACTGAGCGAGCCAATCCGTACACGGACTTCGCGGCAAAGTATTGCGACGTGTTTTACACGCCACAGCACTTTGCTACATGATGCCACGTGCCAACAGTGGACAACGATGGTGACAATAGCTTTTGGGGTCTTGGGCACGTTTCGAACGAGCGTGATTGTGCCCCTTAAGTGACTTTTGCCTGTTGAGAGAGTCTTTTCTGAAGGGTCCAAGACAACAAATTTCTTCTCCATTGTAAATTAGCCACGGTCTCTCTCTCTCTCTCTCTTACGTCATTGTCTGTCGGCACACTTTGCTAATGAGATTAAAGTTTGTGTAAGGAAATGTAGGAATCCTTATTAACCCGAGAATGCGAACGAAAGGGTACAAAGTGACGTCAGCACCTCGGCATCGGGAACAGCGGTTACACCGCAGGGATTTCATAAACACGGAGATATGATCATCAATCACTGCTGCTACATAAATCAAAAGGGCTTAACAGAATCACCCCGCGCCCAGATTCCCCACAGTGCCGATCAATCAACGAACTCGTGATCGATTAGTTTTATATCGATGGCTTCGTAGAGTATCCAACCGACGAATTATTTTTTGCCAGTTTGTGTACATGTCAGCAAACAGAATATATGGTGTATAGCGACCATTTTGAAACTTCTTGATATGTGGGATAAACTTCTCCCGAAGACCATTGTAGTATCACATAACGAGAATTGGAATAGAGATGCTGCGTATATCAAATCCTTCAAGTATAAGTCATTGTTCATTCTGATTTTTGAAACAAATGATCCCCGCAAACGGTAAGGCCCTTCTGGAATTCAACCAGAGGACAGGTTGTATGGTAAGGCACGCAAACCGGAGGAATTCTCTGGAAAGACCCCCCCCCCCTTCCTTTCAGGTATATCGTTAGTTGGTCTTAGGCTGTGATGCGGCATTGTTTTTGTTTGTTTTTTCTCCAAGAAAACCAACCCAAGCAAACCAACCATAGAATACGAATCCAATCTAAGGATCTTAGTTTCTGTTGTGCTTACTTTAAATATCCCTATGAATATTACTGGATGGTTGAAAACAAGAATCATAAAATTTTAAAAGATAAATAAAAGTTATGACAGTGTTTCGAATCTAGTCCTAAAATCATGAGAAAAAAGAGCGCGCTTCTTCCATCCACTACTGAACTTTGCCGAATTCCGGTCATATTTGGGCAATTTAAGGTTTACCTCACGTCGTCCGAATATTGCCGGAAATAGGCTAGTTTTTATCTGATAGACAAAGCCGCCATGAAATATGGCATTCGCAGATATCCGCTCATTCCATGGATGGAAGTTAATCCTAGCAAAGAGCCTCGACAATTAATGAAAATTGCTTCTGTGTTCTAGGGCCCCATTAAGGAACAACAAAAACAAAGTAATTGTAACTATCGCTAATAGGAAATTCTCTACACACGGAACTTTTATTTTACTTGGGGACCCGCATCATCGATTTGGTTTATTTCGGCATTGGCAGGTGATTCTTCGAGCGTGTAATGGATCTTATTGGAATTTGCAAGACATTTTTTTGCTAAACAACTTAATCAGTTAACATTAGAAGATTCGCCCTTAAACTTTTCCAAATTTTGATTTTTTTAGAAGCGGCCATCACGAATACATCAATAACTTCATGCGTCAAAGGTTAATAAAGGCGATGAACTCAACCTTCTTCGCTTATTGTGGCAGAACTAATTGGAAATGCATTTGGAGTCCAACGAATCCTACTTCCTGTCATATCACTTAAAGTCAAGCACTCTCTTTGAGTCTTTGTTCTGAAATTAATCCTTGGTTTTGGCCAATAGGTTTTTCTGTGGCCGAAATTAATGCAGCCCGAGATCTCAGGTTTTATTGCTGTTTATGAGATCAACAATTCTGCTATCAGTAAATATGTCTGTCCTTGTTTATGCGGTTTCGCTGTAAAATAGATTTTAAACAGAAGCTTCCAAATTGTATCCAGGAAGTATTAGAGATACATCGTGAACACGCCTTAGTTCCCGCTTGTAGTACGCCAATGTTTTCCATGGATAGTTATTAAATATTTGAATATACTGCTGAGAAACTCCTATCTCGAAGTTTCCGTACTATGTCTGGAATGCCCAAGTTAAAACGGATAGGCAATGAAAACAGCTTAGTACCGTGGCGTGTTTTATCCATTTCCTGCAGTCTCTTTGAAAGAGACTTAATTGGATTACAGCAATCTTGTCGTTGAAGACAGCACAAAGAAAGCAAGGCCCTTTTGCCAATGTTTTGAGTCGGGCTGCTCTAATCCAATTGTTCTCGAAGCTTTCTTGAGGTCACCAACTAACGGCAGTGTGGTTTCAACGCTATTCTGGGGTAGTGCAGCGGAAACTACAGAAAGTCTTCGAAACAACTGTATATACTTGTTTTTATTCGTTCAGACGCTTTTGGAATCTTGGCATTTCCCTAAATGAATCCACTTAAAGACGTTACAGAAATGGCTGGTGGAAGAACTTAATTAACCAATGAACAATACGGATTTAAGGATCTCTTAATATAATTGGTTTCCGCTAAATTACTGCTATCTTGTTGTTTTTTTTCTTAGAAAAAGATCGTCTTTCACCAGTCTTAAAGTTTTGGACAGTAATATAGTTGATGGTCAAATGTATCAAAATATTTTCCATTAACTTCGATTTCTTTTCGAAATCTGCTGTCTGTTATCACTTTAACAGAACTGGTATTCATGTGTAAGAAAGTGTTCTCTTCAGTGTAGCCATAAAACTTAAACTGCTTATAATATTGGTACAAAACACAGCCTCTGTAAATCCAATTTAACGATCCCGAAGTAAGATAATTTGTTTCCTTTGGGTGTTTACAGACCAGCGGTTTGGTTTGGACCTAAATCTTTGGTGTAAACGAGAACTGTGAAAGCTCATACTCTTTAGCATCTTTTTTGGAATTTTACTCTAATTAAACTTGGGGGATGGAGGGTCCATGGTGAGTGGAGCTGAGTTTTTCGATTGGTAAGCTTTTAAATTGCATTAAGCTGCTTAAACGACTACTTGTGCTTATAATACATTACTGTGTGTGTGCTCTGAAGACTGATAGTATAGATAGGATACACAAGGAAAAAATCATCCACTCAACTGGGATATGAATGCGCCTTCTGTTTCCTTTAAATGTTAATTACCATTTCTTTTATTATCCTCTTGACACGTTAACTTTGACGTACCCTTACATTAAACAGAAGTTCTTCATCCTCTTAATTTTGTTATTTTAGCTAGAAAGCAACTGGTCATCGTGCGCCACGCAGACATTAATGAAATTTTGTCGTTTTCTGCGCTTCCTGTGAATAAATGGATGGCAGACTGAGTGAAGAGCTTTCCTAGCAATGTTAATGTAACGATCCGAGTGTCCCTTGTGGTAGAAGTTCCTCCATCAACTGACATTTTCTAAATTACGTTGGCTGCACGTGCCCATCAATATTAGATGGTCCAAACCGTTTTCCCTCGTTGCAACTTGTAAAGATGTCAAAGTTTTAACTTGTGTGTCTGTTGCTGTCATATGTGGAGTTGCAACGAGCACATGTTGGAGTAGGATAGCATAAAATGCTCGTGTAGCGTTGCATTTATGAAAATAGTTTTTCTTGCTGTTCAAAACTTCATCCCGTGGTTCTGACCTTCTATTTGCTGAGGTCAGATAGCAGAGTAATTGCAATAATGACATTTTATACATAATTTGTTTCTTTGTGATAGTTTTTTTCTAAATGTTCTGGTTGATTACATGTTTTAAAGATATAATTCAGTCCATTAATACAAGCACACATCAATCAACAGTGTGGGCCTTTCCATATGATGTTTTCCGAAGGAGAGTTCAGATTCCTTATAAAACTGTAACGTAATTTAGCATTGGATTCAGCACACATAGTATGCAGGTAAATGTTCTGGTATGTATAATATTATCTGCTTGTTTGTAAAATGGCAGGGATTTTCAAAGCCTTTTCAAGCGTGGACGAGTTAAGTGGTCTTAGTTGAACAGAAAAGCATCTATCCAAAGTTTTCCTCCCTCGCAAATATTGAAATCAGCTTTGGAATTTGTGCAATAAAGACACCATACATTCGCACTTCACGGCTTTAATCACCTTAGTAAAATTCCGAAAGATCCAACTCAGTTCTTAGTGGCTAAGTTCATCAAGTTCGTTTCAGGATTACTTCTGTCTTGGCATTGCGCTCGAAATATGAATGTTTGGGTGCACTAATCAATGTAGTTCTTATTTTCCTTCCCAATATGTGTTGATGGGCAGGAGCTGGTGAGCGGTTCTTTGATTACAAACGGGGATAATCGTCTTACACTTTGTCTGTTCTGTTTTTTCGCTTCATAACAGCCCACAACATCTGGAGAACGTTGCAGTAGGTCTAGATTGGTTTACATATATAACGCGGAGAAGAGCTTTCTTCGAAGCACTTCTTGCAATACGGAAAAATGCATGAATTTCTGAGTAAGGTTGCTCTCGGGACCCACTAGGCACGCTGCATTATGCATCGTGAGGCATCCGCTTGCACACTTCATACCACTAACCGCTGTTGAAATTGGTAAAACTTTATTAAATCTCGCCCGCCGAACAAATGTGCTTTTCCCCCTCATATGCGGAAATATACAGTCCCCACGCACATGCTCATTTGGTAGCGAGATAGGGTGGCCTCCTCAGGAAAGTGGCGGCGATTATGGTAACCGAGGAACGAAGTTAGGAGCACGAAAAATATATTAATGCGATACACGTTGTCTTCCTGTCATCTGTATTGCTGCAGTTTGGAGTATGCAGAATAAGCAAAAGTTGTTATTGTTTTAGAAATCGCTTGGCTTTTCAATCGTGCTGAGGTCAGAGTTAATGTAAGGTTGAAAAAGTACTTGGATGTTATCTTTGACTTTAATATAGCCAGCTGAAAAACGTGGAACTTCTTTTTCTTCACCATCGTTCCCAATACGATAAAAGCCATCTTAACAGATCTTGGATCAACCTATCCTCCCTGCTCTCTTTAAAACATTCTGTCTGATGCTCGTGGCACGCTGGGGTGTGTCGCGGGCACCAGACAGCATGCTTGTAGCAGTTAGCAGACCACTTCTGCCTGTTGAGTTATATGCATCCAGAAAGGTCAGTTGTACATTTGTTCCAAACTGTTTGCACTTAGTTAAATTGTTTGTTATTGTAATTAAAGCACGTGATTTAAATAAATATTACGTAAATCAATGAAATATGGATGAAAAAAAGACGAAGAATTTAAAGGATTTTTTTTATATATATATTTTAGTCAGGGCCCTTAGTTTGTTTCCCAAGGATCATTCAGTTGTGTCTCCACTTTAAACAAACAAAGATTAAACGTAATAGACAATGCATTATGGTTTATGGAAATCGAATCAACGGATCCGTAAAAACACCAAAGAAAAGGCATTGGCATAAACGTCAAAGATTGATGGTACAGAAAGTTTTACAGCAAGTGACAGATGGCTTGGACGTTGGAAATGTCATGATATTCATTGTAGTTCAGTATTGGCGGGGAAAGATTACTACTGATCATCCTGCTGCCAAAAAATTTATGGAAGATACAAGGTCGTTTATCTACAGAGAAAAGTTGGAGAACTACTTACAATGTAGACAAAACAAGTAACTTTTAAGATGTTACCTTAAAAAAACGATGGCAAAAATTGGAGTCTGCAGCATCAGGATATAAAGAAAATCCCAAGAGAGAATTATGGTAGCTGCAGCAATTAAAAAAAATGGAAGTCACAGATCGCTAATTTGATTTTTAGTAAATCAACCAATTTCGGAGCTTTTAAAAATATAAATTGTTCATTTTTATCAGATTACTAACACTCACAGAAATTAGCATGGATGGACTCTGCATTATTCAAAGAACTTTTTTTTCATGGATTTTTATCTTCTGTAAAGAAAAACACTTGAAGAAAATAAACTTACCTGAAAAAAAGACTATTCTCTTTGTAGATAACGCTCAGTCACGTTCCAATTGTGGAGCACATAAAAGCTATGCTTTTACTACCGAATGTGACAACCTGAATCCAGCCTATGAATCAAGGGGTTCTAGAATGTTTAAAGTGACGACATAGGCGAAAGATTTTGAGTTAAATTTTGGAATAAAAAATACAAGACACGAATATAAGTTTTGTAGAATCGCTGAAAGTCATCAACATCTAAGGTGCATTTGTTAAATAGCACCAACGTGGGATAAAAATTCCAAATTCAACATTTGCTATGAAGTTCACAATCAGATATGAAGTTTTCTGAGCAGTGTAGAGTCTGCCAGAGAAGGCCATTGGGTCTTGGTAATGATATTCAGGAATTTTGCTAGCAGGGACAAGGAAGTGATTATCCCTTTGCATAAGGCAATGGTCAGGCCACACCTTGAGTACTGTGTACAGGTCTGGAGGCCTCATTTTTGGAAGGATGTAGAATAGCTAGAATGAGTACAGAGAAGGGGAAACAAGGGGGTGCTCTTACAAATAAGGGGATAAGTTCTGCAGATTGCAGCGTCTGGAGACTAGGCACCTGCGAGGTGATCTGATTGAGGTGTATAAAGCCATGAACGGTTTGTGCAAACTCAGTGCTGATGGGATTCTTCCTCGTGCTCAGATTAATCGCCTGCGGACATAAATTCAAATTGAGGAAAGATAGTTGTAAGATGGATGTGTGGAAATTTGCCTTTAGCCAGCGGGTGGTTAATTGCTGGAACAAACTTCCATCTGTCGTTGTGCAAGTTGATAGCTTAAATAGATTCAAGGCAGAACTAGACAAACCTTTGGAGTGAATGGATCGGTGAAATGGGAATAATGTATAAAAGCCCTTTTTATTTATGACTTTATACAATATTTACTGAGATGTGTGTAAACAACGAAGAGAAACTTATTTACGAGTATTGGACTTTAAAACCTACCTTGAAGAAGGATAGAAAATATGAAACTAGGTAGGTATACCTGCTATCTTATATTTAATCTGCCTACTTCTTCTAAGTACGCTGATGATTAAAAGTCAAGGAGAAATGTAAATAAGTCAGAATCTTGTTATTAGAGTACGGAAAAACATTAATGAAAAATTCATTAGACATTGCTCCTTAAAGCTCTTCAAACAGAGAAGTTTTTCCTGATTTATTTTCTGCTTTATTAGTTTAAATTGTCATATTAACTTATTTTCTAGAGTAGCTTTATATTCCTAGTTACGATACTTAGTTTAAAGTTTAACTTAGACAGAGATTTCGTAGATATTACTTAGTATCGGTAACGGTATCAAATCCACGTGTCACAAATTGAACGAGAGGTCTTTTAACCAAATTTAGTCGATTTATTAACCAATTGTTATATCAAATTATCTTCTATAAGTAGATTATAGACCTAGTCAGGATCCTTAGTTTATTCTCAATTGAGATAGCGAGATTTCGAAACTAATCAATACTTACGAGTCCGTAGAAATACCGTTCGTGAATTCCCGCCATTTTTACACGATAGCATAAGCTTAGTGTAGTATAGTGCATAATATAATATTGTCCATTAATCAGTAAATCTATTAATCTTGATAAACTTTATTGTCAATTATATTGTATTTTTAACTCTATAAATATATATAACGACTTAATCGTAACAAATAATTAATACATAACTATAGTGGTACACGTGATACGGAAGTTGTATAAAGGGAACACTAGATACCGAAAAAAAAAAAAAAAAATATATATATATATATATATATAACATAACTGTTTTGGGATATAACTTAAGGATTTAATTTTTGTTTTGAATTTTATTGAATTAAATCGGAATCATGACTCAGACCAGAGCAGCAAAGCAAAAGGCTCAAGCTAATGGGAGTGCTGTGGTTCAGGGGAGAACTGAGGGGGGAAGTTGCCCTCTGAATCACAGTCTTTTAAAATGCACTGTTTGCTTGATGTTTGCGGAGCACTCGGGTACGGGACATGATACTGCCAAGGGGGATGTCTTTGTGTGTGCACGATGTAAGGAGTGCAAGGAAATCAGGCGACAACTCAGCGTTGTTATGGGCCTTTATGAGAGCTTGAAGGACAGGGTGGATGCCCTCGAAGGAAATAAATTGAGGGGCCCATCAAGCTCTCAGCTGCCCACATCAACGCCAGAGCTTGCACTTGGTCATCAGGCAACACAGAGGCAGCCCCCTAGGCAGAATGCGCTGGTCCCACAGGAACTAGTAGTTGTTGGTGACTCTATTGTCAGGGAAACGGGGAACATGCTTTGTAAAAAGGATAGGTGGAATAGGACCAGGGTATGTCTGCCAGGGGCAAAGGTTGATGACGTTGTAGAGCGGATATCATCTTTTAAGGGCACAAAAGGTGATAATAGTTGTACACGTTGGCACTAATGATATTAAGAGTAGGAGACCGGCGAAATTACTTAGCAAGTACAGGTCACTGTTGAAAAAAAGCCGTGAATTAGGGTTGAACTTGAAAGTGTCTGCAATTCTGCCCAGACACGATAGGAGGGAGTATATGATGAGAGCCTTGTCGATCAATTCGGCCCTGGAGGGATTGTGCAAGGCTCAAGGGGTAGAATTTTTTTCAGCCTGGACTGTACTTGTTAACAGGAGAGATTGCTTCTACAGGGATGGGATACACTTAAATAGAAAGGGTGCAAGAATTTTTGCTGATGCTGTCGAGGCACTGTTAGGTGGGTCGGAAAACTGCTAGTTGGGGGGATACAAGGACTAATAGATTAACAGTAGCCACTGGCAGAGGTGGAAGTGATTCTTGCACTGCTTCTATTGAAATGAGCAGAAGCCTGGAAAACAAGATGCAGGATATTTCAGAGACTGCTGGTAGTCATTGCGTAACAAGTAAACACATGGGTTGTGTTAGGGTAGCTAAGAATAGAAACAGGTGCATGTATACCTGCGTGTACACCAATGCTAGGAGTTTGGTAAATAAATTTGATGAATTTGAGGTATTGCTCAAAACATCAAAGGCAGATATTGTTGGGATATCAGAGACGTGGTGTCACACAGATATAAGTAATGCGGAACTGGAATTTGGGGAATACAATGTATATAGAAAGGATAGACAGGACAGGAGGGGAGGAGGGGTTATGCTATTAATTAAGAAACACATAAAGTCAAAGGAAGTGAAGCCAGTTGACATCGATGGACAGGGCAGTGTCGAGTCAGTTTGGTGTGACATAAGCATTGGGAGATCAAAATTGAGAGTAGGAGTGTGCTATAGGCCTAATGACTCTGATGAGTATAATAATATATTGTACAGGGAAATAGAGTGGGCCAGTAAATCAGAGAGTCTTATAATGGGGGATTTTAATTTCCCAGATATTGACTGGAATTTGTGGGTTGGTCACTCGCACACTAGCAAGGCTTTTGTGGATTTATTGGATGATTGTTTTCTACATCAGCATGTTCGTGAGGCAACAAGAGGGAGCAATACTCTTGATCTGATTATCAGTAGTGATTCTTCATGCATTAAGAATCTGCAGATAAATGAATCACTAGGTGGCAGTGATCACAGTGTGTTGAAGTGGGATTTACTCAAAGAGGTAACTACCATCAGAGGTAAAGGGAAGGGTTTTTGTTTTCGTAAAGGCGACTATGATGGTCTGAAACAGTATTTAAATTCTATACAGTGGGACCAACTGATGATGTTACCAACAGCAAACTCAAAATGGGAAGCATTCAAGGAACTAATCTTGGTGGCTACCAGGCTTTACATACCAACTAAGAAATATTGTTCAAGGTTTAGGCCTAAATGGATGTCAGATGAACTAATGAGACATGTGGCAGAGAAGAAAAATGCATGGGATACATACAAATTAATGGGTGACATGGAAGCCTATGATAGATATAAGTTGGTCTGTAACCAAGTCACAAAGGAGATTAGGCAGGCAAAGGCAGACTACGAAAAATCCTTGGCAAAGGATGCAAAGAAAAACAGAAAGAAGTTCTTTACATACTTGAACTCGAGAAGGAAAGGGATGAATCAGATTGGTCCACTGGATATTGATGGTTCAACAGTTGAGGATCCTGCTCAGGTGGCTAACAATCTAAACGAGTATTTTGCATCTACATTCACGCATGAGGAGTTATTCAGGAAGGAGAATGATGTAGGTAAAGTAAACATTGGCAGTGAGCTGGATGATTTTGTAATAACTGAGAGGAAAGTGGAGGAGAGATTGTTGAGGATAAACATAAAAAAGGCACCTGGGGTGGATAGGATCTATCCAGTTATATTAAAGGAGGCAGCAAAGGAAGTATGCAAACCCCTAGCCATAATTATGAGAGCTTCTTTGGACTCAGGGGAGGTACCCATAGACTGGAGATGTGCAAATGTAACCCCAATTCACAAAGGAGGATCAAAGGCTGACACAAGTAATTATAGACCTGTTAGTTTAACTTCGGTTCCAGAAAAATTAATGGAGGCACTGGTTAAAGAAGCACTGCAGGATCATCTGGACAAGACTTCAGTTACAGCTCAGACACAGCATGGTTTTGTTAAGGGCAGGTCTTGCCTGACCAATTTGATTGGATACTATGATGTAGTCACAAAAGAACTGGATGCAGGGAATAACTTTGATATTATATATTTGGATCTTAGAAAGGCTTTTGATACTGTTGTGCATGGAAGACTGCTGCACAAATTGGAGCAGTGTGGCATTGGAGGCAAATTGCTGCTATGGATAAGGGGATGGTTGAGTGGCAGAAGACTGAGAGTGGTAATCAATGGACACTGCTCAACGTGGACTAATGTTATTAGTGGAGTTCCTCAAGGTTCAGTGTTGGGTCCATTGTTGTTTTCGGTGTTTATGAATGATATTGATGATGGGATATCAAGTTTAATGTCTAAGTTTGCAGATGATACAAAGGTTGGCAGGGTCGTTAAGGACACTACTGACGCTATGCTGCTGCAACAGGATCTGGAAAGGTTGAACAGATGGGCTGAGAGGTGGCAAATGAAGTTTAACATTGACAAATGTAAAGTACTACATATAGGTAACAGTAACCCCAGAGCAATGTATCAACTCTGCGGTACTACACTGACAGTGGTGGAGAATGAAAGGGACCTGGGGGTAATTGTGCAGGCAGATATGAAGTTCTCTGAGCAGTGCAGACGAGCTGCAAGAGTTGCTCATGGTGTCTTGTCAATGATATACAGGAATTTTTCTAGCAGGGATAAGGAGGTGATTATTCCCTTGTATAAGGCAATGGTTAGGCCACATCTTGAGTACTGTATACAGGTCTGGAGGCCTCATTTCAAGAAGGATGTAGAGCTGCTGGAACGGGTACAGAGAAGGGCAACAAGATTAGTGAATGGAACAAAGGGTTGCTCTTACGAAGAAAGGCTTAAGTTTTGCGAATTACAGAGTCTGGAGACTAGGCACCGGCGAGGTGATCTGATAGAGGTGTATAAGGCTTTGAATGGTTTGAGCATGCTCAATGCCAATGGGATTCTTCATCTTTCTCAGAATAATCACCTCAGAGGGCATAAATTCAAATTGAGGAAGGACGGATGTCGGATAGATGTGCGGAAATTTGCCTTTGGCCAGCGGGTGGTTGGTTGGTGGAACCGACTTCCATCACTTGTTGTTGAAGTTGATAGCCTAAACAAATTTAAAGCTCAACTGGACAGGTATTTCGAACGAACGGAGGGGTGAAATGGGAGAGGGTTTTTTTTTTTTTTTTTTTTTTGGCTGATGCTGAATAAGTTTGCTTTCTTGCATCGTATGCCTCTACTAATGCTAATGCTAATCTCAATGACGTATAAAGACTAGGGAAATCTTCGATCTGAAATTAGTTATGCAAATGAGTTAAGTTGCCGAAACGTAGGCGTCGATAATCATATTAGCATCTAATCTCGTGGGTAGCAATACAGACGTGAGATGCGCTTCTTTTCTTATGCTGAAAAAAAACGTGTTTGTTAATTAATGTTGGAGTATCAATTCCCATTCTTGAGTTAAGGGTGATGCAAGCTCAACTGAGGTCTCCGGTAGAAGGAACTGTGGCTGAAGATCCTCCTTCCTAGAGTATCCAAACGGGCTATAGCTCTTCCACGAGGGCAGACTTCGCAGGTTAGCACAATGGTTACGAACTCTGTCGCTTAATACCAATTGCAAAGGCCTGGATCGAGTCCCATCTCTGCGAGAGGAACGTTTATCGTCATTTTTCACATCATGGCCGAGTTAGTCCTTCTCGGGAAAGGGTTGCATGGTTTTTATGTCCAGCAAAGCAACAAAAGCATACATGCCATTATAGACACAATACACTAACGCCTCATAGCCATAGCTACTTTGGTGCTTAAATAAAACATTGCCGACCTTACTTTCAGTCTGCTCTTGTAGTTCGTAATTATATTTAGAGCTTATGAGTAATATTCTGTACTTTGCATAAGTATTATGATTGAAATTGAGTCTTTTTCACAACGTGGCTAGGTTAGTCTGTCCCAAGCTAGGATAGCGTGGTTTTTTTTCTCCCGGAAACTCGGATATTTCGTCTAGAAAAGCAGCAAATCGACCACAGAACACGCATTTACAGACATTATATTCGGAGCAATACGCTGGCATTGATGATGCGCTTAAGCCCTACAACAACCAACCAGCAGGGTGTTTCCATTAAAACTTCCACTGTGCAACATGCGTATAGCTGTATAAAATAACTGCGAGGGTAGTTGCGCGTTGTCTCCCCTCGCGCCATAACCTTTTTTTCCCTATTTTTAGTGCTCTGCAAGGCAACGTGAAGTTTGAGAGCTGCCCTCTTGTGTGACCATATAAATTGGTATTTTCTGTATTACATTTAATCTTTTTATTGATCATGAAAACGTTTTAAAACTCGGCCGTTGATAGCTGCTTAAGCAAAATCTTAACTTCTTAAATCTTCTTACATCTTAGCTTCTTAAATCTTTCGGCCATTCGGAGTTTGTTTGTGGTTCCAGTGGCCATAGTTATTGCGATTATCAATTATTTTTATTACCTCGCAGAACCACTAAAATCAATATTAATATTCCAACCAAAATCAATTCTGCTGTCTTTATCTTCACCGTGGCCATTGATTAGAGATTACTTACTTACCTTATGTTTCTATGGTTACTTGTTTTCTAAGGTATTTGAAGCCTCCTTACGATGTCCCCGAGTTCTCTCAATTTATATTTTTATGTATTATGGCACAACGTCTTCCACCTATTTTATTGGTTATTTCGATATGATGGATCCACGATAATTAACTTGGCTCTGGAATTCTTTGAACATTTTCAGTTTTTTTGACGTTGTAAGTGTTTAATTTTTTTTTTTACCATTTTGGAATCGATACCACTGCCCAGACTGTCCCCTTTTTGTAGCGAATCGCAACTGTTGTTGTTTTCCTTTAATTGGATTAATTCTTCAGTTCTTTTTTATCTCTTTTGCCGCTTAATTAACCGAGTATATAAACTTTTCTGGGTATCAGGACATGGCAACGGTTTCCCTTGTTGTTCTAATTTGATTTCGTTCATTTATTGCTTCGTTTGTCAATTCGTTATTCCCCTGACACATCTGCAGAAAGGTGATTTCTTCGTTGCTTAAGTGCACTTCTCTTGAGGTCATTTGGTGTTAAGACTTTCATTGATCGCATCACCGAAAGGTGGTTCTTGGGAGGGTAGTGATATTTTATGACCGACAGTGCACACATTCCTTGGATGCGAGGCAAAAAATACCGATGTTATACCGCCATTAAGGTGAGAAAATTCCCAGTAAACTTTGAAAGTAACATCTACCATTTTGGAGTTGGATAAGTGCAATGTTTATTATTTTGATTCTGGATTCGCTTTTGATTTGAAAATTATTTTTCTTTAACAAACCAGAGATGGTCCCAAAATCTCAGCAAATTCACATCATTAGCGATCTATTTGACGACAGAAAGATGGCTTACTTGAATCTGTGGCATTCAGTGACTAAAAAGACAGTTTAGCTCCAATGGCAGTTTCTCTTTCCTCGATAATGGAGAAAGATATTAATAATGAACGGTAATAAAAGTACGATCTCTTCGCACAATTCCTTAGAACCACCTTTCCCACTCTCTCTCTCTCTCTCTCTCTCTCTCTCTCTCTCTCTCTCTCTCTCTCTCTCTCTCTCTCTCTCTCTCTCTCTCTCTCTCTCTCTCTCTCTCTTCAGGCGCAATTCTCGCCATATGCTAGTTAGGAAGAGACAACTAGGCTATTTTTGCCACGGACATCAATAATATGAATGTTTCTGGTATTCTCGCGACTGCCTTCCTACCAATGTTTGTTTTCTTGGCATAGCGGGGTGGTTGACGTGCCCAAGTTTCATTCATGCACTTCGTTGTGGTACAGGTATGAATACTTAACGAGTCCTCTGGCTAAACATGCCCACCCGTTTTATCTTCCTGCAGATATAGTCTTAGTCACGTGCTCTCTTAGCAACCTTCTGTAGTACGATGGTTTTGTTGCCGTGTCGGTTCACAATGAACTATGAGTTGTCAGTTCCAAGAAATAAGGGGAAGATGGATGGGTAGGGTCGCACATTCGCTAATTCTCCGATAGGGGGACTTTTGAATTTATGACAGAAGATTCTGGAAACCTGTTTTAAATTGTTTTTATCTGCTATAGTCAGCATCTTCCCTCTATTTATTCACCGGTACGTGATAGAATGAACAAATGAGTCCTTTATATCCTTAATATAAAGAAATTTTCGAAACGTTTAGGGATAACAGTACGCAATATTTTGCGTACTGTTATCCCTTTGAAATACTTTGTTTGCTACTGGATGGTAGATTCTGTTTACCAGACAGAAGTTCTGCATATTATGGGCAAAGCCCAAAATTGCACGCTTGCCAAATTGTATAGAATTAGTTATACAAAATGCTCAGACAAAACTAAAAGACCTTACATTTTTAAGGCGAGAGTTTTTACTTTAATTCGATTAGTTACAAGCCTCGTTAATGGTCCACCTGTTCGTCTATTCACGCCCATTAGAGTTCTCATTAAAGTGATTACAAATTCAAATTTATTACTTGGAAATGATTTTATTTAGGGGTCGCTGTCGAGATATATTGAAACGAATATGGTCACCTTCCCCCTTACTTCTTTTTGCACCGGAAAATATAATTATTAATAGTTTATACTGGTTGGATGTAATTGCATTTCACCAATCGGCATTCGGTACATGGCCCCACTTCGTTTTCATAGAACGGAAACCTGCAATTATTCAAAGCTTATGCTCAATATTTGCCCAACAGCTCTTCGAACTTTTTACAGCCTTTACTAGAACATTCATCGTAGTTTATCTAGTTCAGGAAGTGTGTCCATTTTGGCCTTTGTGTGTAACGTATGAGGCGCTACACAAATTTTGCTTCATGTTGCCTTCATAATAATATCTTCCTCTTGGTACTTAATACATCGAGCCCATCGATTTTTTGCCATCTTTGGAAGCAAGTTTTAAATTCCAATTTCGTAGTACTGACAGGTGCCTTGCAGTTTTTGCTAAATCTCCTCAAAGACACCGTTAAATGTCTTTCCTTTGAGTTTCAGCTTCATCCTTGGAAACAAATCTGAAGGATAAAAGTCCAGAAAGTAAGGTAGGAGAAAGCATTTGGTTTTCAGTTAAATATCGAACGACCAAGGAACTTTGATATTATTTGATAAAGTTAATGGTATTCTTCAGAAACGTGGTATTATTGCGAACAGCCTTCAGAGAGGGTTATTCTTAATTTCGTGTTTCTGAAGTTGTTTTAATAACTAAAAAACAAATCTTGATGCATACTGTCTTCTTTTGAATCATTCATTTCAAACATTCCCAGAGCACATTGTTACATCTTCTCCAAACAGCTAACCACGTCATTAATACCAAAGAATGGTGTGTAGTGAAGAAAACTGAAATTATGATCAGTCAACCACCTAGCTGGAAAAAAAATCATACTATTATTGGTGAAATTGTTTCGTGACCATTGCCTTAGCTTTTATATGTAGGGTGATTCGGAAAGTTCTGGAGAAAGTTGGGGACTAAGCTCTAATTGGCAAAACGCGAAGAAAAACAGTTCGCATGAACTTAAGTCCGGATTCTCGTGGACATGGATCGTTATTCAAATACTGAAATGACGAACGTGAATGTAATGTACGTGAAAATGGTAAATACAGGGAAGCTAGGCGTCTCTACCAGGAAGCATTACCAGAACGACGGTGTCTCCACAAGAAATGTTTCAGCCTTTGATACATCGCGCCTGTGAACGCTGATTGGAAAAGAGTGAGTCGTATGAACACTTGCTTTAGAAGAATAGGTTCTGAACCAGACTGCATCAAGGTTAGCGGCAGAGGTCAATGTTTTACAGGAAATGGCCTGGAGGAACATTGATGTGCAGCATCTACATCCTTATCTACTGCGAGTGCGGCCCTCTCACCAAACGATTCTAGCACACATTCTGCTTAAGCAGAAATGTCTTTTCTCCTCTCTTTATTTCGTTGGTTATCTTCCCCGATGGGGCACTAGTTACGATGAATGGCGTCTTCAGTTTTCATAAAAAAAGTCTGCGAGCAGACGAAAATACTTGTGGAGTCGTTCTTTATCGGCAACAGTTCGCTATCGACGTTTGGATCGGAATCATTGGTAACTAATTGCTCCTTGTGTACATCCAAGATTTTCCTACATTGTCAGATCTTCTCCTATAGACTAGGGCGCTCATGTGGTTTATGCTTGGAGTTTCCCAGCAGTCCAGCGTGACTATTCGCGAGTTGCTGAATTGGATCCCATTAATTTTTATGCAGGCGACACCTAAAAAATCTAGGATCTTGATTTCTGGTTAGCAGTAAAGGTCTTCAAAAGCTCATTAAGATTGCTCGCATAATCCAGAAAATTCCTGGTAATTTTGAGCTTTTTACCTGTCAATATGGTTATGTATTGAGGACCGTATCACTTCCGATGAATGTGATCCTTGCATCACTGTAACTCGGAAGTGATAACTCGGCAGGTATTTTTCGGATCGATGTTCATGCATACTTTTTTAGCTCTTTTTTACTTAGCTAATGAAGTTTGGACAATTATAGACCAGTGTAGTTTTAAGATTATGGAATCTAAGGTTAAAAACGCAGTACAGGATCATCTCGACAAAAATGGTATCCTAAATGGGTCTTGGCGTGGTTTTGCGAAGGGGAATTCTTGCCTGACTAATCTGATAGATGGATGCAAGAAGAAGCAACTTTTAGATTCTTGGATTTTAGTAAGGCTTTTGATACAGTTCTTACCTCATAAGCGGTTATTTTTAAATTGAAATGAAGTCAGGATAACAGGAAAGATCCATCAGTGGATTAAGAGTTGGTTGAATGACAGGAGAAGTGTGATCATAAATGGTTATTCTTCAGAGTGGAATGGCAATTGGATTCCTAGGGATCAGTGCTCAGATCTTTGTTTATCTTCCTAATGATATTGATGAGTGATCACAAGGGAAGGCTGTTAAAGTTTGGGTGGATGGTTAGAGATAAGAAACGGGCAATCCTGCTTCAAAAGGATTTGGATCCACTACAAGTTTGGTTGAAAAATGGTAGCTAAAGTTTAATGCTACGAAACCCAAAGTATTGCATTTGAAGAACAAAAACCTAGGAATAGTTTATTGATTAGGCGTAGATGAATTAAAGGAGAAAATCCCTTCAATTTTCACAGATTGGATTACGATACAGAAATACATGAAGTATATGCAGTATAAGCAGACTGCAAGAAGGACACAGTGTTCTGTCTATGATTTATCGAAACCTTGTAAGTAGATGGAATATAATTATTACTGTCTATAAGACGATAGTGCTACCATACTTGAAATGGTGTATCCGGATCTGGAGGCCGTACAGCTAAAGAAAGCTGTTTAATTTCTGGAAGGTGCAATGAAGATCGCTAAGCATTATCCTTGTGAGGAGGGACTAAAATGTGGTATTCAGAGCTTAGCAAACCTTTAGGAGAAATTATTGCTTGTTTGATTGAGGCTCTGAGGGGGGAGGAATACGTTCACTAATGACTCAAATGAGAACCATAGGACACAAATATAAAATCTTAGGGAGTAACAACTAACTTGATCTTATGAACGTTCCACAGTACCCTATCTTCGGGCAACGAGTTGTGGAACGCTTAAATAAGTTACTCGCAAGAGAGACTGAGGCGAAAGTTTGGCAAAATTCTAAGTAGAATAGAGCAACCACTTTTTGATTATGGGAATGATAAACTTTTCAATAAGTTTTCTTTTTTTTCAAATGCGTTATAATATCACTTCGTTGTGTCATTATGCCAGCGAGGTAGAATAGCTGATGGCTTGCATAAGCGGGCACGTCTTAAATTTAGATAAAAGCTCGCGTGTGTTAAAAAGACTTAACAGATACGTAAGAATTTAAACTGAAGAGTAAAATATATTCGCTTATATAAACATGTCTCATAATGATGTCAAAGACGATCTGGACGTATTGGGGATTCTTCGTTAAAAATGTGGAAATCTACCCGATTGGAGATTATCAGTAAAGTGAATCCGTATGATGAAAGGAACCTATTTTCCTTTAAATAGGATTCGTCTCTTGTGTTTCTTAATCTCTGATAGAATCTTGTTCACGTAATTCCATCAGTGTAAAGGTTAGTTAACAGCATGTTCTTTTGTAGTCTCGCTGATACCACTCTTAAAAGAATATTGCTCCGTTAATTTGAAGTACTCGCGCACTTGCTGCAATAGCATCAGTGGTCTCTTGTAACGTTTCGGGCCAAAATTGCTGCACGAAATCTTCTAATTCGGATCTGATTACCTCAATAGCGAAGTGTCCTCAGATGGAATGGTTGAAGAAAACATCTGTTTGGAGGCTTTCGGTAATTTAATTAAAAAATATTATCCGTTGCTTAAAATTACAATTTAACAGTGACGACAACGTTTCTACAAATACAACTGGATTCATCTAGGACTTAAATCCTAGGATTTAATTTTTCTTTCGACCTTTTTGAAAGAGTTTAGAGAATGTCCACGAATATTTAAAGACCCGAGAGTTACTTTAAACATCATTTGAATTTTTAAATGAATGTTTCGTTTTCTTTAGCGTGATGTTATTACTGATATAAGAAATGGTCTCCGAAAAGATGCATAAAGAAGAGAATTGGCATTGGTAGATCATTACATGTGTTGAATTCTGGCATTTTTCCAAATTAATTTTCTTTTTTTCTGAACGAGACTTCAGCTCTTAAAAGTATTTCTCACTCTGCAGTAGTAAAATGTCATCTACTGACTTCGGCTGGGGATGCATTAGGAGGTGAATACAAAACATTTTCATTAAAAAGAAGAAGAAACCTTCCCAAAAAAAAGAACGTGAGAGGCAATAGTTTTAAACTTATTTATAGTACAATTAGACTCGGTACACGCATAAAGATGAACTGTAGATTTACTCGCAGGATTCGAGAAAAATATTAACGATTCAGTCAGCAAATTAGTCTTTAATCCTCCACTCTTCTTTTTCTGTAACTACGTCATTAAAAAACAGAACTTGTTCGCAACTACGTGCTTTTTTTATATTGAATAATTTTGCAACGGAAATTCTTGAATTTATTATCTTTTGTTGGGATTGTGAGGATTTGCGTCAAACATGTAGTTTAGTGACGCGGATATAAAAACAGGTGCGGATTTGCTTAACCATTAATTGATAATTTCAGGACTGTTCCACTATTCTCATTTTTAAACAAGCGCGTGGAGGAGGGGGAAGATTTTTTTTTTCTATCCTCCAAAGATGCAATAATAGTTTTAATATAATAATTAGGCCTGACGTAGCCCAGTGGTCAGGAGCGAGAGTGCATAGCACGCGTTCCTTGAGTGGACCGGGGTTCAAGCCCGTGACTACTAAATACGATAAATATTTGTATTGACGATTTATTGTAAACTCTACTGACTTGGTTGTCGTGCCGGAGTATAAACAGAAAATTTATTTATTTATTTATTTATATTTTTAACTTCAGGTTTTCTTTATGTCGCCTTCCTAAAAAATAAGTACACTGCCCTACCATTAATATCCGGACACCCCTCCATGGATGGGGAAACAAGTCCTGTGCATCACGGAAACTCCTATAAATATGCACACTGGGCTTCGAACAGACAATTGCAAAAGTGGGCGTGCAAGATGACACGTTCGACAGAATTAAGACTTCCAACCTGACATCGCAATCAATCTGGTGATCCCTAGGTCAACAGTTAGTGAAGTCATATGCAAATGGAAGAGGAATGGGACTGAATCTGCCAAAAAACGGCCTGGTAAACCTCGAAAACTAACAGAACGGGACAAGAGTTCTGCGAAGCACCAAATCGTAATTTGCCATTGTCTCAAGTCACACACACAAACCCTCTAAGTATTGGGACTAATGTCAGTACTAGTACAATACGAAGGAAACTCCACGATATGGGTTACAATGGTCATGCAGCTGTTCACAAGCCATTGATCACCTCAAAAAATCTACACTCCGATTAACATGGTGTAAGGAGCGCGAATTCTGGACTGTAGAGCAGTGGAAAGCAGACCTATGGACAAACGAGTCGAGGTTCGCACTCTACCAGTCTGATGGCCGTTCCTGGATGTGGCGAATGCCAGTGCAATAATTCCTTCCTGATTGTATCCTCCCAACAATGAGATTTGGTGGAGGCAGCATGGTATGGAGCTACTTTTCATGGTTTGGCTTGGGCCCATTAGTCGTTATCGAACAAATTACGAATTCTGGACAATTATGCATCCTGTCGAGCATCTTTGGAATGTATTGGCTCATCGGGTACGTGCACGTCGAGATAGCCCAAAGAACAAGGCCAAACTTGATGGCTGCGTTAAAGGCCGAGTGGACGAACATATCAACTGACATTTATAAAAAGCTGGTTGAGAGTATGCCGCGAAGATTGAAGGCCGTCAGCACAAAATATTAAATGACACAAAAGCTTTTGTTTTGTCTAAAGGCAAGTGTACGGATATTAATGGTAGTGCAGTGTGTGTGTATATATATATTGTACAAAACTCTCTTGCGCAAAGTTTTCATCACCTGCATTATGAAAGGACATCTGAATGTGTGAGAAGGTACATAATAATTAAAAGTATTCAATTTGTTATTGTATGTCATTCAGCAATTAAGAAAAATCCAAGTTTTGTTGAGGGTTGTTTATTTAAAACCCCTTCCGCGTGGAAGTTCTCAGCAGATTGGAGAGAAGGGGGTAAATCGGACGAGTGTACTCTTAAAGCAACAGGTTGATACGCTGGTTCATAAAAAAGACCCGCACTGCTTTGTTATGGTTGTCCATGTGAAGGTTTTTGCATTGCATTTCAAATGGTGCGTCCTCAACAGATCAACTTTCTGCGAATCCAATTCCCAAAATTTATCACAAAAACATTTTTCACTTTAGTCTACGTTTCGCAGTCCATAAAAATAAGGGTGATGGGGGACCAAAAAGGGTACCGTGCGTACCTAAATGTAATTCATTTATGTATATTTGCATTATCAATACATATTATACTAAAGAAGGAGAGAGTGAAAAAAGTATACACAAAGGGAAGGCACAAAAAAAAGTTTCAAAAAGTGACACCAGGATTTAGCGCTACATGCAGCCTCAAAGCCAACAAGTATCTGAATTTATTAGAAGGAGTCGTAGTAAAGTATGATGAATCGTACAGACTCTGAAGATAAAATTACTCCACGTGACGGCGACGATTTGTTTTGCGAGTGTGCTGAAAGCAATACAGCATGGTGAACCGTTGTTCGAAGGATGTAGTGTGGAATGTTGGCAGTCTTCTTTGTCGACTGCGTTTTTCTGGCCATCCCATCAAGTTAGAATAGTCGTTGTTTCCTAAAATTAATCGCAAAGTCTCTCATTTCTAATCGGGTAATGTTTATATTTCTTAACATACTCTTCTCCTTTCCTGCCATTAAATCTTCTGAGTATAAACGGTTCACAGTATGTCTCAGGTCGTGAAAATCTGCTAGCGGAAGCCAAATGGTGCCCACACCACCATGAACCGACGCCGAAAACCGAAGCTGACGGAACATGACAGTCCAGCAAAGAATAGCCCGCTGAATGCAGGTCGACGGCGTCGCAGCACACGTAGTCCCTCATTGAATCGATTGGGACACATGTCAGCACCAGTACAGTGCGCACGACGCTGCATGATATGGATTACCACGATAGTGCAGCAGTCCACAAGCCACTAATCACCCCCACTAATGCCACACCGTCCATCTTGGTGTAAAGTCTTTCAAATACCAGTTTTTGGACCGGATACCAATGGAAGCTGTACTTTGGAGTGACTAGTCGCGATACATGGTCTATAAGCCATATGTCGTGCGTGTCTGGGTGTTGCGGATGCGCGGAGAAAGCTACTTGACTATCGTTCGATAATGCAGTTCGGCAGAGCCAACGTAATAATCTTGGACTGTTTTACATGGTTTGGCCTGGGATCATTGGTGGTTTTGGGCAAAACCAAATTCTGAGGTATATCTAAACGTCCTGGACAATAATGCCCTACCTGCTTTGTGCCAGCACTTTGGAGAACCCCCTTACCTGTATCAGTAGGACTATATTCCATTCCATACTGCTCGCCTTGTGATGGACTGGTTTGAGAATATTCGTATCGAAAAGTTGGATTGGCCAACCCAAAGTCTTGACCTCAGTTCCATAGAGAACTTCTGGGATGAATTAGATCGTCAATTGTTTCTGATTTTGATGAAATTTAGAATGGCTGACTTATTTTTTTCGAAAGAGAAAAATATAAAAATCTATTCACTGGGAGTAGAATTACTACATGTGGGCGGACGGGCGTTAGACGAAAGGTTAATCGGCGCTGGCGCATGAAAAAAACTAAGCACGTACCTTTCCTTCTGGAGAACGATCCAATTTATGCAGTTTTGGAATTTAGAAGTTGTTCATGCTTGTGTTCTTTCTTCCCTTTCTCGTAAGAGTATCAGCTGTAACACCGCTGTCATATCCCTTTCGCCTAGCGGATTCTGGTAAAGTGCAATGACTGATGGATAATATAAAGAGTTATGAAATTTATTTCATCCGAAACGTCCTATTTTTAAAACCATTTCAGCAGAAAGAATGGCGCATATTCTTCTTTCTTCTAAATGTATATTGGTCGCAGGTGCGCTGCTCTCGAGGCTGCTAATGTATGCGAGTTCTTATTGTGTTTCGAGGGTTCATGCTGCGCGTATCGCGAGTGGTTTCCTGATTAGAAACGTTAAAAGAAGTTCGGAACAGGTGTTCTGTAATAGTTTCTCATGAAGTATGTAGGCCTTACGTCGCACGTGGTACGAAACTGAAGTACGTAATTATTGATTCAACGTGGACAGAATTAATTTCATAAATAATTTTGCTTCGTCTTAGTGAGGTCATCAAGTTACCAACAGCTATACAGCATGTACCACTCTATAAAGAACTCTTGAAATCGTTAATACCTTTGTGAAAAATACATTGACCTTTGGATCATTGGGGCTGCTCGTGTCTTGGGATTTAATGGTGGATCTGGAGGACTACATTTCACTGAATACAGCAGTAATCGCTGAGGTAATGCTGCAGGTTTTCCGTAATTTCAACTGTGGTGTCCAGTCTTGAATATTGGAGGCTTTCGGTGTCCGTTATCATTTTGATCCATTTGGCATGGTCTGGCTTATGTTCAATGGATTTTGTATATTTTCAGACAAATATTACTTGGGGTTTATTAATGAATCCTTCGGTTCCCCACCCAGCAACACGCTCTTTATAAAATATCCAAATTTTCGTAATTTCTCATTACACACTAATGTAAAATGTATGCGCTTTATTTTTCTTTCTTTAATCTGGGTTTTTCTTTCAAGAAGCAGAAAAACCCAGATTAAAGAAGACAATGAAATAAAATATTATATTCTACAGGGAAGAGTCAGAACTCGCCCATCGCAGCATAGCGACTCGGACTCCTAAGATAGTATGGCACAACTGCTGCTTGAAATCACCTCCTCCCCTGCACCAACCATTTGGGAAAACGCAGATATCCACTAAGATGGAAAAGTAACTCAAAGTTTAAAGGAACTGCAATGGCACGTCCTCATGAGGGTACCAGCCACTATGAAAATTCGCAAACACTCATTTATCTCAAGGATGTGAGCGATAAAGACCGGTTCAACAGAAACTCATCTTAAATATGGTTAACCCAATATCCAAGTCTCATTCCTTTTAAATGTGCTTCTGTTACTTTGTTTGCTGTTCTCAATGCCTTTACAGTTGCTGTCTTATGTTGGAGATCTTATTTTAGAAAACACGAAACAAATATGGTTGGCCCTGTCCATTTTTTGAAAACTGTTCTGAAGTTGGAGACGATGAAACTTAATCACCATTTTAAGTATAACAATAGAAATAAGTACAAAATAGCATATATTATTAGAAATTGATTTTTCTTGGACGCATATGCATTTTCAGATATGTGGTATTAGACGCTACAAGTCTATTTAACGCTAGACTTGTAGTGGAATCAATTCAAGAGAGTAGACTTCGCAGGAAATTCGTAGCATATTCTGGTTAGCCCTAGCTTGGAATTTCATTATCCTAATCCATGGTTATTATCATTTCCAAGCGGTTTTGTCGATTTAAGAATTAAATGTTGCGTGTCCATTCGCCTCATAGCGAGGCTTTCATATTGGACACTTAATATTGTTCGTAGAATTCAATTTAATATACAAAGCCCCAAAGGAATTTTAATTACTGCCCACTTACCCAATCTAAGACATTCCATCTCTTGCTTTTCTCATCTTTACTGTTCGGTAACCTAGTTATTAAGATATTAATTAGTGATGGTTATCTGATGAATCGTATCCCTCACTCGATGACTTAATTAAGAAATGTGAGAAGGTACAAGTTCGTGGGAAGGGTTCTAATTTGCAACTGATTACAATCTACCAGAAACGTCAGAATATTCCCAGACCTACGTGGCTTATTATAATTACAAACTAGACGAAATGTTCGCAGTGATTCTATTTCCGTCCCTAATTGTGGAAGGGTGTTTTATGTCTTAAAGGTTTCCGTCAATGACGCCACGCACTTATTGAGACCTTTTCAAGTGCGACAAAACACGCAATTTAAGACACGACACACCAACTCACTGCCTGAATCGCCTGAAGCCGGATATGTAGACAAAGAATTCAACCAATTTTAAAGTTTCTTTTTCATAACGGGAGGGGGGGATATTCGGCTATTAGAATTCCACCGTCAGTCCAAACGTCAGAGTACTTTGTGTTTTTGCATTTACACCTTTCGGAGGTAAAATTCTTCATTTCTTACGTCATAGCCGAACCCGGAAGAATTTATATTTGAACTTTTGTGTGCCGTCACATTGTGGACTCGTTATTAGCCATCGTGACGTCGGGGGAGCGCACGCCGGTGACGTCATGGTCTATGTATTGATCGCTGCCGTCAAAGTCACTGCGTCCTGTTTTCGCTTAAGTAATTGTCGAGAGAATAGCCCGCAGTGTGGCGGGGACTGCCAACATTGCTGTATGGGTCGAGGGCACACAAACAGGTTATTTGTTAACTGCGCTAAGTTTACCAAAGAAACAAAGGATGGCAGAAACTACTTACTTAGTAACTGCACGTGTTTGCGAATTGTCTAGACTTACGTAAGGAAGAGTAAGAGGCTATCAGATTTCTCTGGGGATCCCAAGTTCCTGTTCCGGCTCGAAATAGGTAGCTTTTTTTTTTACTGAGCGTTTACATAATGCCCAAAACTTTCGCTTTCGTTGTTTGGAGTTAGTTCTACTGTTATAAGACCTGTGTGAACACTAAAATCCTGTCTTAGTTTCCAAGAAACTGTAGTGAATTTATCGCGGAATCTAGGAATAGCTACTGTCTGCCAAAATGCATTCATTGGAAATTTAAAATGAAACAAAAAATAAACATGAAAAAATGGACAGTTTATCTTCGATACATCTTTCAGGCTGTTAAATTTCTGAGCTTCCTCACACCATTTTTCATTTCTTGGCATCTTTCATGCTCCCCCTCACCCAAGGGACTCCGGGTTTCTTATATCCATAAATAGCAACCTTTTGGCTTACATTATCCACGGTAGGAAGATCATCTTTTTATCAAACTGCTGCTTAGTGGCATAACCACTAAACGATCTACTCTGTGAATTATTAGATTCGTTTCTAGTTGCCTTGATGACCAATGGGTGAGGCGAAAATGAAAGTGCTCTTCGGCTGCTTCATTTTCCCAACCGGGCGATTTGGTCTGGGAGACCTCACCTTATTTTTATCTCCTACCAGTTATGATATACCATAAAAACCTATTATATGATAACCTCTGATTTAATCGTATTAGATAAAAATGCGTAATCACAAAGATCTGTTGTCTCCAGAGAAAGAGTCGCCAATAGAGTCCGATGAGGACTGCTAGTATAATCTGATCTTAATTCAAAAATTTATATTCAGAATCTTAATTCTATAATTTAAGTTCAGATTAATTATTGTATTTTTGTTTCCTTTTAATTTTATACGTTAATTGTGTGTGTGTGTGTGTGTGTGTGTGTGTGTGTGTGTGTGTGTGTGTGTGTGTGTGTGTGTGTGTGTGTGTGTATACACAAACTACTGTACAGTTTTATGTTATTAACGCTGTTATTTCAATTTTGTCGGTGGCAACAAGATTTTATCGATTTTATGCAAAAACAGGAATCCCAACCATGATGGTGTATTATCACGGGCCCTTTCTGTAGCGGTACCAGTATGCAGTTAAATTACGCAATACTCAATGAGTTTATTAATAATCTATTTAATCTCTGAAGGATTTTTAACAACACAAGCATTTTGTTATGAATCTATTTGAATACGTTCATTCATTATATGGAACACAATTTGTGATCAAAGGATTAGAATAGATCCACTGACGTAACGCTTCTTATTGTGTAGTAAAGTGTAGTTCTTCAACGAACAAATTTCTTATTACAGTTTTGGTGTATTGTGTAATTTAACCAGTGTTCTAGGCGGAACTAATCCACAAAGACAATTCTCTCTCTCTCTAGGAAGATGGTGAAATCGCTTAAGAAGAAAACAAATTTCCAGTTAAGTGAGTGAAGATCTAATTTCATAGTACTGTGCTAAGTAATTAGTAGAAGGAAGGCAGCCTAATTGTGAGAGAGTCGACCAATTAGCTTTAGTCTAGAAGGGTTGGCAACTTTCACTGGGCTAATTTTCTGCCAAGGATACGTCCCTGCGAAGGTAGCTTCACCGCAATTACCGAAGTCTTACAGGAAAGCGAACACATCGGGTCTGCAAATTATACTGTAGTAGAGAGACAGAGAAAATGTCTTTATTGCAAAAATTAATACAGCAATTTATTATTAATCCTTTTACACGATTTGTCCGATTCTTATTCACAATAAGCGCCATCTGTTTTCACCTTATTTTTAAAACTGTAAGCATCGTATGTGCAAGAGAGAGAGACTGGAATTTTTACGAAATATTTATAAATAGTACTACAGAAGACTTCAAATGATTTTGCGAATCAATATCAATAAAACTGGATATAAGCTTCCTTCCTCCTCTGAAATTTTAATAGGGTGTTCGTGTTCTGACCATAAATAAACAGAAAGGCATTGAAATTACTTTGTACGCAGAACTGTCGGGACATTTGCATGATTTACTGCTCGGAATTGGCAGCTGTAATCACAGAGTCACTGCTGAGATGACTTTTATAAAGCTATGAACCAAACTTGTGTTAATCTTTGCCCTAAATCACGAAAAATTAAAAGTGTGTTGTTAAGTTTAGAAAAGTGCCATGTTCTGTTATTTGTCAATATATATTGCTTTGCGAAACTGCAAAGTTCTTTTTCTGTACTCTGTACAGTGGAACGTTAAGATCACTTAATAGAAATGTATGGTTCGTTTGCGATGTTATGGATGAAGGATGCTCAAAGGTGTTATTGTCGTTCTGCTAATGTAGTCTGACTGCTTCCATACGTAACCGCATCGCGGTACTTGACATAATAAGTGTTCCATGAATTAAGAATGTCGCGGACATCCGGATTTCTAAGATAGGTGCTCAGTCTGCCGATAACATGAGCTAGCTAAACAGGTACTTGAGTATAAACACACTTCTCAGGGCAGCTGTGAAGTAGCTGGAAAAAGGGTTTCAAGGTTAAAGTTTATCCATTGTATCTGAAGCAGTTGCGTAGTTACAGATGAGAATTAAGATAAAGAATGGGAAGTAACTCCTGTAATAGCTTGAACGTCGATTCCAAAGAAAAGGTCGCACTATTGTGCTAAATGTTGCAGTTCTTTCGCTGGTTTTCGACAGAATCATCTACAAGGAAGAGTTTTACTAAATGCCATATAATTGCAAAGATTTTTAAACTAGTGGAACCATTGCAGTATTAATTATTAAACCATCAAAGTCTGTTAGAACTTTTATTCTTGTAACGTATAATCATATGCGTTTTCTGCCTGTTTGGCCTCTGCATGATTTTACATGGCTTTGTACTGTACGGAAGAAAAATACTTTTCCTAGTATGTAATAATAACTGCATTTAACATTTATTTCAAAAGTATTCTTAATGAAAACTCATCCAGACAATGAATTCAATAAGAAATCATTTGAGACAAAATGGACCCAGCCTTGTCATCAAGATCAGCAGGCTAAAAAGCAGACCAAGAAATGTACGTCAGAGATGGTGAATAAATACATACCTCAAATAAGCACCCTCACTACAAGGTTTTGCAATGGACGTCACAAATTCGCTTTATTTGCGACTGGTTAGCATAGTGGTTGCGATCATTGCCTTCTGCATCTTGTAAGGCCAGAGTTCGAGTCTTATCTAAACGGAAGGAATTTTTATGGAGTTCCTTCACACATCGTGGATCAGTTTTAGGTTTTTTCATCCAGCAAACGGTCAAACTGATCAGATTATACGCATTTTAGATTACTCTGACTTTTCATGGCAAAACAATCGAAACTAACAGCAACTAATGTTTAGAGTCAACCAATTAGAGATTCACATGATGAAGTCTAACATTTGAATACATTAGATGCAAACCATTTAACGCCTCTTGAAGAGGATCTGTATACAGTTTGAACCTGACATGTTTTTCGATCGATGAGGCCAATCGGTCTAAGAGGATCTATGTGGAAAAATCTTTACGTTTGCAACAACAACTAGAACCTTTGTTTCCCTGTTCATTAAAACCGTTGCTAATCCGTTCTGTATCTCAGTTTGCTCCAAGATAACTTCATTCGCTATTTTATGATGGTTGGTGTAATTGATTTGAAAAATAGTTTCTACAGGAGAGTACCACGCCTTACACAAACGGTCTTTGTATACGTGTATAGTTCTTTATATTAAAGAACAAATTCCCTCTCCCGCTTAATGATTAATCGCTAAAATTCTGAATGCATTATAGGAAAAGTAGCAGTTGAGTCATTTCTTAACGTGGTCTTCCTTTAAGATTGTTTTTGAGTTCCACATAAAGAGATCAATGTAGAGACTGTATGGGTTTCAGTGGCTTCGTGAAATATCTCGTAGTTTCACATCCACGATAACTGTGAGACGTTAACCTAACCATGTATTGCGCACTCTTTTGCAGAACGTGGAAATAATCGGTGCCAAGATTAACATTCACGGTGGAAGGATTCAGCTGGCTCACTTGCAGAAATATGTAAACTGCATTCCTCTTTTATACCCACACGCACGGACTGCTTTGGGTGAAACGTGCCGTAAAGTCTTTCCGAGTTAATGGGATAGTTAAAATGATCCCGATTTAGTTCTGTCATCACCATCATACATTGAGGCGCTGTTTAAACAAGGGTTCATCGTTACCTTTGGCTCATTAACGTGTAACAACTTTCCTTTTGGGACTCATATGCGAGCCATATGCGCTCTTATATCTTTGGAAAAGTAAATTCCTTTTTCCCCCCTTTATTCTGGAATATAAGCTTGATATTCAGACACAAGTAGCATGCCATTCAAAGAAACTTTTCAAACACCATCAAAAGTTATCCAAATACAGCTATAAATTTATTTATTTCTATCTATTTCAAAACAGGAAAAAATAAAGTACTGTAAACTGCAGGGTTTCCTGTTACTTTAATTTTATTTTCTGTCTTCTGATAATTTATTCGCCAATGTACAAATACTCTCTAAATATTTTAAGCTAGGAAAATGGTGGTACCTTTTTAGATTGGAGGTGCACAAGCTGTTTTACCGAGCTTGAAAGAAAACTTGATGTAAACTAACGAAACACACGTTGTGGCCGAGTTAGTTTTGGGGAGGGTACTTGGGGTATGAAAGGAAAGGAAACTGACGACTAATTAAAGGAAGAGCTGACTCCGACCCACTAAGTCTAAGAAAGGGGAGAAGCATTCAGGTTATACTGTTCCGAACCTCTCCAAAGGTCCGAACAGCCTCATTTTTTGAATGAAGACATATACCTAATGTAATTCAGATATGATCTCAACTGTTGTCTGTGGAGAAAGCTGTGTGACAAAAACTCGGCCTTATCCTTAAGAGCGTAAGTGTTTTCATCATAGATGCGCTTCTAGGAATCTCAAATGGAATTACCACAACTTAGTTTCCCAACATCCTGAAACCAATATATAGTTCGGGAAATTCCAAAAACACATGGAGCTACTTCAGTATCCAGTTCAGGCCAATTATAAAAGCGTGGTGCATCCTGAAAGTTATGGAGAAGTGCCTTCTTCCCATCTTAACCAACTAAGTTGTCCCATATAATTCACAATTTATCCATTATGCACTGAAACGCAGGTCCACCATCACCAGCCTGCCCTGCTGGCAACCACTAACACCATTCTGGAGGCTCTACAAGTCAGGGAGGAGATGGCAATTGTGTATCTAGATATCCAATCTGCCTTCGACTGCATTGACGTCCAGCCCCTCCTTCAGTTATGTAAGGAGGGATACCAGATTAAAGGAAATGTCCTTGAATTCTTAAAGTCGCTTCTTACAACCAGGGTTCTCCACCTGACGGTGAATGAAAAAATCCTTCACTAGGAAAGTCAGTGTAGGAGTTCCCCAAGACGGAGTTTTTTCTGGGCTCCTCTTTACTGCTGCTATCCACCCATTTCTGTGCCAGGAAACGGATTTTCTCAGCTACATAGATGATTTGAAGCTCCTCTATCGGATACATGGGACCGACCAACCTGAGACTGCTTCCCACACCATTCAACAACAGCCTAAAAACTCTTGTTACGTATTTAGCACAGTTCTCTCTCCAGATTAACTCAAATAAATCTGCACAAAAGGTGTTCTCATTCACATCACACTCAACTCAACTAAAGTTGAAAATCCATGGAACCTCCATCTCTCCTGTAGCCAAGAGCAGAGATTTCGGGGTCATCTTTGACCCTAAGCTCAGCTTTAAACACTCTTGCAGATATCCACAACAAGGTCTTCCGATCCAGATGGCTTGCCAAACAACACCTCCTTCATGTCAGTCTCAGTTCACCCTTCAATATATTTACCTGTTTCTTCAGCCAGTCAGTCATTACTTACGGATCTTAAATAGGGCGTCGGCAGAAAAAAACACGCTAAAAACCATCTCATCTGATAAGTACTGGCTTCTTCGGTGGGTGCTCTTCAAGCACAAGCTTCCACCCCTCGCACATAATTCAGAAATGACCAAATTTCTAAACTACAGAAATCACCCTTCGCTTCCTCGTCACCATTAAAATGATAGCGGGTGAAATCAGTACCCCAAGTCCTTGGCAGATTTGTAATTGGAGAATCCCCCCCGAAACCCCCAAGTGCCCTCCCCTCTTTACAGTCAATGGCGTGGAGGCTTAGGAAGGGCGACAGATTTCTGCCAATGGAGATGCTTCAAAACGTGAGCATCAAGATATGGATGCTGACTACAAGAAATTCATTGAGGACAAAGCCTACAGAAGACATATCATCAGGAAGTAGCTCTCGTCTTCAACCGAGTGACTGTCACTGTTTTTCCTTGATCGGTTTGTTGATATTATGAAAAAAAAATGTTTTCAACTTATTTTCGCTGATTGCAATAAAGATATTAATAATAATAGTTGGATTTGGACGAGGGTTGCCAGTTTTGTTAGTTTTTCATCCAGAAAAAGAGGCAAAACCGACAATGAAACCGACACGCAGTTCGCAATATACTGCTATTTTATGAGCTTTGTCTCATTTACTCGACACTCTCGATCTTCCAAACCATGGCTGGGATTCTGCTTCTTTTCTGAAAAGAATTCGGGTTGTCAGTTTGCTACAGAGCTGAGATTGATTATGCTAAGTAGTTTCCAGTGGTGTCAGTTGGAGGAGTAGTATTGCTGTGGCATGTTGATCACAACACAATGTCAAGAACTCATTGAGTCTGCTTTACTGTAAATTTGTTAAATTACTTTTTACCTTCCCATTTTGGTATGTAAGCCATTGATTATCTTTACTTCTGGTGCTGTTCTGTTATACAGAGCCATGCCAAAGCATAGGAGAAAGCGGGGCTCCCACCCCGGGAGCACTGCCACACTCTCTCGATAGTTTGGCCTTTACTTCATGTGATTATTGCCTTTTTGAAAAGATGGTACACGAGTGTTTACAACTCGAACCAACAGGATTCTCCGATGCCGTACTCAGTGCAGCTTTGACTGAGAGAAGAGAAGGGTTATGGCGAATATTGACCACAAGATGACATGGCTTTGTACACTCAATTTCTCTACAGGCCTCATCAACTTGAACCATCATCGTAATTCGCGAAAAATGAGTCTGAATGTGTTGTGCTTCTAGCTGTGCAATATGAATAGAGGCGGTGACTTTCCAAAAGAATGAATAAAACAGATCTGTCCACTCGCTCTGATGAATAATCCAATCGGATGTGCAGGGGGTTTCATACAGACGTGAACAGATTACTGCTGTTTCCATTTATTATTATTATTATTATTATTATTATATGTTTATTGCTCTGCTCTAGAGCCACCTCCTGGACAGCAGCAAGCTAGGAGGTGATTATTACGTTCAAAGGTTAAGGCAGGGAGATGTGGGTGGGGTTACATGGAGCCACATGCGTGCTTAACCTGAAAGAAGCGCTATTTACAGAATTCTTTAATTACATACTTAAATTGTGGAATACCGTAATATCCCAAACTAAGCAAGATAATATTTAATCAAAATTGCTAAACAAAAACGTGAAATGTGTGTACAAAAAGATATTTCCTTGGTTGAGACAGTTCATATTTTCCTTCTGGTGGTTCTCTGGTGAGTCATAACGGTAGATTTGTGTATGTGTCCATTAGGTTTTGGCGTCTGTCGATGTACTGCTGCTGGCAGAATTTATCCAGGTCGATGGTTAGACTATTTATCAAATCAGCCGTGTTTCCTGGGAACATGCGTTTCAGACCTTTTGAGTTTGCTGAAACTGATACCCAGTGGGAGATTGTGTCCACTTGACTTCTTCCGGCAATACGGGGCGTCAAGTCGTCCTGTGATTAGTCTGGCCAGTGCAAGAAGATTAGCTGCCACAATTCGTTGTTTCCATGCTGTGACCTCTTCGGGATTGATGTAGAGTTGGGCCCTAGAAATAGTGTCCTGGTTTCCAGTCCGCCAGTTGAGCCATTTCACGAGCCAATATTCCAGGCTGAGGAATTTGAAGTGTGTTGTAGGGGCCGATGACCAAATAGTTGCTGCATAAAGAGGAATGAGGTAGAGACATCGAAGGACGTATTTCTTTACCAATTCAGCAGGGTGTATCTCCGTTAGTTCCTGGCGGATTTCCCACATTGCAGAGTACATTTTGTTTTCGTGTTCGGGAGGTGTTCCTGGAAAGTCAGACCGTCATCCTTAATTTCAGCCCTAGATTCATTGATCACAAAACATCCATGCAAGTGTGCAGTACTATTGATTTAATTTACCTTTTTTAATGCAAATCCGAGAGAGAGAGAGAGAGAGAGAGAGAGAGAGAGAGAGAGAGACTGTGCAGGCTGTTTTATCTACTTGAAGCATATCGGTACTTTTGGAATATCAGTTATAACATCATAAACTACCCGACAGACGTACTCAATACTCCAGAGATGAATACGTATTTTTATTGCATTTAGTCAGTTTAATCAAAGGAAATAGAAGAATAACTAGAGATGCTTAAAAGAAATATCAGCAGAGGGACAACGCCAGCCAGTACATTACGCCCGGCCAATCCCTCTATTCGACGCCGTATGCAGTTAAACCTATTTTTTTTCAATTCACTCACTGCGGACTTAATTTCAGCCCCAGATTCATTGATCACGGCGCATCCATGCAAGTGTGCAGTAGCCCGCTCTCACAAGACACTAATGCCCTGTTAGATGATGAGCGACGGCTCTAATAAGTAGAGAAGAGAAAGCACCGTGAACAACCTCCTTCCCAACTTCTTAAGAGTCCGTTTACTTCCGGGGAAGAGTAATGGCTGTAATAAGCAGCTTGGCGCCGAACGCTATCGCGTACCACGCGCTGTCATGCTGTGTTAATTGTGCTCCATCTCTCTACTGATCTTACATAACGAACGAGGTCAAAACCTATTACATGCTATCGCTCGTGCGTTCTCTGATCACAGGTATGCGTGGCGCCAGAGACCAATAACAGAGGAAGGAAAAAGGCAGTAGTTCGGACACTGACTTCAATAATCGATATTGTTCTTTGTACTCATCCAGTCGAAATCGAGAAGTTCTACTGTTCCTCTTAATCTAATTCGGGGTTTGGGGAAAATCTTTATGTTCTCTCTTAGCACTTAAAATTGCAGTCTCTATTTATCAATTTTCGAAAAAACCAATACAGAAAGACACCAGCCCACCAACTAGCCATCATGGCACGATAAATCTAATCCTTTTTTACTTAACAGGTGAAAGACCCGGAAGAGATTAACGATGGTTAGCCCTTTCCTACATAACTATGATGGATTTGTGTTGGATCGCGATAAATCCTTCAAGAGGGAATTGTTCCTCATTTTCAACTGCCTCTTGTTAAATGATTTATGTGCTCTGCAATGTAATTGAAATCCTCCAAAGACGTAGTTTAAAAATACCTCTGTTTTTGTATAATTAGAGCATTCCCTTGTATTTACAGGTACCTATGAATTCCAGATTACAAAGGAATCTTGGCTTGGCTAACTTCGATTTCAATATTTATTAATACAGGATGGTTATAATATTGCTTGGTACAACATTACCAATCTGATTTGGCCGAAGTGTTTGATATCAGCAGGTGTATTCGGGAAGCCACTGCCATTGACTGGGAGGCAGTGAACAAACTGAGGGAAAAATCATAATCATGTCCAGGGGGGCGGTGGTTGCCAACCCTCAATGAGTCTTTTGTTGAGCCTTCCCACATTTTAACGAAATCTGAGCAGGCTACACAACAATCTACGAAGGCTTTACAAATCTTGCTAAAAGAATCAAATTTTATGAAAGTCCATTAGAATTAGTTATATCTACGTATCTTTCTCTCAAAATATTAATTTTTATTCATATATTTGTATATATTCATTTTGTTATTTTTTAAAATCTTGTATTAAAGCTAGTGGATTGCTTTTATAATAATACATCATATTTTGCAATTAATTCATCTTTATAAAATACAAACCTTAACGCGTGGAAGCCCATAAATTCTTCTTGTCCACAATGGAATCGAATCCAGGCCTTTCAGCAGTGCCAAAGACATCGTGCCCGGAGTCTTCATATCATCTTGCCCAATAACGAAACTGAAAGAGCAGGAAATAACTTTATTAAACATTTCCTATACCACCACCACCACCACCAAGATTATATTACCCTCTGCAATGTATAAATTAATCATCTAGTGACATATATTTCCTCTTCAGATTGATAAATGCAATTGCGCTGCTGGTGTCTGCTGGTTTTAGTGTAACTCGATATCTTACAATAGTTCGGCTGCTCTAGGCATGTTAGAGGGATATTCATCTTCGAGAAGATCCATCAGATAATATAATACGCCGAAGAATCCTATTATATTATAAGAGGATTCATCAGTGTTGGATATTTTTTTCCATTGGTTAGAAATCGGATGTCATTTTATTCCGCTGCTTCTTTCAATGAATTCCCGGCAGTCTACTGATGGTACTACTCCACCATCCTAAATTTGGCTTCGCTGTAAACTTTGAAACTATAGGAAAAGTATAGCGAATGGGTAATGGATCTCATCACTCAGCGACGATGTAATCTTACACGCGTACAACGTGTTAATATTCGATAAATTTTAATTCGAGTGTATTCGGGATTCAGTGTTCCCTCGTGACTGCGTTATACTAACGAGGCAGTCTGTAATATCTTAAAGAGACTAATAGAGCTAACGAGTAGGTGATTAACGGCTTCAGTAAGGTCAACGTGGGAAGGGGCCGTGAGCAGTGATTAAGGTCATCATACTTAGCATAGAGTGTTCGCTCAATTATTCAGCTTGCGGTGTCAGGGAAATGGCTGAGTGGGGTTTGCAATTTAATAAGTGCACGATTTAGGATTTAGAGTACCCACGCTGGGAATGTTGCATGATCTCAGGACGCGGCTGATAATCCACTTAATTCATCATAAAATGAATTTTTTGGGGGAATTTTAGAAATCTTTATTGCTGAGACAATATATTCATTGCAGTGCATCCCTTTAGAGCCACATGGACAAGGTAGAAGTGACAAATTGACGCCTACACGACATTTTGAAAAGGGTCAAAGGGGGGGGGATATCATTCCTATATCGTGTGCACTTAGACTGTTGGGATTGGGGAGTCAAAATTAAAGGGAACTCAGAAATACCGTACCCTGAGGCAATCCAGTCAAAATTTTTCTGGTAAGGACACCTTTGATAATTTGACCAGCTTGTCCCGCTTTTATAGAACATTGAGAAATAAGATAAAGAAATATCCCCGTAAGTTCGGGTGGCCCCTCTGTATCAGACGCTGTGTGGCAGATAGGAAAAGAAACTTTAAATAATCTGAACTTTAGACTATGAGTCAAAGCCAGTTGTTATTTACTCGTATTAAGGCTTTTGAACTGAAACTCGCATTTATGAGAAAGATAACTGACTGGTGAGAACACAATGCACTTTCTTACTCTGAATTGAAGATGGAAATTCGTGAAGTTAAATTTAGCAACGCGTGTAAGAGTAGTTTCAATTTTAAGAGGTATAGTTCGAAACCCAGTTTCCCACGCTTCAGAAGAGATGATCACATTTTCACATCTCTTTCTCAACTGAAATGGATGTTGCCTCAATTCCCGAAACACGTCAGTTGTAACTAATCAAATTACACAGCAGTGAAATTCACTTTAATTCCAACTGTTAATTTTTTTTCTTTCAGATTTTAAGATTAAGAAAATTTCTTAACGTATCGTTTATGGTATTTCGTAAACGATATTTTCATCGTAAGGAAGTCCCTCAACTTTTGAGAGACACTATTGCACTTATGACTTCATTTGGAAGCTTATGTCTGGAACAAGGTGCTTTATATAAAAAAAAAAGCACTGCACACCAAAATTGGGAACCGACTTACCAACGAACATTGAAGTCTTTCCCAAAGAGAGAGGGACGGGGCCAAACATCCCATTAGTGGTAATTTAAAATCTTTTTTAAAGCAAAAATGCTTAGGCCTGTGTGTTTTTGTCACTTCCTATAGCATTTCCCGATTTTTGAACCATTTCCATCGAGGCCCGCAATAATCATTTTTTGTGAGTCCAGTGATGATGCCGTTGTAATCAACATTCTTGAAGAGTTGTACACTTCCAGACAGTGGAAGGTTGATTAATCCAAACCAAAATAATCAAAAACAAACAAGAATCAACAGATTCAAGTCAACCATCTTCTGGTTGGGCGTTTAACCTGATCTTTAAAACCACTGACACCATTACGTCTCAACCACCTTGCACCAATAAACAAACTGATCAATTCACTTCCAACTGTAGTCAAAATAAATGCAGTCACATGTTATTCGATACTCAACCTCCCAATTCCTAACTGTATTTTATTAAACAAAAACATTTAACCACAAAAGGACTCAACAGGATTAATTTCTACAGCAAATTCTGGATGACTTATCTCAACGCAAAGGTGTACGAGATGAACTTGCGTTCCCGATCAACAATTCTTAAACAAGACTTAAAATACTTTCAGCAAAGGTGATGTTCGGTGAACTAAGATTTCTTTTTAACGATATATTTAACCTGTATTTAGTGGTTTAAGGTCACCGCGACCATCTTTGGCGCAAACATAAATGAGCGTGCGGGGTCTTCAAGGTAAACTTAAGACGAAGGAAACTTCCGCTAAAGGAGCGCTTCTATTAAACGCATTATACAACTGCGAGTCATTAAAGACAATGTCATGTGTCCGCATTTTGTTTGCGGGTTCGCTACTGCAATTCTCCTGCACTAAGCCATTCCATTACATCCGCTATTATCCGTGCAAGATCCTTCGTCTCTCTCTCTCTCTCTTCGGTGTGGTCACGTACACGGGCGTGCGACGCGTCAAGATATAGGTCACGTCTTCGGCAGACAGGTACATGCCGCTCTACCGCCGCATATTTTAAAATGCGAGGGGACGCGCGCATTCGCGGAGCCCTTACGTGGAAGAATGAAACTTAATGAGTTTTCTGTCAGCCGCACGTTCTGCGGGACTGTTCCGTAATTACGACAGTGTGCCGAACAACTCGTGCCAAGAAGTGAACAGGACGCAAACCCTTGTGATCCACGCGACTCCGAGACAACAGATGGAGAGCCGTAGCGGGAAGTGCAGTTGGGTAGCTCGTGACATCGGGGCCGGAATGTTTGTAGCAACATATGGCGGCAGCGGCGTCGTCGCCTGCGAGATTTGAATAACTCGCGTGTTGCCAAAATCCCTTTCGTTCAAATAATTGGAAAATAATACGGCCACGGCGTTGGCTGCTACGAACGAGGTCAATATCTCAGAGGATACAGGTTGGGATTAAACTTTCTGTTAATCTGGGGTCAAGCAGGGTGTTCCGTAGAACATATTAACCCAAACTCAACTCTTTTACAACTGTTATCGTTGAGAATAATTTGGAACATCATTCCTGTTTTGATTTTATTATTTTGTTGCAGCAACCGCAACAAAGAGTCGTTTCTGAACAGGCGTGCGCTCGTAGAATACTGACACTGATTATTACCCTTTTTGTGCGGTCCAGATTTCGAAGAGAAGATGGTCTACCAATAAAAGGGAAAAGCGAATGTCATATTAGGAGGCGGGTGCGGTATAATGTGGAATCTCGTGATAGTGTAAGCGAGGTCGCTGGCGTGAACAAGACTATTAGGAGAGTAGGAAACGAAACTTTTATTGATGAGCATTGTGAAAGAGAAGAAGACAAAGTCGACTTTCGAAATGGAAGTATTAGTCAAGATGTTACAGCAGTTATTTGGCTGTTTTGAAGGTTCTCCTTTACCACCATTTGATATTGATGAAGGCACGTGAATTGTCCACGCTTCGGTCACCTCACTAAGGTGCTTTCCTCCGATTGTTTTCAATACGTCTCCTGGAAGAGCAAGTCCCCCCCCCCGGATCTGATTGGTAAACTTCTTTATCCCATCTACAAATAAAGAACTCGAAGGGCATTAAATCTGGATTTAATTCCCCTTTTAGATGAGTGGCTACTGGTAAAGCCAGTGTCAAAACGTTAACCCAATGGGGAAGCGTGCCATCTCGCATAATAATCAGTTCTTCAGCATTCTCTTTCAGAGATATGTAGAAGATCTAGGTTTCTAACCATTTCCAGCATCATTCGTTGCACTGTTGAATATTTCAGCAAATACAGATCAAGTATTTCGGGCCCGGGTACCAAGCGATTCTCTGAGCGATTTTTACAGCCTTTTCTCAAAGTTACAGGTCTTTTAAGGAAAACTTAAGTATTCCTTAAAACTAACACACTCTTATACTACTTGGTCACTAACGACATTTCTTCTGCCTGTGGCGGGGCCGGACACCTGGGAGGGAAAAAAATCCACTCTCTCAGGGCTGTAAGCAGCAAAGATGGATAATAATCTTTTCGCCTTTACAGCCATTGAGCTCAAGACCCGAGGCAAATAACCGAAAATTACATTTCTCAACCCAAGAAACAATCCATCAAGAGGAGATACCAGCATTCTTCATTTTGCGCTCTGTCTCTCAGACTAAATTATCTCCCTTAGGCAGAAATGCATTGTCTACTGCGGGGTCTCGAAATCAGTAAGGCGGCTCTAGTCTGGCGATCTTCTGGTAGAAACTACTCAATCCCAATGTCTAACTCGAGGATATGCGGGCCCTAAGCAAAAGTACATTTCGGGCCCTATTTAAAATAATTAGATAGATTTAGTTACTTTACAGACATCCAATTATATGCTGTGTTTCAAGAACTGATCGTCCGTGTCACAGCACACACGTGGATATTTGTCATATGTGTTAAGAGGCAAATTAAAGTTCCCTAATATAACTTTTTACTGCGCTATATTACTACGTTGATTACTGCAGATATCATAGCTGCTCTTTCTTTTTATGTATTCCAATGTTTGCAGCGAGAATGATACGTAGAAGATACGCAGACATGTATAGTAGTTTATGGAGGACGACACCTGAACGTCAATTCAACTCTGCCTTGGTACACTGATGAATACATCTCTCTAGAAGGCCAGAAATGTGTGTTGTTTCTGGCCATCTTATCAGAAAGGGGACCACCTGAAAAGCCTGCACAGTGTTTGTCTACACATTACGGGTAGGTAGGCCACAACTGTGCATGTACCGTGGATGACCTCGATAGTCACGCACTGAATGCCCAAAGCGAGTTTGGAAGCATTCAAAAGAACCCCGGACCAGCAAGCCGGCTCCAGCACACACGAACAATCATTCCCTTTCACCCATGAGAGGACAGCAGAAGGCAAAAAAAATGAAGAAGAAAATAACAAAGGGGAGTGGAGTACGATAAAGGATACTTCTCGACCAAGTCTTTATCTTTATCCTGTGGTGCCCAGTGTAGTCCACAAGGAGTAGAAGTCTTCAGTTAAATGGCAGCAGTAAAGTTATCCAAAAACAGTTCTAGATGTAAATCTCTTAATCTGGAGTGATATCAGAAGTCACTAGTTGATGATGGTATTACTATACAGAGGAGGGATTGAGTGTTAATAAAGGATAAGCCTGAAAAATTCAACATCGGTTGAGACCTTCTTGGCGTGTTCTTGAAAAACCAGCATTTTTTTTTCATTGGGTTATCAGGACGACAGACGAGACAACAGTTTGCATTAAGGGTGAAAGTCTTCCTACGATTAAAAGCAGCATTGCAGAAGGTTTGAAGGGCTTGGAAATTATTCATAGATATGAGTAGCTTCTCACATCCAGGAGACAAGTTTGGAACTGTTGCCTTAAAAACCAGTCTTAGGTCCTCGTAAATGGAGCATTCAAAAAGTACGTGAGAAGAGCTTTCCGGTAGCCCACATCGACTGTATCAGAAAGTCTAAATTGGTAAGAAGCGAACCATGTTCAGTTGGAATGTAGGAGTAAACCGTGAGGGTGAAAAACCATTTTCTCATGGATAATGGAAGTAGATTGATTAATTACATTTAGTAGCGATTTTTTTATTAATGGATCCTCTTTCTGTAGAATTCCATCTATTCTGCCAAATGTTGACTAATACATTCCAGCATCTGGTTCGTTCAGTTTTTGGATCAGCCTGAGGAATAACAGTGATTCCCTGAAATTCCGTAGAAGTGCCATGAGGATGATATCTAACTCATGAACTAGTCTTCTACTCTCTAGACTTTAAAAGTATTGAGCAGGGGCACTGCTACCCAAACTCGGCCTCCTGTGATTCCCTTCCCCGAGAAATTGCAGAATCTCGTAACCAGCATGATTGGTTGCAATGCCAGTGGTGTCAGGAAGGTACGCTCCATAATAGAATTCATCTTTCATGAGTTTCTACTGATCACGCAATATTTTTCTCCACTTCATGCAGATGTGGAGTTTAACTAACGTTTAGGTGCCACCCTACACAAGACACAATACATACTTCCAAATAATGTTATTGAAGTTCTGTGTTTTTTCATACACGCCATTTCTTTGCCTGTTCTTTTCGTTCAATAACTGCAAATTACTGTAATGTAATGCTTGAGGAACATCTTCTCTATTGCAAAATGAAGTTGATCTGGGGATGTCCATTAATTGTATGGAGCATTTTAGATGATGTGATCAACGTGATTTGCTTTATTGCTCTTATCAGGGATCAAGAATACATCAAGATTGACTATTGCCATAATCCCATTACCTATAATTTCGATCCTCCTCACTGTCTTACTCTCCTCGCTCTATATGGTGACATCCGTTCCGTTATTCAAGCATTGCAGAATTTTGCAGAAGACACGAAATATTTTAAAGAATAATAATCGTAAATGGCGCTGTAGGAGATTAATGGAAACTCTTTTCCAGAAAGATCTTTCAGTTAAAATATATCTCGCAGTATATTTGGAAAGATTTCTGAATACGAAACTTGAAAGAGAAGACGGTTGATCCCAAGCTGCCTTCGTACCAGGGATGAACCATCGAAGTCAAAATGCATCGCTAAAATCTGCACGCGTGAAAGACGGATTGCCAGGAATCGAAGGACTGGATACAGAACACAAGAAACGCTGTGTGGTGTGCTGAAACCATAGTAACCTAAACACTACGGCAACTCACGTTGAGGTACATCGGAAGTGCGAAGACAGAGCAAGCAGCAGCTGGTGATTTGACATGCCGCGCTGTCTCTAACATCTCCTGGGTCTCCATGCAAATTATAAAAGAGAATGCATTTCCTCGTGCCGTTTGAATTCATTTCTATCCTGCCGATGTACGCCATGCGCCAATGACGAGGGTCACATGAGTAAGAATCAATTCATCTTTCGGTGGAAGTTTCTTATTACTGGTTGCTGTCGCTGCAAGGGTTGGGAAGAGGGGGTTTCCAGCATTACTGACAGGGTGATGTATCGTCAAATTACAGAAAGTTGGTAGTCAGGTCATTACCTGTCCTGCTGGTAATGAACTGCTTTATCTTTTTCTACTGGGTTAAAATAGAACTCTTCTTTTTTCTCGAGTAATGCAGAATTGAGTTCGAGTAATAATTTACGAGAAGCATGCTCTGTGAAGCGTCCTTCTAGCAGTTTCGATCCAAACAGGCTGTTTACATGGGTACCACTTACCTCGTGGATATTTGAAATTGTCGCAGTATGGCCAGCGATGCGTAATTAAAAGAACTTGCACGTAAACAAGAAAAGAACTTTTATTTTAGATCCAGATCCTATTAATGAAGTTGACAGCTTTTATAATCGTCAGATCTTTCTTTACCATTCTTCAATACGCACGGCCTTTTGGAGCCACCCAAGAACATTGTTCATTGTCTTAACCACTTGTTGAAATTCCCGATAATCGCCGCTAATAAATGTATTTCTTTTTTCCATGGCGATTTTCAGGCTTTTTGTTTTTATTATCTTGTTGAACTATAGTAGGAATTATTAAGTTTAGAATTGTTGTAATGATCAGAAAACCTTTGCTAATGGAGCTTTAAGATTCCATGTAGATTGATCTGTTTGCATTTTACAAGTATATCCTAACCGCTCTACTTACCACAAGAACGCGTCAAAGAATTCCAACAATCTTTATGAAGTGAAGTATGCTCTGGGATGTTCAGCGCGTATTCCACTTTATACCACGCAGAGTAATAAAACTTTATTTTACGATATTGTCAACTGGAACTCTCTGATGGTAGAAATTTGAACGGCCTTCCTTAAGAAGGAATTCCTATTCCACTCGTAATTATCCTAAAAATGTCCGATGAATGATCTAAAATGGGACCATTGTGGCTAGCAATGACTTCCAGACATCCATTGTTTACGGATAACCATCCAAGACATCGTAATCCTTTTAATAATGTGCGCGCGCAATAAATTCAAAGAAGTAATGAATTCCGTTGACACCTTAATCCTTTTAATACGTAACAATAGATTGGTCGCTGCTATAATAATAATCTCACATAAACACTCACAGACAGATTAATGAAGTTCGGGAACGATCAATCAAAATTAACGAGAAGTCTGGAGGGTTCATAGCTTCGTAATTAGCTCACTACGGTCGTCGGGCATTGTTAAATCACCCAGTAACACCCCCTGAATTTGCATAACCACCGCTTGGCATAAGTGTAAACACGTCTTGTACACCGACGGAACAAAATTGAGTTTACGTTTGTTTGGTGAGCACGAGCGTCGTGCATTTCTAAGGACATTTGCTTCTCCATCAGCCACATTAGGGTTGATTTGTCTGGTAACCTACTTTAACGTCAGACGTAATCGAAATGCGTTCTACTCGCTTTCTTTGATAAATTGAACATTCTGGCCTTGTCTTTTGTGTTAATGATACACCAAAGTATCTTGTAAGGAGTCCACCGATAAAGGGCATCTTTCTGCCAATGAACATTAGCTTTTACTTTGCTTGGTTTTTGGGAAAGTGAGTTTCATTCGTCTGATTCAAACCAGCTAATTAATCATTTAATAAAGCGAATGGATATCGGTTGTGGACACAGTTTTTCATCTTGCTTTCATTAAATCCCTGATGGCTTTGAGTTTTCTTTCTTTACATTAATTTGTCGCCTTCAAATAGAGCGATACACACACTCTCTCTCCGCATAATATACAAGTATCTGTGGAATGGAAGGACCATTAAATTCCTCTAGTCATTGGGGAGATTTGAACCCAGACTTTCCCGAATTAAGTGGCGAAATCGATATCGTCAAGAAGACAACCTATTTTTCATTTTCATCTGATATTCCTCCATCTATGATTTTGATCTTTCAAGTCCCTAAAAGCACTCGCGTTGTAGCACTCGCGTAATAAATCGTAGCCAAGCTATTGATTCAAATTGCCATCGAGAACTTTCAAGAGTATCTTAGGAGTAAAAATTCTTAATACTCCTCGACTTTCCCGAGAATGTGCTAGTCTGGTATGACACCCAGTGTGCCTTTTGGAGTAAACGTACAGGGATGGAAAATGACAAGTAACATATTGTGGTCCCGCCCTATCAGAGGCACAAGGACTTTGAAAGCAAGACCGATTTCTTTTTTTGTATGGTGAGGACAAGAAAAAGGAAAGTAAGAGATGAAGTAGTATAGGATTTTGACATCCGTACGACTGTCATTTTTAATGGACTTTCCTCTACTCTCTAAGCCTCGCGATTTAGTGCGTGTCCTCCATTTTTCCGCTTCCTGCCAAGACCTCGACGAGAGAGCAAAGCGACTGTCAAACAGCGAGCCATAGAGAAGACAACTTATGTAGAAATGACCTCCAGAAAGAAAAATACTAGCAAAGCGTGCGAGCTCTTTTATGAAACTCAATACACGCGTTTATTGAATTCAGAATTCGCATTTGTTTTTGAACAAATAGTAAGCGTTCTAGAAATAAGTCAATATTTTCGCACCCAAGAACTTAACTGAATTTTTTTTATTCGCTATCCACAGATTTTATTGTTAATCTTTTAAGTTGGGTTATTGTTTAAAGCCAATAACGCGTGGACAAAGAGTAAGAGAGTAGGAAGATGTGCGGTTCCTTAACCAGAGCCATCTGAAATCAATTATCACTTATCAGCTTTCAAGAACTCACTGACTGCATAACATGAAGCACGTGAAATGAACGCTGTAAATTCTTAATATATTGCTCAATAAATTTGGTGAAACCACTCTGGAAACTTCTGACTTGTGCACCCAAATGTCTTCATTAAATCGCCCCTAAACCTCAATAATATAGTTCGTAAAGCAGCCTAGTTTTCTGATCTTCAAAGTCTTTTTCCTCAGGGTACTAGATACTGAAGGGACTGAAAAAAGTGACAAGCCACCTTTCACCAGCTCAGATTCTCTCCCATACGTCCCTTCACAGCAGCATCTCAATCCCAGAAACGTTCGAATCACGTCCAAAATGATCACCACCAAACAGACCCAACCGAGCTCTTACTCTTGATCCACAGCCCTTACGACAGCATAGACGTTGCCGGTCAAGAAGAACCAACGTCTTCACTTTAAATGCCCTTGGATGTAGCCACAAAACGTTTCCAGCTGACACAGAAATTCGTTAGCAAACTTTCCGTCAATCTCCAACTATTCTCGTATAAACACCATAAGAAATAAACCGTGACCCTCATAAGCTTCTTCCATATCAACTAGATGTCCTGCTCATTGTCCCTTCAGTTTCTTTTCAAATCATCTTTCCCCACATCCGGATGCAACAACCAAAATTCTCTACTATTGAAGTTATTTCCGTTTCTACAGGTTATTGTGACTGTTTCACTATAGAAGAAACAATTTTGCCCATTCTAAGTGTCTTGCCCACTAATTTTAATGGTGTGGAACCCAGGAGGAATATTTCAAATAGTTTAGTGTGGCTGGGCCAAAAATTCTTCGATAAAAGGATAACAATTCTTTCCGTGTTTTTAAGTCTTACTGTAACTCACAGGAATCCATTACGCATGTCAGAACTAGCACAATAAACTTCCACCTTTATCGGTGCATCCATGTATCACGATAATAAATTGCTGCCGAGGGATACTTTCAAGCCCATATGATGGCCCTCTCATTTCTAATCCATTACGCTAACGAAGCCTTTGATTTAGCGCTTTTAAATAAACAGTCGTCTGCTTAGAGCTGTGGAGGCATGCGTAGAACTGCAGCTTTTAGACAGTGTGATAAAGCGCTCTTGGTGGTCATAATTAATGCATACGAGATTTCGGACGCAGTTACAGATCAAAATGTGTTGAAGTATGATGGAGAATCGCATCCTGAAATACGTACCTCTGTAGAGCATCGATTCATCTCTGTTCTGAGAAACAGTTTCAATTGTATTGCTTGGAATTAAAGAAAACCGTATTATGATTTAAAATATGTAGTTAAGAACTATGTATGCGTTTCAAGAGTAACAATGGTAGTCACGTTTCAGCAGACTCGTTCTCAACAATAGTTTCAAGAGGGTAACAATGGTAGTCGCGTTTCAGCAGACTAGTTCTCAACAATAGTTTCAAGGGTAACAATGGTAGTCGCGTTTCAGCAGACTCATTCTCAACAATAGTTTCAAGGGGGTAACAATGGTAGTCGCGTTTCAGCAGACTCGTTCTCAACAATAGTTTGTATTGTTTTGAATCGCGTGACTTTTAAACCATATCTGCTTGAAAGTGCTGGATTTCTCGAAAGCCTTGCAGAAGTAATTTTAGTACACTTAAAATTCGCAAAAAAAAAATTAGTAAAAGCCGAAAAAATGACAATTATTCTTGTGGGGCATTAAAATAATTTATTTTGAGCAGTTTCAAACGTTTCGTGTGTGTGTGTGTGTGTACAGCTGAATTTTAAATGTCACAGAGAATAATAAGCTGAAACCGGATCAAATTTCCCTGTACTGTACAGTTTAATCATAAGCTATTAGCCATGACTGACGTCACTGGTATGTGACGTCACTCACGCAGTGACTGAAGAATCGAGGCGAGCAAATGGAAATCAGGCGACCCGTGCATTGTGTCAAACACACTGTGAGAGCTTTATATGTTTATTTCCCCCTTTGGTTCCCCCAGAAATAAATTCTTAATGTATTCCTGCGTATAAAAACATAGTGACAGGGTCTCCACCAGACACTCTGTGATTGCCGCGCGGGTTAGAATGGAGGCGATGCAAAATTCATGAATGGTAATTCTGAATTCACTTCATGCGGAAAACTGTTTCATTTCTTCTATAGGAAAGATTTAAATTATTATTCCGCATCGTTGTTTCGCGAAATTTCTCCTCTGATCTGGGGAATTTATTTTGCATAATTTATTCGCCGCATAACACGCTCGTATTCGCCGTATATTTTGATGTTATTTGATTACGGACACCCCCGAGGAGTAGTTATTTACGAGAGAGAAATTTTTAACCCGGAACAGCGGCGCGAATTTCTGTGTATGTGTTTTTGCGAGTAATTGGGACTGAAGACATCTTTTAGTTGCAATTGATTTTCATCTTTCGAATATGAGTGCGTTATTACATTTGATCGTTAGCGCGGTTAACTATTCGTCCGGCGCTTTCATAGAAGAACTGTTAGTGACATTCATTTATCTTTTGAAAATCTGACCAGCTCATTAATCACTTTCTCTTAAATTGCAACGGATTTTCTGTGTACTTGTGATGCGAGTGCCACATGTACGTTTAAAAAATTCGTGGCCATTCTAACGATCGTGAAACATTCGTACATGTACATTGGTGTGCAAAACTTAAGGAACAACAATATTTCTAACGTTTACAATCACAAAATCAAACGAAACAGCCTATGGCGATTTGCATAACTGCGGTCGTTCAGTAGAAATGCAAAAATTTGAATCGTGATGAGAGGGCTCACATAAACAGATAAAAGCAGCAGTTCAACAGTTATGTGCAAATCACCGAATGGTGAGCTCGATTGTTACAGACGTTAGATTGGTTTCATACAGTGCTACAGACAAAGAAATGGCTAGTGGACAACATCTGGATGACTTTACTCGGGGTCGAATAATTGGGGAGCTCGAAGTGCGAGGAGTGTGGCTGCAGAGTTTGGAATCGCCCATAGCATCGTCTCATGTGCGTGGTCGGCCTTCAGAACGACAGGTACAGCTGTTCGAAGGACCAGTGTCGTCCACAAAAAACAACGCCCAATGATGACTGCTATATATTCCTACAGGCCAAGAGGGACCGACACCAAACAGCGGGATCCATTGCAAACCAGCTGCACAGGACGCAGGATATCGAGGTTTACTGTGGCCAAGCAACTCCACAAAGGTGTACTGTTTGCCCGACGGCCAGTACGCTGTGTCCCTTTAACACCTGCCCATCGAAGATACCGCTTGCAGTGGTGCATCGAACACAAGGACTGGAGAGCAGCGCAATGGGGGTCAGTATTCTTTACTGATGAGTGCTGATTCAGTCGCAGAAGCGATTCTGGACGTTAGCGATTCTGGCGAGAGGTTGGCACACACACACGGTATCACCACGCAAAAATCACTGGTCGAGGTCTTCTCGTCTGGAGAGGCGTTATCTTGGATGGACGTACACAACTCCAGATACTGAAAGGCGGTACTGTAATCGATGCACGCTACTGTACTGAGGTAATCCTTCCCCACATGCTTCTGTTCCGAGGTTCCATTTGCCCCGAGTTCGTGTGAGGACATTGTTCGTATGGATTGGCCTTCCCGTTCTCCCGATCTAAATCCCATCGAAAACATATGGGAAGCTCTGTGGAGACGCCTAGCGGCACGTCCACACCCACCAGAAAATGTTCACCAGCTGAAGATGGCGCTAACAGAGGAATGGACGATGTTACCGCAAGAACTTATCAACAACATTGTTATAAGTATGAACAGGCGGTGTAAAGCCTGCATTGGCATTAGGGGTGACCATATTTCCTACTGAGGACCACTTCTTCCCTTTGTTCCATATTTGGCAGTGATGCATCCGTATCGTGGCAGCCAGTGCTATGTTGCCATTTTTGAATAAAGTCCCTCTGTACCGTTTTGTGTCGGTGTTGTTTCCTTCATTTCTGAACCTCACGAGGTTCCTTTGGTATGCTTTTCCCATGTCCAGGCCACTCCTATGAGAAGCTACAGGTCGAAACTTGACTGGTCCTTAAAGTTTTGCACACAAGCAATAGAAAGTAAACATTACCGTGTAATAAAATCGAGTAAATTTATTTAGTTAAAATAATAAAGAGTCCGTCTCAGGCGAGGGTCGCATGGTTTTTCTTACCAGAAATTCGGGTTTTTCAACCAGCAAACAGAAAATCGACCTAAGAATACACGCAATTTACATACAATATACATGGAGCAATATTGCCTTAGACGCCGATGCTCCTAAAACCTTACTATTACTACTCTCAGAAAATTCCCTCTTTTTTTTTTTTTTTTTTTTTTTATTAAATTTTAAAAATGGAGGAATTTAACGTCCGATCTACCATTAGAATCTTTTATTTTTGTTGACTTTGATTTACAGTTTAAATCATAATTTCATTTTAGATAATTTGCTTTCTTTGTTCTCTGCAGCAGAGAATTCGCAAGGCCTGAAAACAAATTTTTCTTTAGAATTCCATTTGAATTGCTGATCTGACTAACAGCGAGTGAACAGAGAAAGAGAACTGGATTTTAAAGAATCTTCCCCCCCCCCCCCCAACCGGTTAAAGATTATTCAAACGCGGAGGATTATTGAATTATTTTCTCGAAGCAATTCTCATTATTCGGGGCACCAGTCAGTTTTTTACTTCGATGGGAAATCACCATTCAATATTTCAAAAATCCAACAGCATTTTTTGACAATAAAATGAAAGCAAATATCTCCATAATTAAACAGTTAATTGGATTTGAGGTTTACTTTTCTAGCAACTTCGCAGTGACACGAATGCTCCTCTTTTTCCTGGAGAAAAAATTTTAATCGATTTGTAAAAATACACTAAGAAGAGTTCGGCTGGTTTGCAAACTCATAAAATGGTTATTTTTCCTGGTTCGTTTCTGTATTTTCTTTCCTCAATTACTCTACAAATTCAAGAATGTCCATTTTTCTAATGGCGCTGGTTACTTCAAGCACAAGCCAATACGCGCATTAAATTGTCATTTGAATTTGTGAATTCACATCTGAAGTTCCAAAAATTGCAATCGACCTTTGACTCCTTCGTGACTTGTTTTAACATTCATTTGAACTCCTTAACACCAATAATTTCGTCGTTGCCGCTGTCGTTCGTAGTCCAAAAATTCCCTTTTTGGTGAATAGATAAATGATGAACGAGCCCGACCGCCTCTCGAGACAGGGGGATCGCTCCAAGATGCTCGAAAATAAATTGCAGTTGCTATGGTGACAGGACGTGGATTCGCATCAACAGCAAAAAATATTCTGCCGCTACCCAGAAGTTGGTTTCAAAGGACCCTTCGTGTCTGCCCTCGTAAATGGTGTTTAAGAATGCTCCCCTCGTCGTAGCGTGCAATTTTAACTAAATTTATGGCCCTTAATGCCGATCCCGAAGTACAGACATCGCGATGAAAAACCTACATAATTTCTGACTTCGTGGTCCAAGCAGAGTGGAAGATTATTGACAGATGGTAGAACTACGATAGCAAATAAGTTTGTTTATAGTACCTTCTTGTGATTGCCTTAACGATCTACCCCGTTATAAAGAACTTCATATAAAAAAGACTTTGAAATTAGGATTCGTTCATTTGTCCAAATATCTTTTTGAAAATTAAAAAAGAAGAATGCGAAGAGATTATGATTGACGCTGGGTGTTGCAGACGGATTTGTAAGCTGTCATTTAATAGCAATTCATCCTCGCAGTTGAAATTGTCCACAGTTAGACTCTGGATGTCATCGGACGCTTCAACCTCACTTAAACCGTCCAGCGTGTGCCTAACACCTTAATGGTAGGTTAAACGAGTAGATAATGATAAATGATAAGAAGACTCGGGATTTTAGATTAATTCGAACGCTTAGAAGTCCATTAGTGTCTTGTAGCGCACGTGAAAGTTTCCGAGCAAAAAGACAATGTCGAGCCCATCTATCTTATTCTCATAAAGTAGTCAAGTCGTCTTCAGAATTTCCCTATGGCACGAGTGCTCTGGGGTACTCCGAGACAAGATTTATCGTGCAGACTACTTGGCTCTTGTCTTTTTCTCCTGGGGAGAAAAGAGACATTAACCGTAAGTGTGGGTGTTGGATAACTTGCAACGTATCACCTCTAAATACCTCCATCGACTGCCTCGGCAATTAACTTAGTCTTAACACATAATAGAACAATTACTGTCTGCATTCAGTTTTTTCCCCCTGTTTCACTTTTTTTCTGTTTATATATGTATTTATTTTGTTTATTTTTTACTTAGACATCGGCCATTAATTGGTCGTACTCTGTGAGCGCTAATGACCCCCCAGGATGCCTGAAAAAGACGCCGAAAGCGCACGAGAAGAACGCCTGGCACGTTCTCTGACTTTAGAACAAACCTACGTGCATGATGTGTATCATCAGGTAGCTGCTCAGTTCTGTGGCTCTCGGAAGCAGATCTGGCCTCGTGTCAAGCAGTTTCTTGTGGACCTTGAACCAGGGAGTTTGGTAGCCGATATTGGTGAGTATTGCCATATTTCATTATATATATTAATTTATCTTTGAGTATTTATTTAGCTGTTCTCCTGGATCTTTTTATATTTTAAAACGGTGCCACGCAAACTTCTTTGGCCAAGGACCCGTTATGATTTCTAGCTTTACCAGCGGACCCCAGATTAAACTCTCAACAATAATTCTCGGAATTAATGAGCTATTTTCTCTCCGCTTTCCTTGGGTCCACAGACCACAGTTTGCGTGCCACTCTGTACTAGAAGTGAGTGTTTGTGTGGATAATTTCTTATTTGAAATAATAGTGGCAGTTCAGTCATGAACTCGCAAGATAATTCTGTATTAAAGAAAGTGTGGCGTAATGTAAAATTTATTGCCACTTCAGTAAGAAAGTATCGTGGGTTGAGAGCATATTGTAAGGTCATTTGTTTAACCACAGTGCGGAGATGTTCTCAGACATTAGCTTTGAAATGCAAACTAAAAAATTGCCTCGTTTTTTTTTTAGATTTCATCCCGGTCCGTACGATTGCACTTTATTTTATAGAGAAGTCGAAATTTTCCTTTACCATATTATTTTATTCTGTTTTCTATTTTGTTGTTCCGTGTAGGGTTCACTTTCTGTGTTTTGAACCTGGATTCTTTTGTTTTTCAGGTAAATTTGAAAAATGGTAGACGTACGGTATTGAAAAGCGAACATTAATGAGCATTTGAGTTCATGAAAGAGTAAACTCTGGTAAGACATTAAAAAGGGGGAGAAAAAACAGAGGAGCTTTTTCAAACAAGGTTCAACCAAACCACCCGTCTCAAAATGCCAATCTGGATACTTGCTTCAATTCAACGGGTTTATCAACGATGAATCTCTGGAGAGATCTCTGAAGTCTCTTCGGAAAATGACAATCTTGAAATTTTCTTCAATTAAACCGGTTTACTAACGATGGACTACAGAAGTTGGATCTCTTGAGAGTTCTCTAAAGTCTCTCTGGAAATAACCCTCAGAATGGACGGGAAGCCTTTCAGCAGCGCAAACAGATGGTAGGCACATTGTGACAAATCAAAACTACAAGGAGGATGTGGAAGAACATTCCACACCAGTTCAGTCAGTGTAACTGTGTGCGGACAGCCGTTGTCTTGGAAGGGAAAGAAACAAAGACCCGACTGCTTCTTCCTTAGAGCTAGTTTCAGGATTTTTAATATCATAGTAGTAAGCAACATTAGTATTGGTGCCTTGTTCTGGGAAATAAACATGACTAATACCTTTTTCATCCGAAAACAAATACATGCAACTGTCACCTTGTTCGTCGAGGACACTCTTTCAGTGGAGATGAATTGCCTGCACTCTTTACTGGAACGTTTGCTTTCAGTATGAAAATTTTGAGCCCATCTCTCATCAGTAGTTACGATGCGATTCAAAACGTTATAACATTCCCTCTGAAATTGTGAATTCAGAACCGAAGAAATGTGAACTTGTATTGCCTTTGTTCTGTAACAGATGGTTGGATGCCTTAACACGTTTCAATGCTAGTTGTTTCTCTGTTACACCGAATGAGTTCTTCACCCATGCGTTTGTCGCAGCATTGATTGCAATTGCTGGTCTATCTTTATGCGCTCGCGACTCTCCTCGAATGGTCTTCGCTATTTTAAAACTGAAGACCACGACAGGCAAGATTCCCCGTACTATGCTCAAAACCTAACCTCAGAATTTCATGCCCTTTCACACTTTCCTTTGAATGAAGGAAAAAAATTAATAATGCGTTGTTCACTCAGCTAGAAACGTGTACAGGCTCCATCTTTTCGTATTGGCATTGGTAGCTATGACAACCAAACGATTATTATCAGAGCCCGCGTTATAACGAATAACATACACGCATTTTTAACGAAATGAAACTGATTTCTGAGGGGCAAAAGGCCAGATCAAAATTGAACATTTATTTAGAAAATGGTTGGTACATGATGTTTGTCGAAGTGACTTTATTCTTTACTAAACATTTAAAATAAGATTTCATCATTGGCAGTAGATTATTTGAAATCCATTTATAATTAAAGTTAAAATATTTGAGATCAGTGTTCCTTTTGTGGATACTTATGTTAATAAATGCTCTGACATTAGAATAATCATGCGCTGTGTGTCAAGTTAAACAAGGATCGAAATCTGTAACGACTGCAATTTTTTCACATTTCTGCGACAACTGAGTTTCTCTTTCGCAATAAAGTTTATTGGGCTTAGCAGTCTTTTTACAAATGCGTTGTAGAATAAATAAACGTTCAAATTCCCTCAGGACTTAACGCTAAAAGCATTGGTGACCAACTACTTAAAGTAAACGCTTTTAGGAAATGTTTAACACGTGTTTCTGTGGAGAGCGGGGCCCTTTAAAAGTCCTTTATATTGAGAACAAATAGTGAGAGAGCAAAATCTTTCAGCCATTCGCAGCTTGTTCCTGTCTCCATCCCCAAACAGTCAACCTTGTCCAATAGTTACAGGAAAAAGCGCACTGTCAGCATTTATCTACCGTACTGGCTTGTTTGGAAGTCACGACTTTTGCTATTATACTTGCATCAGAGCGTTTCCTGTGAAGCTCGTTCACTTCACAAAAAATAAAGGCTGAAAATTTACCAAGTCGGCTCAAACTGGTTTTTTCTTTTCCCCCGAAAGCGTGTTTGAAAGAGTGCGATTTTTAGCGGCACGGAAAGGTGAATTAATGTGAGAGGGCGTCGCTGCAGTAGCAATTTGTCTTTGTCAGTGGTGAGAGAAATTCGAAGGGGGTTGGCTAAGCCTTTAAGACGCGTGTTCAATTACGGAAAACTCTTAATGGCGCGAATTTTGGTGAGTTGATGACGACTGGCTCGGTGTGCTTTTGCATCGAGGTTAAATCCGTGATAAATAATTAAGGACATTGGTACCATGAATAGCGACCAAACTCGATTCCATCACGCCGTTTGAAGCAATTTATATTCCTCAGAGGCAACCGAAGATGCCACCAGTGGCATCTTCGGTTTCCTCCGAGGAAAATAAATTCAAAACGAAGATGCTTCTTCAATTGATCGCCTTCTAAGACTTGCCAAGAAAGTAGATGGTCCTTCGACATTATGTACAGCTCACCTTTCGCGTAATTTATCAATTTCACTTTCCTTCTAGAAGAATAGGGCTTCGCGTTAATAAATTGTTCGGCCATTATGAAAATAATGATTTCCACTTTGAACAGTCCCAGAGGCCTTTCAGGTGGAAAATCGGCCACGCTTATATTTTACTCTTAAAATTAAAAATGCACGTGCCATGGGGCAAACACAGTTGGTTGGCGCGCCTTTGTAAACGCTAAGCACGTTTTAGTTGTTCTGAACTTCCTGCTGGTTATCCTTACAAAGTTTGTCGTTAATTGATTCCTAGGAAGTTGACCGGTTCACCACAAAAAAGTGTGATAGGCAAGTGCAAATAAAATCCACGAAGACTTTCTTTAAGAGTAGTTTGCCGTTTTTTTATTAAGCAACGATAACAGCAGCGAGACTGGCAGCCACTGCATCGTACCAATCTCGTTGTAATGGTGGAAGAATCACTGCTGGAACCGATGCCCTCTGGTTTTGTTATTCGTGCCTGTTTACCTCAAATGTAATCAGAGCAAGGAGGGCTGTAAATGGCTCCATTACCAAGATTCCCGGTATGCCGAAGTCAAAAAGCAATTCAAAGTAGAAATTTAGCATCTGGGTAATCTCATCTTAACAATTCTAACCCTAGTTTTAAGATCTGTTAATGTCTGACTGTATCTCTTAGAACTTTATGTATATAGAAGGGTCTATCAAAAGACGTTCTTTCCCTTTTATCACCAAACCTTTATTATATTGAACAAAACACGATGTGTACAGGTGGTTGGACATAATGTATCTCCGTCCTAAATTTCAATGGCACACAGGCTAATTCTAAGAAATGACCATGATACAAAGTATTTTCTTCAAATGTTTAAGAACCTCGTCAGAAGAAAACAGTTCAATCTCTAGCCAAAACTGCTGTCCGTTGTTTTTTTTTTTTTATTTTTCCAACCCAAAAGGTGTGTAGAAGTGTCCTTTCTTCTTGTTCGTAAGTAATCCTAGAATAAATTCTTTGTGGCATCGTCACAGCGCACACGCTGCAGCATCCAGTGTCGAATCGTTCAGGCAGCGCAGTAAACCCAATTAAAGTCCTGCACTAACAGACTTAGTGCTAATCACGTGTTTCATGGTACGTAGAATCGGTCCGGTAATTCCTGCCTGCATTTCCCACGCTAATTAAGAACTTTTGTCTTTCCAGGCACGAGAGAGGCGAAGTGCTTCCATCGAATCTTTATTTCCTTCCTTTCCGTTTGGTGGTTCCCAATCCCCTTCTTTCACCCTGATCTCTAATTACTCGGTTACTAACAGTGACGGCAAGCCATTTTCTGCACGAGCTGCGCATAATCCTTCGTTAATGCCAATGTAAGTCTCATTCCGGTCAAAGGCTTTGCATTGTATCCAAGCTTCGTGTTGTTCGCTGGTTTCATTCATTGACATGGCGAGGGTATTTTTAGATGCACGACTATGTCGTATTTTCCATCGGTCGACACTTATAATATACGACTGTACGCACTCGATCTTTCACTCGGCACGATGGCGGCGCTGGTGTCAATTCCAAAAGGAGAGTCATTTTGCGTCAACAGATTCCAGTGACGTCATGCCACATACCGATTGTGTTAAATTGAACGCCGGACTAGCTTTGGATGCACGAGAAACGGCCATTTCGGTGACTTTTGGATTCATTAATATTAATCGCCGTAATCACTTCAGCAGCTATTTTTATTTCGTTGGAAAGAAACGTCTGACTTTCTTCTGACGTTATAACTCGTCTCGAAACTGGGCGAGACCTCATTAGTATCATTATTGGATAATTTAGAAGAACTGTAACTGACTGAGTTGAACACAGTAGCACGAGGAAGGGTTAGGATTACAGCACTGCCCACACAGCTGTATAATATATACGCGTATTTAGTTTTATTGCCGCATATGCTTGCCCTGTTTCGACCTTCTACCGCCATTAGCATTTTCCAGACACGCCATTGCATCGTTTTAACATTTGGTACAATTTAGTTAACAGATTTGTTATGATAGTGGTACGCGTGCTCGTATTTACGAGTAGTTATGCGCGTGCCTGAGATCATTTGATTCCGAGAAGTGCTGGGTCTTATTGAGAAATGTTTCATAATCTAGATCGGAGTTCTTCAGCAAATTTCGCAAACATTGTGATCCAAAAAGGTGCTCCAATGAGTCCGCGAGCTCTATTCAAAATTTATTATAAATATTTTAAAAATAAGAAAATTTACAGCTTAAAAATCAATGCACAGTACTTTATTTGTATTCAATTTATATGCTTTATTAATATTTAAGCTGCGAGTAGTATTTAATTAAGTCCATGGGTGCGTTTATATACAACAGACTAATAGAAACCAAATAAATGTGTCTGCCAGTTATTCAATTTATCGAAATGTCTCCAGTGCACGTAGCCTGGGGTGCCTTATTTTCCAGATATTCTTCGTAGTTTTCCTTTTCAGCTATCAGAAATAAATACAATTTCAAAAATTGTACCCAGCTCTTCCGGCTAATTATTACAGCATTAACCATATGCTTTAACGCTTCTGCATCCGAGGACATGTTACGCTTTAGTTTTATATAAAATTAATTTGCATAAAGATAATACAGATGCTGAGGGTTTTGGGGGGTTGTTTTTGTCTAAGGATGGAACGATTGATTAAAAAGAAACAAAACAAATCTTCGTAGTTTGCTTTCATTGATTGAGAACGCAAGAATTATGGCTGGATTGGGCGTGTTTTGTGCGAATAACTTAATCGAAATTTTTCTCCTTAATTCAGACTTCATTCTTATTTTATACCCCACCTTCCGGTTATAATATTTCTTTGAAATGCGCCGAAATTAATTAAATATGGAACTTATTTTTTTATCTTTGTCTCGTTCTACTTATTAAAGTAAAATATTTAAGATTTTAATTTGTGTATTTATCTCAACAAGCATTGTATTCTGTAGGATGCAAATACGTTCTTATTTTGGGACTGCGAAAGTTTCTGTTATTGCCAAGATTAGTTTTAACCGTTTGGTTTAAGTTTGAAAATTGATTATGGTGGTCTAGCAAGAGGTTCCCATTGCAAAATTACAACGGGCTTCTGTTGTTTTTCACGGTTAAAAAAAGAACTTTTAATCTACAATCTCGTTCATGAATATGATTACCAGAATTAAACAGGAAATAAACGCGACTTGTTTTTTAGATCGTTTCACTTAATTGCGTTATTCACTGAATAGGGCGTGCTTCAGTTCTGCAACCACATGTCGAAGCGAAAAAAGGAGGAAATGCAAATGAATTTTTACCTTCAAAAACAGAAAAGTTTGCGTTGTTCAAATTGTACAGTGGAGATATCCGTGCTCTTAATGTTCGCTGGTTAATGATTAATGGCAGTTATGGCTTCTGATTAAGGTTTTCTTTTAGATTTTTGTAAAAAAAACTTCGATGGAAACGTTACCTTTCGTTACACTAACCAGTTGTAGTTTTCGGAGTATTGAAACTCCTAACTTGAATGAAATATATTTATACTTTTGGCGTTTCTTCACTTACTCGTGATTCTTTTTCTTTCCTAGTCTTGTCACTGGAATTGATACTCCAAAAGAAAACATCTTGTAACTTTCCGCTATTTTTTTTTTCTGACCTGTGATCAATATAGATGGTTTCTTCGGTCTCTTTTGTGGTGTCTTCATGTGGGATGAAACTTTTAGATGACGTGTACGTGATTAAACTGACAAAAAGCGTCTCATGACGTCTTTTGGACAGAGTCTCTAGACAGAAACGATGCATGGCTGTTTATCCATAGATGCCTTCGGTCAAGAATGAGTTTTTCATTGGCATTTATACCTTCACAAATGGCCACAAGGATATAAGAAATGGGCTTCGAAACGACGTAGGTTGTGTGAGATAAGCCGCTTCTAGAGAGGGCCTTGTGAACACTAAGCTGCTATCTTTCCATAGTATTCCGGAACAATCTTAGTTAGACTTGGATCAGTTAGAAACTAAAATTAGCCGGAGATTAATTTATAGCAGTAAGAATTAAATAAAAAAACAACAACAAAAACCTTCTCAATCGATATTAGTTGTTATATGAGAAATTCTATACGTACATTTCATTGCAATTTTATAAAGTAGACGTGACTCTGCTTATGTCCCTCAATTGCAGTTATATTACTTGCAAATAATGTTTGCATGTTCTAATAGATGACAGTAATGTTGGGACGTCAACATGTTCAACCTTGTCTGTCTGCCTTCCACCTGTTTCAGTAACCGAAAGACAATTGTAGTGTAAGTACGTGTAACATTTTATCTTCGTATCTGTTGCATATTACGAAACTTGCATATTCTTTGTACTTTGATTGCAAGATTTGCAACAGGAATAAACTTGGACTTCACATATGTCCTGTATTACTTTCACCAAAAATCTGTGGATGTGGCTAACTGGGAAATTAAAAGTATGCCTTTTGCTGTTCCCATCGTGCCTCAAGAACCGCGTAAACCATATTGATTTGTTGCTGCGTGACACAATTATCAGGAGTGTCCAGAAAAAAGCAAAAAGCATCAAATATCATCTGCAATAAGGCCTGTTCCGTATAATAAAGACCTGCCTATACGAGATCTCCCAAAATTGTCGAATATAGGAAGCAAAGACGAATATAACGAGGATTCTCGTTATTGCAGACTTTGCTGGAATATCCACTTCAACAGATTTGGACTAACAACCAGAAAATTATAACGCACCACACTTAATTCGGCAATAGAAGTTGAATGATTCAGTTCGTGATTTAAAATTATCTCAGGAGGAAACAGAACTCCTTGATTCTAGCTACAATAGTGGAAGTCACCTGAAGCAGGAACTGAAATTACAGTACAGTATATTGAAAATGTCAAGTTTTCAAAATATTTCGTTATGGAAGGAGATGTGTGTTTCTGTAACGATATTAGTGGTCCTCTGAACGAACTGGGCATTAAACACAATCCTAGTGAATGACGCGTGTACGTACTGATGGCTTAAAATCAAATCAAATTTAAAAGCAGTTTTCTGCACAATGGAAATGCATTCCCATCAATTCCTCTGCTTCATGCTGTTGACTTGAAAAGAACAAATGAAAGTATGTCCAAGATCCCGAATGCAATAGAGTACCATGACATTTCTTGGAATTTCTGTGCTAATCTTAAAGAAATTGGATTATTCACTGGTTTCCAGGCAAGTATTCACAAAATGCTGTTGTTTTCTATGTTTGTGGAACAGTTGAGCAACAGAAAAACAGCATTTTTGCAGCAGCAAAAAAGAGGGAGGAATTTTAGAAGAGAGAAGGGATATAAAATGTTCCACTGGTTGAACCAAAAAAGGTTGTTCTTCCACCTTTGCATATAGCTTCGATTAATGACTAATTTTGTTAAGGCTCTGGATAAAGATTGAAGTGGATCCTTCCACATAAGAAATATTCCCAGATTTAACAGATGTAAAACTGAAGGAAGGAATTTTCACTGGGTCTCAAAGATGATGTATTTGAAAAAAAAAGCTACAGGAATCTGAGTTAGCAACTTGGTGATTGTTTAAAATAGTTGCTCACGGATTTTGTGGAAAATGGAAGGAAGGTAATTATGAATCTCTGGTGTCAACTTTACTGCAGTGTTATGATGGGCTGGTGAATAGCTTTGAAAATCGGGATTTTTTTTTTTTTTTTCATTTCCATCTCAGTTTTTGCCTGAATTTGGGAGATACGTTGATGAGCAAGGGGTGCGTTTTCATCAAGCCATTTCCACGTGGAAAAGCTGTACCAAGGTCACTGTAGCTGGGATACTTCCACGATGGAAGATTACTCAAGGTTTCATAAGAGGGAAAGCAAAATGGATTATAAGAAGAACTGAGTGCAAACATTTCTAAGGAAACAGAATGTATGTAGTGCAGTATGTTTGATTAAAATATCTTAAAATAAGGCTCATTTTAAGATAGCATGTATATTATTGTATATTTGAAAAATATCGTTCATTAAGTTACTGAAAATTAAATATCTTTCAATGGATACGTAATAGACATATTTTGGTATTTTTGGAATCAGCGGCTCAATTTTCTTTTGAAACTGCAAATTTTTCAACAGAGATAAGAATTTTTTTTTTTGTTGGCCAGTGGGATCACGTGATTCGCCGATCTTTCGAGTATAATCCATAGTTTATAAAATCTAAGTTTCCTTGAATAACTAAAAACAATGGTCAACCTTGAGGTAAAAAAATGCATGTTTGACTTGAATGATTCTCTTCATTCAATTGGACTCAAGCTAAATAAAAGCTCACTTCTTCGAAGAAACTTGTTGAGAATGATGTCCGTGTCTTCATCGATATGGCGCAAATCTTCGGGGTAAACATTTCTTGGTGTACCTTAGGATAAGAACCTCACCTTTCAATATCACTTCAGTGACTGAGAAATATAAATTTTGTGCTATACACTGGAGTCTTAAGCAAGAACTAACAGGTATCACAAACCAGAAGCTACTTGTCCAGTATCTCTTAATGTGCGTTAACCCAATCATCCTTTATGCGTCACTGGAAATCTGCGCCTCCCACATGTCAAAAGCGTGTATATACCTTGCAGTTTGAATAACGCCCACGATATTGAAATAAATTCAAAAATTTTAGATATTTAAATTTTATTCCCAAACAACGAACCAGGAATACTGTAATTCTCTTCAAATCGATCCCGAAAGATAGAAAAAAATTATTTCTGATATTAAATATAGGTCCGCGAAGCTGCAAAAAGTATATACATTTCTCCAAATCTGGGCAACCGGATTTAAGGGCAATTGCAGCTTGTCCTATGAACAATGACTGCCATTTAAACCTTGAATTCGTTGATGGACTCCTGCTTGCTTTCCCTAATCATTGTCTCCAAAGTGTCCTCTTAGAAATGAACGGTTAGTATTAGAATAAGACGTTTAAGAACTTGTAGTTAATGCTGTTCTAAGTCTGCCTGCTGTATCATCTGTTTCCCCTCCAGAGGCCGAATATGACTTCAAGGAATGGAACTCTGCCATTGTCAAATGTCTTGGATGAGGCATCTCACCACTCCTGTTATCTTTGGATACGAAATCTGTTTAAACAAAAAAATAAAAGCAAAATCCAAGTACAGCAACAAAAGTAATTTTCTGCACTCTTACGGATAATTTAGTTTCTTTTATCCCCAGTACAAGTGAACCGCGTTCTAGTTACAAGGGCAATGCATTATTGATGAAACATCTCTCTTCTCTATCAACCGTGCCATTAAAAGTTCCTTTTTCTTCGGCCCCTGGCGGTTCGCAGGGGGGAGGGACAGATGAAAGTAGAGTAGTTAATTTCTAAAGTGGAATTCTTATCAACAATAACGGTGGTTGAAGGACTTTTAAAAAAAAGTGGCTTCTTTCAAACGGATGCGAAACGTGTTTGCAACTTCCAGCTTTGGAAAAAAACTTTTGCGCAATTTCCTTTTTCTTTCTGCCGACTTGGTCCTCTGTTTCTTTCACTCCATTCCTAAAGAAATAAATTTCTTAACTTTAGAGAAGAAAAAAAAAAGTTCCATTTTTCTCCCAGTAAGCACGTGCGGATCTGTTTTCCGCCCGAGAAGGACAGGGTGAGTAAATTAACTGTTAGGAGACGACACAAGGTTTACGATGTGTCTTTATGCTCGGCTTTACGACACGCTTTTGGTGTGTCCCGCTACGAATGGGCTTCAAAACGACTGCTCCACGCACTCTCAGAGATGCTTAACAAGTGCGGGGTTTCTTCCCTGTTTAATCTGAAGCCAACACGCATGCGTAAATTTTCGTATGTGAGAACGAATGCCGAAAACTTCGCGGCTAATAGATTCCTTCAGCGCTTAGAACCTTGTTGGATGAAAAGAATAAATTTTTAAGACGTGGCAGGAAATCTCAGCGCCGGAAGCGGTTTATCCCCTTTGTAATCTCATTGGCTCCCACGATAAGACTTAATTATGTTACCTAAATCACTATACGAATTTGCTCTCTCATTACGAGTAAACGTAAATAGCGTTGCTATGGTGATGATCACCAATACTGCCCTCGTATTGTGTTTTTCCAGAAGATAATCACTTTAGCTGATTTTTTTTCTTCTTCTTTCACCAGCAAGCTTTCCAGATTAATGTGATTCGAGAGCCTAGAGAAAATGGAAAGTTAATTGCATTCTGGTTAATGGAGACTATTTCTCCATTAAAGAGAAACTCATTTAGGTCCACTATGGGTCCGCAATTTCCATGGTAACGTGCACTTGCAGAGTTTCGCGTAGTCTTAGTTCGAACCTGTATTACATAGCAAATACGCAGACTATGATGGCGACAGGTTAACTTCTCTATTGCCATTGGTTGTCCTCCTCCTCCTCCTTGGGAAAGTTACTCAACTTTTCCGAGGAGGAGGACGACAACTCACATTTATTTGTAAATTTTATGCGCACACAATTATCGTGCAACCTGCCATAAAATACTATAAATGGAGTTGATTGTTTGTTTATTTTCGTATACAGGTCTCATTAACGTCTGTTTAACTACCATGACTATTCAAAAGCAGAGTAGCAGGCGTTTTGAGGAAGAAAACATTGTAATGATGGACATTAAGGATGTTATGCCCTTCCTGACTGTGAAAAAAACTTATGAATAAGGCTACTAATTGTTTCTGCGAATTGTAGTATTTTTATAAGGCAAGAGAATCCGTTTGTTTTGGACATTCGAAACAGAGTACGAATTTCTTTGAAAATGCGAATGGCATTAAAATCATTTGATATTTATTTGGTTGTTATTCGCGAGTTGTTTTATTTTTAAAATTTCTGGTTAAAGTATTGCTTAATGTTATATTATGTCTGTACACAAGTAGATGTGCCTTGTTGTATAAGCTGAAAAATCCATAACTCACAATCCTTGAAGAATCCTTAAGAAAAAAAAAGAAAGCCATTCACCCTCCGACGGAATTCGAACTCCGACCTTTCCACCAAAAGGTGACAACTGGCGAACCCACTATATACTGTTCCGAAGGATATGTTCCTTATGAATCTTGCAAATTTTTAATCAATCCAAAGACATCGTCTGTCCAGAATCTCTCTTCTCGTTTTTGGTAGCGATTGTGGAATAAGCACAATATGGCCTTAGCAGTCCTTGTGCCATTAAACAACAAACCAACAACAACAATATTCCAACACGTAATTTCACAGTACTTTATATAAAAGTTAAGGTTAAGAAGGAATTCATTTTCATCTCGCTGCTTTTGTACATATTGCATCAGACCACCAACAATTAAAGAGCCAAAATTTGAAGTCCATCTGATTTCTCTTTCAGCGAGTAAGTATGCGAAATGGATTCTTTGATGACATTCATAAACCTAAATAGGATTCTTTTACGATGCGCTTTTCATCTAGCTACGAATAATCATTGAAACCATTTATTTTTATTCTCTCTCGGTGTTATGCCTTGCCGTTTATGGACACTGTTTTGTTTGTCGTAAATTAGGATGTTATTCGTGCAAGATGGAAATGCCAGATTTTGCATTACCCTCTTCAACTGACAGCAAATTGAAAATAACCATTTGGGTTTTCTAATGCCTTTTGCTAAAAACTCTACCATTCCATTAATATTCGACAGACTCCTCTATGATTCTTTTATGGTAATGAGTGACATTATGTACTTTGCACTCAAATAATAATAATTTGCGGGCCCATTTTCAGCCATTCCCATCTTTCCGTGGATATTGATAAGCAGGCATTTACAGATTTTCAAAATAACGCTAAGGCCAAAGGGAGGGAGGAAGATATTGTTGAAATTAGAAAGAAAAACAGCCATCTAACTTGGCTCATTTATCGGAAATGCATTTTCTTCTTACTGATGGAATAAGAAATGCTGATGTCATTGTCTTAATAGCTTCTAAGAAAATTTAAGCTTCGATGTCAGATGCAGAGTTTTTTTTCTCTTTGTTTGACAATTATGATAATCTGAAAACTTTGCTGGAAATCTAAGAGGAAAAACTAACGTTCTTCACATTTCTCTAGGAAACAAACTGAAAAAAAAATTCTGATTTCAGACACAGGAAGTTAAAAATGACTGATATCCTGTGGTGTATACAGCTCTCTAAACAATACCTTAAATGGAAGAAAAGTATTTAAAGTTTAACCTTTTTTATATTTATATAAAGTTGAAGACGTACGTATTTATCTTATAAATAAAAACTAATAAACTTAATTTTTATTTAAACGATTTTACATATTTGAAAATAATTTTATAAGTTATTTTAAATCACTATCGTATTATTTAAATATTTTTAATTTAAGGAAATCGTTTAACTGATTTATTGTTAAAGATGACATTCATTGTTAGGGATGACCATGACTTGATCAACCATACAGATTTTACCAAAACAAATTTTGCATTCTAATGTAACCAAAATAAAGATAATTATTGGTGGTTGCCTTGCAGAATCTTCTCCAAATACTGCTTCTGCCATCCCTTTTATTTAGTATGGAACCGTGCGGGAAGTTATTTCTGAATTAAGCGGTACAGAAATGTCTTCAGAGCTGTCAGGAAGTTTTATGACACACTTCTCACTTTGTCTTTCTCTCAGGATGCGGCAGTGGAAAATATCTTTCCGTCAACCACCAAGTGTTCGCCGTTGGAATCGATCGCTGCTCTCCCTTGGTTCGGACAGCTCGAAGCAACAACCACGAAGTCCAGATGTCAGACAACCAACGTCTACCGCTCAGGGACGAGACTATGGATGCAGCTCTGTCTGTCGCCGTCATCCATCACTTCGCCACAACCGAGCGTCGAGTTCAGGCATTGCGAGAACTAGCGAGGATCCTGCGGATCGGCGGGAAAGTGATGATAACGGTGTGGGCCATGGAGCAACAGCATAGGAAGGTAAGAGAACGCCTCGTGGTCATATGGACCCGTCACGCGTAACGCCTCACTAGTAATTATTAACGGTGATAATTAGCGCAGTTCTACGGGGAGATGGAGATGGTGCACTTAATCTTATCACGTGTTCGTGCGAGTGCATGACACCACAATTCTCACTGCTCACCAAATTGCTCATCTCTTGCTGCGGGTGATTGCTGCCCTGCCAAAGTGTTGATTGCTTATGCGAATCGCTTTAAAGTGGAAATTTAAAAATCAGAGCAGTTCTGTCTAACTTTTAAAGGGAACGGGCAACTTGAGAGAGAGAAAAAAAAGTAAATATGCACTGCACAGACATTTATTTTTGTAATTTTCAACATATTGTTAAAATGAATGGATCGGAACATTAAAAAAAGTAAATTTTATAAGAGGAGAGCGATTCCGACTCTCCTCTTATAAAATTGAATAGTTGTTGCGTTTTCTGTTCACCGTCAGTGTTTTTGGCAAAGACAGATCCAACACACAAGTTTATCATGTTTCCTTTTCAGCTATTTTCCTTATATTGTCTCTAACTTATCTATTTACCATTTATACTTTGTCACCCCCTTTCCGATAAGAGCCTTTCCCTTAATTTCCCCTTCATAATATCCTTCCTTGTTGGTCCTATTCTCTCCAAGTTCCATCTTCTATCCTTCTTTGCCCTTTTTTCAAAGTTGAATCCTTTTCAACTTTGATTCCACGTTCATTATACAATATTACGATTAGAATATATGTGTGGTCCTAGGTATGCGTGTGAGTTCTTTTAACTGTTTCTGTATCTGTCCGGACCAAGATATAGTCAACTTAAGATCTACTTCGATCTCCAAGCGTGTTTCATATATATCTCCTATTATGCTGTCCGAGTATTTATCACTAGATCATTCTGTTCAAAGAACTGCATAGACCTTTCGCCTCTGATTCCGGCTACCAATCTCATACCGTTCCTCATCTTTTCCCCTCCTTTTATCCTACTACTGCTTTCTAATCGTTCCATAACCATCAAAAATCTGACTGCCTGATCTCTCTCAATTAAGTTTTCTAGTTACTCAAAAATAGAATTGCTCTTTATTGTGTTCTGTTGACATATATCCATGTACTAATATCGTTTCTTTTAGTTCTGCCTTCATTCTTACAAATATCAACTTATTATTAATATATTCCACTATTTTCACGCTTTCAGATACTTGCTTGTTTAAAACTACCACTCTATTCTTACCCTCATTATCTCCAGAATATAATTCCCTACCCTCCCTCACTTCCAAAGTCCCCTTCCATCTTGACTCACCCCCAGAGTATCTATTTTACTTCGTTCCATTTCAAGTTCTCGAATTTGCCCATCCTATTCATTGCACTAACATTCCAACTACCTGTCTTTCTTCTGCTTTTCCAGCCATGTCTTCTTACGCTTCGGGGCTTTCGTTGGTTAAAAACCTGGAGACCCCATTTACTCCCATGCCAGGCTTTTTATACCTTGGCTCACTACCAATTTCCTACTGCCAGATCATAGCACTTCAGTTGTATGCTATATCTATAGGTAGAATAGTTGAGGTGGTTCTCCAACTGGTGGTGGTTCCTCTGTCTTTCCCAACTCACATGAAGCGCAGAAGTTCAATATGTTATAATAGAGTAATTCGTATTTATTTGTGCAGTATGTAAATAGTGGTGGGGATGCCGGGAAAGTTGGCTGGGACCGCCTAGTGCAATAAATAAATAAATGTTTTTCCTAACTTTTCATCCAGCACAACAGGCAAATTGACCAGAGAACATACGCAAAATTAGAGCTACCTGAGATCATTCTCAGGTAGCTCTAATCTCATTTATTTTATCTATATTCCTCGACTGTCTACAGTTTGGGCTGGACACGTACTCTTAAGAGGAAAATCAGATTCTCGCTACGAAAAAGTAAGAACAGAAGTATAAGGGAATCATCAAGAAAAAAACTAATGATAACATCCAGCTGGGGCCTCTGGGTGGGCCAATCCCATTCTCCTCAGTCTTGAGAACCTGAGAGATCTGGGCGTTTTTGCTATAAAGGCACGTATACTCGCATGTGGCTTTGTACTCCAAACAGTTCTCGTTGAAATGCTTCTGTTAGCATTGACCTGTCTCTCGATGAAATAATTTTCAAAGCCACTTTTACTCAAGCGCCTGAATACAAACAAGAAAATACTACTGCTCCCCTCCCCTCCACAAACATAAACAGGTTAGTGCCCCTTCATTTTGCCGTCCCTAAAAGCTAACCTTGTGTGTGACCACCCTCCAGGCTTCCACGTTAACATGACTTCGAAGAGATCACAAACTTTACATATCGTACAAATAAGTGCACAGCAAGGGGCTACGATGGTGGAATTTAACGCACAGTCCGTGTTACTTTTAAACTACCAAATAACTGGGAAAGTTATTCGGTTTTATATGAAGTTTTCATGCCACGCCAGCTAATACCAATTTCGAGAAAGTTGCCGCTGTTTGAAAGGCTGCTACCTACCTGATTTGCGAAATTTTCTCATTCGTTGTGGTCTTCCCCGTGGGCAGCCTTCCTGGAAATTCAATAAGCAAGAACACTTCACACGTTAGCCAGATCAATAGTGTGCCGTTTTACAGCTTCTAATGAGTTCTAGCAATTCGTCACTTGCAAGTGTCAACCGACTCGGTGTTGAAGCCTCAAAGGAGGAAAATATCTCCGAGAAAATCGTAACATAGATGTGGGCTTTCTTGATAAGGTTGACATTTCTTCTTGACGGATGTTATTTCCTGAGGTGAAGAATCTTTCACGTGTTTCTTTCCGTATTTCCCTGCAGTTGTTTACATTACACTAGAGCTGCAAGTTTAGTTATAAGAAATAACCACGTTTCACTTGCAATTTCTATTTGCTGTCTCGCTTAACTTTCATCTAAAATGTCCTATGCGGAAGAATGGCTCTACATTATAGGCTTAAATAGACTTCTAAAAACAAACTGGACATAAAAAAAGTAAAGGAGGTCTCGTGAAGATGAAAATATCTACTGATTTTTATGGAAGGCTGTTGAAGCCACCAATATGGTAGTACCAAGGACAGAAGACTGTTCCAGTCTATACCATTCAAGTCTCGTGGATTATTCGGGGGGTAAGAAATCATTAAAAAACTTTGAAAAAATATATGAAGGCATGCGCGGTGTTATCAATTAAAGGTTAGAAATTCAATCTAACACTTTTATATCACATGGGAGATTTTCTGCAAACTGCAACAAGGTAATGTTAGTGAGATGCTGGTGTGGCGTGCGCCAATTAAACAGCTTGAATAAAGAAAAAGGCTAAAGAGAGGATTAAAAGATTTAAAATATGGAAAAAGAAAGAATGAAATTGAAAGTCTGTACTCGCAACAGGAAGCGCGACTGCGATGAGTCTCGTAACTGCAGCTGGTAAAAAAGCAAAGAAGCCCAACGTGTAAAACTAAAGTCAATTTCCACCCTCACTTCAAGTGGAGAAACTAATTAGTTAGCAGCCTTCTTTGATTATTGGAATAATTCCCTAATGTATGCAAGAACACACACACACACCAATCATAAGCTGCTTTGATGTTTAAGAAGGTAATATCCAGTTGTGATTTGGAATTAAGAGTGCTCAATTTTGAATAAAGTCTGGAGTAGGTTTCTGACATCGATCTTCCTTTTAAGCTTGCATGAATTATCCAAACAGCGTCAATTATGGTTGGGTAAATTACTATCTGGATTTTTTTTTAGTAATTAGCACCCAATGGATATTGGTCTCACGAAATAAGTGCATCAAATCCATAAAACGATGCTGTTCTTATGACTTCTGTGCAAATGTACAGCAATGTCTATAATGAATGAGATATGGACGATGCACACTGAAAAACGGAACCCAAGTCCTGTGGTCTCGTTATTGCATTGATAATTGTATCCTTTAATTACAATATCTGTCAACAAAGGTCTAGGAGTAATCTTATCCCAAATTGGAATAGTTATGAGGATTCATCGATAACTACTCTAATTTGATATAAGATTAATCATCCTTAAAATCGTCAAGTCATTTTGACACATCCCTCAAAGTTATGAACTCTTACCTTTTGGATCCATTTTCTAATAATTCAGATGGGTCCCTTTTTCTAAAGAATGACAATTATAGAATAAAAATTAATCAAACAAAATAGCCGACTAATCGTAGCTTGGACCCATGTGCTACAGCACAAGGTTAAAGCACTGGTGGCTGCAGTTTATCTGCAAGGCTCGCTCTCAACTTCTAACAACCTGTTTTTGTTTCTTTCGGTGAGGGTTTGGTTTGAATCCAAAACGATGTTTTGCATCTATAATACAGTTCCATTCACTAGACAATAAATGATGTTATGGACATATCCATGTGGCAGTGATCTTGCTTAGTCACCCTCTCAGTCTCACCGCTTTCAGCTCTACCTCTAGTAAATGGAAATAGGTCGTGCCTGCCTACTGAACGTGCCATCGTAATAAACACATGTAAAAGCGTGTTTACTGTAAGTTTACATGGGGAGGTCTCGCGATTTTCAGGATATTTTTACTAAAATTCAAACGTATAGCTTTTAATCTTTCAGTATTGGTTGTCCACATGTACGAGATGTATTTCAGCAGTTTCCTGTGTAGCAGTACCAGCGTATGATGGTTTTGCACGAGTGCAGCTTGACCAAGTGATTCGCTAGAAAGCGATGCTCGAGTAGGGAACAGATTCAGACCCTTGTGACATTTTCTTTCGAGGGTTTGTCTGTTGAGGAAACATCTGAAATGATCCTCGTAAATGCAAGTCGCTGAACAGTTCATTATCCATTTGTAGATGCCATTGTTTTTAAGACTGCCTTTTCTATTGCAGTTCCAATCTCAAGATATTCTTATACCTTGGAATTGTTCGACCAGAGGAAGCATCAGCAGTGGAGGTAAGCCTAACTAGTTCTCATTCATATTTAGTTAAAGCGAAAGTTTAATGAAGTTGCTTTAACACTAAAATATGGCCTAATGTATTATTCAGCCGAAGAAAATTATCACTGTAGTAAGTGCAAAGCAAATGAGCTCTTAGTACATTAAGATTCTTTGTATTTAGAGGTGACTCTTATTCTTGATCAAAATAATTACCTCCTCCAGTGTTTCTCCTTTCATTCCGAAGAGAAAGACACTGAAAATCGATTACATCACTTGCAATATTAACGCAGACTGTTTGCTGTTCCTGAAAGCGCTTCAATTATTCAAAATCCTGCATGGTTGAAGCGCATCATTTATTTAATTCAGCATAACTGTACTTAATGGTGACGCCTCAAACTCCAAAAATGGCTTCAATGTCACAGCTTTAATTTGCATATCAGAAGTTTATAAGATATCGATTTTAATTTCCATGATAAGTATTTATATTAAAACTTATCTTTCTCTCTCTCAGACAAAAAAAAACCTTAATGTGCAAATGACCTTTAAAAGAAATAGCCCTTAAAAATTTGAAAGTATTAAAAACTTGTAAATTGTAATTCTTTCTAAATTTTAATAGTAAAAATTTGAAATTTTGAATTTATTTTCTTTATAAACGTGTACGTATACGTCCATGTTTAAAATTAATTTATATTTTTCAATTCGACATTTGGTCCGTTATGCCAGAATACTCCAAATATCTAGTATTCCTTAAATTTAAAAGAGAGAAACAACGCGAAACGTTAATCTTGATGCAGTTTGGCGTCAGTATTACGACCACCCCATTGTTACGTAATTTCTAAAATGTATCCTGTTTTTTTTATACAGATCCCGACATCTTTGAGTCGCCCAGAGCGAGTCCCGTTCCCGACATAGACGAGTCAATCAAATGCCACCACCACGCTAACAAGGGCCAGCATAGCTGCAGTAGGTGGAGGAGGCAGAAGTTTGCCGTGTCCAAAGGAAACTGCAAGTGCTTGAGTCTAGATGCAGCCTACGACAGCACCTCCAGTTCCCAAATGCCTTCCTCCAAGCAGACTTGTTATGGCTTCGTGCGCAGAGCCATTCGACGGTTCTCCAACCCAGCCAGTTCGTCCGCCGAATGCCCCGAACGAGACAGTCGCAACCATCCCCACGCTAAGCGTCCCTTCTTTGCTAGAAGTGTCGATTCTGCTCTTTCGCATCCCGCCACCGGAAAAAAGTCCAGAAGGTGCTCGTGCTGCGATCCCGATGGCGGCAGAGGAATGCATATTGAACTCCGTCACCTGGGCGATAGCGATGTGGACAGCGAAACTGGAAGCACAACTACGTTGCAACAGAAGCGGTGTTCCATCTCGAGCAGCAGTCGGTCGCCCAAAAAGCAAAAGAGGAGGATGGTGCGTTCGTTTAGCGATCTTTTAAACCTCATTCCAACTATGCTGAGGAGAAGAAGGGGAGCCTTGCGTAAAACTGAACTAACTCGCACTAAAACGTCGGCAGTGGATTTCTCGAGCTACGCCAATGAGCCTGTGAAAGGTGGAATTGTGCGGTCGAGGACTACAGCCACGTGCAACTTTCCCTTCGATAACACCACCGACACTCACCTCGAAAAAGTTGACGAGTTGGACAATCTCATAGTTGAACATCTCGCCGAAAACTTCGATTACGTAGCAAACAAAATCGTGCCGCCTGGTGTTCGCCTGAATTTGACATCCCTCACAGCTACAGACATTGTGAATGGAAACAGCATCCTTCCTACAGAAAACACGTGGACCGAACCGAAGGACAACGAAACGAATGGCAGCCTGATAACCACGGATTCGGTACTCTCAATGAATAAGAAGAATAAATTGCTCGATCACATGGCCACTCGGAACATGGAAGAGAACAAGAGGATAAAATATGACAACACGACCTCCAAGAAACAGTTGCCTTCAATTTTAAAGAAATCGGCACACGACCCTGTTGAAAGCGACAAGCATAAAGTAGTGACCCAGTGTGATATTAGTAATACATTGAATTCCTCGAGAACTACGACATCCCTTGATCAAAAGCGAATCACAGACGATAGATCAAACGAGATGGAGAAACTAGATGAGTCCGAAACAACCCAGCTGACCTCGTATTATTCTATGCCCGAGCTGTACAACCCTAATGATTACGACTCGGATATCACTGCGACCAGGGGATCGAAGCTGCACGAGGAAGTATCCAAAGAGCCAGTCGTTGTTAAAATTAAGGATATCAACCCGCCTATTGCTACCTGTGCGCGCTATGAAAGTTTATCCTTTATCCCGTTGATGGAAGTGAAGGTCACGTGTCCGAAAAATGGATTTGTTAACAGGAACATCAGTGTAGCCCTTTCTGACAGAAACCAATCCTCGCGAGGAAACAGCGAAGGTAGAAAATCTATCGTGCAGTTTGATAAAGTAGAATTGTTTCCTGTTACCAGTGCCGGAAATCTGAAAACACATTCTAACACCAAAGAACGATTGCCTTTTACCACCGAGATAATCTGCAGTGAACAGGAAGGGAAGGAAATCCACGAAAATCAAAATACAGAGGGCATCAAGTTGGCTGTGGACTCTACTGTATTGCAATCTGTCCAATTGCTTGATAACCACAGTGAAGAAATCCAACACAAAGTTGACCCGGACCCATCTGATGTCTCTAGTGCCTTCCCACTGCCCTCCAGCGGTGATCAGAGAAATCGTAGTGAGTCAGTGGAGGATGAGAAAGGCGATAGAATAAGCAGCCGTCCGTGCGACATACAAGAAGACAAAGGAACTAGTTTCAGTCCTCAGTCCACAAAAAATTCAAAGCCAATTCTAGAACATACATTGGAGAGTTCTGACTTTCAAAGGAGTAATAAAGAGTCTAAATTCGAACACATGACCTCCTCCTCCTCTGAAGGCCAAAGGTCATTTTGTGATCCTAGCACACCGGAAAAAAAAAGCTCCCTGGTAAGCGGCCAGGGACACGACGATGCCAAAGAACGGTTTAGAAGCAGCAACACAAATATCGTGGCGTCCCCGAATGCTTCGACGCGTCCTGAAGGTAGCGGCGATAATTCAGATGTTCGGGAGTGCCAAGTGAAAGTCGCCGTAAGAAGCACGCGGCACGTCTCTGACGAGCGCGAACGATCTGAGCCTAGCCACTTGAAGCAGAAGAACAATGGGAAGTCAATAGTGCTGTCACATATGAGGAATGCCGGCAGAGTCTTCCCCGAGCCGGAGCGTATTGATCTCTTCTTATCTGACGATGAAGAGCATCCCGATGATTCATACCGATCCATTCGTTTTTCTGTAACTTGCGGGCCGACCTCTGATCGTAAGGAAAAGGAAGTGGAATCGACAAATTGCGAGAAATTTCCTGTTTCCGTTACGGAACCACCCCCGTGCCAAGATACCGAAGGTAGTGCATTGTGTGGAAACTTTCGTCTGGACAAAAGATCTTCCGATGAATTATCCGCGCCTCATCATTCTCTATCCTCCACGCTTGACAAAAGCCCCTTGGATCAGAGCCCAACAAAGGACGAGGAAGCCCTTCTCCAAACGAGTGTGAATTCAATAAACGAAGATCAATTCGGGAAACTCGAAATACTTCCGCTTAACTCGTTGGAAAGTGACGGATCATCGTGCTGGTGTTGCGAAGACAACGCGTCAGACGTCGATACGGATACGTTCCCATTGTCCACATCTCAAGAAAGTATCCAGGATAACGACCACGGTGGAACTCTCACCTTACACCGATATTATCACGTGTTCCGCCAGGGGGAGCTCGATGCCCTAATTGACAAGTACGTAAAGAACTTGCACATCATTGCTTCCTACTGCGACCATTCCAACTGGTGTGTTGTGGCCGAGAAAGTGCGAGTTTGGACTATTTAAGCTTCCGTTTTTATTGTCCTTGGAATCTTTTTTTTTTTTTTTCTGGTATCTTCTTGGATACATCCGTACTGCCATGAGATTAAGAACTGACATCTTATCACTGTAAAAATATTCTCATTACAAGAAAAGTATTCATTTACTTCGAGATCAGGACTACTCCTACTATTCCTTGTATTCTTCACCTATGGCTTCCACCTTTGAAACAGTGGCGGTCTCTAGTGTAAATAGTAGTGTATCTCAACTTTTCAAATGACGTCATGTTTTGAATATCTCATCTGTATTTCATTCACTGTCCATAAATTAATATTTTATAAAACAGCGTTCTTTTCGCTTGTTATGTTGTTGTTGTTCTTTATCCCGAAAATCATCTTAAGTTTCGACTTACATTTCCTTTTATTTAATTTAAAAATTATCAATAATCAATAAATAATGGCTATTCCAATTAATGATGCCAATTTTTATTGGCATTAGGCGTCAATAATATGAACTTTGCGACTTCTCGAGAGTTCCTACTCCTTACCTGAACGCTTCTCAAAGAATCTTTGCTATTTTCGATGAATCTTGAGTTTGATTTCAACAACAGTTTGAACCAGATTTAACACCATGCCGAATTTTTTTAAATCCGGTAAGATTTCACAAAGTTATTCTTTTTTAACAACTTTATTGATAATGAGCTGAACAACAGAACTTTCCACTTCCTTTTGCACATAATGTTGGTACAAAGGTAGTTCAAATCTGAATTAGAATCTTTCTGCTGTAACTCATTAAACCTCTCTTGACGTGCCTACCGTAGCTAATGGTTATCCCACCACCTTGATGATGTCACTACAGCTGCTTCAGTAATAGAGGGAAAAAAAGCTTGGAAAAAACGGTAGAAGAAATTTTATATGTAAAAAAGGTGAATTTATTTAGACACTTTCAAATTACCTTTAAATTTTCTGCACCACCGAGGTAGAAAGAAGCCATAATTCTCGTGGGATCGAAACTGCTGGTCTGGAAGATGTTTCTTTAACCTGCCGAACAGATGGAAGGCGAGGAGAGTGAGGTTCACACCTCGCTCTTTGTGCTAGCACAAAGCTAATAGCAGGTCTAATGGGATGGGTTTTTTTGAACCAGCGTGGCCTTCCGTACAAACCAAAATGAATTATTCCTTTAAGTGAATATCTGTTCAGATTTTACATTTCGGACTCTTTCCCAACCATCGATATGGATTTTAAAATGCTATAAAATTTATTCAGAATGCGGTTGTGAGAAAATCTCGGAAGTTGTACTCGGAATTCATATTCTTCAATCTCCCACAATCCTGCTAGAAATACAAATATAAAATATATTATAGAATGCCATGTGCACTTTCTTGGACTTCACTGCGCACCCAATTCAAGCAGACTATTCGAGAAATGGTATACAACCTACCAAGGGAGTCATCGTTGAAAACGCCAACGAAATTCCAAGAAAAGTAAGCGATCAAACAAATCCACTCGAACATGTTCAGTAAATCTTTGGGATGTGGAGGGTGTGGTGGAACAGAATTCGTTGTAGTCCAATATTTAAAAACTTTGTCGAAGAAATTGTTTCTTTATTGGTTTCTAAACCCTTAACTAATTCCACCCTTTGTCATTTTGTGATGTCAAATGAATATATGAATCATGTCTATCTTTGGACATTCAAATCTTTTAATAATACTAATCCAATTTAATAACGGCAATATATTTTTAGCTCTTAGTACCAAAGGCAGCTGTTGGGCGTGATCTAAACAACGATTTTTCCACGAACTGTCCGAGGCAAGCCATAAATATGCAAGCAGATAAGGGACATTATGTCAGTCGTGGATACAATTCCCCTAATTTTGAGATAAATGACCTCTGAGGGACACACAAGAAGTCGTTCAACCCGGCGAAACGGTACTTGCTTCGAAAAAAAAAGCATAGTTACGATGGGTCGACTTTCGCTCTACTACTCCGATATCAGGAGCGTTTCTCTCAAAGGAAGTGAGTGGGTTTTATTGGTCAACACCATCTGACTCGAAAAGCAGAGCAACACCTGCTAAAAGGAATCCACTGGCTATTAGGAACAATCTTTTCTCGAACAATACACACTATTTCTGTCATTCTACTAAGAGAGATGAACTTAACTATTGTTTTCTAGCGTTCTTAAGTGCTGTCATCGACCCTTGAAAGCGACTGAAGAATTCCACTTATTTCACAGTGCTTGGTACTTCCGAATGCAATAACAGTTATCCTAACGGTTATTTATAATCTTCGCCGGCAAAATGGCTTCTATTTTCTGACCACTCGGCTACTGTATTGCGATCCACTTATGAGTTCCTCTGGATATTACAGCAATTCCTTTGTTCTGTTTTTGGTCGAATTTTCAAGGAATTGTTATTGTGAGGTGTATTGTTTCCACAGCTAATTAGCGTTTAGATTCAACTGTGCTCTAGGCGACTTCTGCTGTTTCCAATAAAAGGAAGGAACAGGATTTCAATAATTGTGTGTTGACATGTTTTTCAGCCCACGAAAGTTTCTCTTGAGACAATATAAAAGTTTTATGAATATTGGAATGCGATGAAAATCAAAGAATAGGATCGTTAAGAATAAAAATGGCCTCATTAGCGATCCATAATTTATCTGGCATAAAATAAATATTTGCAAGACATCGCGAATTATTTATGGGTGAAAATGATCGGGGTTGGAAATCTGGAGGACAGAGATATGGGCGCTGATGATATTACCTTGTCATCAAAATGTCAATCCAGTCTATTCTCAACCATAATACACATTTCAAAGGCAATCGGAGACGCTGGTTTCAAGTGAGGGAGGGAGGGACGAAGCATTATGATAGTATTGATAACTATCAAAAGGAAAATTGAGTTCTGCAAATACGAGGATCACTCCAAAAAAGCCCCCTTTTTTCACAAAGCTGTGTTTATTCTACAGAACTGTTACATGTTGTATAGGGCCTTCCTGCTTCTTATTTTCATAATGATATAGCCTTCCCAAAGGTGTTGTCGCTGTAGCAGCCTTAAAATATGGTTCTTCCATAAATGTCCTTCAGAAACAGTGTGCTCTAATTGAATGAATTCTTGGTGTGTGTGTGTGTGTGTGTGTGTGTGTGTGTGTGTGTGTGTGTGTGTGTGTGTGTGTGTGGAGACTACAGAACACTTCCGGAGGCTACAGAAAATGATGTGACTATGATGCTGTTGACCGCAGTACAATTGGTCGCCGGGCCAAGCACATAACGTTCGCAGAAGTCGAATATATCATTCCACGCGTCTGCAAGAGTAGTCACAATGTCTGTCTTCTGATGTACCTCTGTATGAGCGAAAGTAACAGTGCTGTACAATAAATATGGCTTTGTTAAAAATTGTTAGGTTTGATTTGGTTTATTTAACCCTATTAATAAATAAATTTTCTGTTTATACTTGTGGATGACCACACTGGCAGAAGGGTTCACAAGACTGAGAGAATACAAGAAACAGCATCGTATTTAGTAGCCACACAGGCTTGAACCATGATCACATTGCAGATCTTGTGCCAGGACTAAGAGCATTGGTAATTCTCAGAGGAATGTATTTTTTTATAAGTAATCACCAATATTCGAATTAATTATTCAAGAAAAAAATTGGATAACATTGGAGCTAAAAACTTCATTCTGCGTAATTGCAAGCCACGTATATCTCGCCAACTGGTGTCTATTATCATTTCAGGTAAGTGTTTATCTATTTTAACTTTTTGAGTTGCTAAAAATTAGGTGGTAATCTGTTCGAATAGCTAATTAAGATTTGATTAAAATGAGTTTGTATTATGATTTGTCCGCTGTTATCTTTTCTTAGCTTAGACCGATCCAATGTATATGTTGTTTGAGAAGGAAAGGAAAAATAAGTCTGTGTTTAGTTTAGTCAGCCCTTTCAAAGGCTTAAATACACGAGTCAGATAACAGCGTTTCTTGGTTTAAATCTCTGTCCCCTTGTGTACATTGCCCAAGAAAAGAAAGATACCTCCGGTGTTTAGTTGACTTAGCCCTCTTAAAGCCTTAAATCCCCGATGGATTTCCGTGATGGATTTCTATACTTTGTAGTAAGGTTTCCTAATTACTCTCTGAATTTTTTTTAATCTCAACTACTACGTTATGTTTATGCAAACCTCCAAGCTGAATAAAGATAACTTCTAATGTTTAGCTTACGTAGTCCTTTTCGAAAGCTTTGTTTTGAAATTCATTTAACTATTCAGCAAATGCACTCTCATATATATGAAGACTGTTTTTATAGTGATCACAATTTGATTGATTTTAAATGTAGCTAATGCTTTTGTAAGTTACTACTTGCTATTGTATCGATGTTTTGGTGCGAATATCGTAGCACGTAGTCTCTACTTTTCTTTAGAAAAATAAAAGCGAACTTTTGTATTTAATTACCGAAAAACTTGTCATTTATAAATGACAGATTTCAGTAATTTTACACTCAGTTTCTGGATCTAAAACGAGCTGCTTATCAAAGTGATAAACGTTGAAAGTTATCTCTCGGATTTTTTCTTTGGAATGCTATAGATATCCGTATCTATGGAATACAAATGTGCAACACCACTTCGATCCAGAAAAAGAAATTTGTTTTTATACTTAATTTTCTTGCACCCAGTGCAAATTATGTGCACGTGACCACGAACCTGGATGGACTGTGCGATCCTATCATCAGTCCAATTAGGGGATAATCCAGTTACAAAAGTCAGTCACTGGTCCCTTTCAAATCAAGCTACGAACAGTTCATAGTTTGATTTGGAAGGGATCAATCATTCATTTTTTATTAAATTAATTACTTCAATACTGGCCTGATAACAGAGCACACGTTTCGTCCAGAAACGTAGCCAATGCATATATAATAGTTCAGTAAACGTTTGTTTTGGGTGTAGGAACTGTTTAAGTTAAAAAATAAACTTAAAATTTCAGCGTTAACACAGCCCTGTATATAAACAGTACCAGCCAAAACATCCCCATTCATTTTTAAAATTCTGATTATATTTTAATATTTACAGATGACTATTTAAGATTGCTTATCTGAAGTACGCTTGAAAAAGGCATATTTCAAACTACTATACTCGTATTACTGGATCCTTTTAATTATTTTTGCAAGATTTGTGTAAAAAAATTTATTCTCTTACGCTATATTCTTTTCCTCTGTCTTTTTATTTGCCAATCAAAATGATTAAATGCTTATCAGTCATTGGCGTTCTTCAAAAGCTATACAGACCTTCTTCCCCTTTTTGGAATTCTAAAAAAAGTTACCTATTGACTTTTTTATGAACATGATAAACGACATTAAAATATATCGTCAAATTTTATGAGATCTGTAAAATTTAACTCAAAAAGACTGAGTTAAATTTTGAGTTAAATTTTGTTAAAATAAACTCAAAAGACTTACTTTTTTTTCACGAATTTCAATGTCTTTCCACTATGCTTTTCGATATTTGTGTGTTGATAGAAACTTTTTGAATGATTAAGTTATGATCGATATTTTCCGAAAGGTTTATCGATATGGTCTTCAAAATGACCGTTAAAAGTGGCGCTCGTGCTCTTTATCTTTCTCGCGCAGCATATACCAAAGCTGACGTAACAGTTTCAGCGATAATTTATGCAAAATTAACTGTTTTTGTTGACTCTGATTGCAGCGATGATACAAATGCAAAGCTTTATTCCATTATAACATTTTATGTTGACAAACAGCATAGAACCACGAGTGCTCTATTTTCGATATCGACCTTGGTTGTGAGGGTTTATTATCAACACCAGAGCAAAACACCTTCAGAATGCATTTATACCAATACTGTTCGTGTTTAGAAACATTCATTTTACATTTAAGTTTAAAGAAATAGCGTACAAGATTAGAAACGCTTCCTTTATTGTCCTGGGGATTGTGTATGTCAAAAATGGATCCTGTCTTCCTTCAATCTGTGATCATTCCGGTTTATAACCCAACAAGCTGCGTGCTACTTTTTTTTTTATTAGCATTTATTCAATTCATAAAGGTGATATGCAAATTTTCTATCCTAAATATAGATACCAAGCATCTTTCATCTGGTTTAACCTAAACTAAAAGTTCAACCAAAATGATCTTTGTTTTTCCTACTCCCCACTACCCCAAGAAATTTGTCAGCGCATTAAAAGCGGTGTTATGTCTTTTACTTTTTTCGGTAAAAATGCTTTTAAATGATTTAAGTTTGATTAAATGATTTGATTTTAGCTAAATACCAATTCATTAATTTCTAGTTCTCTTCCATATTTTAATCGCCAATATTTCATTTTTAAATTAAAATAAAACGTTAAAATAATTATGCTTGTAATTTGATGGCATTAATGGTGAAAGGACTTGAAGGAAAAAATAAATTGTCACTCTTATGTCAGCCACTTAAACACGAAGAAAATAAGATCGTTCGCCGAACGATTAAATTCCTAAAGGAATTGTTTTTCTTTACAAATAGTATTCTTAGTGCAAATCTTACTAGACTACATTTATCGCAAATGAGGCTGAGTGGGGAATGGCAAAGTATCGACTTAGAAAGATACAACACATCTCTCGGAGTATGCTCTTTTGTTTTATTGGACACTCCATTCTGTTAGAGCGGTAACATAAAGCATGTGCGAGCAATAAATTTCGATGGTGCCAAGAACACTTTAAAGAAAGATAATAACAAAACGCTTTTCTTTAACCATCATGTCCTTAAAAACAGTAACTTGAAGATATTTACGTAATAAATTCCCAAATCCATAAAGAAACTCCTTTTAAGAACAAAAGGAACGATAACATCTTTATTAAAAAACATACAGCTCAGGGCCCCTTTATATAGATGTAATAACCTGTAGTCTAGTTCACTTTAAAATTATTTTTAAGAGATATTTCCTAGAGTGAGTCGTGTTATTCTGCAGAAATCTCCATACTTCTTGACATAAGAATTTCGCAATAAATATTTATTTCTTTAATATTAAGAAACATTTAATATCAAGAATGAAAAAGATTTTAGGGATGGGGATTCCAGAAGTATATCAAGTTATAACTAAGAAGAAAATGGAAAAGAAATTTTGAAGCTAAAAGTAAATAAAGCGCTTGGATTTTGACAGAATCTGTCCGATTGGATTAAAAGAAGCAGAAACAGAAGGTACGCAAACTTTTTGTAATAATTAAGAGAGCATCCTTGTATCCAGGGAAAGTCCTTACACGTTGGGGATATGCAAATATTTCTTTATTCACAAGCGGGGAACAAAGGGGTGGTATGAATAATTGTAGACCTGTAAATTTTATTTCTGTTCCAGGGAAATTGAAGTCAGTGGTCAAAGAATTAATCCAGGATCGTCATAACAGCAGTTATATAACAATCGCAGCATGGATTTGTTAAGAGGAAATCTTGTCTGACGAGCTGTTTAGCTTCTATGGTGGAGTAATAAAGGAGTTAGTTGGAAAAAATAAGTTTGATATTCTATACGTAGATGTCAGTAAAGCTTTTGATACTGTTCCATATGAAAGCCTGCTGTACAACCGCACCAGTGTGACGTTTAGGGGAAAGTTACTGCTATTGATAAGTGGATGGTTGATTGGCTCAAAACAGAGGGCGGTTATCTTAGATTTTTGGTGGTTAACGTCTGTCAATGTTATTAGTAGAGCCTCTCTCGGGGTTCAGTACTGGGGCTCTTTACTGTTTTCAATATTTATTGGTTGACAGGATGGTTAATGACAGGAATCAAGGCATACTACAGCAGTTAAGACCTTGAAAAATTAAGCGGATGGGCTGAGAAGTGGTAATTGAGATGTAGCATTAATAAGTGCAGGGAATTAAATACGGGCAGCAGTAATCGTAGAATAATATACCGTTTGAGCAGCACACTGAAGGTAGTGGAGAATGAAAAACACCTAGAGGTAATTGTACAATATTATTGAAGTTCTCTGAGCAATGGAGATAAGCTGCTAGGACAGCTCATGGGAATTCTGTTAATGATGTAAAGGAATTTTGTCAGCAGGGAGAAGGGGAGGTGATTATTCTGTTCTATAAGGAAGTCATTAGGCCGCATCTTGGGATCTGCATACAAGAGGAGACCTCATTTTAGGAAAGGTGTAGATCTGTTGAGACGAGTGCTGAGAAGAGCAGCAGGAGGATTAAAAACACTTATCAGGAAAGGCTTCAGTTCTGTAAATTGAAGCCCCTAAAAACTATATAAGTGCGAAGAGACCCGATTTCTTTTTAAGGTTCCAAATCAATTGAAACTAAATGCTGATAAATCCTTACTCTTTCTCGGACAACACTCATAAGGAGGCGTACATTTAAATTGAAAAAGAATGGTTGCGATACAGTGCTTTCAGCTACAGAATAATTAATTTTTTGAGAAAACTACCATCTGGTGGTGTTGGAAGTGGATAGTTTGAATAAATTTAAAGGAAGCATTAGATAAATTGTTACAGGGGATGTGCAAATGAGGTAGGTAGGTTTTTAGTTGATATTGTATAAACTTACATCATTTTCCACCACTAATACTAACAGGAGAAAATTTTAATAACACTAATCTGTTATACTAACCTTTTGTTTTTTTTCCTTTTCCTTAACATAAGCGGACTTTAATTTGATCAATAATTATCATTCGCCTTGTTATTTCATCGAAGTTTTGAAATGTTTTGAGAAAACTTTTTAAAGCAAGCTAGCATTAAACACATTCCATTCTTGTAAACTCGCCTTCCAATTAATTACCTAAATTTTAATGGTAATCAAAAGTTTGAACGAAATTATCAAAGTTTTCTATCGCTCCATTAAATGTGATAGAACAATGAAACTTAGTTAACTGTTCAAAACGAACTTGCTGAATGAAATAAGTAAAAAAAAGTGATTTGAATTTAATATTTTGTGGCTTATCTAACATTATGCATAAAAGTTCTCTGATTAGAGCCTTCATTAAAAGACTGATGACAGTGAATCACATTAAATCAAAACCAAAGTTATGGTAATGTCTTTTATTCAGTAAGATTTTTTTTTTCTTTATTGGGGTGGACAAAATAAAGAAGCGAAGCGTTAATTAAGTTCCCGATACGTACCTTCTTTTAAATAATCCATTCATTTCGCCACACTTGCAGATAACTTGAAGGTCAGTAAAGGAAGTATTTTAGCAGCGTCTGACGATAGATCAAAAATAAAAAGCCAAATTTATTACACACTGACAAGATGGCAGAAACTTGTTTAATAAGTTTATTGGATTTTCGGAAGAAAGATTCCATTGAATAAGCAAATATCGGACTTGATAAGAAACGTTGAGCTTTTCACATGCAATTCTTGCCAGAAAAGATTATCAGAAGTTTGTACGACCACTTTTGAGTCTTAAAAATAATTTTGCAAATTTTCATAATATGGGAGTCTTAATCTACCTACATTTCTGTTGTACCGTATATTTGTACTGAGTAGTCCTTAAAGTTTCAAATATTTTCAACGTTTCTTGTGAAATCCTGTGTTTTGAACGAAATTAAAATTGGCCGGTGTTGTTTCAGAGAATTTAAGAGATTTATGGTGTTTCTGAAACCATTGATAATGGAATTCTCGTTTAAGTTTGAAACTCCTTGCAAAATCTGTTTATAAAGCATTTATTAATTCTATATTTCCCTTTTAGAAGTTTACTAGATGTTTACTCGTTGGATTGAGGGAATTTAATCCAAATTAGTTGTTGAAAACACAAGTGGTCGTCCATTTTGATGTACATGGAATGTGACTCAAAGTAGGAATCATCAAGATGGTCTTATTGTTTAGATTGAATTATGAGTTATCTAAAATTATTGGACACACTCGTCAAAGCTCAAAGTATTTTGCTTCCTTCCACTTCCCTGGATGGATCCATCCTTGGAAAAATAAAAAAATATATCGACAATTTGAAATAATTTCCATTCGCTGTTCATGCAGAAAAGTAATGTTTATTTTTTCACATATCAGTGTTTTTTTTCCATGGGTGGAGACCATAAAAAGATTTTTTAGCTCTATTTATTTTCTCTTTGAAATCGAAATGGCCTCTCTTCACCATAGCACTCTGATAACGCGTTTCACTCGATTGCCAGTTCTCTAGGAAACCTGACATCCTGCACCTTCCTCTGTAGGGTTCTCTTCAGCAAAAGTTTTTATATTAGATTTTATTTTTTATTATTCGACCTCTCGGCGATACATGTTTTCTTACTTCTCGAAAGGCAATAAATATCGATTTTGTATCTGCATTTTCTAGAAGCGATCTCTAAAAGGATGAAATTGATATCAGGAAGTTTTATTTATTGTCAAAGAAAACTTCAGTAGGAAGATTTTATTTGCCTTTACAAATTGAGCAGTTTGTAGTCGGTTGCATAACAAGGGAAAGCTCCGGGGAGACAGAGTTCAGAAAAAAAAAAACAAAAGGACTTCCAATTTCTGATGAAAAGTGAAATCAAATGTAAAACGCAGGTAAAGGAAACGGGGGCCGGCGGGAGGTGAGGCATTTCGATACAAGGTAAAGTGAATTAGACAAACAACACGTCACAGAACTCAACATGATGTCCTTGTGTGTTAAAGCAACATTTATTATAATAGGCAGACATTCTATTTCTCTCTCCTAAGACAGTTTTCGGCTGAAATCCAGGAAAAAACGAATTCTGAAGCAAAAACAGCTCGGAAAAAACTGGAAAGAAATAAAAACAGGGTACCTTGGATAGATCCCAGCAAGGTCTCGTTAACAAAGGTCATGCCTGACTAATCTGATATTTTACTACTATGTAGCCATTGAATAGACATAGGTAATAATTTTGACATATCTACATTTCAGTAAAACTTTTGATCCCTTCTCTCACACACGGCTGCAATATACGAGAACTATTTCGTAATCTAGAACAAACTGGGATTACGTTAGCAGAGGCATATGATGCAAGAAAGCAAGCTTATACAGCATCAGCCAAAAAAATAAAATAAAATAAAAACAAACCTTTCCTTCACCCATCCATTCGCTCCAAATGTTTGTCTAGTTCTGCCTTGAATTTACTTAAGTTGTCAACTTCTACAACGACAGATGAAAGTTTCTTCAGCAGAAATCAACCACCCGCTGGCTAAAGGCAAATTTCCGCACATCTGTTCTACAACTGTCTTTCCTCAATTTGAATTTATGCCCCCTCGGGTTCTTAATATGAGCAAGAGGAAGAATCCCATCTGCATTGAACTTGCTCAACCCATTCAAAGCCTTATACACCTCAATCAGATCACCTCGCAGTCTCCAGACACCATAATTTGCAAATTTTAAGCCTTTCTTCGTAAGAGCAACCGTTTGTTCCATGCACTAATCTTGTTGCCCTTCTCTGTACTCGTTCCAGCAGCTCTACGTCCTTCCTAAAATCCAGGCCTTCAGACTTGTATACAGTACTGAAGGTGTGGCCTGACCATTGCCTTATATAAATGGATAATGCTAGAAAAAAGTCCTGTATATCATTGACAAGACACCATGATCTACTCTTGCTGACTGTCTGCACTGCTCAGAAAACGTCATATCTGCCTGCACAATTACCCCCAGGTCCTTTTCATTCTCTATAACCCTGAGTGTAACACCACACAGTTGGTACATTTCTTTGGGGTTACTTCTACCCATATGCAGAACTTTACATTTTTCAATGTAAAACTTCAGTTGCCACTTCTCAGCCCACCTGCTCAACTTTTCTAGATCCTCTTGCAGCAGTGCACTGTCATTAATAGCCATGCCGACCTTCGTGTCGTCTGCACTTAGACATTAAGCCTAATATACCATCATCAATATCATTTATAAATACGGAAAACAACAATGGACTGAACCCTGAGGGACTACACTAATAACATTTGTCCACGAAGAGCAGTGTTCATTGATTACCACTCCCTGTCGTCTCCCACTCAACCATCCCTTTATCCATTGTAGCAACTTGCTCTTAATGCCATACTGCTCCAATTTGTACAGTAGTCTTCCATGTGCAACAGTATCAAAGGCCTTTCTAAGATCCAAGTATATGATATCAAATTTATTTTTTACATCCAGTTCCTTTGTAACCACATCATAATATCCAATCGAATTGGTCAGACAAGACTTTCCCTTAACAAACCCATGCTGTGTCTGAATTATTGCTTCAGTCTTGTCTAGATGATCCTGCAATGCTTCTTTAACCAGTGCCTATATTAATTTCCTGGGAACAGAAGTTAAACTAACAGGTCTGTAATTGCTTTTCGCCCTTTGATTCTCCTTTGTGAATTGGGGACATATTTACACATCTCCAGTCCATGGGTACCTCCCCTGAGTCCAAGGAAGCTCTAATAATTATGGCTAAGGATTTGCTTACTTCCTTTTCCGCCTCCTTTAATATAACTGGATAGATCCCATCCACCCAAGGTGCCTTTTTATGTTTAACTTTAACAAGTTCTCCTCCACTCTGCTCTCAGTTATTACAAAATCATTTAGCTCACTTCCAGAGTTTATTAAACCTCTGGCATTTTCCCTCCATGAATGTGAAAATCCATGTGTGAATGTAGATGCAAAATACTCATTCAATTTGTCAGCTACCTGAGCAAGATCAACAGTTGAACCATGGATATGAAGTAGACCAATCTGATTCATTCCCTTCCTTCTGTAGTTTACATAAGTAAAGAACTCTTTGCTGTTTTGCTTTGCATCCTTTGCCAAAGACCGCTATATGTGGGCACCTGTACGTGGTGAAGAGCCCTACCTGACGCTGCTGGATATCCAGATTAGCATTGCTGGGATCCAACGCCCACAGTCTAGGTTCCAGACTAACATCAATGGGATCCGGTGTGTTTGCCGTGCGCTGCTACCCGTGGAAATTCCGATACGGGGTTGAGGGGCCCAGCTTCAATACTCCAATTTTCCCCCTGCTTCGACAAGACTGGTGGTCCTGGAAGATGCAAATCGGCTAGTAGGCTAGCCTGCGAGGGTCAGCCGTGTCAATGCCATGCCCCTACCCTCATGTTCCGAGGGACAGGATTCAGGCTGGCGGTGATGCGGGTATGGTGTCTGGGTAGCCCTGCCGTTCCACTCCCTAGCGCATTTATTGCATGCCGGGTAGTGGGCATCCCTTTAAGCTCCTTGAGCCCGGTGGGTGGGGAGCCCAGCCACTGAACCACTTCAAAAACTTCATGAACCATGATAAACATACTTCTTCAGGGGCCACAACCCGGTCCCTATCTGCAAATATAGATGAAGACACAGATAGCACTTTTGCTACAAAGAAACGGCGAACTGAAATACCATCAGGGTCTATCCCAATGATTTTAATTATACATTCAACCAGCAAAAAGTGAATGGCAAAATGTCGCGCTTCTTTATACAGAAAGCGTTAGATGTATTAGCAGGTTCCCCTAAATCAGTTAAGAGGCTCCGTTCTGGGGACCTCTTAAATGAAAGTAAAAGTGATAGGCAGTCGGAGCAGCTACTCCGAGCAACATCAATCGGAGGAATACCCATAACAGTGATATCACACAGAACACTCAACTCATCGAGAGGTGTCATTTCAGAGTGGGACCTTCTCGACATTATCGAGGAGGAGATCTGAGCTAAAACTGCAGGAAGTGATTGCCGTTAAGCTTGTGGGGATGGGAAACTTGTTAAAACTAGAAACGTAATCCTGACTTTCAACACACCGACGTCTCCTGATGAGATCAAAGCTGAATACATGAACTGTCCAGTGCGTCCATAGGTTCCAAATCCTGTACGATGTTTTCGGTGCCAGAAATACGGACATTCTCAAATGGTCTGCCGTGGAGTCTTTGCATGCGCTCGTTGTAGTGCAAAGGACCACGAAACAACACATGTTCAGCCACGAAACCTACCTGCATTAATTGCGAGGGAGAACATTCAGCCTACTCACGAGCATGCCAGAGTGGAAAGAAGAAAAAGAAATCCAATGGCTGAAGGCAGAGCTGAAAATATCATACCAGGAGGCAAGGAAAGCGGTGAAACCTCTAAATATCAACAAACCCACCTACGCCCAGAAGGTAGCAGGGAGTTGTTCTATCGGAACTCAGACGGGCATGACCATTCCTCCAAAAGAGTCATTCACACCCATCGCACGTTACCTCTTAAGCCCACAAACACCTGCACAGAAAGACCAATCAGCTGTCACTCCTATATCAGTATCTCCTGATGCTCCAAAAGTAGCAAAAGCAATTGCCAAAGAAAAGATTAAGAAAGTTGAAGTACCCAAGAAAACATGGATGTCGAGGAGAAGGAGATACAAGAAGATTCAGTCTTGGAACTCTTTGCTGAGGGGGAAATGGACACTGGACAGCGTCCGCACTTCCCCAGGAAAGAAAGCCTAGACTGACAAAAGTAAGCGGTCAGTACTTCGGAAGCCGCCTGATGGACCCACAAAGCCAAAACAATGGTTAAATTCCTGCAATGGAACTGTCGTGGATTCCTGCGGAATAATGATAACATCAAGGCCCTCCCGCAAAAGCATAAGCCAGTTTGCTTTTGCTTACCTGAAGACAAATAAAAACCCTCCCCTTCGTAATATTACGATCGTTCGAAAGGACAGAACTGGGGATGGACCTATTCATGGGGGTGTTGCTTTGTACTTCTGGACAACCATACCCCACTTCAAACTATTCCGCTCTCCACCCACATAGAAGCGGTAGCGGTTCGCCTTACGGTACGGTTCTTATTAACAGTCTGTTCGATTTATTTGCCACCTGAGGCTGATATCTCCTAGAAAGACCTTGATGATATCATTGTGCAGCTGCTTACTGTGGGCGATTTCAATGGATATAACACCCTGTGGGGTAGTGCCAACATTAATGGAAGGGGACGTGTCATAGAACATACGCTCACTGACAATGACCTTTCCCTTCTAAATGTGGTAACTAACACCTTTTTCCACATGTCTACCTGTACGTTCTGTGATACTGAGCTCTCTCTCTCTCTCTCTCTCTCTCTCTCTCTCTCTCTCTCTCTCTCTCGGATGGTAGAGGAGAACCTTTATGGAAGCGATCACTTCCCTGTGATAACCAACTTACTTAAAGGGAGGCTGTGCCCACCTTTTAGGTTACCGCGATGGAAGATTGATCAGACTGACTGGAACACCTTTCAACACCTGGTAGACTTTAGCATCAGTATAGTCAGTCAGGAGCTTATCAGTGATGCGTGGGGTACATCAGAGAAAGCATTGTCCATGCAGCTGCAACTACAATTCCGAAAACATCTACCCGGTTTCCTCCATTTCCAAAACCTTGATGGAATGCTGAATGCGCAGCAGCAAAAAGGCCCAAAATAAAGCTTGGGGGATATTCCGACGAGATCCTACCACAGCCAATCACTTAGCCTTCAAACGTGCACGCGCAAAAGCACGATATATTCGTCGTCAGAGCCAAAAGGAATCGTGGATCCGCTTTACATCCACTATTACCCAGTCAACCAGCAGTAAAGCAATCTGGAAAAATTAAGGGGACATATACACCGATGAACCAAAACATTATGACCACTTACCTAATATGATGTTGGCCCTCCATGTGCAGCCAAAACAGCTCGTACCAGGCGAGGCATGGGTGCTACAAGATTTCTAAATGTGTCTTGTGGTATCTGGTACCAACACGTAACCAGCAGATCCTTTAACTCCTGTAAGGTCCGTGGTTGAGACGCCGCAGATCGGAATTGCTGTTCCAACACAAACCACAGATGCTCTATGGGACTGATGTCTGAGAAATTCGGAAGCCGAGGCAATACCTGGAAGTCTTCCTCATGTTCTACAAACCAGTCTCGAATAATCCGTTCGGTGGGACATGGCGCATTATCCTGCTGAAAGACGGCACCGCCAGAGGGGAACACCGTTGCCATGAAAGGGTGTACCTGGTCAGCAATGATGTTTAGGCGGATATGTGTTTTTGTAAAGGGCGGTTCCTTGAACCTCAGTTCATCTTCGCCTCGTATCTCTGTGAAGAACAGTATCACTAAAAATGGCCCAGATATGTGAATGACGTAGGTTTGTGTGTGTTCTGTTGTTGTGTCTATCCATTTGGCTACCCAGAAGCATCAGTCACTGGACAGATGATACTGGATACTCCACTGGAAAGTGGGCAGGTCCCAATAGTGCTCGTGCTGTGTCATTTCAAGAATCTGACCCACCTGATATTGCCAAATGATGGGCCAGATTCCTCTGGAGGCTCACTCCAGAGGAGAAAAAAAGAGAAGGGGTCCCGCGGCGTATTAAAAAAGAGAGAGAGAGAGAGAGAGAGAGAGAGAGGGGGGGGGTTCCTGTGGCGTATTAAATAAAAGAGAGAGAGAGAGAGTCTCTCTCTCTTTCTCTTTTTAAATACGCCACGTATTAAAAAAGACAGAGAGGTCCCGTGGTGTATTAAAAAAAAAGTTGATTTGCTCATCTACAGCAAACATACAGCAAAATCTATCGTTCTATAAACAGGTGAGGACACAGCCACACAGTTCGTCGTAAACATCAAATTGCAGGTCAAGTTGGGTTCGGACCAGAGGCGTGAATAACTGCTGTCATCTGAGACTGCACAAGTCTTCTCATCAAAGCTTCTTTTGCAAAAGACGGCAGCGTTCGGTAATTATCAGCATCCTGCACCAACACTGACTCTTGACCAGTGGAAAAATTAGGCACTGCTTCCCTAAGCATGGCTCTAGAATGATGTTTAGGTATGTGGTAGACGTTAGAGTACCCGTCACATGGATGACTGGAACCAGGGTATCCCAACAGAATCCCCAAGCATGACAACGTCGCAACTGGCTAGCTTTCGTCCCACAGTGCATCCAGGCACCATCACCTTCCCAGGTAAACGACGCACACGTATCCGACCGTCCACATGGTGCAACAGGAAACTTCGAATCACTCAAGGTCCAGTTTCGATGGTCGCGTGCCCATTGTAGCGCTGTCGCCAGTGAACTGTGGTCAGCATGGGCACTCAGAGCGGCCTGCGGCTACATAGCCCCATTTTCATCAGGGTTGGATGTACTGCGTGTTGTGACAAATTACTCCTGTCAGAAGCATTCCAATTACCGGCTAATTGCACCACAGTTACCCTTCTGTTGCCACGTACCATCCGGAAGAGCCTTCGCTCACCTCGAGAATCGATGAGCCGTGGTCGTCCAACACACCGCCGGCGGCTCGCGGGTTTCCCTCCTCGGACCACTTTCGGTAGGTACTACCACGGCTGACCGTGAGCATCCCACCAGCCATACCGTTTCGGATATGCTCTGACCCACTAGTCTGTCCATTACAATTTGGCATTTGTCAAACTCGCTTGAGTCCGCTGCCTTTCCCACCTGAAGGACAAGATTACACTGATTAACGGAGCTCAGTATCGGGTGTTTGTTTTTTATACCGTGTCCCGACCCGTGCACGCGCCGTAGTTCACCTGCAGTTGCTTCGATTTGCATAATGACTCGCTGGTCATAATGTTTTGTCTCGTCGGTGTACATCGCACCCTTCATCGGTCCTGGAATGTAATGGATGCATTATTGCAAACCCAACTGCAATAGCCAATGCACTTGGGGAGACCTTTTCTGTCATCTCGTCAACATCTTACTCCCAAGAGTTTCTGGTCTGGAAAGACAAACTTGAAAAGCAGCCAATTAACTTTAAATCTAAATAGTCTTATACCTATAACCGTCCCTTCATCACGGAAGAGTTAGAAACAGCTCTAACTCTTACCAAGCCAAGCCAAGGCAAGTGCTGCTGGACCAGATCGTATCCATTATGATATGATCAAACATCTGTCTGCAAAATTCGTGAACCAACTACTCTTTCTATATAACAGAATATTTCAAGAAGAACAGTTTCCGGATTCCTGGCATAAGGCAATCGCGCTTGCCTTTCCTGAGCCAGGAAAGGATCCTAAAATCCCAACGAACTACCGTTCCATCGCTCTGACTAGCTGTATGTGCAAAATTCTGGAGGAATGGTCAATGCCCGCCTTATATGGTATTTGGAGGTAAATGGGCTCCTCTCCAGATTACAGTCCGGCTTCCGCAGGAATAGGTCAACTTTGGACCATTTAATCAGGCTCGAAACTTCCATTCGAGATACCTTTTTAAAACGAGAACACCTGGTGTCCGTGTTCTTCGATATGGAAAAAGCGTGACACAACCTGGAGATTTGAAATTTTAAAAGACCTCTACAGCATCGGCCTTCAAAGGTCATCTCCCGAATTTTATAAAAAAATTATCTCATCGTTCGTTCCAAGTCCGTGTAGGATCTTCTCTCTCTCTCTCTCTCTCTCTCTCTCTCTCTCTCTCTCTCTCTCTCTCTCTCTCTCTGTTTTAGCCAAGAGGAGGGAGTACCTCAAGGATTCGTTTTAAATGTTACGCTTTTTGCCATCAAGGTGAATTCCATCACAGAACAGCTTCTTCCAACTGTTAACTGTGCCCTCTATGTTGACGGTTTTAGCATATTCTGTAATTCTGCCTGCAACATGAGGGTAATTGAGAGGCAACTGCAACGTGCTGCCATTGATCATCTGAACTCATGGGCAATGAATAACGGATTCGGGTTCTCTCCACATAAGACTGTTTGAATGCATTTTTGCGGAAAGCGCAATCTTCACCCTGAACCTGAACTGAGGCTTGGACAAAATGCTATTCCAGTAGTGCCTGAGACTAGATTTTTGGGCCTCGTATTTGATAGAAAGTTGACCTTTCTACAACACATTCGTCAACTACTTGCGAAGTGCACGAGAGGCTTGAATACCCTAGGTGCAATCTCGACACATTCGTGGGGCGCTGACCGATGCACTCGTTCGATCTAAGTTATATTACGGGTGCCAGGTACACACATCTTCTAGACTCTGCGTACTCCACGATGGCTGGATCCCATCCACCATCGGGCAATCCGCATTGCCACTGGAGCATTTCGAACATCTCCTGTCTAGAGCGAATGAGCCCTCGTTATCGCTTCGCAGGAAACAGTTGTCTCTGCAGCTTAAGTGTGTGTTGTCATACGGCACTGGGGTTTCCCCCATCTCCGCGTTGTTTTCATTGTGGTGAACCAGTTCGCTGGGAAATGCCAGAGATTTAAAAGTGTGTTGGAATTGTACATGTGTAGTGTCCTGTGCCGTTATTCTTCTGGCCATTTAGCCGCTAGACCTCTGCTGAGGTCCAACGTTGTCCCACTTACGCCCCGTGGAGGCAGACCAAGAACCCAGCAGCCTTAGATTCACTCCGGCAGGTCCTGCCACTTAACTTCCTAGGTCTTCTCCCATCTCAGCGTACGTTCCCTGTATCGGTCAAGCCAGAGATTTAAAAGTGTGTGGGATATGTACTATGTTGTTTGGTCACAAGCTTGTAAATAAGTCGGGGGGGGGGGACGAGTGTTACCAGTGATTGAATCAGTACTCTGGCAGGTCCTGCCACCTACTTTCGTGGGATTTCAGTGGCTAGGACCAAAATAAATAAAATAAAAATTAGAAAAATAAATATTCGCGAGGATGTTTTATTGCGAATTTGGGGTTTTGCTTTAGGAGCACTGTTTGGGGTTTTACGCGGAAGGGTTTGATAAAGCCTAATTGGGTCGGGCAAGAATTTTGGTGTGGCTTAGAATTTCGCTGTGTGAGATGACAGATTTCGGTGGGAGGCAAAAGGCTGGGGGATGAAATAGGAAGCAGAGGGGTCGATAGGGAAGGTGGCCCCCCGGTTTTTCAGTGGGGCATGCCCATGCCTCGCTAGAGGGAAATAGGGTTGGCAAGGGGGAAGGGAGCGTGTTTCTCTCTCTCCCCCCGCCAGGAATTAGGGTTTTAAAGAGATCTCGCAGGTGCGAGATTTGATAGCCAGATGGCACTCTAGTTCTGATGTCAATCCACTTTTCATCATTTTCAAGAACTTCTTTATGGCGTGTTTGTATCAAGTCCGAGATGGTCGGCCGCAGGATTCTTGCTTTGGTCTCTCCCAGGAGGAGTAGCCCTGCGCAGGTCTCTTGAGTTTCAAATGGCGTGTCTATTTCCTCATGCTGATATTTTATTCTTTTGCTCTTACTTTGACTCTTCTGTGTCTCTCGTTTATTTTTATCTGGTTTGTGATATATCTGTTGGGTGTTATTGTCCTCCCGAGGATCAGGTTGCATTGCTATGATTGTTTTCCTTCTTATGAATAATTGTATTGCGAAGTTAGTTAGTGCTGTGTACTCTTCCTGAGTGTCCAATAGTCGGGGCTCTTGGTGGATTGGGTTATACTGAATTCTTACAATAAGACTTGCTCTTATATCTTCATAGTTGTCGCAGTCATGCATGATGTGACGCCAAGTCTCTGGTTCTCCACATGGACAATTCCTGTCTTCTATTATGCCCATTGTGTTTAGTTTATCTTGAACCGGCCGTACAGTATGCTTTGAAACTGAAGTTAGATCATCCCACGCGGACACCCGTTTTTGAGCCACGTTAGGAAAATCTATACAACGCTCGCCATACTGCCAACCAACCATTCGGTGTTCGTACCCAAAGGCTACTGAGCGAGCAAGGCGCCTCCGTAACCAGGTGAGCAGGAGCAGCAGTGAGTAGCACACGCTTCTTTAGACCGGGGTTCGAGCCCGTGACCACCAAATACGGAGGATGCGGAAAGGTCAGGGAATGACCACCGCATATCCTCGGAGCAATATAGCCTTAGTTGCTAATGCTCCTAAAAACCAAACAGCAATAACAACAACAGCTACTGAGCGATTTGGACATCACATTAGACAATGTTGTCTCATCACCAGGGCAACCCTCTCCACCCTGGTATGCTCGTGTCCCAAACTGCAACTTCTCCCTTAACAACTGAAGAAAGGACAGTACTCCATCCGCTGCCTACCTGCAGCTCTTTTTTAGCACAGCGCTCTGACCATTCTGACTTCTTGCCAGTCTACACAGATGGCTCGAGGTCAGAAATGTCTGTCGGATCTGCAACTGTTTTCCCAGACACCACATTACCTGAGCAGATCTCCCACGAATACAGTGTGTTCACTGCGGAGCTACATGCAGTGGAGCTAGCCTTGGATCGTATACAAACCACCCACCACAAAAAATATATTATATATACCTATTCTCTGAGTTCATTGCAGGCTTTATCATCGATGAGGTTCAATCCTCATCCTGTCCTGACCCGGATACAGCAGAAGCTGCACTTCCTTTCACAACGTGAATTTGAAGTTCGTTTCTTCTGTGGCCACATGGTTACATCATCAGTTGGTTCCACTGTATAGAATTTAAAAACTGTATTAAGAAATATTTAGGTGTGGACTGCAAAGTTTAACAACTAGTCATCTAAGGGAATATCGGATTGAGATGTGGAAGGAATTGAGTAAAAGGAATGAGGAAAGTCTGTTCTCCCTCGTAGATGAGACAAGAACCAGAGAGGTCAAATGTGAAATCTCAGATAATAAGAAAAGACAGAATCTCATGGGATTCATCTATGGGCTGCGTGTTCTCAAACACTGATTTAAATTGCTCCTAATTGGTAAAAACTAAGTCTGGCTAAAGAAGATGGACGGGGTTACCTTTTGGGAAGGGGAATAGTATGAATAATCGAATAGTATGAACTTATTTTATTATTTTTTTGGTTTAACTGATGATTAATACTAACAGAGTCCAGAGATTATAAAGGTAATCTCTCGCCTACTAATTTTCATACGGCGCTGCTTTCTTTCACTCACTTCTTTCTGAAATACTTTCAAAAAATAAAAATGCTGCTCGGTATAAAAATTATTAATTTGTTATCGCGATTTATAGATCTGAAAAATTGATGGTATTACACCGCGCGGTAAGCTTATTTAAATTCGCATCCCTTTGTTTTGAAATCCTCATTGGACCACCGTTCATTAAAATATATATAAAAAAAGAAAAGAATCGATCGATTCTGCAGCGCGTGCAGTAAAAAAGATTCTTACATGTCTTCATTTTAACCTTACGCTCGTTAGATTTCGAATACCGCGAGTGAGCGGTCTCGATGTTTCAGACACTCCCAAATTGAAAAGATTATAACGCGGCCTTCTGTGTATATTTATTCATTCATTTCATCCTGATTAATAACGCTGCATCGCGCTAAAATTCTTCATAATCGCCGTACCATAACTGCTAACTTTTGGCTTTCAAAAACCTCCCTGATTCGGCCTAAAAACCTCCTCATGAGGAGATTTTTAGGAGGAAATGAGGAGATTTTTAAGCCGAATCAGTCCGAAAATAAAAATAAAAAAAAGTTTATTGCAAACAGCGAGAGTTCTTTCACCAAAAATTAGAAGAAAAGGATGAGATTATTTCGAAAATGCAGGAAGTTTTGAGTCCACTACACTAGAAATTAAATTTTAGTGGCAAAATGTACATTTTATATTAATTTTTTTACCAATCCAAGCGCTTAATCTCCTCTTTTAATACCCTCGCTACTCCAGTTTTTGGCCTACCATAACAAGCGCGTTATCAACACCAAGTGCCAAGAAGTTTTTTAAAAGAATCTCACATGCCTTCATGTTGTTCGGAAGAATATATCCACGCTGTACCCGCAGAGTAGTACCTTAATGTTGTACCTACCAATTGGCGTATATGATATCATCGCCTCCATGAAACGCAACATTATTTTATTTATATGCCCTGCACGCTGTCATTATGCTTATTTGTACGCATCGCATTTTCATCATTGCGTTTTCCGCTACTTGAAAGTGAAATATCACATCTGCATATGCAAAAAAGGAAAATTTACATTTTCCAGATTTCACAGTATGTAGAAAATCTTGCTTATTTCTTTTGAAATTTTACGTTATATTTCTTTGGCATTTTACTGAAAGACATTGCCAGTTAACTCCCCACCACAAAGTCCTATGAAATACCACATTTCAGTTAACAAGGCTATTATGGTGCGTTTCTATTTTGTAGCGAGACTACCCTAGCATACCTGATGGCCAATTCGTCAACGAAAATAAGCAGAAGTTAAAATAAGCAAAATTAAAAAAAAAAAAAAAAAAAAAAAACCACTGTCTTATTTTTTCTTTTATCCAAACTTCCCCAGTAATTACCTCGCCTTTCCTTCTTAAAGGCTAGCCCGCACACTCTCGTCGAGTCACGAGTGCAGCCAGTGGTTCTTCGCAACAGAATGGTCGATGACCTGCCTCCTCGTGGCAGGGATGGTACTAGCTGGCGACTTCTGCTGGATAGTTGCTAAGAGGCCAGTGATCTCTCGGTTGGCACGCGATATATGCAACATTGCGTTGTTCTGCAACATGAGCACTCAACATCTCTGCAGCCTAGCCAGTTTTCTGCGAATTGAACCTTTTTGTTTTCCAGAAGACGCAGTACGAAGAAGGTCACGTATCTCCAGCCTCTTAAATTCAAAAGAACTCAATTACAGTCCCAGAAAACAGTTACAGTCACCTTCCCTGCTGGCAGCAAACCCTTAAACTTCTATTGGGATAAATCGTGATGTTTCGTTGCATTCGTGTATGTTTTTATACCACTGTGGATTGTTCTGCCACCTATTGCTGAAAGCTCGTAACAGTTCATTTAGTATATTGATGGAACTTCGTTTGTTTTTGACTTACGTACTACTCCCTCCCTCCCTATCTTATTATTTATACCATAAGATAATTAAATACGCTTAAAATGCGATAGCGTTCATCAATTAAGTTTTATCGCAATATTTTGTTTCTCTCCCGAGCACAGCAAATGTTGCCAAATTGATGAAGCGTCTCATTACTCCACTTCTTATCAATTTATAGATGCCCAAATCTACCGGAGCAAGTTGCTCTCACATGTCCAGTTATCGTTAGAGTAGAATCCCATAGCTGCGCGTGTTGTGTGCTCACGTGTTGATGATAGATGGCAGCGGGATGTCAGCTCTGTGAGATATTGGATTACGCGCAACAATAAAAGCTAATGGTGTGCCAGAGGCGCTGAGGTTCATTAATTTCAAACAGCCATTTTTTATTATTATTTAAAGTAAGAGCAAACAATTTTGACAAATAACATTCCTGTCATCGAAAACAGCGGTCAGTTCTTAGATAGGGTGGGTAACCATCTGCCACTACATTCTATGAAAATTGAGATTTTTTTATGGCTCTCGAGATTAGGCTATCTGTTTTACTTTTAATTAGGATTAAAAGCTTAAAATAGGAGATAAAAAAGACCAATAACTCTTGTCATGTCAAGAATTAGTTCTTTAGTTTCCCATCTTTAACAATCTAAAGCAAGTTAGTTAATGTACAGTGCGTTACATTTCAGACGAGCCAGCAGATAGTAATAATTCATGATTTATAATCAAGAGTAACAACTTTGATGCGCGAACCGAGAAAATTGTTTCTGCGCATGCATCACACTCTATTCATCTCAAACCAGAACATGGCAGCAAACATAATATCCAGTGCGTCAGCTACAATATGCAGTAGATGAATGATAACCTATGTGTGTGTGGAAAAAAAAAAGGAAAGAATAATTATCGGATTTCTATTGGTTCGATTTCATTGAAATTGGGATGGCTCGACGAATATTTGTAAATGGCCAGAGTATAAAACATAATGAAAATCAATCCACTGGGAGGCGAGTTATTACATGCGGATGGACGAACGGACATGGTGAAAACAATGGGCACATATTATGCATATATACTAACGCGCCAAAAAATTAAGGGTGATGTCAATTACTCCTATCGAGAGATGGTCTTTCTTTCTCTCTCTCTCTCTCTCTCTCTCTCTCTCTCTCCTCCCCCTCCCCCTTAATACCAAAGGAAAAGCGCATTAAATTTTATAGTATCAGAGGTTTCATCAGACTTTCATTGTAACATTTAAAACTGACGCACGGTCAGCAAAAAGCTTTTGTTGTTTATAAGAAAGGAAGAAAAAAAATTTAGCAGAAAGAAAACGACTTGATGTTTTTAATGTAAACGATTCCCTGAAAGCCGGATAGTGATCTACAGTCATGAATATTACATAACACCATCAAAATTTTGACTTACAACCTCGGGGCCAGTTGTAGAAATGGAAAACAGTTGAACTGAAAGCACTTTGGATTTTCGATGAGCCGTTGCTGCAAACTGGGAGCCATAAAACACTACACGCACCCACTAGAGTTCATGGGGAGGCACAAAAAAGAAATGAAAGCAACTGGAAATTCTAACGCAAGGAAGCTTTGTGTATTTGGAATCGGTGAGAGGAAAATGGACTCTTTCTCGTGGTAGTATACGAATTGATAAAAGCCCTTTGATAAACAAAGGTTCCTTTTGATCCACGTTCACAGCAGCGATGGATGCACTTCTGTTGGCCACTTCTTAAAACTCCCTTGGTCATTTCGCTTGAAACCAGTCTCAGAAATAATTGGGAAAATGCTGGGGCAAGGTCAGAGGAATGTGGCCGATGAGTCAATATTTCAAAGTCGCATTGGCTTAGCTTCCACGTGGCAGTCTGCAAATTTTGTGTGGGGACATTAGCGCTCGAAAGCTGCGTTCAGTGTGGTACTTCTGTGGAAAGTCATCACATTGAACAGTCTACAACTAAACAGCAACCTGTTTTTGTCCCTCCGGTGATGAGCTGACGAGTTTTGGAGATATTTTTCCATAATCATCTTTTGAAACTTAGATTACAAGTTTCGGTGCAGCCTGCCATTCCATTAGAGCGACAATGGCTTGAAAGATTGGAACATCATTTTTGCCCACCCGATATGCAATTGTTGTAACTCTGTCGCTCTTGCACTTCATTAGAAGAGTTACCTGTCGTTCTAACCCACTAAAAATGGCCTTTGTAAGCACAAACTGTACATCCAAAATCATTTTTCTAAAGTAGATGTACCAGAGGGACGTTCACAAGGAATAGAACCACGTATTAAGCAGTCAAGTGGGTTAGAACTACTGTCAATTCAAACATGGGTGGAACTGCGCTTTGTTGTTAACCGCTCGTTTGTACGTCAGCCCTTTTATGGAGTAAAGTATGGATCTGATTCTAGTCCTTAACCACCTTTTTTTACCTTGAAATCAGCAAACTTTGACTTCCCTTTCTCTTTTTCTTCAGTGAATCATTAAATCCATCGTCAGAGAACTAAAAACAGTGTCAGTGTGAAATTTTAATTTGGTTATTTTCTTCTAAAAATCGACGTTTACTAAATCGATTTTCGTTTGAAAAATCGTAAATCGAGACATCGATCTGTATACCGAGTTGTCAAAGAGTTAGCCATTTTTCAATGGACGCCTTTGAGCAACAGCTTCACATCGCAGATGGGGTTGTTGCCCGCTTTTGTACATTACCGCTTCAACATATGGACTATTTATGAGTTCGTTTAAACGTGACTGTAGTTGTCTTTTTACTAATAGCTCTGCTCATTCGGTCGCCTAGCGATGAAAATTGTATTGATGGTTGCCAGATGAAGCTAATGGCCTGAGATAATAGCAGTTTTTAGGACGATTCACAGTTTTTCTATTTCGTTTAATGCAACGTTGGGTAACCTGGATTTCAGCGAATATTCAGGTCGTTTTTACGTACGGTTGTGTTTTGTTGATCGATGTAAAAACAGAGCTGCGTGTGCAGTCATGGTTGGGCAGTTTATATAATGATGAGTCAAACGAAGACGAGAATTACATTCTTACCAAACTGGTACTTTATTCAAAAAATCACGATTTGATTTGAAAGAGGGGACAGTAAGGGGACCATTGGTACAGGACGTCCTGGCCCAGAGGGTGGAAGTTTAAAGTGGGTGGTGGGATGAGCCACCAGGCGAAAGGGGGAAGGAGACTCAACCACCACAGATGGCAGGAATAAAAGAACTGGTTACAAAGGTCAAAAATAAGGTTCCAATCAGTAAATACCTTCCCGGTGAACTGCTTTTTTATTTATATTTCAAATCAACTGGCTCAATTTTTCTGTCAAAGATTCAAGGAACAAGTGGTGGGGAGGCGGTCTGTGGATTTGATCGCGTATATCCAAAAATTCTGTTTATAAGTAGGATGGCCACACGAGTTCACAAGGGAGAATGCAAGAAGTAACACCGTATATAGCAGTCACGCGAGTTTGAACCACGGTCATTCAAAGTGTGTGTATGTATGTACGCAACCTCGAATCACGCCTGGCCACACGGCTATGGCGACCTTCGACTTTTCTTCATTACAGCGCTAGTCCAACCGCTCTGCTTATAAAATCCAGATTTGAAATTCCAGTTAGTATTCTCGCAAACACATTGAATTAATTTCGTATTTAAAAATTAACGCATTAAATTCCTGGTTGAGACGTTTCGAATGGCATATGATTTGTCTTTGTAGATGCAAAACTCGAGACCAGTTTGCTGAACAGACATCTATTCAAGAACGGTTTTGATGTTGTGTAAGAGATTTCAGTTACTGCCTCTTAAACAGGGTATGCGGAGGGAAATTCTCACGTATATTAACACCTACCACTTTTAATAATAAATTAACCCACAAGGTTCGTCGTGTTATTCACCTTCAATAATTTAGGACATGGTTGCGCATCTTGAAGTGTGTCTATGTTTCCCTTCATGCGGACGGACGGACATGGCGTCCGTCCGTCCGTCCGCATGTAATGCACGATGATGTTCAGAGAGAAATATTTGGCCGATTTTCATTAGATCCGCTGCAAACGCTCATTTCAATCTCTTCTATCGGCATTTGCTTCCTGATACCAATATATATCTTTAATGGATGATTTTTACAATTTCTGTGGCCTCTGTTATATTATTCTCAGTTCCGAACATCTTATAAGTCTGTTATAGGAGCTGCCTTTACTCCTGTAGTTCCATATGACACACTTCAGAGTTACTAAACTGAAACCTAGCATTTAAAGTGGAATTTAAGCAAATAAAAATAAAACCATGGAAAAGCCAAATAATTAAAAAAAAGAGCTTTAATCTACGAACCACTACCCTTACACCGATCTATAACCCAGGGATCGTCAACCTATGACCTATATTGTGATTTCATCCACCCCCTTAAAGAAATATTGCAATTTCCTTTTATTTCAACTTCCCATCGAATAAATCACGTTAATATTCCATTCAAATGCAGTTTTTAACACAATTCACTAACATCACGCTAAACAGGACTGAAAACTTTCTTCTCTGACTCGAAGAAGCACAGCCTCCCTCCTACTGGACTAGGTTTCGAATAATTCATTGGCGTGCAGCCTATGAATCATTGGAATCAATTAGAATGTCTCTTAGAATCGTAATAATGTGGGGATGACGCACTAAGAAGGAATCAGATAATATTAGAGTTCAACACAAGATATGTGCAGCAACGATGTTTTTAAAATTTCCTATATTTAAATGACTTCACATGATTTACAGCCAGGTCCATCTTACAGTATTCAGTTGCTATTTTGTTGTTTATTTTTAATTTTCTTCGAGAACCTTGTAAAATTTTTAATAATTATGTAAAAAATGAAACTGATCGTATTTGATCAAATGCTGCTTTCAATTAACTTTTGGATAGTGTGGTCCGGTCTTACAGGAGGCACCGACTGGAAAAAACCAGAGTTCGAATCCCGGCAATGATGTGAGGAATTTTTATGGGTCTTTTTCATAACGTGGCTGAGTTTGTTGGTCTTAGGAGAGGGTAGCATCGTTTTTTTTTTGTTTTTTTTTTTCTCTCCCGGAAACTCGGGTTTCTTCCAACAAACAGCAAATCGACCGCATAACACTCGCACAATTTACAGAAGGTTAAAGTAGGGAGAAAATACAGGCGGCTCAATCAAGAAAAAGTAATCAAGATTTGAAATAAGTGTTTTTTTAGTTCAGACCGAAGTACTGTAGCCTTTGTAATATTTATACATCGTTTTATAAATAATCTGAAAATTATTATACTGTTAAATAAGTGTCTAAACAAATATGCATCACACGAGGGATATCAAAAAGTTCGTACCCTGACCTAGATAAAACATCAGTAGGAAGATGCAGTTTTTGATATAAGTTGGCCTACGTATTCAATAACTAACATGTGAAGTTTCATTCCAGTAGGTGATCGTACACCAAGGGTGGAGCCCGGAATCTAAGGAAGGACGCTGTGGTTGACAAAGTGGAGTATCGAGCAGTGATCAAGTTCCTGCATTAGAAGGGCAAGAAAGCCCAGGAAATTGAAGAAGAAATGAAAGCGGACTTGTCCATCCTATGACACTGTAAAAAAAGTGGAAACGGGAGTTCCAGTACGGTCACACAAGTGTCTTTGACGAGCCAAGAGAAGGAAGGCCATCAACATCCACAGACAGTGAGACGGTTGCAAAGGTTGAGAAGCTAGTGCTGAGTGACAGATGTGTGACAATTCGTTTCATTTAATCGCAAATGCAGTGGGAATTAGTCATGGGTCTGCTCACAGCATTGTACATGACCATCTGCACATGTCCGCACGATGGGTTCCAATATTGCTGACACCTTTGCAGAATCAATTTCGAATGCAATGTTCCCGCCAACTGTTGGATTTGTGTAATGCCGATGTTGAGAACTTTTTTGATCGGTTGGTGACAAATGACGAATGCTGGGTGTACAGTGAAGAAACCATTGCGTGGACGCCGCTTTGAGTCGTCTCAGGAAGTCATCAATGAAGTAGAATCGTGTTTTCAGGCAATAAATGCAGACTTCTATGATCAAGGCATTAAACAATTGATCCATAGATGGAAGAAATGTGTTACTACACATGGAGAGTACATAGAAAAGGATTAAAGTTCCTACAAAGTTTCACCTTTCTAGGGCTATTATTTCTAGGTAAGGGTATGAACCTTTTGATACCTCCTCGTACATTGATAGCTGCATGTATATGAACTCAAGAAAAGTAAACGTATTGCCCTTGTGACATGTCATCTGCTTAGAACTAATTCTGCAGTAATCGTCCCTCTGGCTAAAAGCTGTACAGCAGCTATGCCCATTTGCTGTTTCATAAACATAATAATATTAATTTATAATTAAACATCAAATGTTCGGCAACTTTATCAAGAGAACCCTTGAGACGGTTGCTCTACCTAATTTGCTATTTAGATGTAATGGATGACGTCATCTAAAATGGCGCTGAACAATACGAATGGAGAATGGAATTTTCGTGAAAAAATTTAACAGACTGATTGAGGGACAGCACACTCCTGATATCAACTCGAGCGGTCGTAAATATTAATCAGCTGAGGCTCGAGTAATGCAAATGACAAATTTCCATTCTTCTTTTCGCATTACTTCTCGAAAATTAAAGAAGTAAAATGGGGAAAAAACGAGACTCCACGCAGGAAGAAATTGAGAGGTAACCTAACGATTTTATGGTAGATGACGTCACAAGTGTGACCCGCGAGATTATCAACACTTCGACTTCCAGCTCCCGTTTATTCGCCCATAAGATTTTGCTGCGAAGTCCCTTAGGCAGAGGTGCTAGCGAACAGCAAACCCCTCGACATACATAAACAGTGGAAAGCGAGCCACAATTCATCTGTTGTGGGGATGACGCACTAAGAAGGAATCACGAAACCCGAATGACGAAAACACGTTTCGCACGAGCGATGAAAGAACCTCAATATTTAACAAGCCGGCTCTCATTAATGGACGTCTGTCACGATATGCAGCAGCCTAAGTGGCCCATTCGTCCCTTTTATGTAAGAAGATATTCCTTAATGGGATCGTAATTTAGAAAAAGGCAAAGGAAAAGCCTCTGCGAGAGTCGTAAGGCAGAACAAGAGAATATTAAATCTCTTTCATTCCTGCGGACACCTGCGATGTAGCTGTTCCCTCCCCTCCTCCCTCCCTCCCCGTACATTAGCCGATAATGCGAGATAACGCTCGCAAACCCGAGGAACCCTGGGAAAACTTGGAACGGCACCACTCAAATACGACTTCATCTTCTTCGGATGCTCGATGCTCTTTATGTTCTCCAAATGGTCGTACGAAGATGGGAGATCCTCAGTTATCCCACCCCTCTCACTTAGCATACTATTTCCATTTATGTCAGGCTCATGCAGACGCGCTGCTGACTCCAATACAACTTTTCGCCTTATATCAGCTTTTAGCTAATCGATAGTCCATTCCAGTACTTTCTTACCAAAAAACCTATCGGGGTGGAGAAATAAGTGTCGTGGGGTAATATAAATGCCTTCCTTTGGCTCTTCTCTTCGTGTTGCTATCAGCAACACGAAGAGAAGTGTTCACTTTGCACCCACTTATTCATCTTATGGTGCAGACACGAGTTGTGGTACAAATCACAAAACTGTATTATTCGAAATGTTTTGTGGTTCTGCTAGATTTTTTTTATAGGCAAGTTATTGATAAAAGCGAAAGGAGAAACCGTCCTTTTTGGGCTTTTTCTTCCCAATGCCATCGGCAGAAGAAAATTCTTTTCTGACTGCATACTGAAAGTATTACGCGCGCCTCTAAGGAAACTTTCCAGTTGCACGCACAATGTGTAAAATATCTCTGGTGGTTCCTTTTTGTGTATCGTTTTATCGAAAGTGAATTCAAGTTTGCGCGTGAAGGAAGCCATTTTGGTACTGTTAACTGAGCAGACGACAGTCCAAAATAATAGATGAACAACGCGTGTGCCCTTTTAAAAAAATGTCAGTGGAAAAAATTTCCTCTTTTTTCCAACAGATAATGTTTTGGGTTAAAGTTCAGAACAGGGTGCACACTCCTTTGGAGGGTTGATCGTTGCGAGTAGTAGCGATTGTTGCCGCTGTTTTAAAATCGGTAATTCTTTTTCCAATTTTAAAATAAGAACAAGGGGGGGGGGATGTATGCATACATTATCTTTTAAATATGAAAGATTTTTTGAAACATTATCTTACACATTTAAAGCAGTCACTTATTCAGATAAAAATTGAGTTTACAGCTGTCTAAGGAGGATGAAATCCTTTTTTGTGCCAAGCACCAGCTTCCATTTTACATAGACACGTTTGATGAGATAATGGTAGTTGCAAGCCCTGTCGTATTGATTGCACTCGTTCTTTCCAATCTGCTCGTTCGTCAGAGGCTAATTTTCTCTGACCCGTTTCATCAGCCAGCACTTGTACGTTCACCCATCTCTAAGCGTTGCCAGTGAACAAAATACTCTTCACTGTTGCTTGTTATCGGTAGTTAAACCTGAAGGGGTAAAAATTGATGAGTAATTTGGGTTAATGACCTTATATTAGCAACAAAAACCATGCAGAGAGAGATAATTTGGGGATACTTCTCCAGCGCACGAACCCAAAACTTTCAAAGTTAGCTAATGTCTAAAATTAATGTTAAGCCCCAGTTTTGGTCTAAATTTAGTCTTGATGTTATAGTATCCAGCAGGTTGACAAGCCAATCAGCCTGTCAAAAACTAAATACATATTAGATACCACTTTTTTCCATCTTTTAATATGGCAAACGACTGGACCTATTTCAGTTCTATTGCGATTTAGAAATAATAACTCGTCAAAACCCCCTTGAATGCCTTTAATTAGCACAGTTGGTACAATCTACGTCTTCCTACCCATACCAGGTGGAAAAGACCCGAGTTGGAAACTCGAGGAATTTTTATGGGCCTTTTTCTCGTGGCTGAGTTGATTTGTTTCAGGGACAGTATGGTTTTTCATCCAGCAAATGAATATGGCCTAAGTTTCTGATGCTCCTAAAACCCCACAATAATCAATTAAACAAAGCACCCTTGAATCCCCTTCCATGTACTAAACATTTAATTGGAAAAGCTATCAGTGGGAATTCAAACCTGTTGACGTCGTATATGCGTGCTGTCCATTCTTAGAAAACGAGGTAAAATGAAAAATAGCTTGTCTTATACGATAATGCCACAAAAGTAACCACCACTTTATCATACTCCTAAAATCTTTCTACAACAACAACTAGATCGAGTTCTGGTGCATCTGCTGTGCAAACGCAACAAATGCAATGTCAGAAGCAGGTGATACAATTAGAGATTAATGCATCATCTTCTCTAGAGATATTTTATATACAATGTACACTTAGTGGCCTTACAAAACTGTCCATTATTAATAAATCAATCTTTGGAATTTTTGCCGTAAATTTACTTTCATTTTTTCTGGTGCAACGCCAAAATGGAAACTATTGAAAAGTTGCATTTCGGCCTTTACAATAAAACTATTTTCTGAATCCCTCCAGGAATGCAAAGGTGAAAAAACCATCCTCTATTGGCGTGCTAATGTATACGGTGTTTTAGTTGAGTCCCTGAAAAACCACTGGCATGAAATACCGCGCAGAAGTGCTTTTTATAACGCGGTAATTTAAGATATTCAATCTTGAGGATTTTATTCAATGGGTGTGATATTCTTGAGTAAATCAAGAGTCTCCATAACTGATCAATCAATACGATTATCGTTCCAATGAACCCAAGAATATTCCTCCGCTCTAAAGAAATCAGGTTAAATGTTCAAAAGTAACCACCCATGCGCAAATGTTTTTCGATTTGTCGTCTGATCTATAAAAAAATGGTTCTATAATGTTAAGCAGCAGACGAATCGCGTTGCATTTATGGATACGTATTTCCATTAGCAGGCTTACGCTTTTGGCAAGGTAGTGTATATAATCTAGAGGCTCATTAAGTCGTCGTAAACAGTGTAGTGAAGACACGTTGACGTACTTTTACAATTTAAATTTCTACGTTTCCATTTATTCTTCAACCCATCTTTTGTTGTTTGGTCCAACTGGAGACAAACACAATCTTCCTGTGGACACAGTGCGTATCTGCTCTTAATAATCTAACATTGATGAAAAAAGAAATACAAATGGGTTTGTTGAATTCGCTCTGGGCTGCACTTCATCTTTGTCGGCATCCACCTGAGGGTGTGCAGATACGGCACGAGCTTCTTTTATTGAACTTGGAGAGTTTTTTTTTTTTGCTAAGACGTTTTTTACACGTCTGCGTTGTTGTTGTGCGCGAAAGTTTGCCTGACTCCGCTTCTGCAGCTGCTGGCTTCCTTGGAGAACAATAGTTTTGAGAAAGCAGTAAGATGTCTGGCATTGATCTCTCTCTCTCACTCTGAATTATGCGCGGCTGCGATGTTATAACCATGGGACGTCTTGCGCGTGTTGTTTGTAAAAAGCAACTGAAGTATGCCGACGTGTGACGAAACAAGCAATGTTTAAGGCGGTCGGCGCACGTGCCAATAAATAATACTGCCCGCTAATGTAAGAAAATATCTTCGAGAAGTAGGAATCCCGCATGAAATATGTGAAAGATGCGGCTGATAAGGGAAACAGCTTGCAAGACAATAGTGTCACAGGTAACCGTATGACGTCATCAGCGTCACAGTGATAATGTGTAACGTTATGCAGTTATTGGCCAGTTGTATAAACAACTCGCAGATGAAATTATTTTAGTCTGTTCTACCAATGACAAACATTCAAACATGCAAGGGGCGCTAGCGTTCAAAGGGGTGCCTGAAAACCAGAAACTTACATACGCATGAAGAAAATTTTAAAGGGAGCACCAAATTCTATTGGCACCCGGGCTCCAAATTGCGATTGTTACCAGGGCGCCACATACCCTAGGAACGTCCCTGCAAAGACCTGTTATTGCTTTTGATGCGATTAAAAATTGACTGCTTCCTCCCTAAGAAAAGATAATTGACTCAGCCAAAAACGCTGTAATTTTAAATGCGTTTAATCACTTATGGACTGATCTACTGCTAAAAAAACAATTATTTAATTATAAACTTATTAATAGGGTTCGAGGATTATCGATCGATAATACTCATTTTTTTTTAGAGGAACCGTGTCCGTGAAAGAGATATTGGAAAGGAACAGAAGAAATAAGCTCTTAATTTAAGCTATAGCATATCCTATAGTAGGAGTGTCCACCCCCCACAAGCCTCTTGAGGCCCACTCCACATTGCGGCCCGCGGTCATATGGGCAGCCTTCAAATGGAATGCGTCCTCGAGTTTAAAATTAAGTTTAGAAAGAGTATTATAAACATATAATACAGTAGGAATGTTTATGATTATAATCTCAATATGTCATATTGTTAGCATTGTGTAATAATTGGTGGATTTTCATATTTAATTATTACATGTAAAAATAAATTGAACACGAGTGCAGATGCTGAAGATCGCAGGCTGTCTTGCGGCCTGCGATCTTCAGCATTTTTATATGGCCCTAGCCAAAAAGGTTGATGCCCCTACCCCATAGTGTTAAATGAGCGCAGCAATAGATACCATAACAATAAGATCCAAATAATGATGCATTGCTAATTCAATCACTCCATTCAAAGTCCGGAATTTCAATATTTAGTATTAAATACGCTTTGCAATGCTTTAACCAGTTTGCTTAGAGCCGTTGTGTGTAGCACAGTTAGTAGAATCACGGTCTTCTCCACCTCGGGTGGAAAAGACCCGAGTTCGAGTCCCACCGATGACGTGAGGAATTTTTATGGGCCTTTTTCACAACGTGACTGCTCTCAGGCGAGGGTAGCATGGGTTTTTTATTCAGCAAACAGAAAATCGACCTAAGAATACGCAAATTTCAGATAGCATACAAGGAGCATTATGGCCTTAGTCGCTGATGCTCTAAAACTCAACTACAACAACGGTTTGCTTAGAGTTATCTTGAAATAGGAGTTTAAACACCATCAATGCTGAAAAAAGAAATTGGTAATACAGTAAATCGGTACTGAACATAGGGAGAAACTGATTTAGAGACTTTAGAGGAGAGCCGAATCGATGCCAAACATTAGCAGTATATCTCTAGCAAACCTTACATATTTCCATTTTTGACCTGGTTCAACGTAAAATAGTTCCATGGTAAGAACTCTGAAATCTTACAGTGAATTGCGCTCAGCAATACATTCGAAATTCGTTTAAAACAAAACAAAACAGCAGCCTTCAGTAATATACTGTAAGATCTTTGAAAAAAAAAGAAGAAATCAATGAAGATAATTCACATACCTCAGCATTGAATCCGTTATTTTGACGAGTCTGCACTGATGGCATTGCCAAACAACAAATAATAATTCTTTCATGCAACTCCACTCCTTATTGGATACTAAAAAAAGCAAATAAAAGCACCGAACCAAATCTTTCTGTAAGAAACGCGCTCGCTGTGATTCGTAGAGATCGCTTCCAATATTGATAAGTCTCCAACGACAGCTAAAGAGCAGATGCCGAGAAAAAACGGATGTATGCGTAGTGGAATAATGAAAATGGCTTTCATTGAGCGATTCGCATGCCGCTAATACTTCAGAGATATGTGGAATTTATATGCCTAACCATCCACGGTGCTCCCGATGTCTTCCAGAAACTTATTACTGGCTTTGGTCCTGTCAATAGAACACAAACAGTCTCGCAATACAAAGGCAAACTAACTTAGAACGTAACTAAGTTAAAACAGCGTTTCTACATTAAAGTTGCGATGTTAAGTATAATGCCAGTAGAAGGATTACAGTGGAAACATTAGGAATAAATCGATAATAACTTATAGTGAATTCGTTGCATTGGAAATCCGTCACGACCTTGTTAGGCTAAGGGCATGGTGTTTACATGTATGTCTAGTTATAAACATGCGTCTAGTAAGCACGTCATCGCATGAATTAAACTCTTATCTAGATAATGAAATTGAAGTATTGTTTAATTGAGTTAATCTTGTTTCTTTGGCCCTAGGATTCCAGATGTTACTGTTGTTATCAGATGGCCTTCATTTATTCATATGAGATTGGTTTTTAGATCTTTAGTTTTCGTGTGGAAAGTTCATGTTGATTTTGGAGATGCCGGGATTTTTGGAGTTGCGCAGTTAGGATCGCCGTCCTCCCCACACCGGAGGGAAAAGACCTGAGTTCGAATCCCGTCATTGACGGGAGGATTTTTCACAACATGGCTGAGTTAGTTGGTCTCAGACAAGTGTACCATGGTTTTTCTCCCCAAAAACTCGGGTTTTTCATCCAGCAAACAGAAAATCGATCACAGAACACACGCAATTCACAGACATTCTGCGCAATATGGCCTTAGTCGCTGATGTTCCTAAAACTCTACTACTATTCTTTGAGGAACTGGAGAAATGGTTTGACTGATATCGGAAGAAACTGGCTTCTTCGCATGGAGCATTACTGGGGGAAGGCTATTGCTACTTTAAAGTTCGAGTGATTTGATTTTGTGGTTGTTTAGAATTTTGGTTTGTAAATTACTTGAGGCAAACCTCTTTCGACGTTGATCCACTTTAGCATTTTATTGTTTTTTTCCTTCATCAAACTGAAATTTGTAATTTACACTAGAAGAATATATACGTTGATTTTACGCGAATCATATTAGGAACCAAAGAAAAAAAAATCTAAATGCAATAATTGAAAAAGGAGACAGCACGGGGTTACAATCAAACGAGAGTTACTGTGAAAATCTCCTAATTTAAATTTCGACTTTGTGAAAAGCAATGAATTAGTTGAAAAAGAGACGATACACGGTTATTCATTTTAGTGTTTTATTGCACAATACATTCTGAACAGAAAAATAATTTTAAACATTAAACAAGGCATTCCAACACACACAGTCTCAAGCAACTTGGAGGGTCTTATGTACCAGCAGTCTGAAATAGAAAACAAATCAAGAAGCAGCTCAAAGTCGAATTTATCAAATTTCCAGTGAGACGAAGAAGCAAATGTTGAAGGGCAGCATACGTTGAAAGCTTTTCGTATAGGTCAATTTTGGACAGGAGATGTAGACTTTCCATAAGAAATTTCCTCTTTGTGAGGGAAAATGATTATCAAACTAACATCGGGAGCTTAAGGGTTACCACGGACGAACTTGACAGCCTTATGATATTGCGAGTACAATGGTTAGTCGACAGCAGGGAGATTCCTAGGGTGAAAAACGGCATGCTTCTCGAGATGGTGAAAGAATTCCTTGCTGCTTTGTTTGGCCGATGGAAAAATCGTTAAGGATAAGGAACCTCCTAAGATTAGTCGGTAACGTTGATGTACTGAGGGCTGAAATATGTAAGGAAAGGGGAATTTTTTGATAATGAATTGTAGGACTGGGACTATATAATTGAGCTATATATTAAGTTGGGCATATGCATCATTTTTTAGCCCCAACTAACCTTCGCTGGACCGAAGATCCCAGAGGACTCGAAACAGCAAATGAAAGAGCAATAGGATAGCATTGTCCAACGCTATATCCGCGGCTATCATGGCAACAAACCCTCTCAAGATGGTTTGTTGGTGCCCCCAGAAGTCCCAAAAATTGTTTAATTGTTAGTAATTTAATACAGATGTCGTTGCGCACTCATTCGACACTATGGTGTGCCCTTTTGCAAACTATAAATTAGCCCTCGAGGTAAAAAATGTCAAGTAGAAGTGCAGTAGGCAATCGATACTCGGTTTCCCAAGTGTTACGTCCTTTACGTCAAGTGTTACATCAGTCATAGTGGATAGCGCATTTCCGCTATCCACTATGAATGACTATGAATATTTTTCCCCCAAGTGGTTCAGACCCAGTGTTTGTTTGTTTGTTTGTTATTTTAATTTTTTGACTAAGAGCGCGCGTTTTTTAACTCTCTGTCAATCGGCAGCTAACGGGGAAGAGTGTCGATCACTACTGTTCTTTCGTTTGCTCAAGTGAATGGGCAAAACTTAGTCTTGGTACATCTCGCATTGCAGTTGATGAATCACGTGCTAGGAGAGCAAATATAGTAACCTTTAAGAGTGTACAAAACACGTTTACCACGAAATAATCGCTATTTTGACTCGCGACCGCCGGGATAAGACACTTCCTGTTTACATCTCCTGAACACGTGTGGCGAGTCTTTCCTTAATATTCTCTGTTCCCGGCAACAGAACTTATTCTTGAGAGATGTGGGGCCGGAATGTCAATCGATGCAAGATGTCTACACCAAATTCTAGACATGCCCACTGCCTTAAACTCAGACTAGGAACACACGAAGATGGATCAGTCTGACTGTTGCAAGCCATCTGGGTATTCTTGAATAATGTACTTTGAAGACAGCTCTCTTATGACATTCTGGCAAGCGTGTTCGCCAGCGACTTTCACTTACATTCTTTTTTTTTTCTCCTCTTTCTTGGCTGTACACTGCAAAAGCGTTTTTCTTCTAACAATTTTGCTGCATATTTTGAAAACTACCTCTTTATTTGATGGTATGCAAATGCTGTTAACTTTTACACATCAGCATTTTTAGACTGCGAAGAAGACACCGCCTTAGAACGTTTCCTCAAGTTGAAGGATGGCTGCTTTGTGATGAGCTCTGGAACAGAAGAATTTCCAACGGGAACAAACCAATATTTTCTTTTGGTTGTACAGCAGCAAAAGTCTTTGGATCCCTTGCACTATATGGCTAATACCAATACTTAAAAATACTAATTAGAAGAAACGCTATTAGGGATGAAAAACCCTTTTCATCATGCAGTCGAAGTAGATAGTTAACAACGCTGTTTTTAAACTCAATGACAGTGAACTCAATGGCTTTCTTCCAGAAAGCCATTGAGTTCACTGTCTGTTGCTTTCGTATTCATTGCTCTTTGTTATGCACATATTTCCAATACAAATTCTTCTACATTTTCTATATTTGTCCGGCTGCTAATCGACATCCTCTACATCTTGGATGTCCTAATGACTATCGTAATGTTTATTCAATACTTGCGTCACTGAACAAATACCGCAATATGCGAAAAAGGAAAGATGTTCTTGCTTTCTGCAATTTCTGTCCACTAAATCCATAGCTGGGACTATTTTTCACTTCCTGCTGGTTTTACACGTGGCTTGGTTCCCAGCAACATAGGTGTTTGTTATAGATTCATCTTGCTTTCTCATAACAGATATTCGTGTGCTCGTGTCATCACCTTTTGGCGCGCTGCCAGTCAACAGAACCATCACTGGTGCAGCTCGTTGTGTACGTAAAAACTGAAAGATTTTCAAAATCTCGCTCTTGACAGGAACTGCAGATTACTTCAAGATACACGAGTCTGGAATGATATTTCTTGAAAGAAATGTAAAATATTAAAGAAACCGGGATTTAATATTAAATTCTCATAACCCAACGTCTGCAATTTTCTGATGTACTGTAGTTCCTAGAACTTATTGACCAATCTTTGATCACGACCTTTGGATGTTTCCAGTTGGATGGAAGACCGGAGTTTATGTAATATTTTTGACGTTTACTTCCAAGATGAAGTAATTTATAATTTAAAATTGGCTAAATTTAGATATACCTTTTAGAATAACTATAACGTTTATTGTAGTTTTGTTTTATCTGTTTATTACAAATCACCCTGATACAGCCTTCAAGGTTGTACGTGATTACAACAATTTCATGTTTATCCAGTTCGCAATAATTTTCAATAAATTTAAGTTTAAAATACACTTTCTTCAAATACTTTCAATAAGGCAATAGCGTTCCTTTGCTTTTGCTTGACAGTCTTGTTTTTGGTCGTGCACATTACTTCTGTAATTTTTTTTTAATTTTTCTAGCACTTCTTTTACTTTTAAATCCACTAATTTACTCCTAGCTAATAAAACTTTGCCCTCGCGGATAGCGCAGTGGGTATAATCGCTGTCGTCCCCACACCGGATGGAAAAAACCTAAGTTCGAATCCCGTCAAGGGCACAAACAATTTTATGGAGTTTTTCACAACGTGGCTGAGTTAGTCAGTCTCAGGTGAGGGTTACGTGGTGTTTTTTCTCCCTGAAACTCGGCCTTTTCATACAGCAAACAAAAAAAACCGATCACAGACTACACGCAATTGACGGACACAATATACTGAGCCTCGTAGCTTTGACTTTGACTTAACGCAATATACACACACACGCACAGGTTTTAATGTTGACTTTCCTCAAAAAAAACATTTAAAACTTTAAAATATAAACCATTATGTTTGTTGTATCATTAGTTAAAGTTCTTTCCTTGGCTGAGTTAGTTATCTTAGCTTATCTTTTCGAACCTTTCTAAGTCCTTCAAACTTAGGGTCCCCTGATTATTTTTCCTCCTCCGGATCTCCTCACAACTTAGCCTTCAAAGTACACTAGGTCCACTGGAGCACTTCGTGACTTTACTTTACTGAAGCCGTTTCAGTAAAGCGCTTATGTAATCTTAAACTTCATTCCAGATGTCTAAAGTTTCTCGTATTGCAATACACAACTTTGTACGTTTTTCTAAGTGCATTCCTTCTATACTCTTTGTCCTCATTAAATTTTCTTAGGCTTATTTTAAAGTGGTTTACTAAGCCGACTGTATTTGCAGTAAGCATGCTGTCTAAAGCACTCGTTCCTTTTACTTCAGTTCCATTTTCTTTATTATTTCTTCAGCCATCTGCTTTTCTAAGATATCCCTTATGCAATTTAGGTTTGGTACATCAGTTTGTTTTGCTAAATTTTGCGAAGATCTTTAGTTTTATTTCTTGTCGCCCACGATTCCAAGGTTTAAGGTTGAGGTCCAACATCGTCCTCGACCTGGTGTTAAGTTTGTGCGTCAGCCATCTCAGTAGCCAATATTGTGTTGCCATAATTTTTTGAATCTCTTTAGACGGAATCGATGACCATGTAATTGCAATCGGATAAACCTCTCAATATACGGAATTATTAACTGGGACTTCGTTACAGTGTTACTTCTTGTTGGATACTCCACCTGACTTTGAGTAAGTTTCTCTTTAATTCCTCTATATGCTTTTTTAAACAAAGTTTAGGGTCCCAAGCCTAGATTCTCATGGTACTGAATCCTATTAACAAGCTACCCATCGATTGTTACTTGAAGGATAGTTGCCTTCTTAATTTATGTAAATGTTACAGCGCCGACTTGTGTGTGTTGAGTTTTAGATTTAGCTTTTCTAGGTTGTTTTCCACGTTTTCTGAAGGCGTGGTCTGTGTCCTTGAGAAGTGCTATCTGCTCTGTACTTTATCAGAGTATATAAACACTTTGGAATCATGTGCAATAATATTATCATATTTACTTTGTTATTGTGTAAAATTAAAAAAAAAGGATTAAATTCAACACCGTTTAATGCGAATCGTAAGAATATAGAGTGGATTTGGGTGCTCTTTTGTTCTTTGCAACTATAAAAATCTTCATGCGCGTCACATGGGTAAGTGTATCCGAGTTTTAGAGCGGTTAGGGTTCTATTACCTTCGACGACTGCAGCGGAGGGAGTAAAGTTTCTTCCCCTGATTATTCTGGGTACTTCAGCGCGAATAACATGTAAATCGGCCCTTGAACACGCACTTCTACAGACATAATACACTTACGGTTAGGCTCACACGCGTTGGGTCCATTAGTACGGATAAAGCAATAAAGAAGACATTTGCAACATGATGGTACATTGTTCAAGCATCTCTAAAACCTCCTTTGCATTTCTTTCACCTAAAGAATACCTGAAATCCATGTAAGCGTGTTTTCAAAGGTTTCCCAGAAGCCCTCGTGGGTAGCACAGCTGATAGGATCGCTGTCTTCCCCATACTGGGTAGAAAAGACCCGAGTTTCAACCCGTCTATGATGTCAAGAATTTTTATGGGCCATTTTCACAACCTGGCTGAGTTAGTCGATCTCAGGTGAGAGTAGATGGTTTTTTTCTCCCAGAAACTTAGGGTTTTCGTCCAGAAAGGAAAATCGACCCTAGAACACACACAATTTATAGACAATATCACGGAGCAATATGGCCTTAGTTGCTGATGCTCTAAAAACCCTTCAACAACAACTTTCCCAGAATCTCAACCAGATCTTCACTGAATAAGCTATTTACATATAAATCACGAAATTTTGGTGAGGGAGCACCGTCGTAAATATTCTCTGCATCGAACAAAAAGCATTACACCTGAAGCTAGCAGAATTCCTGTTGCATAACTTATTAAACCTTTCCGATATCCTTTCAACAAATACAGAGCATCTTCTTCAAATTACTTTTCTTCTTATCGCAAAGCGAACGAAGTTCATGCTTTCTGAAGATGTACGCAACTTCAGAATTTATGGACTGACTGAATAAGTAATATTCGTACATACCTATCAGAGAAAACGTAATGCGTTATCCAATCTATTGAATAGAAAATTTGACGAAGATAATAAAGGACTTTCACGCTACATCCAATTGGATGTGTGCTTGGTCACGCAAGAGACATTTTGAAAGCTTCGCTGATATCACGAGAACAAATGGCTGCTATTAATATTTCCATCAAGCTGACCCTCAATAACGTTCCCTTCGTCATCTTTTCTCATTTATAGATGGAGTGTAATTCGTGTCGCCTCACGGAACTCCGTCTTGTCCTCTCTAATTAATAAAACGTGTCCTGTTTCCCAAACTCCAATTATGATACCAATGAGAAACAGCAGTTGCAGGTCTCGCTTTATCTGTAATGGCATTTCAATTGTCTTAACTTTTCTGCTTCAATGGAATGCGCTGGTTCACCATTAGTCTTCGAGGAAGTGTTTCGCAACTCAGGTATGATACATCTGCTTTCTGTCTTCTTTGTTTTCAATAAATCTGCGTTAATTCCTTCCTTAAAAATATTTGGCGAATATTACATCCTACTTTTCAAAATTACATTTATAAATTCATAAAAACGGCTGCCAAACGTGATTTACAAATCACGTTTGGCAGCCGTTTTAAGAATATTACGTTTTTCAAAAAAGCTTAGTCTAATTTAAAAAAAACAGCGTTCTCTAAGACACTAGAAATAGATACTAATAATCTGAAGACGCAGAAAATTTCCTCTGAAGAGAAAGAAAAACGCGGAAAGACTAGATTAGCGCGTTACATAATTAAAATTGTTTTATGTAAATTATCGAATGCGTGCACAAACCAACAACACTTAAAAAGAGAGCAACGCAGAGAGCATATTTGTGTAATTTTAATCTAAATCAAAAATAGGATACCAGATTTACAGCAAGCAAGCAGAAAATTGACAATATTAAAGAAATTAAATAAAAATATAAAAATAACTACTCTACAAAATCTGCCCATTTTCAAATCTCGCTCGGACTACCTTTTAATTCGGATATGAACTCCATAAAGACGCTACATCGTCATAAAGGTCATGGTGTCACTTCGATTTGGTGATAAACTTTGAAGAATGCATTAAACTGATATATGGAAAAATTAATAAAGCTGCCTGAAACAAATCAAAAACAAAAAAACTGTTCACATTCGCTTGTTATCAAACTCTGTATAGATGCATTAATGTTTTTATTCTGTAATGATTTTAGACAGTTTTGCAGAGGTTTATTTGTTTCTGTTTTTTTATTTATTTTTACACGAGGGCAACAAACTGTTAGCATTCAATTTCAGAAAATTCGTGTATTGTATGGCCGGTTTGAATGTAAAGTTTCAGAGAGGGAAGTGGACCATGCAGCTCTCATCTGAGACTAACTCAATTACGGTTGAATCAAGTCCATGGAAATGCATCTTTCTTAACAGGATTCGAAACCAGGCCTTTCCACACTGCGTGAAGGAAAGCGAGCCTAATCACTGGCTGCAGGGATCCACACCAGGAAAGTAATCGATCGATGGATACTGTCTCTTGAGATGGCTTCAAATGCGATGTGTTCTTTATCTCTAGGGGTGTGCTGCCGCAGAAATTCAACGTATCCTTTCACTCCGCGAAAATCTAGCAGTCGGCATCTGACATTTACTTATAAATTCACTGTACTGATAGTTCTTGTTGGTGTTTTTTCATAATCTGAAGACCCTCAACAACGCTTTCAAATGGTATACTTGTCCTCAGGCATACGAGTACCTCTCTGTTGTGACTGATGACGTCATCTCCATAGATAGTCGATTTGATTTTAAATACATGTATCTGCGCTTTAAGGCAGATGAAATGGACGCATAATTGATGAGATAGACAAACTCTAGATGACCACTGTCTGCCATTTGCAGGATTGGACTCGTACAACGGTATCATAGTGATTCTAAATGCAAAGGTACGAGTCATCGTACCTTTACATTTTGAATTATTGACGTGCTTTTGATTCATCCAAAGCACTTCAATAATTTTGTTTCTCGAGAAGCCTTGTTAATCACAATCCACTTGAACTGAGGCTATGGATACTTGATGCCGAGTAGATTTTGCAATGTTTTGTATTCGCTCGAGATGACAAATAAACATCCGTTTATAAAATTTGAATTCTTCATGATAAGTAATTTTATACTCAATTTGTATCCTGTTTGTGAAATTTTAATGCTGACTGCAGGTAGTGAGCGTCAAACTTAAAAGGCCCCGAGTATTGAGAACAGAACATAACATTTAAGAACATAAACATGTCGTTCAAAGCACATTTGAGTATAATTTATCAATGTTTCCTTTAATGATTTCTTTTTCGTGATCTGTTTTCATGGAAGTAAATAAAAAGAGCGTTTTTATTACGTTATTGCGAATCCAGGTTTTAAAGAAAATAATCGATCCGGGTTCCTTGCTATCGATCATCTTATTTCAGCAATCCAATTATCTGAGAAGAAATTTCACTGGGAAGAAAACATCAATTTCATATTAGTTTGTGTGTGTGTGTGTGTGGCGCAAGCTATTCACTCCTTTTATTTTCTTCACTTTCTTATTTATGATGGCTACTACTCTTTCCGGGAACTGAACGTTGTATTTTTATCTTTGTATTCTTATGTCAATGATTCTCCTCAGACGTTTCTTTTTTGCTTTACTTGCAGCTTCTGTGGCGTTCTTTTAATTAAGGTTCTTGTGTGTGTATCAGTTTATTTTTTTGTTTTTTTTTAGCATCGATTGGTTCTCATCGCGGATTACCCTCGTGTTAAGCAACGAATCCCTACCATCCCGCTGGTCTTATCAAAACAGACTCCTTTTGCGGCCTGTTTCGATTATAACTAATTTTTACTTGTTATAATCGTTAGCAGGGAAGGACAGCACACCTTTTTATGGACACCCTAAAATGATCACACCACAATCCTTACAAATCAATCGGTACTGTGCTCTCCTAAATAAATCTGCTGTGATTTGATTCAATCAACAATTGGAGGGTCACTAATACCTTTACCTACTAGTCATAAAGATTTCAACCCAAAGCTCTGATTCCGTGACCACATTGAGTACCTCCTCAAGTGGCTCAAGCAGTTGATATGCGTGAATTACAAAGAAATATAGCAGACACATGAAAACCTCAGTACATCTCGCTTCAAAATGGGACACCTACAACAGCCACCTCCTTCCAGTTGTCTTTGGGGCAGGAATGAATGATGCAGAGCTGTATGTGAATAAATAGATGGTCACGAAGAGAAATTGTCACACAGAAGTCATCTGAACTGACATTTAGTTTAGTGAAATGCTATAGAGATAGCAACTGTTTTTCTCGTTTTGTAAAGGGTTTCCTAATTATAACAACAGAATGGTAATGGATTTGTTTAAATTTGTATATACAGTAATGTAAATTTCACTGTAAATTTTGCCTTCTGGAAAATTTGTACATAATATTTTTAATTTGATTTTCACTAAATAATAATTTATTAAATAATATTATAATTCTGCTGGCCCCTCTGGCTGTGATGAGCAAAGCTGGTTATATATCGTAAATTACCAATTGTACCTTCTCTTCTTCCATTCACATAGCTCCCTGAGGAGCTGTTGTGGCCATCAACAAATTCCTCCAACTACGTCGATCGTGGGCTATACGAGTAGCATCGCAAAGTGTCATGCCCAGAAGTTCACTGATCCCATCCTTCCACCTAGTTGCAGGTCTTCCTCTGCACCTCTTCCCCACGGTTTTTCCTTCCCTTATATTCTTCAACAGAAAGTTTTCCCTTCTATGATGCTATGAAGAAGAATTTTAGGCCTGCCAATTTTATTCAATACCCACTCATTTGTTCTTCGATCCAAGTAAAAAATTCGCAGTATTCTCCTGTAACACCACATTTCAAATGCCTCAATTTTCTTCCTGTCAACTCTTTTCAGATTCCATCCTTCACATCCATAAGTGGCAACTAGAAAAATTAACGAATCAGTGATTCTCAGTTTCGTCTTTAGGGGCAGATCATGATCTCTCCATAATTTTAGCAGATCAGCGATCTGCAATTGCCTCTCGTCTCTTTACATCGTTTGAGCAGTCACTATTTTTATTTATTCTTGACCCTAAGTAATCAAATTCATCAACTTCTTCGATATCTTGCCCATTAACCTTCACTTTACTGGAACCGAGATTATCACCAATCACGATAATTTTAGTTTTACACACATTGAGAAACAATCCTTTTTTCTTACTTCCTTCACATACTCTCCTCATTGTTTCTTTAAGATGATCCTTTGAATTACAAATTAGCACAGTATCATCTGCATATCTTCAGTCCTCCAATTTTGATGCCAGTTTCTAAATCTAAGTTTCACACATGATATCTTTGGCATAAAGATTAAAAAGGTGAGGTGACAAAATACAGCCCTGCCTGACACCGTTACCTATTGTGAAAAAGTCCATGTTTCCCATGTTCTTTCTCACAGTTCCTTCCTGTTCCTGGTACAGTAGCTTAATCAGCTGAATTATGTGGATTGGGAAACCCATAATAGTAATCGTTTCTCGTGTTGAACACAATCAAATGCTTTTGTATAATCTATAAAATACAAAATGACTGGAACATTGAATTCTGGTAAATGTACCTTACCAGAATTAAATACAGATTATTTATTTTAAATCGTTTCGCCATATCGTAAAATATTGTTTAAATATTGACCTTAGAACTGGGACACTCACTCACACCAGTTGTAGTCCGCTTATGTATCTTTTGTTGTGAATTACAGCAGAATATACACACAAGGTTCGTCCGTCTTGCTGTATGAAATCCTAGTTTTTTGGGGGGAAAAAAACAATGTAATTTTCGCCGGAGACTAAATTGCCCACTCACCGGACGAACAACTCCATAAAAGTTCCTCCCGTTCCAAAGGCAAGTATACATGAACTTCGGCCAGTGACTGGAATGGAAACTAGGCCTTTCCAAACATGGAAGAACGGTGGCTGTAATCACTATAGTAGCGCGAAAGCTAACTACAGGATGTGTTTTACTCATCATACCATTATATTAATCTGAAAGACATAAAATATTATTTAATTAACACTTGAACTATATTTAGCAGTGTTCAGAAATTCATTCCACAACATGTTCAAACATACCCTCCAAGTTTTCCAATAACGTGTCGCAGTTGGAGTGTGAAGTTACGAAGAACATGCTTCAACTTTTTCTATGACCAGAAAAAATAATTTTGAATCGCTTTCTTCAGTGCAGGATTAATTCGTAGATCTTCGCGAACACTATCTTTGAGATAATCCCACAGATAAAAATCACGCTGGTTTAAAAGAATTGACATTAGAGGCCACGTCAGTCCTTTGCCATACACCTCAGGGTAGCAGTTAAATCTATTTTTTGTTTTGTTGTCAAAAATTTCATCCAAGAAGTCCGGGGCAACTCTGGAAGGTATTAAGTGTTGCCGACAAAATCTATAGACCTTTCTCTACAGATAATGATGTGCTTGGTACGAAGAATTTGAAGCTTGTAAAGCTGCAAAGAAAAGGAACAGTATGAAGAATAAAAAGTTACCCTGTGAAAGGTGATTACTTCAGCAAACATTAAAGAAACTAGCAATTAACAAGGCCACCGTGACAACGTGAAGGCAACACAGCTGAGTGACACTTGAAAATTACCCATTATCTGAGGAGTTCTAAACTTTTTTAATTCGTTTCTTTCTTTGTTTTGTTTGAAATTTGTGTCGGGGCTTCTAAGACTGTGAGGCATCGGTATATTGTAAACTTTATGGTAGGCTCTCCTGCTTTGCTTGATAAAAAAAATAATAATTTCCAGAATGAAAACAATAAAGTGCATAAAACGAGACCGACTATCTCGGCCACATTGTGAATAATGCCTATAAAAGTTCCTCCTGTAAAGATGAGGTTCGAACTTGGGCCTTCCTTTACACAATTTGGAAGATAACGCTTACTATCACTGTGCTGGATGCGAGATGATTCTGAGAATGAGGAGAGTTGAGGTTTGTGCTTTTTAGGTGTCAAAATTTCAGAAACTTTCGATCTGATTAAAAAAAAAACTGACACGAATTCTCAATAAGGCGTCTTCGGTGTTTTTACCTGAATTAATCTTATTCTTTGTGCTTTATTCATCCGGTATGACACCATTGAATTGCCATGTTTTTCGCTAATTTGAAAAAAACTGTTGGCTGGGACCTTTTTCACAGTAATCAAGAACTTTATAGAGTACTTGGACAAAACCCTTCTTTCAGGATAGGATAGGATTGATGCTTTGCAGTCATAATGGGGTCATTGTATCTTTCTCATTTATCTTTTTCACTTACTACTCTCATAGTTTGGCTCAAAGCGTTTCACCCACTCCTCGTATTTTCAGTTTTTCTTTCGTCATCCGGTGATAACAATTTTAGTTCCTAATAGCACGTTAATCGTAATAATAACAACATTGGGGACCCAAAAGCCATTTGTTCATGTTGATATTAAAGCAAGCGTCATGTTAAATTACCCGACGTGGAATTCTTGAAGTATGCAAGTACTGGCAACGTCCCAGGAACTTAAGAACACTCTCGAGCTGTAGGAGAACTAATATCGCATAACATGGCAAGAAAAATAACGGAAAGTTTAATGTTCTCGAATAATGCAGAGAAAAATCTTTTTTGTAAAACAGCAGATCAATAACAATGTCACGTTATTTTAATATTTCAAGAGGAAGGATGAAAACTGTTTTACATATCAGAGAATTAAACAACAGAAGCGATATTAAAATTATACCCAAAGATTTACTAACATTGTTCCAACTTGATGTCCCTCATGCATAAAAGTATTCTCTTATGTACATGTTGGCGTACTTTTGTCGTTAGCATATGACCAATTTTAGAAAATTCTTCAGCAACAAGGAACGCTTTCAGAATGTCTAAAGACCTCAGTTCACGTCCGTGACCCGTTTCATTCAAATCACCCCACAGAAATAAAATAAAATAAACTGCAGGGATTAAATCAGAAGACTACAGACACCTCAGTGGGTCTGCCGCTATCTATCCATTTGTTGGGGACTGCCTCGTTACGAAATTCTTTTACGATGACAGAATAACGTGCTGGAACACAGCTCTGATAAAATATAGTCTCGCCCTTATTTTGAGACTTGCTTCTTGTCATGGTAACACCAAGGAAATGTATTCTATTACTTTACAATAAATAAATGCATATTTAATTTAAGAATGTTGTAAACGAATAAATTAACGTATTCCTGTCTGCTACTGGTGCAATGGAGGACGGATGAAGGAGAAGACGATACAACGAATGAATAGTTCGAGAAACTCCTACCACACTGTCTTAGATGGTCTATTGTGCGTGAGCGCATTTCTCTGTATTTAATTTCGAATTAAATCTCGATAATGTCTTCTGAACAAAGCTTGTTATTCATGTGGTAATTCAGACTAGTAGACACACACACACACATAGAAGGTATGGTTCCAGTTTCAATGTTTGCGATACACATACCGAGCATCGATTCCTAAACTCTTAGATCTCAAAGTAAGAAAGACTACAGTTATATTTAATGCATAGAAAGCAGGTTAACCTTTCGCACATTTATAATTAATGTGAAAAAAAAAGAAAAAAACTGGCATAGTACCAAGCGATGCTAAACCTCAGTGATAACAGTGAACTTCTGCAAAGAAATCTCGAGTTGAGAATTCGCCACCAGTGCAAGGAAAGTCATAGGAATCAAAGGATTCGCATTGGACTTATCGTAGAATTGAGAAAATTTCATATTACAAAACTTGAGTGTTTCAAGGATTTGATTTCCAGTAGTGTAAAAACACTTTTTTTTTCATCCTGGTGTTTAAATATAGAAAACAAAAACTTGAAACTCAAATAAGAAGCTTTTAAAATAGTTTCAAAAGGGTCTAAAGATGCTAAACCATTAAGGGACGGGTTAATATGGCAATAATATGAGTGTTGGGAGTGACTCATTAATTTTTCTATTTCAACCAGCCAAGGGACGGAAACATTCCTTGAGAGTGGATGACCCAACATTCATTAATGACGTCATATATCTCATATTGGCTATTTAACTTCTTGATTTAAATTATGCCGCATACACTGCCATCACTTGCCATAAAAAGTATTGGAACATTTATATAAGTAACGAAAACACAGAACTTTAATACAGCATGTACCCTAAGTGGCGAACTTTCCGCCAATTTGGCAAGTTTAAGTGGAAATATTTCGCCCCTCCCTCGCGCAGGAAATCTTTTAATCAGTTTTTGAGGTTATAAGTCCGATAAACTTATGACTTCGCAAATTGCGTGGCCGATTTCTCACACTTCTTCTGTTCATCCCACTAATGCTCAATATTCTTAAGATTGGAGCTCTTAACCGGTCATCCCAGTGTGTGAGTTTGAATCATGTCGATGACGTAAGGAATTTTCATGGGCCATTTTTACATTCTGGCTAGTCAGTCGGTCTCAGGAAAGAGTAGCATGATTTTTTCCTCCTGGAAACTCGGGTTTTAAGTCCAGAAAACAGCAAATCGGGATTCAGAACGCAGGCGATTTGCAGATAATATGCGGCGCAATATGTCCTAAGTCGCTGACTCTCCTAAAATTCAACAAAACAAACAATGTGGTGTGGGATGAAGAACCCGAAATAACTCACCAGGGAAACCCTGCTTCCTCCGGCTTAAATCGGTTAACTACAGACTACACTGAAGAGGACTTTAGAAATTTCTCCTCTCAACGAAGGGACTTGAACCTAGACTTTTCCAATCGAGTGACAAGTGGCGAAGTCACTAAGGTGTCACGGAGGACCAATGAATAGATAGCTTTTTGCATTCAGATTCCCAGGTAAAGGTCCCCATACCAAAACACTGCCATCACTTGCCCGTTTCTGTTGGTACCAGAATATCGGAGTGATTCCTCGCATCTACCGTCCATAGCAAGAAACATGATTCATCAGAAAACTTTTTTACAGTCGTCAGTTGTCCAATAACTCCAGATTCAGGCAAAAACTTTAGGCGCCGTTAGCGATGAGTGGCCGTATGGTTATCTTGACCGAGCGCCTACTCCAAAGGCCCATAATGACCCTGATTAACATCGATGGTCATGTATGTATTTTTGTTAGGGCGGCACCTAGAACATTTGTTTAACTCCACCTCCTGTCACTGTTAGGAAACAGTTCTCTGTGAAAAAGACCAGATATGTGAACTGTGGTGTGTTGTGTTGTTCTAGCCTCTTAGCTACTTCAGGGTACACTACAGGATAACAAGGGAAGGTGGGCCAGGTAGAGTAAATACTCTTTCGGTCCACAAAGTCACCCACCCACTGGAAGTAGTGCGAAACCAGTGGGTGCAGTCAGGGAGGGGAAAAAAAGAGAGACAAAGTGGGTAAAATAAAATATACACACTTTTAAGACCACAACTTATGGATGGAGGCTTATCCTGATATTTTCACATTTACATGACAAATCAATAAGGTAATAATCAAGTTCAAAATTTTGAATCGAGACTTGTTCAATTATTTACATATTTACACAACATCTTCACGAATCAGCGAGGTGTCCAAAAGCATTCTTCAAAGTGCAGAACAAATGAAGACTTGGAACAAATATATGGAGACCATCACAGTCCAGAAGATATTCATTCAGATCCAAATTTGTTGGATGGAGACGTGTCCTATTATTTCATATTTACAAGCTATCTCCAAAAACCTGTAAGGTGTAGATGATGTTACATCTACACCTTACTGGTGTAGATGTAACATCATCTACACCTTAGAAGGCTACAACAAATCCATAATATATAGAATATACAAGTCCTGATCCAAACTACACTATAAGTTCAAGTCATTCAAAAAACGACTTCTCAAAGAAAGGTCAAGCACGCATTTAAGCAGTTAAGATTAATTGTTTCCTTCTACTTTTGTTTTAGTAGGGTTTTAGTAGCGTCAGCGACTAAGGCCATATTGCTCTGTGTATATTTTATGTAAATTGCGTGTGTTCTGAGATCGATTTTCTGTTTGTTGGACGAAAAACCTCAGACACAGAACTCAGGTCTTTTCCACACAGTGTGGAGGGGCCGCGATTCTACCAACTGTGATGCCCACGAGGGCGCTTCCTTCTATTAAAATCTTCCATAGAAAATTGTTGGAACGCTGAAAAGTCCATAGTCAGCCTTTCCATCTTTTTCCTTTTATCGACTTGCACAAGGCGGTACAGCCTACGTTCACCAAGACCATTGTTGAGGCGTCAGTTATCGCCATTGGCCCAGCGACTCCTACTCTGTCCACCGTACATCATCCATTCTTGGCACACCTTAACTACAGCTCTCCACGAACAATCCACACCATTCTCAACCGCTATTGGACAATCATCCCCTTTTCGAAGTCCGTCAAATCCAGTCCCTTGTCAATGTCAACCAAGAACTTCGTATGGACTGCATGTCACAAACTGCAATATCATATTTACTGGTTTTCTGCGCAACACGTGTGCCACCAGGCAGGGAGGAACAGCCACTTGCTAAAATATCGAGGTGATCATAATGCTTTGACTGGAGAGCGTATATCCCCACACCCAGAATCCTGGGAACATACTTGTAAACCTCATCCTGAATAGTAATTTCTGTAGCAATAACATTTCTTTTATCATTGCAAATGGATGTGTGAAACTCCAGAATGTGTGCCTCCCTACATACTTCCTGGAGTTTCTTTACGTGAAATTGCATCTTGTGAGGCATTCTAACTAATTATTCTAAGTAGATTCGCGAAATTACAGCATTCACGTAATAGTTAAACCCATCAAAGCTTTTTAATTTTTTCTCAGATGTTAAAAGTGGGTTACCAAAAACATTTTTATCATAATCCTTAAATAACCAACTTCTAACGTCTTTGAAAGATCTCGGAAAAACAGAAACTAAGAATCATATTCAGTGCGGATTATTCTAAAGATCTACTGAAAGGCATAAGATGTTCTAAGAAAATACTATTTGTAATCCAATTTCAAGAAAAAAACAGTTCTCAAAGTATTTCTCTATTATAATCATCCGTGTATTCTGTAGTTGCATTCCTCTGGAACTGCAGTCTTATGAGAAATAGGTCACGCACGTTTCCCTTCTCTGCTTAGAAAGTAATAACCAATAATGCGCCTGTATTTTTCCATCAAAGGAAGCGAGCCCGAGAAATATAATGCCGCAATAGTAAATCTGGCAAACAACATCCAAATGTTTCTAGCAACCAACCGTAACGGTAAGCCACGAGTCTTTATCTGTTGCTAAGGGAAACCTTAACGTGATTGATGTTTCCATCATGGCTTTCTGAAGAGGAGGGTGCTATTAATTCCACCAGCATGAAATGAGAGACTTGTGTGTGTGTGTTAAGACGTAAACAAGATGTCTTCAAATACGATCTTATCAGTGGCATCAATAAGAAACCACAGTGCTGGCGTTTGGGGATTATCCATGGAGCAGGTGACAATGTTTGAAAAATAACAAAAATATGTCTAAGAGAAGCGCTTTCGACTAGCTCCGAAAGCCTCCTTGACTGATTAGCTGTCACTGTCCACCAGGTTCGAATTCGATCGATGACGCGATGAATTTGAGGAATTTTCACGAGAAGACGAGTTAGCCGGTTATAAGAGAAGGTCAAAATGTGGACACTGGGTAAAGTTTGCCCTCGTGGGTAGCACAGTTGTTAGGATCACTGTCCTCCCCACACCGGGTGGAAAAGACCTCAGTTACAGTCTCGTCGATGAGAAGAGGAATTTTTATGGGTCTTTTTCACAGTGTGGCTGAGTTAGTCCGTCTCAGGCGAGAGCAGCATGTTTTTTCTCCCGGAAAGTCGGGTTTTTTGTCCAGCAGACAAAAAATCGACCAGAGAACACACAATTTACAGATAATATACACGGAAAAATATGACCTTAGGTGATGATGCTCCTAAAAACTCAGCAACAACAACTGGCAAAAGGTAAAAACAACGTAAACACGTGGAAGATCTGGATTCTAACTTAATTTAAAAATGCAAACTCTAAGCAAAGATACATAAGTTTTTACTTTGGTAACGTTAATTATAAAACTGATTTATTCAGAGATCTTATATCTTTTCTAAAATTTCATTTATAGCTATTATGAAAATTATATTTTTTGTACATTCTTCTTTTAGAAGTGCAAATATGTTTTAAAGCCATGACACGTTAGCTTCGAGATTCAGGATAATGCGTTAATTTTTTTATTTTTCCAAGTCTCAAAAAATCTAATCGTTCTCCAGCGTGGCAAAAGAACTGTTTTAAAGTAGTTTAAGAAAAACAAGCTCAAATTTTCAGCACTTCGTAGAAAATATGCCATAGAAAGCGCAGAAATAAAATAGAAGTTAATTTACTTTTCGAGTGAGTGGAGTACAAAATTGTCAGTGATTTCTGTTCATTTTGCGTTCTTAAAAATTCTTCGGATCTACTGGCTTGCGTATTGTATTTAGTTTCAAATTTTATTTCTCTCTGTTCTGAAAATCTTTTATTCATAAAACATTCTAAATAGAACCTTTCTTTATCTGAAAATAAGACCAGTCCTTGGTGTTTTTTTTAAAGTCCTCCCAGAACATGAAAGATAACGCATATAGAATTGATTAGCGTCTAAAAAATGGACATGTAATCTGGAATTGTCGATGTCCTAAAAGTTACAATTCAAGTTAATGAATTATAGAACAGCAAACATTTCTAAAGTTTGTTCCTCCTCCCCCTTTTCTCCTGTCAGATTTCGGAGAAAGTCAAAAGCAGCAAACAAAGGAGAGCGTTTTCAATAGAAACTTTTTTTTCCCCTTATTTTCATTTCAAAGCCTATTTTTTATTATTTCATCGAGAGATTCTCGAAAAATCTGTTTGGCACCAGCAACGTTCTTAATTCAAAGAGTGGGAAATTCAGAAGTAAAATCTCATTGAACTGTTTATTACTGTCCACCAGCTTCAATTACTTTTAAACGTTTGAATGCGCTCTATACAACAGCAAAAATTCTTACGGGTCTGTCAGCTTTGAAATAATCCATCTTAAACCAATTTTAAACAAGAAGGAAGTAATATATAAAGCTTTAATAGATTTTCTTAAAACCTGCCTAAATCTTCTACCTCAACTACACAGGAACCAATCTGCAAACAACAATCAATTTCTTCGTAAAAGGATTACTCCAGCTTGCATTAATAACAAATATTGTCGCGTGTGAACTTAAGACAATCATCCCTTCTTATTTCTTTCGAGTAATTGTTAAGCTCTATTTAAATGTCTTGGGTTTCCGATGAAGGTCCCCGAGGTAATGTTTGTTGACGTCTGCATTATGTTTTTCTGCTGGTGCTTTCTACAAACTCGCATTCCAAACATTAACTCAGTGAATGCTGAAATCTCATAAAGTGCTTCCATAGATAATCTTAATTAAAATCTTAATTAAACAGTTGGGTTTATGCAACGATCAAAAGTCCCTAATGTGGTCTTAATTATCGCTCGCTGTTCCAAGCTGTCCCACAATTCCTCCTTGTAGAATGTTACGCGATGCAGGGGCAACGACATTTTAATTTAAAATTTTTCAAGGAAGTGCCGGCACCGGCAAATTGTCGTAATGCTCTCGTGGGCGTACTCCTAATGTCCTCTATCTAGCGGCTGTTGAATGCGGCAAGACCTTGTAGACGGCGTGTTTTGCTACCTGGATAATGAGCGAAGAGCAAAAGCACTTCATAATACACATCCTGAAAATCAAAGCTTCGAATGAAAATATTTCCTGTTTGTTCAACCCATTGATGAGTTAAATCTCCCTTTTTTAATCAACACGCGAAATGTCAGCAGTTAACTGCTCGCAGAATGCTGACTTAAAAAGAGATGAAACGGAATCTCCATGTCATCAAATATTTCACTCATACGGAAATTTTTCATTTGGGAACTACGCTACTGAAAAGCAATTTCCTGAGCAGAGAAAGTGCTCTTACAATTTTCATTTCGCAACTGTGCATCGAAATAACTTGTTCTGACGCCTTTTTAGACACTGTATCTGGGAGAGAGAAAGTAAATTCATTCCACTAGACAAATAGATTTTTTACTGTATAACGCGAAAATGGATATTGAAAATAAACACGAAAAGAACGAGGCGTCTTCTAATCTATCCATGGAGCTCAACCACGCTACTGGTGATATTACCTTTTACGTAACAGAGCAACATAGTAATACTGAACAGAAAATTGGGTTTCAAATAGCCAGCCTTCTTACAGTAAAATCACAATTGGAAACTATACAAAAGTCTTTTCATACCAGCGCTACGAACTATCGATACCTATTACCTTCCTAAATTTACTGTCCTTCCAACGGCTGACCCAAAGAAAGAAAAAGAGAAATACTGAATCTTCTCACCAACTGTTGACAATCCAGGCGTTCCGTTTCCACCAAAGGTATTGTTACTAAGTCGTTTATACCTGACATTTCATTTACCTGTTCCAACAAGGTACAGAAATGATACTTCCCCGATTTCTGCACATCATACTTAATAATAGGATATGGATCATTGAATGCCAAGCTCTTACAGTTTAATCTGACCACTACAGATTCTTGCTTATGCGGTGGCATCGAAGACTGGCAACACGTGATTTATTATTGCCTAATCTACCAAGATCTTCGGCAACAAATCTCAACTACATCTCATCATCTTGCTCCTGGAAATGAACACGATTTAATTGCAAATAAGGAAATTTTTAAAATCTTCCAAGAATTTGCAAAAGAAATCTTTAACAGACGGCGCCAGCTAACTGGCTTCTCTACTATCAGGATATCCGCCTTATAACTCAATTGTAATTTCTTATGATATAGTTACCTGCCTCGAGCAGAACTTATTGATTAACGTTCATGTTTTTACCGTACTTAGTAGAGAGCCTACATCGTTGACTATATATGTTTTTCCTCCAACGTGTTTAAACTGCCGACGGCCTCTGGGAGTTGGTAGTAGTCCCTAGCGGGTCTTTCAGTGAATTGTATTATTATCTGTCTTCCACTGCCGCTTAATATTTCCATCAATCGAAGGTTACCTGGATTTCCATGCCACAGATGACAGCAAGAAATCTATCAAGAACTTTGATTCGTTTGTCTCTTTGGAATGAGTTAAGTCTTTCCCTCGGCTCTAGAACACACTTTTTTCGAATGATTTTTCCTAATATATGCTGGAGGACAGTGCGTCCCCATTTTGCTATATGCCAGTGGTACCGGTATATCGTTGTCATACTAGATTAGCGATTAATCTCTCATTGATTGTAATAATTGCCACGATTATCCACAGTCTGTGGGACTACGTAGCTCCTTTAGCACAAGTTAAAAGACTCAAGCATTCTTTTGGGCACCATCTTTCCCTACCTTTATACTTATGACCACAAGCGCTGAGTTTTCAAAAATCCTGGGAGCTCTTCGGTTATGATTTCTAAAGGGTGGGATAAAAACTAACCAAACAAAATTGACCCTGACAATGCCGAAGTTCAAAAAATTATCATTACTCCAAGATTGACATTTTCCTATTGTCTGCTTGATGTGAGCGGGAACATTTTAATTTCAATTTCCAAATCTTTTTCGTTAGGAAATTATCTATCAAAAAACATAGAAATTATGTGACTACCTATCGTCATAAATGAACGAAGCCAGCCCTCGATTTCTTTATAACGACAGCCCTGGGGTCATTATCATTAAGTTCAGATTTTTATTTTGTGATTTTTAAAACTTCAGAGGCTCTCTAGCTAACAATGGTTTTATCCTTTCGAAAAACAGGGGCAGTTTTTCTCTTTTCATCAAGTGGAACAAAAAAGACTAGATTTTTAAGTGTAGTATAAAAAATAAAAGTAAAGATTTGTTGAAAGAAAGAGTACGGTCAATATTTTTAATGAATTTTCCACGCTTCTAAATTGATTTTAATGAACTTTTAAAAACAAACGGTAGCGAACAACATCCTGATCGTTTTGATTTTCTTTCTCAGGCGAGGTTGATGGTTACAATTAATACGTTAGTTTGGTTGCAACAAGTTATGCGGTTGTTTTGATATAAGACGTTGTTTGTCATCGTTTTGAATTCCTCGGATGATAAGAGAGTATTTATCAAGACTTTTCAATGAGTTAGTTGATTAGTTTTACTGGAGCGACTCCATGTGGGTAGAACAGTTGGTAGGATCGCGGTCCTCCCCCACAACGAATGGAAAAGGCTCGAGTTCGAGTCCCGTCGATTTTTATGGGCCTTTTTCAAAACGTGGATGAGTTTCTTGTTCTCAGGCGAGGGAAGCTTGGTTTTTTCTCCTGGAAACTCGGGATTTTCATCCAGAAAACAAAACGGACTAGAGAACGCAGTTTACAGACAAAATACACAGAGGAATATGGTGGCCCTAGTCGCTAATGCTCCTGGACAGAGAGCAGTATCTTGATCACGTGCCCAGGTATCTGACACAGATACCTCGAATTCATTCCTCCCTTTCATTGTACTTTTTATTATACATTGTGATTGGAGGTCTCCCTACTTTGTGTGAAATTTGTTTATAAGAGCTAAATAAACATTTCTTAGAAACTATATAAAATAAAATACTCTTGTAATAATACTTCCTCTAGAATATCTTGGACCACTCCTCCTCCCGATCCTCACAACTAATATAAATTTTGGTCGCGCGCCCTCTAAAATTAGAGTTACAGTGGATGCCATATTGGAAGCTATTAAGAAGGAAACAAGCACAAAAGTGACCTCGAAGTCAGATTTCGATTTTAGAAAATTTAACTAAAAATGCCTTTCGTTCATGTACCAACCGACCTTGATCAGGATTACCTTTTGTAGATTTTTCTAAATAAATAAATCCACTAGTAAAGGGATATAAAATCTGAAGATTTTATCCTTTCTAATAACATCGTTGTTGGAAAATCAAAGCACTTTTCATGCTCGTCAAACCCGGGTTGAAGGATACATTCTGAAACTAACTGACCATGTCGCCTTTCGAAAATAGAGCCCTTAAAACTTTTGTACTGTGCTTCCGATGATGCAGATAATGTTAGAGCTACAAGGTGCGGATAAATTGTAGACAGTTATTTTCCAAAAATTGTGTCTCGTAATAAATAATAGTAATAATAATTAAATAATATATCATAATAAAAGTACTATTACTGACCTTCTTTATCCTTTGGTCGGCAATACATAGAAAATTGTGAGTGTATCTTATGTATGAGCATTAGTAGAGGCATACAATGCAATTAAGAAGCTTATGCAGCATTAGCCAAAAAAAAAACCCTCCCATTTCATCCCTCCATTCGTTCCAAATGCCTGTTCAGCTTAGCCTTAAATTTATTTATGCTATTAGCTTCCACAACAAAAGATGGAAGTCTGTTCCACAAATCAACTACCCGCTGGCTAAAGGCAAATTTTCGCACATCTATTCTACAACTATCTTTCCACAATTTGAAACTGTGCCCTCTCAGGTTCTTAGTCTGAGCAAGAGGAAGAATCCCATCGGCATTCAGCGTGCTCAACCCATTCAAGGCCTTATACACCTCAATCAGATCACCTCGCAGATGCCTACTCTCCAGGCTCTGCAATTTGCAGAATTTAAGCCTTTCTTGGTAAGAGCACCCCCTTTGTTCCCCTCACCAATCTTGTTACCCTTCTTTGTACTCGTTCTAGCAACTCTACATCCTTCCTAAAATGAGGCCTCCAGACCTTTACATAGTACTGTAGGTGTGGCCTGACCATTGCCTTGTATAATGGGATTATCACCTCCCTGTCCCTGGTAGCAAAATTCCTATATATCATTGACAAGACTCCATGACCTGCCCTGGCAGCCCGTCTGCACTGTTCAGCAAACTTCATATTTGGCTGCACAATTACCCCCATGTTTTTTTCACTTTCCACTTCCCTGAGTGTAGTATCACCCAGTTGGTACGTTCCTATTCGGTTATTGCTACCCATATGCAGTATTTTGCCTTTGTCAAAGTCTGGTTGCCACTTCTCAGCCCATTTTCCCAACTTATCTAGATCCAGTTGGAGTAGCATACTGTCATTACTGTCGTTAACAACCGTGCCAACCTTTCTATCATCTGCAAACTTGGACATTAAACCTAATATACCTTCATCATCATCATTGATAAATATGTAAAACAACAATGGTCCCAACACCGAACCTTGGGGAACTCCACTAATAACACTTGTCCACGAGGAGCAGTGTCCATTGATTACCACTCTCTGTCGTCTCCCACTCAACCATCCCTTTATCCATTGTAGCAACTTACCCTTAATGCGATACCTCTCCAATTTGTATAGCAGTCTTCCATGCGCAACAGTGTCAAAAGCTTCCCTGAAGTCCAAGTATATGATATCAAAATTATTTTGGGCATTTAGTTCCTCTGTGACCAGATCATAGTAACCAATCAAATTGGTCAGACAAGACCTCCCTTTGACAAACCCATGTTGTGTCTTAACTATTACTGCAGTCTTGTGATGATCCTGCAATGCTTCTTTAATCAGTGATTCAATTATTTTCCTCGGAACACAAGTTAAACTAACAGGTCCGTAGTTACTTGTGTCACTTTTTGAACCTCCTTTGAATTGGTGATACATTTGCACCCCCTCCAGTCCATGGGGACCTACCCTGAGTCCAAGGAAGCTCTCATAATTATGGCCAAGGGCCTGCTAACTTCTTTTGCTGCCTCCTTTAATATAACTGGATAGATCCCGTCCACCCCAGGTGCCTTCCTTATGTTTAACTTCAACAATTTCTCCACTTTGCTCTAAGTTATGTTATTACAAAATCACTTAGCTCCCTATTAGCGTTTGATAAACTTCGGGCACTCCCCTCATTGAATAACTCCTCATGTGTGAATGTAGATGCAAAATGCTCATTCAGTTTATCAGCTAACTGAGCATGATCAGCAATAGTCAACCCATCTATGTTAAGTGGTCCAATCTGATTCATCCCTTTTCTTCTAGAATTTAGATAAGTAAAGAATTCCTTGCGATTTTTTTTTTTTTTTTTTTTTTGCATCCTTTGCAAAAGATTTTTCATAAGCTGCCTTGGCCTGCCTGACCTTCTTTGTGACTTGATTTCAGGCTTTGCCCCGTCTGTCCATCCTTAGAACAATGTTGTTGATAAGTTCTAGGGGTAACATTGTCCATTCCTCTGTCAGCACCATCTTCAGCTGGTGAACATTTTCTGGTGGGTGTGTGTCACTAACTGGTGAACATTCACACCCAGAAAATGTTCACCAGCTGGTGGGTGTGAATGTGCCGCTAGGGGGCCGCCCCAGAGCGTCCCATATGTGTTCGATGGGATTTAGATCGGTGAACGGGAAGGCCAATCCATACAAACAGTATCCTCACTTTCCAAAAGCATATTAACAGCTACAGTGCGATGGGGTGTGGCGTTATCATCCATAAACACGAACTCGGGGCCAATGGCACCTCAGAACAGACGCACATGGGGAAGGATTACCTCAGTACAGTAGCGTGCACCGGTTACAGTACCGCCTTCCAGTATCTGGAGTTGTGCACGTCCATCCAAGATAATGCCTCCCCAGACGAGAACACCTCGACCTCCATATCGATCCCTTTCAGTGATGTTTGCGGGGTGATACCGGGTGCCAACCTCTCGCCAGATTAGCTGACGTCCAGAATCGTTGCTGAGACTGAATCTACTCTCATCAGTAAAAAGTACCTTACCCTATTGCGCTGCTGTCCAGTCCTTGTGTTTAATGCAACACTGTAAACGATGTCTCCGATGGGTAGGTGTTAGAGGGACACAGCGTACTGACTGTTGGGTAAACAGCCTTTGTAGAGTCGCCTGGCCATAGTAAACTGCGATATCCTGCGTACTGTGGCAGCTAGTTTGCAATGGATCTTTCAGTTGCACAGCTGAAAGATCAATAACATTGATGCAACAATTGCTGTAATTCTCATTACTCTGTAATGCTATTGGATATCTTCATTCTTGATTTAGTATGACCACCGGACCCAGAATCATTGTTGTTTCAGAGTAATGCACTGCATGGCCACTTTATTAAGGACCCTTTTTATGAATTGGAGAGCTCCTTCAGTAAGACATCATGTATTCGTACCACGCTATATAAAGCAGGTGGCCACATACGTAGGGATGCTGTATGCGTGTATTTGAATGATATAGATTATTTAAGAAAGTCGTACGTGAAAGCCCCTGCTGGCCTTTCACGTATGACTGTGTCATAGGTGTGTCAAGATCCAATATATTGGTCCATTAATCAAATAACATCCAGCCAACGGCGATCCAGTGATCCTGAGTTCGAATCCCGTCAATGATGCGAGGAATTTTTATTGGTCTTTTTCACAACGCGACTGAATTAGCTGGAAGATTCTTCTGCATTTGGAAGCCTTGGATTTGTAATGCGGTATGGTGTATGCCAAATTACCTAGCATTATGTGAAATCGTGGAGGCTTGACTCTGCTATATCCACTACAACTCCAGTTCTTTGTGCTGGCATTTCTGTTCTCGTCAGCTCGTAGCGCTGCTGGCTTTCCAACAGACTGTGAACAGATGCAGATCTTTACAATGAAGTTTGGACTTTGTCTGAAATTTAATTATATCAATCTTTTTTGGTCATGGCAGGTGTTTTCCCTCCCTGTACTTGAGCAAACAGGAGAGGGAGTATATAAGAGTTCTGCTGAATTATGTGTAACTGACCGCGGGGTTGCCATTGGTTGGCTGGGACCGCTTTAACTAATAAATATCAAACATATCAGGAGAGGATAACTGGTTTTTCTCCCGGAAACTCAGGTTTTTCGTCCAGAAAACAGCAAACCGACCCCAGAACACGCGGAATTTATGGACATATTATATACGGCGCAATATTGCCTAAGTTACTGATGCGCCTAAAACCCTGCAACAACTAACCAACCAACTTGTTATAGAACGTGACGTAATAGATCAATTAAGTTATGCTGACGCAAATAAAGATCATCTGAACAACACTAGCGACTAGAATAATGGCTGTGACATTCTTCGAGTGGCTTTTATTTTCTATGGAAAGTCTTCAGTTCGATTCCATCAGTAACTCGAGCCAGAGATTAAATGCATCATAAAAAAATGTACTTTTAGTATTAAGAATAGGCCTTCAAACCATAACGCGTAGAGTAATTTATACAATAAATACAGGAGTACTTCCCATAAATATACATGCAGCAAAGCGTGTTGAATGTATTCTGTGATAAAGAGGGGATATAAAGGCAACGACGCACGCAGCATTACGGACCAATAGACAGGAGTTGCAGGCGAGGGTAGAATGGTTATGTCATGACCCAAATGTGATCGTGCATTATACACAAGGGTTTGTCTCATACCAATACCGCTCCATGAATCTGCTATTTGGTCCTTTGCATCTGACACGTGCTTCAATAACATTCTAGCACTGAATATTTGATCCAGAAAGCTTCATCTCGCGTGCTGTTCTTCATATTAACTTGAGCACAATCCCATGGAAAAAGTGGATCATGACCAGAAGGCTGCACATCATCGCGCAGCTGCAAGAGGATCTCTTCACCAAACGTTACGGATGCTGTAACTGGGGATAAAAATAACTGAAGCGATCTGCCATTGAAAACACCTTGAGAGAAGCTAATGTGCCTATACTGGATGTTTCTCTCAGTACTCTGAAGATCTTTAATACAGGGAAAAATAAAAGAAAACTTTAAAATACATTTAGAATTTTATCTGTTCGCTGGAAAGAACTTGTGCTAAATTCCCTTCAATGCCTTATTGTCTTTTGAATGTACATTAATTTTGTGCAAGTGTAGCCCTTCAGCTGATATGCTCTTTAGGGGCGTGGTCATACTTGACCCAGTACTGATTAAGATTAATATGTTCCTGAAGATCGCCAATGACGTAAAGAAGGGGAGCCATATGCCTCTGTGCGTAACAAGTTTAGATCGCTTCTTTGTAACCCAAATAAAATCTGATTTGGTAAATGCAGGCCCATCGGTGATTATTGTACAACTCAATAAAAATTATCATCGCTTAAATTAAAACTCTGAAGACTGGTGTTGTTAAAAAAGAAAAGTGAATTTGGGCCAGGACTGGCAGAACTATTGCTACTTGAACAAACACGAGAAACCCACTGGACAGTTTGAGGAAAAGCAAAGTATGAGGATAAATCGATGGAAGTAAGAAATTCAGACAACGATTTGGGATGTATGCTTGCATACATATGAGTTTATTATATATGAACTTTATATATCTTCGTCATGTTCGTCCACAAGTGGCCACTCAATTCCCAGTGGACAGATTTGGATAAAATTATATAATTGGACATTTTAGAAAGATTCGTTGGGTTACCTGAAATTGCCCTCGTGGGTGGTAAGTTGGTAAAATCATCATCCTCCTCACTCCGGCTGGAAAAGACCTGAGTTCGAATCCCGTCAATGACGCGAGGAATTTTTATCGGGCTTTTTCACAACATGGCTGTGTTAGTCGATCTCAGGTGAGGATAGCATGGTTTTTCTGCCGGAACCTCGAGTTTTGCGTCTAGCAAACCGACCACAGTTCACACCCAATTTAAAGACATTATGCACGACCCGATGTGGCCTAAATTGCCGATGTGCCTAACAAGCCCACACCAGACCAACCAATCAATATCAACGCAGAATGTCCTTTGTATCTAAAAGAGGGGGAAATTGTTAACAGTATTTTCTAGGAGAATGACAGAATATTGATGAACGTTTCGTTTTTCTGAAAATGGTTGATAAATATCTTATCTTGAACCCTTGTCTCTTAAAACAAACATAATATAAGACTGCAATCAGTGCATTATAGTTATTTTATTAATTGCTGATACACCAACAGTTCATCTGGCCTTACCAAAATCCCACAAAGAGCCTATTTTGCGTTTATTTAACTTATTGTAAATGTATTCTATTCCAAATTTTTACTTACAACAAAACATGATGTTAAAAAGAATAAATATCTTTAATTTATTCTTTCTAACATCATATCAGTGATTAACAACGGTCGGCTAGTAATTAAAACATTCTCATAAAAGGAAGAATGTATGGAAATGAATTGCTAAAGGACCGTGGGAGTGTTTTAAATTTTTTTAAGGAATGGACCAATTTATAGAAAATCGTAGGGAAAATGAAAAAGCTTTTGTTGTTTTTCGAAATAACTGCCTCGAGCAACTGCACGCTTGCCAGATCAGATCTCTCGTGCAGACGTCGGAAACACTTCTACGCATTTCAACTGGCTGTCACCAATTCCGTTATCACATTTCTTTTAGTGTTCTCTGCTCCATGAAATCGTCATGCTTTCAGAGTGGCTTTGATGTAGGGTAAAAAAAAGTAGTCCAGGGGAGATCAGGAAAGGAAGGAGGATTTTGGTTCCACAATCTCATCCTCAACTCCTCATAAGCAGCGCAGCCTAGCGTTGTCGTGCAACAACCACCTCCCTTTTCTCTAAACTGAAGATGTACTCGGTGAATTCTTTTAACAATTGCCATCGAAGAAATTGATAGGCATCTCTTTGATTTTTAAAACCTAAACGGTCCTGGAGAGCATGTTGTTCGCCATTCCAGGCTTTATCTCTTCATCTATGGATTGTATTAGAAACATTGTGACTCGTCACTTGTAATACTGGAGTTTAGCAAAGAGGAATGATCATCAACAGATTAAATGAGCCCTTCTCAGGCTTTTGTCTGAACATCTTTTGTTCATCCATCAAAAAGGTACGGAATGAACTTAGCGCAGACTTTCCGTTTGCTCAAATCTCTGTCAGAATTGGCTTGTCCACTAGGTAAGATAGTGAATAAGGAGTACAATGCACACATTTCGGATGCTTTGGTTAAAACAATTCACCGAATAAGGCTTCGGTTTCGAGAAAAAGGAAAGTGGTTTCTGTTACACAACAATTCTAGGCAGTGTTCTGCGTTGCTTATCACATTTTGTCAAAGTCTGAGATGTTGGTGCTAAATCACTCCATATAAAACATCCTCCTGGCATACTGCCGTCCCGGGGTGACCCACAGTTTCTTGTAGTTAATAAACGAATAATAATAATAATAATTATTATTATTATTCCTTTGTATTAACTCCCACGCACTACTGCTTGTTGCCTAAAATCAAATCCACTTTGATAGGGTGAAGATTTTACGGGTACAGCCACGCATGTATCCGAATACTTTTGGTCATACAGTGTATAAGTGGTATCATTAACATCGTAAAGATACATATAGTAGATAAACAATTCTGAGAGTCCTCGCACTATGCTTTGTACTTCTGGTTTACAAGAAATTTCATACTCTCCAGGATGTATATGACGTCTTCTATTTATAGGCAGTTCAATAAAGTTTGCCAAAGTTCTATTCTTTTGCAAGTTGTGCCTCTGTGGAAAAGGTTTCCGAAGCTGTCAGTACTTTAGCACATTGAAGATTACAGATAGTTTTCGGTGTGTGTGTGTGAGCGCTTCGAAGAGGATATCACTCATCTCGAACAACGTGACAAGTACGATATCAGAAATGCATCGTGCCATGCAGCAATAACGAAACCAGCCGGCTAAGTTCACTTCATTCATTTCAATTAAAAGTTTAGGATAATAATCCGCGTTATTTCTTGCACTAATACCGACCAAACAGGTCAAACACAAGAAACGTAGTTTTAATATGACTGCACAATATAAGACTCATACATAACCTTATAAAAATGGGATACTAAAACCTTAAACTTAAACCCTCTCAGTAGAATCAAGAGTTTTTAAGAAGAACAAGAACATTAACAAGAATAACTCAGAGTTCTGGGTTATTCTTGTTAATTTTTAAATTTATGTCGGGGTAACTAAGGCTACGAGGCTTTACTATTTAGTGTCTGTAAATTTGGTAGTCTATAGTCGGTTTTACCATTTTATAAGATGAAAAACCAGAATTTAGTAGAAATACCTGAAAGCGATTAACTTGGCCACAGTGGATAAGTGTCGACCAATTTCCCCGGAGAATTAGATTCGAACTATTTCCCTAGAGTATAGAAGGGCAGTAATTTTTACCACTATAATAGACCCACAGGTTTGTTGCCTGTATAAATTATATAAAAATGTTTAGCAAAAAGTTGAGATCAATGTACTTGTGCACGTATAGTATTATACGCATTAGTACAGTAGCTGCGCAGCAATATTCTAATGGTTTCAAAGGTGAAAAATTACTGTAAAAGAAGTACGTGGAATACTTTAAAAAAAAACACACTGCACAACATAAAACTACGCTAATTTCTGTCCATTCTACAGAGTTTGGTATAAACACATGAATCATGGGGCAGAGTTGAGTTTAGGAGCCGCCTTACATTAGATACAATTCAAAATGGCAAGGTGATTAGAGCATTTTTCGATCGGGAGCGTCTAGTTCACATGAGTTTCTCTCTAAAGGTAAAATTAATCGATGATTTTCTGTGAATCAAATATTCGGTAAAAATTTTAGTGTTTTTTTTTTTTTTTGTTTTTTTTTTATGTTCTTGAGTCAGGGTGGCACCTAGGCAAATATGGTCATCTCCACCTTGAACACCAGCGACAGCACAAAACCTCTGTGAAACGGCCTGAAAAAAGTGTGTCAGGCCTCTCCGAACTAGCGAGCAACCAACACCTGGGCAGCTGCTGCCTAATGCCCATCCTAAGCTCGAGGAGCCAGGTCCGGGTCCATTATTCACTGTCAGTGCTCAGCGCACTAAAATCCCGCACCTGCCGGATGTAGGGCCATATGTTAGTGCGTTTGCGTGCCCCTCGAGCACAGCGAATATAATAATCTTCCTCCCCACACATCCAGCGATGGAAAAACCCCGGGTTGGAATCTCGCCACTGAAGCGAGGAATTTTATGGTTTTTTTCCACATCGTGGCTAACATTCCAGTAACTAAGGGTTGCATGATTTTTTTTTTTTTTTACTATAAACCATATATTTCACTACCTCGAACAAGTAACGCTTCACCAATAGAGAATACTATTGTTACATATTCTCGGGAGATACCACCACCACCCAGACGGCACCGTTTCACGTCTTGTTGGCCTATCATCGGTGGACGGGTAGTTACCCCGATGATTTTTTTTTCTTTACGGAAACTTAGGTTTTCGCCCAGCACACCGGCAAATCGATCCAGAATACACGCAGTTTACAGACACAGTATACTGACGCTTCACAGCCTTAGTTGCTTTGGCGCCTAACACAGACGTACGCGCCTACATACACACGCAAAATTTCGTCATTCTGTTAGAAGAAAACTCTGACAACAATTGGAAAATGTTATCTGGCTCTTCCTTCAGATTCTTCCTAATGATTCCGTGAAAGGTGGCTCTTGTGTTCCAGCATTAAGAGCCAGTTCTACTCACGAACATATCCACTCTTCCTTAGGGTTCCTTCGTAATGAAGGTTTCTTAATCTTTAGTAAGCCTCGAGAACGTCTTCTATTATATTCCCTGTACTCATTTCCCTTTCCATCGCAACTCTCCTACTCCACATCTTCACTTCTTCAAGGCTGCCCCTCCCACTTTCGCTATGCAAGAGTGTGGGTTGCCCGAAAGACTCCACATGTACTGATCCTGGACTGACTCCCCTTGTCATGGATGGAGGGATGATGGGAGGCTTCCTTCCTGGTCATCGCCCCTTCCAGTAACTAAAAGACCAGTCAAACAACACTAGAAACACATCACCTGGTTTTGGAAAGTTCTTGCAACAAGTACTCTTTGCGGATTTGTGGAAAACCACTGGAAATATTACAGATTCACACGTCTAGCTTCATCATCATCATGACAATTCATTTCCCATACTGTCTTCTGTTTAGTCGAAGGAGACTCTTCTTTATAGGAGCAACATTCCATTAGTATGTAATAATTCTATTTGGGCTATTATCTCAGCCCTCATGGGCAGCACAGTTGGTAGGAACGTTGACCTCTCCACACCGGGTGAAAAAGACCCAAATTTTGAGTCCCGTCAATAATGTAAGGAATTTTTATGAGGGTTTTTCATAACGGTACGGAATTGATCTCAGACGATGGTAGCACGGTTTTTTCTCCCGGAAACTCAGGTTTTTTGTCCAGCAAACAGAAAATCACAGAACACAGCGACAATATACACGGAGTAATATGTGGCCTTGGTCACTGATGCTCCAAAAACCCTACTAAAGTAATAATATTCCCTCAGTCTTTGATCTGTGTTGCTAGGCCCTTATATATATTTTTATTTATTATTACTTTTTAATTCATTTTGGTCGGAACTCCTGTCCAGCTAGATCGGTTACAGACTTTGGACTTAAAGTTCGTTTAGGATTCAAACTGCTTAACAGGCTGATTTAACATTATAAAATTGTGATTTATAACAATCCTGGCTACCAAACAATAATATTTTCATCTAGTTGTAGATAGTAGCAGACTTAAAATTTTGTTTACGTGACAGCTTTTGGTCCACATTTGTAACTTTACATGATAAACGCGTTACAGTACGATACAAATGTTCTTTGGAGATGAATTTTGCCTCGTCGTTACGCTTATGGTTGAAGAAAATTTGCTTGTGTGCTTCTAGGAATTTTCAACTTGTAAGTTATTACTGTTTAGAATACAGCTTACAAGTTTCATGAGATAGGCGTCGTGGCTACTTGACCAAAGGCATTCCAGTACGCAAGTACTTGCAAAAAAGTGCTTTTAATTCAAAATCCTAATACACAGTAGAGCCATCAATGGCCTGGATGATAGTTGAAGCTATCATGCCGACCACTGAGTGTATGCTCTCCTGGGCATACACTCTACCAATGTATAACATTATACGTAACAGCATTACGTATGATGTCATACATTATTTCGGTAGGTATCGACTACAATTCTCCGTTCCTGTTCAGCAAAGTAGCACAATTCATATAATCGGCGTCCTACATACAACGGGAAAAAAAAGGCCTGAGTTCGAATCTAGTCATTAACAGGAGGAATTTTTATGGGTCTTTTTCACAACTTGGCTGAGTTAGTTGGTCTCAGGCGAAGGTAGAATGTTTTTTATCTCCTGAAAACTCGAGTTTTTCGCCTAATAGCAACAGGCAAATCGACCACAGAACATATAAAATTTATAGACAATATCTACGAAGCAATAGGGTCTAAGCCTCTGCACCTAAAATCCTACAAAAACAAAACAGGTAAATCCAGCAAAGTAACTGATACTGCCGTTTTTGGAAAAAGGCCATTTTGGTTGCACCCAAAATCCGGCACTCCATTTCGTCTGCAGGGGTTCGGCTCAATTAAGGTTCGAGCTTTCAGCCGGTCAGCCAAATGTTTTGGTGCAATTGTCCAGAAACCAGTCCTGTATGGTATGGAGCTTGTGTATCTAGATATTACTGATTTTCCCGTTTAGGTCTGCACCATTATCAGACAGCAAAATCAAAAGAACAAAATTTCTTTCGACAAGCGATTTGTTGTACGCATGCTCTTCCAGAAGATGTTGTTGGTGTAGGGTTTTAGGAGTAGCAGCGACTAAGGCAATATTGCTCAGTGTATATTGCGTATAAATTGCGTCAGTTCTGGGGTCGATTTTCTGTTTGCTGGACGAAAAACCCGAATTGCTGGGAGAAAAAACTGTTACCCTCCTGAGACCGACTCCAGCCACGTTGTGAAAAAGGCCCATAAAAATTTCCTCCCGTCATCGACGGGAATCGAACTCAGGTTTTTTCCACTCGGTGTGTGGAAGGACGGCGATCTTACCAACTGTGCTACCCACGAGGGCCTTCCAGAAGCGTCATGTTGACCAGGAAATTCTAAGTAGAACTAATGGAGTTTGTATTCCACTTCATCCTCTGCATCCTCATGGCTAGAACAGTCATTATGGCCTTCGTGGGGAGCACAATTGTAGAATCGCTATCCTTCCCACACCGGGTGGAAAAGTCCTGAGTTCGATTCTCGTCAATGACGTAAGGAATTTTTATGGTTTTTCCACAACGTGGCTTAGTTCATCGGTCTCAAGCGAGGGTAGCATGGTTTTTTTGACCCCGAAATTCGAGTTTTTCGTTCAGCAACCAGAAAATCGACCACAAAAAACATGCAATTTACAGATAATACAAGGAACAATGTAGCCTTAGTCGCTGATGCTCCTAAAATCCTACAACATCAACAACAGCAGTCATTATGGACATCGTCCTTCCACACCATTGGAAAAGGCTTATATTCAAATGCCGCCTAGAAAAGAGGAAAAACTTTATCTCCTCTCCCCCCCCGAAAAAACTTTTATGACTTTATTTCAGACTGTGGTCCAATTATTTGGTCCAGTGAGAAGGTTGCATAGTTTTTTTGCTTTTTTTCCAGTTATTCTTCCGGTTTTCCACCATTTTTAATTATTTTTTAACCTAGGCTGCTTTAAAATAACAACCCAAAATGATACTTAAAATCTAAAGACCGAAATGAATTAACAAAACAGTACTTTATCGTTATGCAGGTCTCACTGCTATCAACTTGCGGATTATACTGGATACGTGATAAGAGATGGCAAGCACTTACAATGCTATTTTAAAATCAGTAATTTGGAAATTCCACTATGAATCACAATTCTGGGAATTCGATGGCAGCAACAGAGTTTCGTTTAGTTACTAATTCTACTTTGAGGCTGACTCGCAGTATCGTGAATCGATATGAGTTTTCCCTCTTTTAGCTGGTCAACACCAGAAACGCAATTTTGGCATTCAGTCCAACTGTGAACTGTTGTTGTTTGAAACAAGGGGCACTTCGAAAAAGTTACTTTGAAATCATTTTAATCTATAAGCGGTATATAAATTTATCAGATTTAATTCGATGTAACAATTATAAAAATCGATAGAATCTGGTGCTTTTCTAATGAGAAATTAAAAAAAAATGCTGCTAATTGACTATGTAGAGCAGAAAACAATTCAGAAAACAGCACCTAGTATCTTTATATCAAATAATTAGTTAAATATAAAAGATTAATTAAATAATTAAGGATTCAATAATTAAATGCATTATGTGTATATGAGTTTAAAAAATTTGTTGTAAAAACAGGATTGCGGTGGGATAACGTATGACATCACTTTTGTGCTTATTCGAGTATAAAAAGAAAAATTTTTTTTTGAGGTTGATACGTGTGTCATAAGTAGCATGGGATAATCATTTTAAATATGAACTTGTGAAAAAAAATTGGAATAAAAGACGCAAATATCCTAAAGTCCAGAAATAGCGATCTTTATTCTGTGCACAGTGTCGCCATCTGTCGATATCCAGAAATAAATGCGCATGCGCAGTTCAAGCGGTAAATGAACATGGTGCTCAACACAGAGAAGAGTTTGTTTATAGTGGAACATGATCTGAAAATAAAGTCATTTAAAACTATTTAACGTGTTGTTTGTAGACAATTTCGATATCGTGGCTTAAGAGGAATATTGGACCATTCTTCATGGAGGAACATTCCAGCTCCTTGAGTAATGAAGATAGATGGATGAAATCTGCTTCTCACTCTCCTTTCCAAATATCACAGTGGCTCGATAACGTTTAAGCCTGTTGATTGTGCAGGCCATGGGATGTGCTTAGCCTCAGTTTCGTGCTCTCAAACCAAGATTGGACACATTATCTGTGTGTATTGAAGCATTATCATCTTGAAACATTGAATCGTTTGTGGGAAACAATGTTTGTACCATGGAGATGAACCTCAAAAATATCAAGGTAATCAGTGGCAGTAATTCGCCCGTTCAGAGTAATGATAGGACCTAGATATTGCTGCTCAAACCATTGTCGATCCTCCTCCTCCTCCTCCTCCATGTTTGGTGGTTGACACCAGATTAGTATGATGCGCTTCCTTTGGCATACATCATATTAACTCTCACTGATGTTGGAAGAAGTGTTAATGGTGATTTCTCTGAACATATGACATGTTTCCAATCATCAGGTGTCCAGTTTTTGCGCTCCTTACATCATTGCATCCACTTTCTAGTATTACAATCTGTATCAAATGGCTTAGCAATGGCGATGCTCAGCTACAAATTTCAGCTTTATGAAGTTCTCGCCGAACTGTTTTTCTATAAACTGGATTGCTGACACTCACATTAATTTGTGCAGTTATTTTTGAGGCAGTAGTTTTGTGTTTTCGGGCTACCGTCCATTTCAGTGTCCAGCGGTCTCTTTCAGTCAGCTTCGATTTTCTGCCACAATCCGTCATATCAGATTTTGTTTTTCCATGCTTGGCGAATGCAGACATCACTCTCTCGATGCAGTTTCTCTGGATACATCAAACAAATCAGTAGTTTCAGCCACCAATGCCCCTTCTAAACCTCTTTGGAATTCAGGAATTTGGAATTTGACCTCTTTGGAATTCAGACAGGTCGGTCATTTTCTTCATGTATCTTTATATATCACCTCCAAATAAACATCAACTTTTATCGTCTTTCCTTCACAGTGCTACTTGCAAGAAACAAAATAAAAAAATCCTCACTCCATTTCCATAAATACTTCTTACAGCCATTACAAAAACTACTACTTTTATATTAGGTGTTTCCATTATTTTGTCCGCTCTCTGTATATCCCTTGACAGAAGAATAATACTGTAGTTGTATATGACAGACAACTTGTATTCTGGCGAGTTGCTTAGTTATAAATAACTGAAGTTCAATGGATTTTTAATTAATTCATTGTGGATATTTGTGGAATTTTACGTGACATCATATTCGGTCGCGGAAGCTTAATGGATTATGAATATGGGTTCCATCTAAACCAATTGGAAATCACTGACGTGTTCAGTAGCGAAACTGCCTTACCGCCAAGTCCACCACTGCAAGTGTATGGAGGGACATGCAGTAGTGTCACCATAGCTGGTTCGATAGAAAATCGCCATTGCTATTTAACAGAATAATTGAAGCAAATTCCTTGTTAATAAAACTGTCGTGACACTAGTCGGGAACTTCTCACTGCCTGCTACAACGAATTACTCGAAATGATTATGCTACGGATTGAATATTACTGGATTCATTCTTAACTCGTGTTTTAACAAACTTTATGGTGTCCGAATATTTTTGGTAAGGTGGTATATATTGCTATGGAAATACTCTAATTACATATTACTCGGAAGGTAACGACAGTTTTTATCAAGTTTAAGTTTAGAAAACAATAATAGCAACATCTGTAGTCACTGGGGGAATAAAACGCAAATGAAAACGTGTAATACAAAAGAATAATGAATCTCATTCCTTTATTTGTTCTAATTCTTTTGTTTATTTATTTAATGAAAGCCACATAACAGGGCCAAGAGCCCCTAATAAACTCACGCACAGTATCCACAGAAAGGTGACGGAGTGTTTACTTAGCCAAATAAATCCACGTTTGTGTAAAGAAGTAGAGTATTAACGTCAGAAAGTACAGTAAATATTTACATAAAACATACATCAAAATGAGATAATCAGAAACATATTATGTTGTACAATACGAAGCTAAAAGATTCAAAAGGCAAATGCAGGAAGAAAAATTATGGAAGCGTGTTGAGCTTGAAATATAATAAAATGAAAACATACCCAACAGATAGAAAAGTTGGGATGAAAATCTACGTTTTGTATTTATTTAAAAAAATGGTTTGACCCATTTTTCGATAAATTCTAAATGTTATGTTGCTCTGTGTTGAATTATAATACTATTAAAAAATCAGAGCTTTAGTTTAAATAATTAAGCTGTACTAAAAACATCAGTTAATCTCTGAAGAAAAAACATTGCCATCAGGATCGTCTTTTCCATTAGGCACTTTAGGCACCTACGAAGTTTTTTGTGCCCTGCGAAACTCAAAAAATATATAATTCAAATAAAATCCAACCATTTTATTCCCACAATAAAATTCTACAAACTAATATTTAATATATTCATTCTTCAGCTTTTCTTGTAGCAAAATATCGTCAACAATATTATCAAAGTTCATATCGGGATTAAGTTATTACTCGAACAAGTGTGCTATTTCAAATAACTTCAAAACGAAATTTATAGAAACGCTTCCGAACTTCTTTAAAAACAAAACTATATTTATCGCAACAGCATTTTAATATGTTTGATATAATATAGCAAGACCTAGGGCCTAAAAAGGCGACCCTGATTGCGAGGACTTCCTTTCCTGTTTGCAAAGATCAGCAGAGCTTTCAAAGAATTACTCCAAATATGGATAATTTCATGGCTCGCAGCATTCCAGATTAAATAGCTATACATTGCCATGCAATTTTGTTTGATGTTAGGCTTCTCGTAATGAATCATCAAACTTCACAGACGCACCCGTGGAGGCATACTCTGGTGGTGTATTGTGAGTATAATACTGTATCTAAAGCTATCCAACTGGTGGTCCTTCGACCGCTTGCATCCCTCCATTTAGTTTTGTGCGTCCCGCGAGAGTATCCATTTATTTCCCAAAATAAGTATCCTCCGTGACGGTGCAAGTGTAGTGGTTTCGCCACCTGTACTCGTGTGGAGAGGTTTGGGTTGGAGTCCCTTCGTAAGCTGGAGGAATTAACTTTTTCAATGGGAGCTGTAGTTAGCCGATCTCAGAAGAAGGAAGTAGGGTTCCCCAGTGAGTTATTCCAAGTGTTTCAGTCTGTACAACGTACAAATCGGCCTAGCGATCATTTGGGGTGTTCCTAGGGTATGTGACGTCAGGGTGTTAATCGTAATTTGGCGCCAGGGTACCAATTGAAATTTGGCACACCCTTTAAAATTTTCTTCATATGTGTATGCAAGTGTCAGGTTTACAGGCGCCCCTTGAACTTTGGCTCCTGGGTGCAGTGCACGCCTTGCACCCTCGGGACGGCCTACCCCTGGCGATTATACACACTTATACAGACAATACACATTGCGCAATATGATCTAAGTCGCTGATGCGCGTAAAGCCAATCAACAACAAACAAAATATGTGTTAACATCCTTTTAAAAAATGCAGCAAATTTTGTCGAAAACGCTTGTGCTAAATATAAACGCTAAATATATGCTACAAAAAGATTTAGAAAATATTGGGTGCAACTTTTTAATTGATTTCACACGATATCTAGTAAATACAATGTGTTTACTGTATTAATTTTTGTATGTAACTTTACAACTATTCAATTTAAATATTTTTTTTGAACATTATGGCTTAATTCTTATTTGTGTTTGAATTAATTCTTAATTCTTCATACATTTAACCATTGTAGAAAGATATCTGTATCGGTCTATTGAAAAATAAAATCTTTTTTTTAAAATACAGTAGCGTGTAGGTAGCAAAGATATATTACGCACTCTCTGGGAAGTTGGACAGCCCTGAAGAGGTGTGGGAAACGCATAGCAGTGCCATCTGTTGATATAAATATGAACTGTTTCTGGCTTAGCCCTGAAATCCATTACCTTTGTTTAAATACATAAACGTTTCAAAACAAAACAGTTGCTGGATACGGTAGCAAATTCATGAAAACTGGAAGAAAAGCGGTACTCGATTAAAAAAAATATACAAAAAAAAATCCACGATCAAATAAGCATCACGAGTACAAGTTGGTAACAGCAGTTTCTGCAAATACCCGGAAGAAAACACTGAAGAAAGTTTAGTAACATCTCATAAAAAAAAAAAAAAAATTACAAAGTTAATTAGAAAGTCACATTTTCTCGGAAATGGAAAAGAGATGGATATTCCTGTTTATGACAACATTTAGGCGATCACCGAGAATAAACGATACGAAATATTACTAAGTTTCTTTGTGGGGCGAACGACAGAGGGAAGGGACACGTGACCCGATGTCCAACCCTAGATCCTTCGCAGGTTGAACATCAGTTCCAAAAGTACACCTAGCTTGAATATGCAAGATTACGAATCCCGATTGAATTCTCAACTTAGCAATTGAAATTGATCTCTGTTAATCTGAAACTTCTCTGAATATACACTGAGTGGACAGAAATCGTAGACTACCTACTCAGTAACGGGTAGGTCCATCTTTCGTCCGGATAAGGGCAATCACAATTAATGCCAATTAATTGTGACTTTTTTTTTTGGGACCGATGTCCCAAAAAAGCCAATTAATATCCCTTCCATCCTTGACAATTTTTAAATCTAGCACGGCGATCTTTACCACAGTGCTACACGCAAGGTTTCATCATATCTGCTTTACGGTAGCAGATATACTAGTATAATAGAAAATAATGGAACATGTATTTTTTTATGGCAGCTTACTGACTCGACCTTTCTTTACACGTACGTTTGTCAGGTACATTAAAATCATCTTAATTATGGCTTGGAGTAGTTTGGTATATAATAGTTGCTTAAAGGACTTCTTTGATAATTCCTGATATCTTTATTTCACTGGAAATTGTTTATAGATTTTGCATTGCAGCTTCTCACTGTACAACTTTTTCACAGTGAGAAGCTGCATATTTATCATATGATTTCTATTTGTATGTTGTCCAAAATAGATCTTTCTTCCTTTATCCCGGTGTTTAAATTGTTAATATATTACCAGTTGGAACTGTAATGCACTGTTCAACTAAATTAACATAACAAAATGTTTTTCATGAATATTTTATTATGAACGGTGTCACCGAAGGCAAATATTTGATATAATAGGCATCCTGACATGAAAAATTCGAGTTTCCAATAGAAATCGATCTATCGCTTTACAAACCGCACATTATGCAAATTATTCATACCCATAAAAAACACGGGTTGCGACCACATCACTTCACTCCCTTTTTTTTTTTTTTTTTTTTGCCTTGCTCAGTGAGACAGCCACATCTCCAGTACTCAAGATGGCAAGTCATCCTCATTCAGATGATTGCTTTGGATAGGAAAGCCCACTATCTGACTCTAACAGCAAGACGGAACTATACTATATCATCTCGTCAACTGACTCTTGAGGTTGCCGCGACCACAGGTTAATAAATTTATCATTAGCATTAGCAGAGGCATACGATGCAAGGAAACATCAGCCAAAAAAAAAAAAAACCCTCCCATTTCACCCCTCCATTTGTTCCAAATGCCTGTCCACCTCAGCCTTAAATTTATTTAGGCTATTAGCTTCCGGCGCCGCCGTAGCCAGGTGAGAAGGAGCAGCAGTGCGTAGCACACGCTTCTTGATTAGACCGGGGTTCGAGCCCGTCACCACCAAATACGGAGGATGCGGAAAGGTCAGGGAATGACCACCGCATATCCGGGAGCAATATGGCCTTAGTTGCTAATGCTCCTAAAAACCAAACAACAAGCTATTAGCTTCCACAACTAAAGATGGAAGCCTGTTCCACCAATCAACTACCCTCTGGCTAAGGCAAATTTCCGCACATCTATTCTACAACTATCTTTCCTCAATTTGAAACTGTACCCCCTTCAGATTCTTAGTCTGAGCAAGACGAAGAATCCCATCAGCATTCAGCTTGCTCAACCCATTCAAGGCCTTATACTCCTCAATCAGATCACCTCGCAGATGCCTACTTTCCAGGCGCTGCAATTTGCAGAACTTAAGCCTTTCTTGGTAAGAGCACCCCTTTGTTCCCCCTCATCAATTTTGTTTCCCTTCTTTGTACTCGTTCTAGCAACTCTACATCCTTCCTAAAATGAGGCCTCTAGACCTGTACACAGTACTGTAGGTGTGGCCTGACTATTGCCTTGTATAACGGGATAATCACCTCCCTATCCCCGCTAGCAAAATTCCTATATATCATAGACAAGACTCCATGACCTGCCCAGGCAGCACTGCTCAGCGAACTTCATATTTGGCTGCACAATTACCCCCAGGTCTTTTTCACTTTTCACTTCCCTAACTGTAGTACTATACAGTTCTTACGTTTCTCTTCAGTTATTGCTACCCATATGCAGTACTTTGAATTTGTCAATGTTAAACTTCAGTTGCCACTTCTCAGCCAATTTTCCCAACTTATCTAGATCCAGTTGGAGTAGCATACTGTCTTTACTGTCGTTAACAACCCTGCCAACTTTTGTATCATCTGAAAACTTACCCTTAATGCCATACCTCTACAATTTTCAACTGAACTGTGTTAAACAGGCTCAATTCAAGTGGACTATATGCAAAGAAGCCAGTGGTTTGCATTCCATTTATCCCAAACCACCGCAGAGCTCGTAGAAACTGGTGCTATGAATATTTGACTTCAAGCAATGACAAATGGGGTACAGTTCTGTTCTCTGATGAGTCCCGTTTTACCCTATGAACAGAGTCTAGACGTTAACTCATCTGGTGACAACGAGGAATGCGGTATCATCCCTCCAACATCAGAGAAAGAAAAACTAACGGTGGAGGCGATATTCTTGTATGGGTAAGAATAATGACCAACAGCCACACTCCTCATGTTTTTGATAGAGGTACTGTACCTGCTCATACATACAGAGAACAGATCCTCGAACCGTATGTGCTTCTTCTTAGGGGTGCAGTTGGCCCAGATTTTGTTTTTCGGCCACGACAGCGCCCCTTTTCATAAAACAAATAGTGGAGGAATCTCTTGAAACTGAAGACATCCAACGACTTCATTGGCCGATCACAGACTTAAATTAGATTTAACATGTGTGGGACACCTTTGGGCGTCACATTGCATGCTGAGACTAACTCCTCGGTTGCTTCGTGAGCTGAGTTCTGCACTGGTGAAAGAATGGGATTTATTGCCACAGAATCTTGTAGCCACCTTATATTGAGCATGGATCCCCTCCCACCCCTGTCAGGCCTATTTAGCCGTTGAAGGGGATCATACGCTGTACTGATGTCATGTGACCATATTTTAGAGCATCTTTTATTGACTTCTGTAACGTGACCTTTTTAGTAATTCTTATACAGTCCCTATAAATGCCTCTTATACCTGCCCAAAGTTTATCGCTGTCTCCTCTTTTCATCGTTATTTTATGTTACACCACCATGCCAAATTTCGTCCTGCTTCATCGCAAGCTGATCGAGTAACACCATGTTGTTTACGTGTTCTGTCAATTTTATCGAGCAGTGTATTTGGCAACAAAAACAAGATAAGATACACTGGTGTGCAAAATTCAAGTACCAGTCAGGTTTCACCTGTAGCTTCTCATAGGAGCGGCCTGTATATGGGGAATGCATACCAAAGGAACCTCATGAGGTACAGAAATGATGAAAGAAACAATACCGACACAACAACAACGGAAACAAAACGGTACAGAGGGGCTTTATTCAAAAATGGCAACATAGCACTGGCTGCCATGATACAGATGCATCACTGCCAAAGATGGAACAAAGGGAAGAGGTGATCCTCTTCAGTAGGAGATCTGGCCACCCCTAATGTCAATGCAGGCTTTACACTGCCTGTCCATACTTAGACCAATGTTGTTGAAAAGTTCTTGCGGTAATGTCGTCCATTCCTCTGTCAGCGCCATCTTCAGCTGGTGAACATTTTCTGGTGGTGTGGACGTGCCGCTGGGCGTCTCCCCAGAGCGTCCCATATGTGTTCGATGGGATTTAGTCGGTGGGGAACGGGCAGGCCAATCCATACAAACAATGTTCTCACTTTCCAAAAATATATCAGCAGCTACAGTGCGATGGGGTGTGGCGTTATCATCCGTAAACACGAACTCGGGGCCAATTGCACCTCGGAACAGACGCACATGGGGAAGGATTACCTCAGCAGAGTAGCGTGCACCGGTTACAGTACCGCCTTCCAGTATCTGGAGTTGTGTACGTCCATCCAAGATAATGCCTCCCCAGACGAGAACACCTCGACCGCCATACCGATCCATTTCAGTGATGTTTGCGGGGTGATACAGTGTGCCAACCTCTTGCCAGATTAGCTGACCTCCAGAACCGCTGCTGAGACTGAATCTACTCTCATCAGTAAAGAAAACCTTAAGTAAAGATTTTGTGGTTGTAACCTTTAGAAATAGTGTTGGTCCTTAAGTTTTGTCCAGTGTAAAATTCGTTTAAAGTTTGTTCTAAAAAAAAAGCAAGCATTGCTGACCATTTTTCATTGAATGTGATATTAAAAGAGCCGCCCAGAAATATAAAATAGGACATTTGTTTATAAGTACTGTACTGTATTTCAATAAAAAAAAAAAAAAAAGTTAAAAAAAAAAGAAAGAAAAGAAACGATAATAAAATTAGCGTCCAGTGGTTTCTGACTCATACGCTATGCACTTCGTAAAAGACACTGAACTGTACTTATTTCCGTTCAAAGCTTTTGGCTTTTTTGTCAGTAACCTCCCTTCCAGTTTTGCCCTGTTTCCTTACCTCTCCTACTGTAATTTTAAAATTTGTAAATGGAACGAGAAGTGTAGAATCCGGCATGGGTTATCGCCCCCCTCTCTCCCCCCAGGTCGTGCATAACTTGGAACAAATACTGTGTGCTTTATGACATTAATTCAATTGATGTCCATCACGTAAATCATCATCGTTATGTCACCCGTCTCCAACTGTCTGGATCCTACTTTGGAGGCGAGCCTCTCTTATTAAAAACCCTTGCACTAGCCAAACGTTTTTTTTTTTTTTTTCTTTTAGAGCCACTTCTTACCTTATAGTCGTTGACCAAAACTTGTAGAGGGCGTTCGTTGCTTTCCTTGGGCTTTAAATATGGCTGAAGTGTTATCCTTTGAGAATATAAGTCTTTTAAGTAAATGTCATGAAAAGAAAGCTGCAAAGGTTAGAGAAGTGTTTTGCGAATTTTTTTTTTTATCATAGTAGTTGCCTTTGTAAAGAGCAAGCAGTTTGATGTGCGATATTGCTTTCTTTTGCTGTTTACTAGAAGAGGCGTGTCTGTCAGTTAATTACATTTGCGGTTCGTGTTGATTTATGTGCTCCATTTCTGAAATATGTATAAGCAGAATAACCTCATTTATTTAAAAAAGAAGTGAAAAAAAAAACCGGTTTAATTTAATATTGTCAGGTGAACAAATATTTTACCGATCAATGAGAGTTATGAATATAGCGCCCCATAGCGAGATAAAACCTCAATTTTTAATTACGATGTTTGACAGCTTTTGCAAGTACCGACTGCAAACGATTCTTTTCCTCACGTATCGCTTGATTTCTTGGATATTAGAATGCATAGAGGTGCCGTTCTCTGTTACTTGCTATGTTGTGAATTGAAACCAATTAATGTAAAATTTAGGATTGATCTACGTGGTGCATAGGATTATTATTATTAGCTGTATGGTGCAAGGAAGTCTGAGGCTTATGTTGCACTAGCCAAAAAAAAATTTCAGAATTACCCTGTGAGAGAGAGAGAGAGAGAGGACAAGAGTCGGAAGTAGAAGGGAATCACCAAGAAAGAGAAGAATGATGATATCCAGCTAAGGACCCTGGGTGTGCCAAGCTCATACTCACCAGATGTGAGCCCCTTGGGTTGAATCGCAACACTCGTATTCGCTACAAAAACAGCCGCTGTGATGACCATTCATTTTGTTAAGAATATTTTTAGAATTATCACCATGTTTCTTCTTTTAATCAACACAAAAAGATCTGTTCTTGGATCACCATTGTTTCTGATTTTCATAAACGACGTTGACGAAGGGATAGAGGGCGTGATATCAAAATTTGCAGATATAAAAATTGTGAGAGTCATTGATTATCATGCTAAGCATGATAATTAATGCTCCTTCAGGATGACCTGAATAGGCTTCAGGAATGGTCAGAAAAGTGGCAGTTATGTTTTAATGCAGACAAAATGTGAGGTCTTACACTTGGACAATAGTGCCCCCAAAATAACATACCCACTTGGTGGGGTTAAATTAAAAACAGTAGAGGAAGAAAGGATCTTCAAATATGAAATTCCCTGAGCAATGTAAACAGGTGGCCAAGAAAGTCCAGTGTCCTATCAGTTATTTATCAAATAATATCCTGTAGAAGATAGGTCATAATCTCAATGTATATGGCAGTTGTAAGACTCTTTCAGATGAGGTCTCTACTTTAAGGCAGTGGAGACCTCATATTAAATCCAAAGATAACAACTTGCATGGTGAGATTGGCAAAAGGGCAAAAATACAAGGAAAGACTTCGATTGTGTGGGTTACAAAGCTGTGCAACCTGGCACCTCAGAGGGAACCCGATTGAGATCTATAAAGTTCTGAGAAGAGTTAGTAAAATGAATGAAGGTTGAATTTTAATGTTAAAAAAGAATTCAAGGACTATGGACCATAAATTCAAATTATAGGGAAAAAAGTTTAGACTAGATTGTATGAGGTTTTCTTTTGGCCAGCAGGTATTGAGACTAACAGGTATTGAAGAAATTCAAAGGTAAATTGGGTATTCACATGTAGAACAGTTAGTAGAGTTTACTGTCCACTCACACTGGGTGAAAAAGACCACACTTTGAATCGAATCGATGGCATGGGGAATTTTTATGGGCCTTTTTCACAACATGGATGAATTAGATAGTGTCAGGTGAGGATAGCATGGTTTTTTTTTACCATAGATCATACTCAATTTACAGACAATAGATATAGTGTAATATGGCATAAGTCACTGATGCACCTAAAACCCTACAACAACAAGCAAACAGTGTGCATGTATGTGTGTGTTTTGATATTTGTATCTGATTGTATAATAATAGAAAATTTTACATACTAATGGAAAAATCAAAATGCTATTCAATCTTCATTATGTAACTGTTCTAGGATGAAATTTATATTACTGTAGATGCTAAAAGTGTTAATGCAATGAGATACATTGAAATCTGTATATATTGTTATTGATTCTATTAATGTGTTCCTCAGAATGATCCAGGTTGTTTGCATTTTTTTTTTTAATAAAGTTGTATTTATTGATTTTTAAATAACCATGAGAAAATTTAATTATGCTGATATTATTTAGAATAGTATGAGAGTTAATCATTACTATTCTAAATGAATCAGTTTTAACTGATTCATTTGTACAAGATAGAACCCCACTTTAAAATCTACATATTCTTATTATAATTATTACAATTTATTTCAGTATTTACATCTTGTAGTGGATGGAATATGTGGTAGAAAATCACCTAATTATGAAATGTTTTCTGATATATGGACATTGACAGAATGGTGGGATTTGGGAAATGCATGGAAGACTTTCTTAAAAAGTGTAGCTGGACAAGATTTCACTAAAGATGAGGTCAGTATTTTTGAGTAATTATTTTTACTAGTTATTATTTTATTAGCATTAGTAAAGGCATATGATGCAAGAAAGCAAGCTTATACAGTGTCAGCCAAAAAAAAAAAAAAAAAAATTTACCATTTCACCCATCCATTTGCTCCAATTTTTTGTTTAGTTCTGCCTTGAATTTATTTAAGCTGCAACTTCTACGAAGGCAAATTTCTGCACATCTATTCTACAACTGGAAGGGAGGAGGGGTTATGCTATTAGTTAAAAAACACATAAAATCCAAGGAAGTGAAGCCAGTTGACATCGCTGGACAGTGCAGTGTTGAGTCAGTTTGGTGTGACATAAGCATAGGTAAATCAAAATTGAGAGTAGGAGTGTGCTATAGGCCTAATGACTCTGATGAGTATAATAAGATACTGTACAGGGAAATAGAATGGGCCAGTAAATCAGAGAGTCTTATAATGGGGGATTTTAATTTCCCAGATATTGACTGGAATTTGTGGGTTGGTCACTCACACACTAGCAAGGCTTTTGTGGATTTATTGGATGATTGTTTTCTACACCAGCATGTTCGGGAGGCAACTAGAGGGAGTAATACTCTTGATCTGATTATCAGTAGTGATTCTTCATGCATTAGGAATCTGCAGATAAATGAACCACTGGGTGGCAGTGATCACAGTGTGCTGAAGTGGGATTTACTCAAGGAGGTAACTACCATCAGAGGTAAAGGGAAGGGTTTTTGCTTTCGTAAAGGTGACTATGATTGTCTGAGACAGTATTTAAATTCTATACAGTGGGACCAACTGATGATGTTACCAACAGCAAATTCAAAATGGGAAGCATTCAAGGAACTAATCTTGGAAGCTACCAGGCTTTACATACCAACCAAGAAATATTGTGCAAGGTTCAGGCCTAAATGGTTGTCAGATGAACTAATGAGACATATGGCAGTGAAGAAAAATGCATGGGATACATACAAATTAATGGGTGACGTGGAAGCCTATGATAGATATAAGTTGGTCTGTAACCAAGTCACAAAGGAGATTAGGCAGGCAAAGGCAGATTATGAGAAATCCTTGGCAAAGGATGCAAAGAAAAACAGAAAAGAGTTCTTTACCTATTTAAACTCAAGAAGGAAAGGGATGAATCAGATTGGTCCACTGGATGTTGATGGTTCAACAGTTGAGGATCCAGCTCAGGTGGCTAACAATCTAAACGAGTATTTTGCATCTACATTCACACATGAGGAGTTATTCAGGAAGGGGAATGTCGTAGGTGAAGTAAACATTGGCAGTGAGCTAGATGATTTTCTAATAACTGAGAGGAAAGTGGAGGAGAAATTGTTGAGGATAAACATAAAAAAGGCACCCGGGGTGGATGGGATCTATCCAGTTATATTAAAGGAGGCAGCAAAGGAAGTAAGCAAACCCCTAGCCATAATTATGAGAGCTTCATTGGACTCAGGGGAGGTACCCATGGACTGGAGATGTGCAAATGTAACCCCAATTCACAAAGGAGGATCAAAGTCTGACACAAGTAATTATAGACCTGTTAGTTTAACTTCGGTTCCAGGGAAAATTAATGGAGGCACTGGTTAAAGAAGCACTGCAGGATCATCTGGACAAGAATTCAGTTATAGCTCAGACACAGCATGGGTTTGTTAAGGGCAGGTCTTGTCTGACCAATTTGATTGGATACTATGATGTAGTCACAAAAGAACTGGATGCAGGGAATAACTTTGATATTATATATTTGGATCTTAGAAAGGCTTTTGATACTGTTGTGCATGGAAGACTGCTGCACAAATTGGAGAAGTGTGGCATTCGAGTCAAATTGCTGCTATGGATAAAGGGATGGTTGAGTGGCAGAAGACAGAGAGTGGTAATCAATGGACACTGCTCAACGTGGACTAATGTTATTAGTGGAGTTCCTCAGGGTTCAGTGTTGGGTCCATTGTTGTTTTCTGTATTTATAAATGATATTGATGATGGTGTATTAGGCTTAATGTCCAAGTTTGCAGACGATACAAAGGTTGGCAGGGTGGTTAAGGACACTACTGATACTATGCTGCTGCAACAGGATCTGGAAAGGTTGAGCAGATGGGCTGAGAGGTGGCAAATGAAGTTTAACATTGACAAATGTAAAGTACTACATATGGGAAACAGTAACCCCAGATCAACGTATCAACTCTGTGGTACTACGCTGACAGTGGTAGAGAATGAAAAGGACCTGGGGGTAATTGTGCAGGCAGATATGAAGTTCTCTGAGCAGTGCAGACAAGCTGCAAGAGTAGCTCATGGTGTCTTGTCAATGATATACAGGAATTTTTCTAGCAGGGACAGGGATGTGATTATTCCCTTGTATAAGGCATTGGTCAGGCCACACCTTGAGTACTGTATACAGGTCTGGAGGCCTCATTTCAAGAAGGATGTAGAGCTGCTGGAACGAGTACAGAGAAGGGCAACAAGATTAGTGAATGGAACAAAGGGTTGCTCTTACGAAGAAAGGCTTAAGTTTTGCAAATTACAGAGCCTGGAGACTAGGCATCGCCGAGGTGATCTGATAGAGGTGTACAAGGCTTTGAATGGCTTGAGCATGCTCAATGCCGATGGGATTCTTCCTCTTGCTCAGAATAATCACCTGAGAGGGCATAAATTCAAATTGAGGAAGGACGGATGTCGGATAGATGTGCGGAAATTCGCCTTTAGCCAGCGGGCAGTTGGTTTGTGGAATAGACTTCCATCGCTTGTTGTTGAAGTTGATAGCCTAAACAAATTTAAGGCTCAGCTGGACAGGTATTTCGAACGAATTGAGGGGTGAAATGGGAGTAGTGGTTGTTTTTTTTTTTTTTTTTTTTGGCTGATGCTGAATAAGCTTGCTTTCTTGCATCATATGGCTCTACTAATGCTAATGCTAACTGTCTTTCCTCAATTTTAATTTATGCACCCTCAGGCAATTAATCTGGGCAAGAGTATGAATCCCATTAGCTTGCTTTGAGCTTGCTAAAACCATTCAAAGCCTTATACACCTCACTCAGATCACCTTGCAGGTGCCTAGTCACCAGACACTGTAATTTGCAAATCTTAATGTTGCATATTGCAATTGACTTGCATCCAAATCTCCAGGTTCATTTTCTGCTTAAACTAAAGCTTGCAACAATTGTAAAGCATTAATTAATTCAAACTATATTTTTAACAGGCTAAGAGTAGAAAACTTGCTCTAAAGTGCTAGTTTAAAGCATTTAACTTAACTTTCAATCACCCATGTCATTAAATTGGAAAACAGTCTTTTATTCATTATGATTTTAAAAAATTATTCCACTTCTTATTGCTTGAAATTTCTTATTCACTCAGTATTTCCTCTTTTTTTTTTCTGTTATATCTTTCTCTGTCTCTCCCTTACCCTTTCCAATGAAAGCTCAATTGAAAAAATGCAAAAAAAATTTAGCATAATGGATATAGTTAACCTATAGGGGAGGGCCATTAACACCTTTCCTGATCCACTCATTTTTCAAGCAATATGTACTTTATTATCATCCATCAAAGTATGGATATAGATCTAATGGTATCTTTTAACCATCAACTAAGCAAAGCAACTGACCCTACATGATCTGTCGTAAATCTAAATGAAAACTAAGTATTGTAACATTAGTTAGAGGTGATTGGTGGGAAAAAATGACAAGATCTCCCCCCCCCCCAAGTTCTGTGATGTGCTATGCAAATAACAAAGGATTAATTGAACTTTTAAAGATGTGAACACAGGTTTGGTTATCCAATGTTAAATAGAACATCTGTATTTTATGTACAAAATAAAAGATATAATATTTTCATTGAATTAAATAATAAATAATATTTTCATTGAATTGAAATAGTGTATATATATGCCGTCCATATTTAGGCACAAATGTATAACAATATTTCAACGAATGATAGTAGTAGTAGTAGTAGTGGCATGTCATGCAAGAAAGCAAATGTATGCGCTTATGCAACATCAGCCAAGAAAAAAAAAAAAAAATCACACCATTCCCTCCAAATGCCTGTCTAGTTCCTCCTTAAATTTTTTTAACCTATCAGCTTGCACAACGACCGATCGAAGTTTATTCGAGCAATTAACTACCCCCTGGGTTAAGGCAAATTTCCATACATCTATTCTACATCTGTCTTTTCTTAATTTGAATTTATGCCCCCTTAGGTTCGTAATCTGAACAAGTGGAAGGATCCTACCAGAATTCAGCATGCTCAACCCATTCAAGGCCTTATACACCTCAATCAGATCACCACGCAGGTGTCTAGTCTCCAGCCACTGCAATTTGCAGAACTTAAGCCTCTCTTGGTAAGAGGATCTCTTCATTCCCCTCACCAATCTTGTTGCCCTTCTCTGTACACGCTCAAACAAATCTACATCCTTCCTAAAATGAGGCCTCCAGACCTGTACACAGTACTCAAGGCATGGCCTGACCATTGCTTTATACAGAGGGACAATCACCTCCTTTTCCCTGCTAGCAAAATTCCTATATATCATTGACAAAACCCCATGACCTGCCCTGGCAGCCTGTCTGCATTGCTCAGAAAACTTCATATCTGACTGCACAATTACTCCCAGGTCTTTTTCATTTTCTACCACCTTAAGTGTAGTACCACACAGTTGGTACGTTTCTCTGGGGTTACTTCTACCCATATGCAGTACTTTGCATTTCTCAAGGTTAAACTTCAGTTGCCACTTCTTAGCCCATCTGCCCAAATTATCTAGATCCTGTTGCAGTAGCACACTGCCGTTACTGTCATTAACAACCCTGCCAACCTTTGTATCATCTGCAAACTTCAACACTAAGCCTAATATACCTTCATCAATATCATTGATAAATATACAAAACAACAGAGGACACAACACCGAACCCTGTGGGACTCCACTAATAATATAAGTCCACGAAGAGCAGCACCCATTAATTACCACCCTCTGTCTTCTCCCACTCAGCCATCCTTTTATCCATTGTAGCAACTTACCCTTAATACCATTCTGCTCCAATTTGTACAATAGTCTTCCATGCGCAACAGTGTCAGAAGCTTTCCTGAAATCCAAATATATGATATCAAAATTATTTTTTGCATCCAGTTCCTTTGTAACCACATCATAATATCCTATCAAATTTATCAGACAAGACTTTCCTTTAACAAACCCATACTCTGTCTGAATTATTGCTGCAGTCTTCTCTAGATGATCCTGCAAATAATTATCTTTAACCAGTGACTCCATTATTTTACCTGGAACGGAAGTTAAAACCGGTCTGTAATTACTCGTGTCACCCTTCAATCCCCCTTTGTGAATTGGGGATACATTTGCACATCTCCAGTCCGTCGGGACCTCCCCTGAGTCCAAGGATGCTCTCATAATTATGGCTAAGGGTTTGCTTAGTTGCTTTGCCACCTCCTTTAATATAACTGGATAGATCCCATCCACCCCAGGTGCCTTTCTTATGTTTAACTTCAACAATTTCTCCTCCACTTTGCTCTCAGTTATTACAAAATCATTAAGCACCCTGCTACAATTTGATAATCTTCTGCCATTTTCAAACCTTAATAACTCCTCACGTGTGAATGTAGATGCAAAATACTCATTCAGTTTGTTTGCTATCTGAGCAGGATCATCAACGGTCGAACCATCGATATCAAGTGGACCAATGAGATTCATCCCCTTCCTTTTAGAGTTTATATAAGTAAAGAAATCCTTGCTGTTTTTCTTAGCATCTTTTGCCAAAGATTTCTCGTAATTTGCCTTCACCTGCCTAACCTCCTTTGTGACCTGATTACAGACTAGCTTATAGCTGCCATAGGCTTCTGAGTCGCTTGATAATTTATATGCATTCCATGCATTTTTCTTCTCTGTCCCAAGTCTCATTAGTTCATTTGATAACCATTTAGGCCTAAACCTTGAACAATATTTCTTAATAGGTATGAAACTTTTAGTAGCATCCACGATTAATTCCTTGAATGCTTCCCACTTAGAATTTACTGTTGGTAACATCATCAGTTGATCCCACTGTACAGAATTTAAAAACTGGCTGAGACTAAGCATCCAGTATGTACTTTCCACATCAGTATCTAAATTACTTAGGTAAGTCATAGGTGAACCAGTATAGGTTAAACGACAAAATAAGTTAAATTATTAATGATGTTTAGGGAAAAGCTATCTATTCCATCAAGACTGTCCATTTTAAACCTGATCCATGTGACATCTGGCAAGTGACCTTAAAAAATGTCTGTTGTGCATTAATTGTTAATTAATGATTAAAAATCTGAATTTTTTTTTTTTGTACCATCCTAAATATAGTCAAACTTGTATTTGAGATGTTTAAAGTAATAATGTATTGTTTGCTTGGAATTAAAATTGAAAAGAACCTGTCAGTCCTATGACTGTTTACTGTTTTTGCACTTTTGCTTCAAAGTGCTAGTTTCATTTTCAGCATCTTAAAAACAACACGTGGCTGATGTGTGTAGTTTGAAATTAGCACATGACTGATGTGTGGTATAGGTGTCTGCTATGAAAATTAGTTACTCTTTGTTTTATGTTTAATTGTACAAAATATGTTTCTTTTTTTCTTGATTATTATTGATGTAAAATAGTTCTTGATTTGATTATTATTTATCTGTTTATTCCTTTATTTGGCTAAACACATTATGTGCACATAAGCATTTTAAATATTTTCTGCTCTTAATGATTCTCTGAACTGCAAAATGGAAGTGACTTTTAGCTCATCTTTATATTTTATGATTGTAACATTGTTTTTCATTTTTAGCAGAATTAATGTTACATACAATGAGTACGTAAATCCATTAAGAAAAGAAGAGATATTGGTATGGTGAAAGCAGAATTTTTAAAACAAAAAAAAAAAAACTCTTTCCAGAAATAAAAATCAGAGTTGGGCACCTGTCAGGTTCTGCAGGACTGTGCTTTACAAACAGGGGCATGACTTTCTGGGTATGATAGTAGGATATGCATCCATGTATAAAAAAGTAATGCATATCTTTAATGAAATGCTATGAAATTTAAATCTGTGTAAATAACTTTTCAGTAGTTTGTGTTGAAAATGACAGTCCTTTTCCAGCATAGGCTTACTCTGAAGTCGCTGTTAGTTTTCTTGATATTGCAATAAACCTGACAAGTCTAAAATGATCTCTCAAATGGGTGATTTTGTTACCTCTGTCATTTTATTAAATACACCCATTCTTCAACTGACATGACTGGCACATTCATGGAAAGCTCACATTGGTTTTTTTTTATTTTTTTTTTTCTTCACTCTTTCCATAAGCGTGATTACTTATGGGGAAAAAATTGACCAATGTGAACTTTTCCAGATACAATGGAATCAAACTGAAACACATTTTCATAATAGAAAATAGATTTCATAAATAAATTTACATGGAAATAGCATAATAAACATATATAAATTCCAGTCTAAAAGAGATTTGACAATGTAAAATGCTTATGCAATTGATTTCAACTATTATGCTACAGCAAAAGCTTGATTTAATTCCCTATCCCATCATTCGTAATCTTTAGTCAACTGCAAACCCCACCCCAAGAATATCACTGCTATTTTTGCCTAGGGTGACTCTAAGCATATTAATATTGTTTAGAAATGGAAATAAAAATATTTTTAATTTTATAAATTTTAATCAGTTTTTATAGTTTTTTTGCTTAAAGTTTTAGATGACTTGCTGTATAAAATATGCTTCCTGTGAAATTTCTGTGGGAAAATGTCACAGTTTTATTAACATTTGGTTCACTTCAGTTATTCTTTTAGTGGCAATAAAATAAAACTGAGTGTAATGAGTAAAATAAAGCAATAGCTTTTTTCCTAAAATTTTAAGAACCAGTTCTGCCAAACTGGCAAGAACTGGCTGGGTAAATTTGGGTCTGCAGGCCTCAGATCGAGAAATATCATCTACATGACTGCGTACTGTTGTCAATTAAGCTCAGTATTTGCATTAAATCTATCCAAGACATCGGAGGGGAGGGGATGCATTAGTTGAAAAAGTTAGAAAGGAAAAAAATTGTATGTTAGTTGGCATGTATGGAGGTTAATTATGAATAAAGGACACTAAGAGTATTCATTTTCATAATGTCCTTTATTTGTTTATTCAAAACGAATAAAGGACAAATTTCCAAACAGTATGAGTGCTGTTTGTTTGTAATGCAGTAATGAGATAACCCTTGGTGGTGGAATCATAAGTAAATTACAAGAAAATTTATACAAGCTGTATTGAATTCTGAAAATCTTGCTGATGTTTATAGCTAATCACTTTCTGTGATTAGCTATAAAAAAAAAAACTATTTAGGTCTACAACTTAATAGTTATGAACTTAATAGTTTTTTTTTTTTTTTTTTTAAGAAAGTCATTTTCAAATATTTTGCTTGTTAAATTGTTGTTCTTTTGATTGATACTTCATATTGTAAAAATTGCTATAAAACTATTTATATAAAGAATTATTTTAGCTTTCAGAAATGCTTTCATCTTTATCCCAGTCACATATCAAAGTGGCACTTGACTGCATAGACCTTAGGTCAGATGACTTAAAAAGTATTCTTCTCCAAGAGACACATGCTATATCTCCAGGATATCTTAAAGATTTTGATTGGAAATTAAAGGTGAGTTTTATGTACAATGTGTGAACAAAAAAGTTAGGGACTGACTTTATACCTTGAAGTTGTAGCACTGTCATCAGTTACAACAAATAGGTTGTTACAACTTGTCACAACATGTTTGGTCATTCATTCAGATGTAGTAATGCACAAATTGCCCATTTATCTGCTATCTGAAAAAAAAAAAAAAAAATTAAAATCTGCAATATAAACCACTATTTCAAAGAAGTAAAAAGAATGAATGTATTCAAATAGGTGGGCAACTGGTTTTTTATTTTTTTATTTGCTGTGTTTTACTTCATTATGTCATTGTTATTTGGTTTTTAGGAGCATTGGCAACTAAGGCCATATTGCTCCGAGGATATGCGGTGGTCATTCCCTGACCTTTCTGCATCCTCCGTATTTGGCGGTCACGGGCTCAAACCCCGGTCTTATCAAGAAGCGTGTGCTACGCACTGCCGCTCCTGGCTGCGGAGGCGCCCAACTTCATTATGAAAACATGAATGAATTTCATTGTTGTGTTTGCCAAAATAGGAAAGCTTTTGATTTGTTTTTAACTTGATGTTACGAATGATTATTTCGAAATTTCAGTGATTATTGTAAGAAGTGCAGTGATATTTATACATAAATCATATTAACCCAAGCACGGTACTAAGTACTATAGGTTCTAATACCTCTCGTGTTTGGGGTTCACATAAAAAAAAAATTAATTTCTTAATTTGGTGATTAGGTTTAGTAGCAAAGTATATTCACATTTTCTGTTTGAAAATGTCGTGGCCCATGCCATGTACATGACCATTTCATGCAGTCCACTTATGCAAACAGATTGTGGGACCGCTGACTACAAATATGAGTCTTGGGGGGGGGGGGTGAATGAATTACATTTACTTCTTTTTTTTTTTAATTGATCAAGAAATCATTTATGCTTCTAATGGCTCATAGGATGGGCATTTAATATTCACTACATTGCAAACTGCTATAAGAAAAGTACACTGAATAAAGAGAAGCAACTTTTTTTATTTGAAAAAAAAAAAAATAATTTTTCATACAGATAATAAATAGGTATCCATATGGGCTCAATATTTAAGCCAAATAATGCCAAAACTATATTCAGTTCCCCCCCCCAACTCTTGTCCACGATCTTTGGTATCGCAGAAGAAACTGTACTGTTGATATGTGCAAACGTTCGTTCACTTGTTCCTTACTCCTTTTGTCTGTATTTCTGGACAGCATGTATACAACTTGAAGCAAGTTTTTTTTTTTTTTTTTTTTTCTTATTGAAGAATTTGGAAGTTTGTAAAAAATTGATAAACTATGTATATAAATACTCTTAATATTGATTTTGACCTGTTTGGATTTTATATCCAATAATTAGAGTAATTTTATTTTAAAAAATAAAATCTTTTTTTTAAATAAATTTTAGCAATTTAAAAACATTTAAAAAAAAAATATATATATATATATATACACACACACACACACACACACACACACACACACACACACACACACACACACACACACACACACACACACAATATGTATATTGTATATATACAATATGTATTTTTTTGAAAACATACAAAACTCGTTCAGTAATCTTCAATGCAGTAATATCTCTCTCTCTCTCTCTCTCTGTGTGTATGCATAAAAAATGTATAGTTTCAATTTCAACTTGTGCACGGCTATATCATATGAAATCTTGAATTCCCTTCACATCTACCTTAATTTCTAATCATTAGTGGAAACTGATTGTGAAAGCTCTCTTCTCTTTTAGCTCTTAACAAGAAGGGTTTCACCCTTCCTGTGCTGACTTTTGACCTATCTTAAATATAAAAACAGCTACTATTACTTCTGAGTACAATTAATAGATGACAAAACATCCTTGTAGAGTTCCAAGACGATCTGTACATATGCAGATGTAATTTGTTAATATTGCTTTTAATCAACCCTCAAAATATATATACAGTGTACTTCCTACTCTTCAGAGCCTAACGTGAAAAAAAACAAAAATGTTTAAGTTTGCATACTGTATTAAGGAAGGATTTTATTAGTCAAAAAACTGTTGTAATCTATCATTGCAAGGATATTTGTACACATTTAAGCTTGAAATATAATAATTATCCTAGATTTAAAAATCCATAGGAGTTATATCTGGGGAGTGAGGAGGCCAAGAAATGGGTCCTTCTCATCCAGTTCATTGAGCATCCAGAAATTCTCTAACTTTCTGGCTGCATCATAGAGGAGCACCATCCTGCTGAAAATTAGTATTTTGTTACATTATTCATCTACATTATAGCAGATAGATGAATACAAAGTCAGTTAGCACAGTTGGCTGTCTTTGTGCAAAAGAAGAAAGAGCCAGTCACCTCATGATGAAACATTATACACATTACAACACATTCAGCTTGGAACTCTCTCTTAAACAATATGTGTCTTCTACAGACAAATTGTGTAGTTGTGCCTATTTACCTATATCACACTAATGAAAACTTGACTCACTAAAAACACTGTCCAAGTAACTATTCTTATTTTCAACATGCCTTAGCATTCCATCAGTAAAATGATATGTAGATGATCAACTGGCTTCAGCACTTAATCTGAATTTGATGTGTAAACAACTTCAAACAAGTATGGAGAATCTTCCATATGGTTGATTGGATCAAATGAAGTCCTCTATTGGCATGATGAATTGACTTCCCTGGGCTGCAGCGAAAGGCTTTTTTAATTCTATAAACTGTCCTCCACTACCTTCTGTACCAGAAGGTGGCGGAAGACAGTTGTTATAGGGTTCATAAATAAGATTCAGTGTTCATAAAGGAGATAGGGTTCATAAAAAAGATCAGAAGGTTCCCCCACTTTCTGGCACAGAACACTATCTCTCTTTCTTGAAGCTGTTTCAACCACTGACTGTATAGGCTCTTCTGGATGATTTTTCTCCATTATTCCAGCCAGTAATGTGTTTGCACTTTAATGATAGATTTATGTCACAACACACGCGCACACACACACATCACGTTCTGTCCACAATGCCATTGCGAATGATCAAGCTTTTTTAGTTCTGCCATCTATTGGTTACACTGAGTTTTTGTGAAACTTTTGAGTTGGTCTTTCAAATAAAATTAACTGTTTCTCTTTATCTAGTATACTTTTTTTAGCAGTTTGTAATGTGATGAATGGCACATGCCCCATTTATTTATACTTTTCATAATCTCTACCATATAATTTAATAGTATAGTGTTTCTTTCCATTTAAATTCATAAATTCTACACATTGTTAAAGTCATCAGGAGTGATCATTATTTAGAGTAATATTGCCCATTAGCATCCAACATAATTTGTTAAATGAACACCCTTGTTTACAAAATGTGACAAATATTTTATATTTTCAGCTAGCCCTTTCTAGTGACAAGTTAGCAACTCTTCATGAACCCCTCTTAACACTCAATTTGGATATAACCGAAGATATTGGACAAAAATTAGTTACATTAGAAATGTCTAAAGATGAGTTGAAAACTTTGATTGACTCCATGGAAGAGGCACAGAAAGTAAGCATAATTCTTATCTTAAGAAAAACAGTGTTTCAGTTTTCCTCACAGTTCACTTGTATAATTTTATGTCATTAAGGATGAAGTGCAAATAGTACAGCATCATGCTAAGATGCTTCCATTGTTTTCTGGATCAAATCATATGATAGGAATTTCCACTGACAATATGGAGGAATGGAGCTTAGTATGTATGTGCTTTCATGTAATTATATGCCATTAATTAATTGAAATCATAGTTTTGGTTAAACATGTCAAATTTAACACTTCTTGTCAAAGAATCATTAGCCATAAAGGGTGGTACTAACAAAAATGAATATAAATAACATTCATATGCCATCAGAGATCTCACTAGTATGTTGTTCATCACATATTTCTTATTTTTCACCCATTTGGAATGCTTCTTATGCTGCTATATATCTGTTCTTCCCAATTTGAATGACCTTCATTGTCTACCCTAATTTAATGCATATGCATATACATGTCAGTGAATGTCACTAGCATAAGCTGACACATATGGATTCAAGCAATGTGCCATGATGCAAAGAACCTAATAAAATTATAGTGTTTTGAGGTTTCAGGAGAGGCACTCCCAAACCTAATACTTCTCTAAATTGTAACAGTAGTCATGAGTTTCTACAATTTCACAATATCTATGACCTTTTAGGAGAGTATGAAGTTTGGCAATAAGCTTGTTGGAATGCCTTTACAAGCATTAGGACAATATGAGTATGTTCCAATATATCTGTGTTTGCTTAGGCTACAATTTTAAGAACTTTGTGGTTCTTGTGAAGCATTTACATTCATAATAAGAGAGCTTTCTTGGTTCCATTACAAAATGAGTAATCACAGTTAGAGCAATGAATCATTAAGTTAAGCAAAAGAGCAAGTGAGAGGTGGAAATGTTATCAGGAGTCAATGCAGCAGTGAAAAAGGCATAAGCAGGTCAGGAGGATATGAAAGAAGTGGTTATATGAAAACTCGCACAACTGGTGGAAATGGTGCAAACTTTGATTTAGTCACATAGACATTTAGATATATGACTAATGGCAGAGGAAGTAATTTTGGATTGAGAGACTTGAGGGGGCCCCAGGTACCAAGCTATTATTAGTGTAACCAAGCAATTCCAAGTGAGCTCTATACTGTGTGTGCAAAGCGAATAGTTTTATTTTGGTTTTAAATAGTTTTTACATTATTTAGTTGTATTGCATAACTTTTGCACTACAAAAACTAGGCAGAATTCCAGAAAGGAAACTCTCCTTTTTGTTTGGTTAATAGTACTAACCAGACTAATTCCTGTAACCTGGAAAGAAAAGTTTATCTTTACAGGGCTAAAAAGAGCAAAATGATCTCCCCTTCAGGACCTAAGGATCCTAACATGGCTACTCATGAGATAGAAGACTAACTCATGCAGTGCCAAAAGACAAACTGACACTATTAAGAGAAGAGCTCCAATGCATCTTGTATTGCACTCTACTCAAGAACAATCTCTAGGTAGTCTCTCGCCTTTTAAAATACAGAAACACCTAAAAAATCTAATAGGATCACCAAAAACATCAGTGTTTTAGATCTGGCGACCGGCTTGTTGAGGTCTCAGATGAACGGCAATCACATCCTTTGGAGGATTATCCATCACTGTTTCCCCTCATGCTACTCTAAACACCTCTAAGAGTGTGCTAGCTGAGTGGTACCTCATAAATCTCTCAGAAGAAGAGTTTTTTTTTTTTAAAAATGAATTGCAAGACAAAGAAATTGTGCATGTAAAGTGCATATATACCAAATGAGACAATGCTTTAGTTCCAACTTGGAACATAATATTAACATTCCATAACCCCAAACCTCCAACATCCATCAAAGCAGAGTATCTCAATTGTCAGATAAAGCTGTACGTTCCTAACCCAACATGCTGTTTTAAATGCCAAAAATTTTGGCATTCCCAAAACATGTGCAGAGGTTTAGCCACTTGTGCTAGTTGCGGTTCACGCGAGCATATTCACTCAGAATGTAAATCTGAACAGAACAAGTGCTTAAATTGTAATGGCCCACATGCCTATTCCAGAGATTGTCCTCTTTGGAAAAAAGAAAGAAAACATTTAACGGGTCAAAGCCGAACAAAACGTCATGTACCAAGAAGCCAAAAAATCGGTACAGGCTCAATTTAACATATGACCCTCTTTCGCTCAAGTAGTTCAAAAGCCAACTGCAGTAACCAGTAATGTGCTAGTAGGATCAACGACTGGTACTCAAACAGAAGTTACATTTTCCCCAAAGACATCAATGTCAGACTTGGCTTGGTCAATTTTGGCAGCTGTGCTCTTATCTAGCAAACCATCTAAGACAAGCAGTGCTATTAATACACCAATCACTGTTCCGCATACTAATAATAACCCACAATACTCAAAAAGTGATGATTCTACTAAAACTGATTCAATAGAAATAGAAAGAAACACTGACCATGAAGAACCAGTTCTTGATAGAGGAAGAGATGGAGATGGGAAGACCGTACTTTATGAAAAGAAAACCTGTTCACCATAAGTCAACGGCTCCTCGGACAGAAACTGAGGACCCCCACTACATCCAAATGATGCCCAGTTTCCTTCAGTGGAATTGTAGAGGATACCACAGCAACCTTGATGACATTCGGGATCGATCTCCTTCTTCAGTATAACCCAGTTGCCTTTTGCCTTCAAGAAACTAACTTAACTGCTTCTGTCACTACCTCACTTAAACATCATTTTACCTACAGAAAAGATAGTTTCTCGTGTAACCAATTCAGCTCGTGGAAGGTTGCAATTGTAGTCAGCTCCAAATCCCCTCCCGACCATTAATGCTACAAACAAATCTTGAAGCAGTAGCCGCTCGAATATACTTTCGTTTTGCTCTTACCATTGTCTCTCTATATCTTCCCTCTAACCATGACATCTTGTACGGTGATTTTGAAACTCTTGTATCTCAGCTTCCTCCTCTCTTTTACATAGTGGATTTGTCCGGTGATAAAATACATGATAAATGGGGGAAAATATTAGAAAAGTTTCTTGATAATTTAAATCTGATGCTACCAAATATTGGACTACCCACTTATTTTCACCTGCCTTCTGGGTAAAGCTCAGCAATTGACCTCTCCATATGCTCACCAGCCCTTTTTTCCACTGTTCGACTGGTCTGTTCATGATAGGTTACTGGGTAGTGGCCACTACCCAATAGTCTGTCATATAGAAGCAAATTTACCACCCTGCCATAATCAGACAGCCAAATGGAACTTTTCAAAAGCTGATTGGGAAAAATATAGGCAACTAGTAATCCTAGAAAAAAACAGTTGTTTCAAATGCGTCAATAAATAATGCTCTTGATTATATAACAAACCAAATATTGCAGGCCACAGAAGCGGCAATACCAAGAGTTTCCATAAGTCAGCAAATAAGACCAAAACCCTGGTGAAACAATGAATGCAACAAAGCCAAACAAGAGAAAAATAAAGCCTGGAATAACTTTCTCAAGAATCCTACCACTGCTAGTCTAGTCTAGTTTAAAAAAGCCAGAGCCAATGCTAGGTGCAGTCAGCAGTCAAGCAAAACAGAATCATTGAAACGTTTCACTTCCACAATTACGAGGACCACTAAAACACAATCTGGAAAAATATTAGAAAAATGTATAACAAATGTCCTCCTTCACATCTATCAATACTGAATGTAAATGATAATGACATTTCACTGCCTCCAGACATAGCTAACACTCTCAGAGAGTCTTTTTCTGAAACCTCTGCCGGATCCTCACACTCACCAGAATTCCATAAATTAAAGTTCCTTGCCAAAAAACAGGTTAAATTTTAGCACTAACCATCATCAATCATACAACTGTCCCTTCACCATAATTGAACTATGGCTTGCTCTTAACAGCTCAAGACCTAGTGCTGCTGGACTTGATGGAATTCACTATTACATGTTAAGAGCTGAGCAAAGAGTTGCTTCATGTCTTACTCCTGCTATATAACAGGATTTTTACAGAAAATGCTTTCCTTGATATCTGGTGACACTTATATGTCATACCATTATTAAAACCTGGCAAGGACTCAGTGAATCCACGTCACTATCAGCCTATTGCTGTCACCAGCTGTATGAGCAGAATAATGGAAAGATGGTAAACTCTCGTCTTACCTGGTTGCTGAGCAAATACAACCTTCTCAATTTATTTCAATGTGGATTTGATACAGGTAGATCAACTTTAGACCGCTTGATGCAAACGGAAAACCAGATTCACAATGCTTTCGTAAGGAAGGAACGTTTGACTACAGTTTTAGACATCGAGAAAGCTTTTGACACAGCTTGACGATATGGAATTCTCCACAATCTATATTAATTTTTTGGCTTCAGGGGTAATATGCCAAAGTTTATACAGAACTTTCTGAAGCAGTGGTCTTTCCAGGTCCGCATTCAATCCACCCTCTCTCGTAACTTCATCCAAGAAGGTGTTCCACAGTTTTAAGTGCCACACTGTTCATTATAAAAATAAACTCAGTAACTAAGGTCATTCCAGCCACTGTATTTACTACTTTATATACAAATGATTTTAGTATATCTTGTCACTCCCAAAACATGAGAATGATTGAGAGACAACTTCAAGGTGCTCTTAATAGAATTATAACTTGGGCTGCAGATAATGGTTTTCACATATCATCTGAAAAAACTGTTGCAGTTCATTTATGTAGAAGACATAATCTTCATCCTGACCCAATTCTAAAGCTGAGCAACCACAACATATCTGTTGTGCCTACTATCCGATATCTTGGGTTAACTTTAGATAAAAAATTGATCTTTCTTGACCATATCAAACAATTTAGAACCACCTGTTTCACGAAATTAAATATTTTGAGAGTATTATCAGCTACACCATGGGGTGCTGACTGTCATATACTCCTTCATTTATATCATGCAATCGTAAGATCAAGGTTAGACTATGGATCGCCAGTTTACAACTCTGCTAGATCCAGCAGCTTGAGGTTTTTGGACCCTATTCATCACAATGGCCTACTTATTGGTCCTAGAGCCTACTGCACATCTCCTGTGCAAAGCCTATACACTGAAGCTCACTATCCTCCACTCTCTTTACAAAGACAAATTTTACTGCTTAATTATGCTGTCAAAATCAAGAGCCAACCCCTGCATACAGCGTGGAAACATCTATTTACTCCAAATTGGAAGAACTTTTATGCCATTTATCCATCAAATAAATCAACCTGTTGGCATATGTCTTTGCTCATTACTTGATAATTGGCAGCTAGACCTTTCTAAAATAGCCACCACTAGTTCCACATTTATCCATCAATAAATTTACCTGCTGGCATATGTCTTTGCTTGCTCATTATTTGAGAATTGGCAACTAGACCTATCTAAAATAGCCACCACTAGTTCCGCTGCTCCCCATGGGCTCTCTGTCCTGCAGCATGTGATCTGTCCCTGCAAAAATGGAGAAAAGCACTCTTTCTCCACAGAATATAAAACAGCTTAACAAATCTCTAATTGAAAGATATGAATCTTATACCCAGATATATACTGATGGCCCCAAAACTGACCAATCATGTCGGTGCTGCTGTCGTTCTTCCATCATCCGTAATCTCCAGTCAGCTACCCTTAGAGTGCAGTATCTTTTCTGCTGAACTACATGCCATACATATGGTCCTAGAAACTATAAAATTGCACCAGTGTACCCATAGTATTATTTTTACCGACTCTCAGTGCCCTTCTCGCTTTACAGCAACCAAGAAAGTATCACAACTACCTACTTGGTAATATTCAAAACTTGCTGACTCATCTAGCTAAGAACACAAAAGTAGTAAAATTTTGTTGGGTCGCTAGCCATGTTGGCATACCTGGCAATGAGAGTTCCGACCATGCACCAAATCTACTGTGGAACCAGTTGATGCTTCTTTTAAAACTCCTTTCACTGACTATAAAAGTTTTATAATAAGGCAAAGTATGAATCACTGGCAAATCATCTGGAAAAACCAAGAAGGCAACAAACTCCTTCGGATTAAACAGGAACTCCAGTCTTGGCTATCTAGTTTCCGCTCGAACCGAAAGAAAGAAGTCACGCTTGCAAGACTACGAATAGGACATACACACCTTACTCATTTTTATCATCTTTCTTCCTCAGATCCACCTTTCTGTCCAAACTGCCAAGCACAAATCACAGTCCAGCATATCATAATTGACTTCTCTCTCTCTCTCTCTCTCTCTCTCTCTCTCTCTCTCTCTCTCTCTCTCTCTCATGGCATACAGCATTAGAGAGAGAGAGAGAGAGAGAGAGAGAGAGAGAGAGAGAGAGAGAGAGAGAGAGAGAGAGAGAGAGAGAGAGAGAGAGAGAGAGAGAGAGAGAGAGAGAGAGAGAGAGAGAGAGAGAGACCACCAACCTTCTTATCAAACCATGCAGCCCAAATCACACCTACTTTGCAACAAAAACTAGACAACAGATCTGACATTAATGCAGTTTTCACTTTCCTAAAAAGGATAAAATGCTATGGCAAAATATAATGCTTATATCCCACGTATTACATATATCTCACATTTAATAACGCCTGAAATCTCCTACCATTGTTTGGTGCATAATGGCCTTTAGCTGTCGTTATGCCGTAAAACCAACAACTTGAGGAGGGTTTTGACAGATGATTTGAATATAAAATAAGTTTCAGTAAAAAATGGTGATATACATTTTTACTGAAAATAAATAGCATTGGAGATTGATATTTGTTTGTGAGTGGCAAATTTTGCATGGAAGAAAGTTTATGCAACATTAGCCATGGTTAAAAGCAAACTACCAACCTCATCTATCCATCCCCTCTAATAATTTATCTAATCTTTCTTAAATTTATTTAATTTACCCACTCCCAGAACATCAGATGGAAGTTTGGTCCAAGAATCAATCACTTGTTGACTGAAATAAAATTTCCACATATCTATCATGCATCCATCCTTTTACAGTTTATGACCCCTCATGTGTATCACGTGATAAAGAGTAAGAATGCCATCAGCATTTAGTGTGCTAGATCCATTTAAAGCTTTAAACATTCCAATCAGGTTTCCTCGCAGGTGAGTGTTTAGTTCTAAGTGCTGATGTTTTTCATGGTAGGAGTACCCTTTTTGTGTCCTTCACTAATATTGTTGCTTTTCTCTGCACCCATTTCAACAGATCCTCATTCTTCCTAAAATGAGGCTTCCAGACCTGTGTGTGGTACTCAGGATGTGGCCTAACCATTACCTTACATGATGGGATAATCACCTCCTTGGTGACAAAATTCCTCTATATCAGTGGTGTCCAACCTTTTCCCGTACAGGGGCCGTATTCAAAGTTAGATTTGTTTCGCCGGGGCCCACAGAGTGATTTGAGAAAAAATTGTCACATTTTCTATATCTTGTTACTCGTAAAAGGAAGTTTCTATTTTCATTTTGCCGTTTTTTGTTTATTTTTTTGATTTTATTACAATTTTAAAAATATGACTTACTTTTGTTTGCTTGTTTTTTTTTAATACTTTACTTTTGTTTAAAAAAAACAATACTTTACTTTTGCTTTTAAATGCTCATTTTTAGAAAATTTGCAACCTGAAAAGGATCACTGCTTTTCAATATTAAGGTGAATAAATAAATATAATGATAAACATAAAATTGAAAAATTCGAAAATTTCATTAAATACAATAGATAATAGCATTTACCGGACAAAACTTAACATTTAATGAGCTGATTGAGGCTGGATATTTTTTTAAAAAACTGTTCAAAATTTGGTTGCAAATTTGTGACGCCAATCTCAATACATAATGAAGATTAAGTCCTGATGGTATTTCTCGATGGAGCTCCAGGTCCTGATGGTATTTCTCCACCTATTCTCAAAACCTGTACTCCTGAACTTACTCCTGTTCTATGCCACCTTTATTCACTTTCTTATTCCAAAGGTGTTTTTTCTTCTGCTTGGAAATTTGCTCATATCCAGCCAGTTCCTAAAAACGATGACAAATCCCTCCCATCCAATTACTTCTACTTTTTCTAATGGAGAAATCACTTAACCGTCAACCGTTAAACTATCTAGAAACCTTCCATCTGATCAACGATTTCCAGTATGGATTCCGTATGTCAATCCACAGGTGATATTCTGGCCTATGTTACCAATTTATGGACAAATTCAATGAAAAAGTTCGGTGAAACACAAGCAGTTGCTCTTGACATCTCAAAGGCTTTCGATCGTGTTTGGCATAAAGGTCTTCTAAACAAGCTTCCATCTTATGGTTTGCCAACTGTTCTTTAGTAATTTAGAACGCTGGATAACCAATTGATTATCCAGCGTTCTCTCTGACCGCTCATGGAGGGTGATGGTAGATGGCTCTTTGTCTTCTAACTTCTCCACTAATGCTGGTGTCCGCCAAGGTTCAGTTTTTTCCTTGTTGTATATTAATTACCTTCTTTAATTGATTGGAAATCCTATCCATAGTTTTCTGATGATAGCACATTGCATTCCACTTTCCAGCCCTGCTCAATCAGCTTCGACTTCTCGAATATCTGCAATCATTTCCTTAAATGCCGATCTCCAGCTAATTCTCCAGTGGGGCAAAGACAACTTAGTTGATTTAAATCCTTCTAAAACTCAGTCTTGTCTTATATCTCACAAAAAGGATTCTTCTGCTCCTATGCTTATCTTTGGTGATACTCCGATTTCTAGACAAGTTGATATATCTCTTTTGGGGGTTACCCTGTCTTCTACTCTCTCTTGGCACAAACACATTACAAATATTGCTTCCTGTGCATCGAAAAAACTTGGTTTTCTCTCTCACTCTCGGCATTACTTTTCTTCCAAACAGCTGTTCACTCTGTACAAATCGCAAATCCGCCCTACCATGGAATATTGTTCCCACATTTGGGGCGATGCCTCCAAAACCTCTCTCAGGCTTCTAGATTCCATTCAGAAGAGGGCAGTTAGGTTGATTAATGACTCATCTCTAACAGAGTCTCTCCACTCGCTGTCTTAAAAATATACTGTTTCTGTTGCATGCCTTTTTCTACAGTTACTTCCATGGGCACTGTTCTTTTGAATTGGCTTCTATAATTCCTGCTTTCTTTCAAAGCAGTCTGAACATGTGCCGCCACCAGCCAACATCCATTTACTATTCAACTTCAAACTTGCAGAATCAACTCTTCGTCTTCCTCGTTTATTCATTCAACTGCCATTTTCTGGAACAACCTTCCTTCATATGTATTTCCTGAAAATTACAGTCTACAGAAGTTAAAGTCTAATGTCAACAAATATCTTCTTTCGTCTTCTTAACCTCCAACCAATGCACGGTACTATGGGTTCTAATACCTCTCGTGTTTGGGGTTTTCATAAAAAAAAAAAAAAAAAATGCTCATCTGTTATTCTGTTTTTTTAAAAATATTTTTAGTTAATTAATAGTTAATTTGATTTTACTAGTGAAAAAAATCTGCTTGAAAACATACGTTGATCCGAACAAAGTATGGATTTTCTTTTATTAGCGGAAAATCTTCAGATGGGAATCCGTGTAGAATTAAAATAGTTTATTTTTGCAGTCTATATACTTATTTTTGAATCATATTTTGGCTTGAAGATCAAAATTTCAAGTTGCAATCTGGGATTGTAGTTTTCAGCCATAGAAGTAAATGGGTTCTCAAACAAAAGCTGAAGTTTTTTTCATGGAATTTTATAGAAAATAGACTTTCAAACTTTTCAAAAAGTAATTGTAATAACGAAAGGCAACGATTCTTTGGAAATGTGTTTCTCCTTTAACTCAGTACAACATTCAAAGTGAACTAAATTGTCTTGCTCAACTGGGATTTAAATAATAACGTATTCTGAAATGATTTGATGTGACCAATTTTCCTTTCCCTTGTAGTTTTAAATTAATAAATTAAGAGCATTTAAATGACTAGAAATGTATGTATGAATTGCAAGAAGATCAAACAGCCACTCCATATTTGATAGTTGTTTTATTGGTTTCCCTTTTTCTGTGTTTAAACATTCGGTGATGTTTCAACAGCCACATTAAGGTCATGTGATATTGTAAAATTTACAGTTGAAATAACCACATTCATAACGTGTTGGTGATCCCCATAAGCCCAATGTTTTTATCAATCATATTTTTTGCACCACCAGTGGGAAATTATTTGGCTGACGCCGCAGCCAAATCAGCAATTCCCAGTAATAATCGCTGCCTGTCAGTCCCCTATACAGACTACAGGCAAATAATACACGAAAAGATACACTCCCAATGGCAGGATTCGTGGAATAGACAGACTGCGAATAAATTATATTGTATAAAGCCTGTAATTGAACCGTGGCAGTCTAGTCTGCGCGGGAATCGTAAGGAGGAAGTTGTTCTTGCCCGGACCCGCATAGGACACAGTCATTTGACTCATTCGTTTTTGCTGAGGGCTGATGACCCTCCTATGTGTGAGTCCTGTGGCACAATTTTAACAATAAGACACATTTTAGTTGACTGTCCAGATTTTAGCAATATCCGTTTTACCGCTTTTAATCATCTGACTGAGCCGTATACACTCAGTCAGATTTTATCCGACAATGACAATGTGTCTGCTGTTTTTAGCTTTTTTAAATCAATAAAGGTTTTTACTCGCATTTAAAATTTATACGTTATCGTTACTTCTTTTATTGATAAGCTTTATATTATATATCTGGACATGGTGGCCTAACTACTTAGGTCACTGAAAGGAGAAATTTTTTATATATTACCTGGTCTTGGCGCATTATAGCCTTAGATGCTAATGCGCCAATAAAATTCAAATCAAATCAAATCAAGCACCACCAGTTGTGAAACCTTCTCGGTTTTTAATATTTAATCCTAACTTTTCGATAGATTGGCAAAAATTTTCAAAAAGATTTTCACCTATAGTTGTTCCGTGCATACTCTGTAGATCAGCTAAACCTTCAACTGGTACAAAATTATCATTAATTCCACGTATGAAGATGAGTTGGGTTATCTCATTTACATCAGTATTGTCATCCAGTGCTACACTAAAATATTTCATTTGTTATATGTTTTCCAAAAGTTGTTCGAACAAATTCTTTCCAATATCTTCTACTCTTTGCATAATTGTTTGTCGAGACAATGTCTTGTATCATTGTTCTTTTCTCCGGACAAATTTCTTCCACAACTTCAAACAACGCTTAACAAATTCACCATCATTGAACGATTTACTTTCAAAAGCGATCAAATGTGCAACAAGATCTAGAAAATCTTGATAACTGGCACGTATAGCAGATAAATTTCTTGACTGATACATTTTCAGTATACATTGTTGTTTTCTTAATTTGCTTTGTAACTTCGAACACTTCTTTTCGCAGCACTCCTTTATGTTGATCATAAGATTTATGATTGGAATCAGTATCACTTTAAAAACTGTCTCCTGACATGACACTCCAAATCGATTTTCCCCTTTTGGAACATTTTTAAGAATGATTTTTTTTTTAATTCAATACAAATTAATAGTTAATTCAATGCAATGAACAATCTATATCAAAATACATAACTGTATTTAGCGTACATATGACTGCACTGAACCACATGTACCTGTTGGATACAGTTGAGCTGGATGCTTGCATGCCTGTACACGCAGTGGCGATCAATGCTCTTTTAGTTCACTTTCCGCACAGACTTTATAAAATTTATTCGCAGGCCGGATCCGCCTGTGGGCTGTAGGTTGGACACCACTGCTCTATATCATTGACAGAACCTCATGAGCTGTCCTAGAAGCGTATTTGCATTTCTCAGAGAACTTCATATCAATCTGTACAATTACTTGGGTCTCTTTTGTTCTCCACTACTTTGAGTGTGGTACCACCAAATTGGTATGTTATTCTGAGATTACTGCTGCCTTTATTTTATTAATGCTGAACTTCAGTTGCCACTTCTCAGTTTAACTGTGCAATTTTACTAGGTCTTGTTTTGTAGTACATAGATTCTTGCCATTTACCACCCTGCCACTTTTATATCAACTGCAAACTTATAGACAGTAATCTTAATATGCTTGTTGTGTGGCACTAGAGTAGTAAAGTAATGTGTTTGCATATACTACAGTTTCAATCTATACTTTTTAAACCTTGATATATCTGCCACAAAAGCATCAGTTGCAATAATGGTTCGTAGGCTCTCTCGATATTCGAGATATAGCAAAAGTCTTTTGTTATACCTCAAATGTGGAGTCACTTAAGACTATCACAAAACCATCCCTCTAATGTTAACCTGATTAGGGAAATGTTAATATCTTGTCATGTTAATATCTTGTTAATCATTATTAGTGGGCATTTCAAAATAGGTGTCACTAATTGGGTGCCACCAACAGTGTCATGCTTCACCTGTTTTGGATCTGTGTAATAGCCACAAACATAGCAAAATGAGTCTGGAGGTAATTTATACCTTTGTTTGGTAGCCATAGCAAATTGAAAAAAAAAAAAAAAAAAAAGGTACAAATATGAAAGGCTATTATATGTATATAATAGTATTGGTATGCACTTATCTAATATGCAAATGCCGTAAAATCCTTCAATTTCCACCATAATACTGACACTAAAGAAAAACTGATGACACCATTGGATTTATAACATAAAATGCATATAAGAAGCACTATATAATCTGATATACATAAAATTCATATAAGATAATAGTATAATCAAATATGACAAAAAAAAAAAAATTGAAAAACTTTTTCTTCACAAAACTGAAAAATATCTCTCAGGTAAACCACAGGCACATTATAACAGTTGCATTTCAAAAATTGCGCTGTGGCATCTGCTATAATAATGCAACATACAGTAGAACCGGGATAAGAAATTCCCGCATAAGAAGTTTTCCCCTGTACTATTTTTTGTTTCTTAAGTCCCAATTTCAACTCTGTATGTTGTAATATATTATTTTACCACTTAAAACGTTTTCCCACATAAAAAGTTCATGATAAAGAATACAGTGTATTATTTTAATGACCTTTTCCCACTTAATACGTTTTTTAAATATAGAAATTCTTTATTTTTAATATTAAACAATATAAACAATTTGGTAATTGAACAAGTTATTACTGAGCATTGTTTTAGTTCGTAGTAAACCACCAAAGTAGGTGAAATGGTATCATTTTTTACATCTCGCATTGTGAATGCCTTCACAACGAGTTTCCCTGATATTGCACTACCTCCAATAAGCAATGCTTCACCACTGAGAAGACTAATGTTACTTATTCTTGGCAGATACCGTTACACAGGGGTGGTGGTGGTGGTATCTGCCAAGAATCCACTGGCAAAGTGTTGCCTATTCGAGAAACCACTATCGAAGCATTGCTTACCTGCTTATTCTAGGTATTTCAATATTAGGGCAACTTGTGAAGGCATTCACAATATGAGATATCACAAAAATGATGCCACCTACTTTGGTGATTTCTAAGAACTAAAATGATGCTATGCGCTAACTTGTTCAATTAATTAATTTTCTGTAGTCTGCTGCCTTCAGCCTTAAAACCTTTTTAGTATAAAATTTTCAATATAATGGAAGTAAGATATTGCAATTATTTTCATCGATATCCATAATTGGGTAGCTTCGACTATGTGACGCATTTGCTGTTAAGTTCTGTTTTTTCTGAACAGTTCTGAATTACTTAGTGAATTGTTCTATCTTATTGTAATTGTGACCTTTTAAGGTATGTTGAAACTCCAAAGGAGCTCATCCTTCTAACTTAGTAATGAGTTTAATGAAGAGAATGTTAAGCAATTAGAAATCCTTAGTTTAAAAATGTTTCCCATAGATAGAGTAAAATATTTATAAATTCTGAAATAGTACTTAAAAATGACCTTTAACTTATGTATGTGTATCTTTTCATTTTCATTTGTGTAGTTAATATTTCATACCCTTAGGTCATTTTCCCTTCTAAGAAGTTTTCCCGCATAAGAAGTTCTAAACCTCTGATCCTTTGGAAAACTTCTAATCCGGATTCTACTGAATATCACATTGCTTCTCTATAGCATTGAATAAAATCATTGCTTGCTACCTATGTGAAGTAAGCCCATAATGATGTCCTTACTGTTCATATTCACTCTTTTTTTTTTTTTTTTTGTTAGTTGTTGGCGCATAGGCTTCTGTGGCCATAATGCACCTCCCAAGGTTTTTGCAGTACTTTGATCCAAGCCCGAGGCGGGAATCGAACCCGCGACCTTTGGGTTGCCAGGCAGGCACTTTACCCACCTGGCTAGCCCGGTCGGCCATATTCACTCATTGGATAAATTTCAGCTTTACTTCAGAATCTCATTTCATTTGGACATTCCTTAGTTTTACTGTTTTTGACTTGAGAACATAAAGTGGTCCAGAACCATTATCACTCAGCAAATTTGTTTAATAAATTGAGTGTGCAGGGTGTACAGAATAACACCCTTTATTTTTAAAGCTCAGTAAACTATCTTGCAAATTTCACAGAGTTAAATGTTTATTTCTGTATCTTGATTATTAAATAAACCCCCTCACAAAGTCATTTATTTTGCATATCCTTATTAAATGGCTAAAATGATATCGGCAGGCTCCCTTTTGATAGTGACAGACCATTTCACTTTATGCATACATTTATTGAAACTTAGGTAAATTGTCTGACGTTATAACTGACTTAGTTGAATACTGTTAAAAGGTAAACTGTAGCCATTATCAACCTACTGCAGGATGGAAGCCTCCTCAACAATCCATGTTGAGGGAAATGGACCATAATCTACCACGCTGGTCCTGTGCAGGTTGGCAGATCGACCGTATTAAGCAGTCAGAGGCTTGAACCTGGTCTACTCAAAGAGCGTGTACTACTGCACTCCTGCTCCTGACTACTCGGCTATGTATGATGCTATAACTAGTAGACCTGTATAAAACTGAATCATTTAAATTTTGATATAGTTTATTGTAGTTTGTTTCATAAACAAAATAACCTAAGCATTCAGTAATAATAATTGAATAACACAGGCTCCTTGATTGTACTGTGTACATTAAGCAGAATACTTAAAAAATTGTTCACATTTCTGCTTTCATTTGCCAATTCTGAGGATGCTTTCATTCTTCCAGTAATGGAAATTGAAAGCAGAGTTGCATACAATAAATTATTCCACTGTCTGTGTTTGAAACCACAACACAATTATTGGAATAGAGAATACCTTAAATATGACTCTTGCTTCTTAGGGCAGAACTATATTTAACATTAAATCAGTAAAAACTTCATAAGTTTCTAGATCTTAAAGCAGTTTATCTTCCTAATAAATAAGGATGTATCATTTAAAAGAATTTTCATACATTAACCATCACATTTTTATGCAACATTTTGGCTGTTTGTAATAGGTCACGTTGATACAACAACATGTACATCTTTCTTTAAAAGATAACACCTTTTGATGTAGAAACTTATCAAAGGTGCTTGTTGCCTTTTATGATCCTTAATAATAATAGTAAATGAATATGAAATCTTGTTGACAATACTATATGATTGGTAATCAAAATATAATAATATGTAACATTGGCTTCTTAGAGGGAAATAATATCTAATACACTATATCAGTAATGGATTTGCTTTAATCAGGCTATTGTGAGTGATAATATTCATAAATCTTCAATCATTTTAGGTTCTCATGGAACTGAAGACGTGAAGAACTAAAAGTGACAGAGTGTGAATTAAAAATCTTATAAAAGGAATTTTTGTTTGATTCATTTTTATGGAACTCATTCACAAGAGCAGCTAATAAATAATCTGACTAGAAAACTTTGGAAGTTCATCTACACTTGAGGACAAAAGAACTGTCTTTGTGAACAAAAAGTTATGATTTAAAATGAATTGATCAACTGAAGATATTTTCTTTGTTCCTACTTAAATTCTTTTGGCATGTCTCTTATATTTCATGCATGTTATGAGATTTCTTCTGAATGTAAATTTTTCTGAGAGAGTGTATATAATTTTATAATCAGTAACTGCCAATCAGAAATTACAATATATGTATATATTCACATGTACAACTTGTATCTGTATTATTACATTCCAATGAATAAATATTTAAAATACTGTAAATTGATAAACTGACTCAATATGCTGTTTACCTTACATTTTCACCTTCATTTCTTGGTTGGGTACTAATAATTAAAAATATATAGAAATAATTCATTAAAAAGTGTGCTGAGAAAAAGTTTTAATCCTTTTGCATCAAGCATATAAAGCTGTGGTGCAGTCCTTTGGTGCTGCATATGCTATCCTTTTTAAACAGTAAAACATGCCCTACATTTAAGACTTGTTTTAATAAAAAGTCTTTTGCTTATTCTTGAAAGGGGTTTTTTTTTTTTTTTTTTTTTTTAACCAGCATAGTGATTATGCTTAACATCCTTCAACACCACATGGAAAAGACCAGGGTTCACATTCCATTTAGACAGGAGGAACTCTTGTATGCCTTTTTCACACTGTGGCTGAGCTAGTCGGTCTTTGGTAAAAGGTATAGTTTTTCACCCAGAAAATTTGGTTTTTCATTCCACAAAAGTAGCAAACTGACTGTTTTGACCACTAAATACAATTTACTGATGGAATGCACGGATTTCTCATGACTTTAATTGGCTTAGTGCAAAATTAATCAGTCTACCAACCAAAATATTTTAAAAAAGTGTGTGCATATGCACCTGTTCTCTTTTGTTCAGTGAAACACATAGATGCAGCTGTTGGATGAAATTGCTCCAGTTGGTCAATGGCACTCTTTAAGAAAAGTGTCACATTGACCAAATCCAAAGTGCTAAATTTTTAGCCAACCATATAACTTATTTTTTTATGAAAACTCCAAACACAAGAGTTATTAAAACCAATAGTACTTAGTACCATGCATGGGTTGGAGCATGAGACAATGAAAGAAGATACTTGTTGACATTAGGCTTGAGCTTCTGTAAGTTGTAATATTTCAGGAAATACGTAAGATGGAAAGTTGTCCCAGAAAATGGATTGAAAGAATAAATGTGGAAGAAGAGAAGTTGGTTCTGTGAATTTCAAGTAAAAGGATGTTGACAGGTTGTGGTGAGTGTTCAGACTGCATTGGAAAAAAGAGTGGGAATTATAGAAGCCAATTCATAAGAACAGCACCCATGGAAGTATCTATAGAAAATAATGCATGCAGCAGAAACAGAATGTCTCTGAGACAGAGAGTGGAGAGACTCTGTTAGGGATGAGTCATTAATTAATCTACTTGACCTCTTTTGAATGGAAGGAATTTAGGCCTAAACCTTGAATAGTATTTCTTAGTTGGTAATGAAAGCCAATCAGAAGCTTATGTGATTAATTCCTTGAATGCTTCTCATTTAGAATTGGCTGATGTTAACATAGTTGGTTCCACTCCATGGAATTTACAAACTGTCTCATACCACTAGTCACCTTTATTAAAGCAAAATCTCTTCCCTTTACCCTTGATATTAGTTATCTTTAAGTAAATTCCACATCAATACACTGATCACTGCCACCTAGTGGTTCTTTTATCTGCAGATTTTAAATGCACGAAGAATCAATGCTGATATTCAGATGAAAAGTATTACTCCCTCTGGTTGTCTTTCTCATATGCTTATGTAGAAACCAGGCATCCAATAAATTCACAAAATCTTGCTAATGTGTGAGTGACCAACCCACAAGCTTCAGTCAATATCTGGACAGTTAAAATCCCCATTATAAGATATTCTTATTTACTGATTCACTATTTCTCTGTGCAGTTGATCTTTCTATTCTTCAGAGTCATTTGGTCTATAACACTCCTATTCTTATTTTTGCTTTCCTAGTGGTGCCTCCATAGCCAGGTGGGCAGTAGCAGTGTGTAGCACACGCTTCTTGAGTAGACCGGGGTTCAAGCCAGTGACCACCAAATATGGAGGATGCAGAAAGGTCAGGGAATGACCACTGCATATCCCCAGAGCAATATGGCCTTAATTGCTAATGCTCCAAAAAACAAACAAACAGCTTTCCTAGTGTTTGTCATCAAACTGTCTCAACATTTCACTGATCACCCGAGTCAATTTGAGGCATTACCTTAGATTTTTTGTTTCTTTACTAAGAGCATAACCCCCTCCTGTCCTGTCTATCTTTTCTGCCCTCTTGGGTAGCATAGGTGGTAAGATCACTGTCCTCATCGCATAGAGTGGAAAAGACCAGATTTACAGTTCTATTGATGATGTGAGAAATTTTTATGGGCATTTTTCAAAATGTGACTGAGTTGGTCTCAGACAATGGTAACATGGTTTTTCTTCCTAAAACTGAGGTTTTTTGCCCAGCAAACAGAAAATAGACTTCAGAACGCATGCGATTTACAGACAATACAAATGGAGCAATATGGCCTTATTTGCTAATACTACTAAACCCCTACTAAAAAAACAACTACAACGTGTTAAATCAAATAATTCATTGTGTCTACATCAAACACTAACATCACAAATCACCCATATCTCTAGCATGTCAAGCTTCTCATATAGTCTTTTTTGTGTTTGCCATTTGTTTTGCAGATTAGATGGGTTTAAAAGAACTAACTCCTGTGATTGGTGAGGGACATTGTAATTAAAAAAGTTGAGGCCCTCTGAAAACATTATCTGGGTTCCCTTTTAATTAGCAAGTCCACTTATGAGGCTTTTTGTTATCGAACAAGAAGACAACGCTATGCAACCATATTCCGATTTTCCTCAAAACCCTGAACATATATAGTAATGCTATCAGAAAAGCAGTCTGTGAGGAGTAGTCTTCAGTTATAGAAGACAGTTAACATAACCTTCCCAACGCTAGGAATGGAAAGATATTTTTTGGCTGGAGGTGAGCTGCATTCTTTCATTTCTGCTCATGTCAGCAATGCAGAGCTGGACCAAGGTATTTCTGCATCCCGGGCAGATGGTTTTTTGGCACCCTCTTACTATGGATATATATTTCTTGACTCATTGTTCTTCTGTTTTTGACACCCTGGGCAAGGGCCCTACTGCCCTGTGCCTTAATCCGGCACTGCAGCAATGGAAGCATGTGAAGCAAGGGCAAAATGACTCATCCCAATGATCTAATTGGGAAATGTTCAACATCCACCCAAAAGTGTTTCGGATGTTATATGTACACTCACATGCGAATTGCAGGTTGTTCTTCACAACATATCAGCATTGTTACATGATAGGACAGATATCTGCACTGTGAAGCTGGTTTTGTTTAAACCTCTGCTTCAATCAATTTTGTATTAATAATAAATTGGTTATTTACATTGATTAAGTTATGCACCCAAAAAATGAAAATATCAATGTTATCAATAGTTTTTTTTGAAAAAATTAAATGTATCAATGTGGTAATAAAGTTCTTGGATAAAATTTGCAAAATTTAATATAGGAACATGTCTAAGCGCTTGTGGATGGGGTTTCTAAGTTCTTTTTGCCTGCCCTGCATATATGAATATTTTGTCTAGGGCCCATGTATGGCTATTTTGTGTTAAGCATATAAATTTATAAATGTACCTTTGATAAAGTTAAATGAAAATTATCTGCCTCCCTCCAAATAATAATACAGGCAACCCCCATATAACACAGTACTTCGGCAACACGGTTTCGGTTTATCAGGATTGATAAATTGCAGCAATCCTCACACAACACGGTACTTATATAACATGGTTAGAGATTTCGGTAAATCTCGCATAACGGTATTTTTGAGCTTTTGTGCAGGGTAAACCCTGTATTATGTTGGATGTAATTTTTCAACGTTTCCACTGACTCATTAGTCAAAAAAAAAAAATTATTGAGAAATCCCTTGTTACGTTTTGTGATATTGAACTTGTACTTCTTGAACTTGTGGAAAAATCTAGATGTCAAAGTTTTATTACTATTGGATAGCACACCAGGCCATCCAAAAAATTTAAGTCATCCAAATATTGAAGTTATGTTCCTACCACCACAGTTGTACTGGGTTAATACAACTTCTTTCATTCAGCTGTTAGATGAAGGCATTATAATCATCTTTAAAACTCATTCCATCAGAAAATCGTTACAATGGATTTTGGAAAAAAATTTGATTCCAAATCTATTGAAGTAATGTAGACATGGAAACATTTCTCAATTGTGGACTATCAGAATCAACGTTAAACGTGTGTGAAAAAATGTATGGCCAAATTCAGTTCATTCAGGAAATATGATCGAATGTCAGAAAGTGAAATCGGCACAATAGTAGAACTTGCTACGTCGGTAGGAGGGGAAGGTTTTGATGATAACCCCAGGGGCTCATCTGGTGAGTATGGGCTTGGCACACCCAGGGTCCTGAGCTGGATATTGTCGTGCTTCTCTTTCTTGGTGACTCCCTTCTACTTCTCTCTCTCTCTCTCTGGGTAATTCAGAATTTTTTTTTTTTTTTTTTTTTTTGTCTGATGCAGCATAAGCCTCAGGTTTCCTTGCACCATATGGCTAATAATAATAATATGATTACTGAAGCCCTCGTGGATAGCACAGTTCATAGAACGGCCCTCCTCCCCACACCAGCTGGAAAAGGCCGGAGTTCGAATCCCATCCATGAAGGGAGGAATTTTTATAGGTCTTTTTCACAACGTGGCTGAGTTAGTCGGGCGAGAGTAGTATGGTTTTTTTATCCCGGAAACTCGGATTTTTCGTCCAGCAAACCAGAAAATCGACCTCAGGACACACAGTAATTTATATACAGAGTAACATGGCCTTAGTCGCCAATGCTCCTAAAAAAAGATATGATTACTGAAGACGTTCAAGAATTACTTGTAGACGAAGAAACCAGCATAGCGGATTTTGTGCAAATGTCATCGGAGGTAAAATGAAATCAATTCAGATGATGATATTGCAGATGAAAATTCTGAACTTGCAAATTTTACATTAAAAAGCATATGGGGAGGCATAAAGTTAGCCGAGCAAGTAGAATCTTATTTTTTGAATTCAGATTCTTGAATGAAAGGAGCCCAAAGTTCAAAAGGGAGCTTCAAATATGCTTAGTCCATACGATGAAATTTACAAAGATTTATCAAGCAAAAGCAAAACAAACCCAAAAGATCGATTTTTTTAAAGAGAACAGAAAATACACGAAATCTAGAATGGTGTATTTTTGTTAGTTTTGTTAACATTTTATTAAAGAAATGGTGTATTTTTGTTATCTTTTGGAAAGTAACCCACCTTTTTGTACTTTTGCTTAGTCTCGTATAACACGGTTTCGCACAACACGACATTTTACAGGAACCTAATAGTCGTGTTATACGAGGGTTACCTGTATATCAACAAATAACCCCAGGGACTCACATCTGGTGAGTATGGGTTTGGCACAACCATGGTCCTGAGCTGGATATCATCATTCTTCTCTTTCTTGTGTTCACGTTGTATTCGCGTTGCTCACTTTGGGAAAACGTCCTTCATGTACAAAGTTTTTGTTAAAATAGAAGAATATCCGAGAGATAAGAGTTTCTTCAGCGATTTCACGAATGAACAAAATTCAGATTATTAGATTAGGGCCACCCGTAATCTCATACATATACCCATATATGACTGTAAATTGCGTGTGTTCTCTGGTCGATTTTCCTGTTTTGCTGGACGCAAAAATCCCAGTTTCTGGGGGGGGGGGGACATTGGCATCTACGCCTGAGACCGACTAACTCAGCCACGGAGTGAAAAAAGCCCATTAAAGTTCCTTGCATCATCGACGGGACTCGAACCCGGGCCTTTTCCATCCGATGTGGGGAGGACGGTGACGATACCACTGTGCTACTGCAGACAAACGCACATGTCAGTCAAAAGCATTGCAGAATAACTTTATTCCAGCCTTTTTCAAACTATGCTCCGCAGAGCTCTTGGGATCCATCATAGTTATCTGGAGCTCCGCGAGGGAATTTTAGAATGTTAATATATTTTTCTAAAACTCTAAAATTGAATCCGAATATGTTGTGCATAAAAGTAAATTTGACTTTTTCTGAGAGAGTTAGTCGGTCTCAGGCGTAGATAGCAAGGTTTCCCCCCAGAAACTGGGGTTTTTCGTCCAGCAAACAGACAAATCGACCATAGAACACACGCAATTAACAGGCATAAGACAGCACGGCAGATCAATTTAATTATTCTGGTGGCCTAAATATAATTGTTTGATTTTTTTTACCTTTTCTGAGTAACTTTGGACTGTCTATGTGCATGTTATATGTGTAAAGATCTGGTGCTAGTCACCGACTGTTTCTATTTTTAGTGTACAGTATTTTTTTTTATTAAGGACCCGGAAGGTTTTTTCTTTCTGATGTGGGGCTCGTCCCATGTCTAAAAAGGCTTGTGAACTCCTGCTTTATGCTGTTCTAAGAAGACGAAATGTTTCGCTGGACTTGTGGTTTTTCTGATACACACACTTCTTTCAGTGCACTTTGATATCTTGAAATATGACAAGATGCAAGTACACGTCTTCGTTATCTGGTGACAATTACAGACTGCTGTGAGACAAGGAACAGCTTACTGCGTGGAGTCAGTGATGGGACATATGCAACACGTTATGCTTTATGTCGGTGCACTACGAAAGTAATCCGAATATTTTTTGAACAAACTCATTATAAATATACAGAATTCGATTACACTGTTAAACGTCCCTTGCGACCAGTACAATGGCTATAATCACATTCTTCCCACACTATATGGAAAATTCTGGGATTCAAATCCTTTCAATGATATGAGAAACATTTCTGAACTATTTGATGACTACAAAGGGCTCACATCTGGTGAGTATGGGCTTGGTACACCCAGGGTCCTGAGATGAATATCATCATTCTTCTCTTTCTTAGTGATTCCTTTCTTCTTCTTCTTCTTCTTCTTCTCTCTCTCTCTCTCTCTCTCTCTCTCTCTCTCTCTCTCTCTCTCTCTCTCTCAGGGTAATTCAGAATTTTTTTTTTGGCTGTTGCAGCATAAGCCTCGGGCTTCCTTGCACCACCCTGTCAATCAATTCGGCCCTGGAAAGATTGTGCAGGGCTCAAGGGGTAGAATTTTTTTCAGCCTGGTCTGTACTTGTTAACAGGAGAGACTGCTTCTACAGGGATGGGATACACTTAAATAGAAAGGGTGCAAGAATGTTTGCTGATGCTATCGAGGCAATGTTAGGTGGGTCGGAAAACTGCTAGATTGGGGGGATACAAGGACTAATAGATTAACAGTAGCCACTGGCAGAGGTGAAAGTGATTCTTGCACTGCTTCTATTGGAATGAGCCGCAGCCTGGAAAATAAGATGCAGGATATTTCAGAGACTGCTGGGAATCATTGGGGTACAAGTAAACACATGGGTTGTGTTAGGGTAGCTAAGAAAAAGAACAGGTGCATGCATACTTGTGTGTACACCAATGCTAGGAGTTTAGTAAATAAATTTGATGAATTTGAGGTATTGCTCAAAACATCAAAGGCAGATATTGTGGGGATTTCAGAGACGTGGTGTCACACAGATATAAGAAATGCAGAACTGGAATTTGGGGAGTACAATGTGTACAGAAAGGATAGACAGGATAGGAAGGGAGGAGGGGTTATGCTATTAATTAAGAAACACATAAAATCCAAGGAAGTGAAGCCAGTCGACATCGCTGGACAGTGCAGTGTCGAGTCAGTTTGGTGTGACATAAGCATTGGGAGATCAAAATTGAGAGTAGGAGTGTGCTATAGGCCTAATGACTCTGATGAGTATAATAAGAAACTGTTCGGAGAAATAGAGTGGGCCAGTAAATCAGAGAGTCTTATAATGGGGGATTTTAATTTCCCAGATATTGACTGGAATTTGGGGGCTGGTCACTCACACAGTAGCAAGGCTTTTGTGGATTTATTGGATGATTGTTTTCTACATCAGCATGTTCGGGAGGCAACTAGAGGGAGTAATACTCTTGATTTGATTATCAGTAGTGATTCTTCATGCATTAAGAATCTGCAGATAAATGAACCACTTGGTGGCAGTGATCACAGTGTGCTGAAGTGGGAGTTACTCAAAGAGGTAACTACCATTAGGGGTAAAGGGAAGGGGTATTGCTTTCGTAAAGGCGACTACAATGGACTGAGACAGTATTTAAATTCTATACAGTGGGATCAACTGATGATATTGCCAACAGCAAATTCAAAATGGGAAGCATTCAAAGAACTTATCGTGGAAGCTACTAGGCTTTACATACCAACTAAGAAATATTGTTCAAGGTTTAACCCTAAATGGTTGTCAGATGAACTAATGAGGCATATGGCAGAGAAGAAAAATGCATGGGATACATACAAATTAACACGTGACACGGATGCCTATGATAGATACAAGTTGATCTGTAACCAAGTTACAAAGGAGGTTAGGCAGGCGAAGGCAGATTACGAGAGATCCTTGGCAAGGGATGCGAAGAAAAACAGCAAAGAGTTCTTTACTTATGTAAACTCTAGAAGGAAGGGGATGAATCAGATTGGTCCACTTGAGATCGATGGGTCAACTGTTGATGACCCTGCTCGGGTAGCTAACAAACTAAATGAATATTTTGCATCGACATTCACACACGAGGAGTTATTCAGCGAGGGGAATGCCAGAGGTGTATTCAACTCTAGCAGTAAGCTAGAGAATCTTGTAATAACTGAGAGCAAAGTGGAGGAGAAATTGTTGAAGATAAACACAAGAAAGGCACCTGGGGTGGATGGGATCTATCCAGTTATATTAAAGGAGGCAGCAAAGGAGGTAAGCAAACCCTTAGCCATAATTATGAGAGCTTCCTTGGACTCAGGGGAGGTACCCATTGACTGGAGATGTGCAAATGTGACCCCAATTCACAAAGGGGGATCAAAGGCTGACACAAGTAATTATAGACCTGTGAGTTTAACTTCTGTTCCCGGAAAATTAATGGAGGCACTGGTGAAAGAAGCACTGCAGGATCATCTAGACAAGACTTCAGTTATAGCTAGGACACAGCATGGTTTTGTTAAGGGGAAGTCTTGCCTGACCAATTTGATTGGATACTATGATGCAGTCACACAAGAACTGGATGCAGGGAATAACTTTGATATTATATACTTGGATCTTAGAAAGGCTTTTGATACTGTTGCACATGGAAGACTGCTGCACAAATTGGAGCAGTGTGGCATTGGAGGCAAGTTGCTGCTATGGATAAAGGGGTGGTTGAGGGGGAGAAGACAGAGAGTGGTAATCAATGGACACTGCTCATCGTGGACTAATGTTATTAGTGGAGTCCCTCAGGGTTCAGTATTGGGGCCTTTATTGTTTTCTGTATTTATAAATGATATTGATGATGGTATATCAGGCTTAATGTCCAAGTTTGCAGACGATACGAAGGTTGGCAGGGTTGTCAAGGACACTACTGACACTATGCTGCTGCAACAGGATTTGGAAAGGTTGAGCAGATGGGCTTCGAGGTGGCAAATGAAGTTTAACATTGACAAATGTAAAGTACTACATATGGGAAACAGCAACCCCAGAGCAACGTATCAACTCTGTGGTACTACACTGACAGTGGTAGAGAATGAAAGGGACCTGGGGGTGGTGGTGCAGGCAGATATGAAGTTCTCTGAGCAGTGCAGACGAGCTGCGAGAGTAGCTCATGGTGTATTGTCAATGATATATAGGAATTTTTCTAGCAGGGATAAGGAGGTGATTATTCCCTTGTATAAGGCAATGGTCAGGCCACACCTAGAGTACTGTATACAGGCCTGGAGGCCTCATTTCAGGAAGGATGTAGAGCTGCTGGAACGAGTACAGAGAAGGGCAACTAGATTGGTGAATGGGACAAAGGGGTTCTCTTACGAAGAAAGGCTTAAGTTTTGCAAATTACAGTGTCTGGAAACTAGGCACCAGCGGGGTGATCTGATAGAGGTGTACAAAGCCTTGAATGGTTTGAGCATGCTCAATGCTGATGGGATTCTTCCTCTAGCTCAGAAAAATCACCTGAGAGGGCATAAATTCAAATTGAGGAAAGACAGATGTAGGATAGATGTGCGGAAATTTGCCTTTAGCCAGCGGGTGGTTGGTGGGTGGAACAGACTTCCATCCCCTGTCGTGGAAGTTGATAGCCTAAATAAGTTTAAGGCTCAGCTGGACAGGTATTTCGAACGAACAGAGGGGTGAAGTGGAAGTGGTTATTTTTATTTATTTATGTTACTTTTTTTTTTTTTTTTTTTTTTTGGCTGATGCTGCATAAGCTTGCTTTCTTGCATCAAATGCCTCTACTAATGCTAATGCTAATAGCTAATAATAGTAATAAAGGCTCTGATGAGTACAACCAACAACTGTACACATAGGCGTCGGAAAGATATTTTGAAAGGTGGTAAGGAGACCTCGTTTTAGGAAGGATGCAGAGTTGCTTGAGCATGTACAGACAAAGGCAACAAGATTGGTGAGGGGAACGATGCGGTCGTCTTGCCAAGGAAGGCTTAAGTTTTGCAAATTATTATTATTAGCCATATGGTGCAAGGAAGCCTGAGGTTTATTCTGCACCAGTCAAAAAAAAAAAAAAAATTCCCGAGTTACCCTGAGAGAGAGAGAGAGAGAGAGAGAGAGAGAAGAAGAAGAAGAAGAAGAAAGGAATCACCAAAAAATAGAAGAATGTTGATATCCAGCTCAGGACCCTGGGTGTACCAAGCCCATACTCACCAGATGTGAGCCCCTGGGGTTATTTGCAGCGGCTGGAGACTAGGCACCTGTGAAGTGAGCTGTTTGAGGTGTATAAAGCCTTGAATGGGTTGAGTACGCTGAATTCTGATGGGGTTCTTCCGCTTGCTCAGATTATGGTGCAATTACCCCAGGGGCTCACATCTGGTGAGTATGGGCTTGGCACACCCAGGGTCCTGAGCTGGATATCATCTTTCTTCTTTTTCTTGGTGATTCCCTTTTACTTCTGACCCTTGTTCTCTCTCTTTCTCTCTCTCTCTCTCTCTGGGTTAAAAAAAAATTATTTTTTTGGCTGGTGCAGTATAAGCCTCAGGCTTCCTTGCACCATGTGGCTAATAATAATAATAATATGGTGCAAGGAAGCCTGAGGCTTATGCTGCACCAGTCAAAAAAAAAAAAAAAAAATTCCCGAGTTACCCTGAGAGAAATAGAGAGAGAGACCTGAGGGGACATAAAATCAAAACTGAGGAAAGACAGTTGTAAAATAGATGCGCAGAAATTTGCCTTTAGCCAGCTGATGATTAATTGCAGGAACAAACTTCTATCTGTCGTTGTGGAAGTTGATAGCTTAAATAAATAAATTAAAGGAGGAACTGGACAAACTTTTAGAGGGACTAGATGTGTGAAATTGTTTTTTTTTTTTTTTTTAGCTGATGCTACATAAACTCATACGCTTGCTTTCTTGCTTCACATGGGTGAAATGGAAACTTTTTTTTTTTTTTTTTGGCTGATGCTGTATAAGCTTGCTTTCTTGCATCATATGACTCTACTAATGCCGATGCTAATTTCTTGCTATGGCCGATTTGCTGGTTGCCATCGAGGCAGCATTTTTTTTTTTTTTTTTTTTTTCAAGGAATTTTGTTCTAAGTAGGATCTCTGATGTATCAGCCCATGAAATGGGCAAACTGCAAGAAAATACACACAATTTACATAACAAACTATGAGCAAATAATATATCTTAAACTGAAAATAATTTGTTTAAAATTATATTTTCAAAAATCGATTGTTTTTAAAACTCTAAATATTTGATCGTTATCCTTCAGGCTGTGATAGATAATAGTGTTATTGTTTGTGTCATCGTCTCATGGGTGTGGGGGCGCAGTGATAGGCAACAACAATTATTATTGAATGATTATGTGGGCTGCTGGTGTTTTGTAATGCATATTTTTTAAAGATGTATTGTATTGTACTGCAGTTACTGGTGACGGAAGAATTGAAATATGGACTGTACATGAAATAAGTGCTAAATTTCAACTGTACCGCGATATTTGTTAAATCTATAAAGTTTTGTTGTACGGTGTAATATTCAGTTTGCTTTCAACATCCGAATCTGTTATGCTGTCATTTGCTGTGATTAGTAATTTACTCTTTACTATCTATTAAATGAAAACTTTAAATGACGTCACTGCAAGTAATGCTTCACGTTTATTTCCTTCACGGGAAAAAGACGCTTTTGGAAGATTCATTCACCAGGGATTGTACTATCGGAAGAGATAATACCTCACAGGCTTTCGTATAATTAATTATTATTTGTAACCCTATGAGCAATTTAAAAACTTGAACAAGGAGAGAATGCATACGAAAATATTTATTGTTCGCATACATGAGTGTCTTGGTAATTGATTCCAGCTGTTTTACTTAATGCCCATAGCGAATCACTGCTACTGCTGTTTAGCAAATTCCCAGGTAGCTGTATAAATACAAACTTTAAATCCTTAATGAAATATGTTAAGACAGTTAAGTGGTTATTTTTATGAGCTTCTGAACAGTTTTTACCATCCTGATCGGTCATTAATACTGCCATAATTCAATTTGTTTTGTAGATTATCTGTCGCTCACACATAAATGTATGAGTGAGGTAGCTGATACTGAAAGCTTAAGAAGTTTAAATGGCAAAAATATATGTTTTATGCATTCTTATAAAATGCATCACTGATATTTTATTAAAAAAAAAAAAAAAAGCGTGGTGATACCTGTAAAAGAAAGCAACATTTCTGCATATATTCATTTGCATCTGCTTGTGACTCTTTTGACCCCCACCTTTTTTTTTTTTATATATATTTATAATTTAGTTCGTTTTGCACCCTGTGCACTTAACTAACTGTTGATACTTTTTTTTTAATAACTTCCCCCATTCCTTGTTTTCCTAAGAAACGTTAGTGCCAAGCCTGGATATTTTTTTCTAATAGGATGAGATATGAATATGTTGTATCTTATAAGTATTATTTTTGATTAAACATTAAACACAATATTTTTTTAAAAGTGGGTCAAGGCCAACCCCTTTACGTAGGCAAATAGCTTAATGAGTTACTCATGAGTGATTATAGGAAATAATTTTTGCATTGTTTATTTGGTCTCATTTGACTCTATCCTGCTTGAGAGATTGTAAGTTGGAATGATGGGTGAGATCCTTAACTGGATTGTAGAATGACTGCAGGACAGGAGACAAGGTTGTGATTTAGAGTTACTCTTCAGATTGGGCCAGTACTAGAAGCAGGGTCTTTGGATTGGTGCTGGGATTGCTATTGTTTCTAATTTGTGTAAATGACTGATGAAAGGATGCATTAGTAGAGGTGCAAGAAAGCAAGCTTATATAGCATCAGCCAAAAAAAAAAAACCCTTCCCATTTCAACTCTCCATTCAGTCCAAATACTTGTCTAGTTCTGCCTTGATCTTATTTAAGTTGTTGACCTCCACTATAACAGATGGAAGTTTGTTCCAACTATCAACCACCCTCTGGCTAAAGGCAAATTTCTGCACTGCTATTCTACAATTGTCTTTCCTCAATTTGAATTTGTCCCCACAGGTGAGTAATCTGAGCAAGAGGAAGAATTCCATCAACTTGCTCAAACCATTCAAGGTCTGCCTTATACACCTCAATTAGATCACCTTGCAGGTGCCTAGTTTCCAGATGCTGCAATTTGCAGAACTTAAGCTTTTCTTAGTAACAGCAACCCTTTGTTCCACTCATCAATCTCATTGCCCTTCTCTGTACTCGTTCCAGCAGCTCTACACCCCTCCTAAAATGAGGCCTCCAGACCTATATGCAGTACTCAATGTGTGGCCTGACCATTGCCTTATACAAGGGGAAAATGACCTCCCTATCCCTGATAGCAAAATTCCTGTATATCATTGACAAGACACAATCAGCTACCCTTGCAGACTGTCATGCTCTTGCACTGTTCAGAAAACTTCATATCTCACTGCACAGTCAGCCCCAGGTAATTTTCATTCTCCACTACCCTGAGTGTAGATATGGTTGATACATTTCTTTGGGGTTACTGCTACCCATATGTAGTACTTTACATTTGTCAATGTTAAACTTCAGTTGCCATCTCTCAGCCCATCTGCTCAACGTTTCTAGATTCTGTTGCAGTAGTATACTATCATTACTGTCATTAACAACCTAGCCAACTTTCGTATCATCTGCAAACTTAGATATTAATCCTGATATACCTTCATCAATATCATTGATAAATACAGAAAACAAGAATGGGCCCAATACCAAACCCTGGGGACTCGCTAATAACATTATTCCACAAACAGCAGTGTCTATTGATTACCACTCTGTCTTCTTCCACTCAACCATCCCTTTATCCATTGTAGCAAGTTGCCCTTAATGCCATACTGCTTCAATTTGTACAGTAGTCTTCCATGTGCAACAGTATCAAAAGCTTTCCTGAAATCCAAGTATATAATATCAGAATTTTCTTTTACATCCTTCGTGACCACATCATAGTATCCAATCAAATTTGTCAGACAAGACTTTCCCTTAACAAACCCATGCTGTGTCTGAACTATAACTGCTGTCTTGTCTAGATGATCCTGCATTGCTTCTTTAACTAGTGACTCCATTATTTTTTCTGGAACAGAAGTTAAACTAACAGGTCTATAATTACTTATGTCACCCTCGTGTATCCTCCTTTGTGAATTGGGGACATATTTGCACATCTTCAGTCCGTTTGGACCTACTCTGAGTCCAAGCTTTCATAATTATGGCTAAGGGTTTGCTTACTTCCTCATATTGTTCCGTATATTCTAGCATGTAATCATCATACCCCCCTCTTCATTGTCACTGCAGAAAATATGTAAAAATACATGTAGTCCAAAGACTGATATGTGCTGCATATATTTTATGTCAAATTCTTTGCACATCGATGAAACTAATCCCTTTTGGGATTAGTTTCATCACGGCTATTTTGGCTGTCTATTACTGCCCACAATGTAAATCCAATTTATCTGGTTATAAGTGTATAGGTCTTTAGGACTCGGATCCATAAATACACTTCTGCATATCGCAACCTGTTTTGTTTGATTAAAAATCTATTCTTAAATATCCATTTTGAAATCCGTTTATTGTTATTAATGACCTATGAATTCATCACATGCTACGGTTGTTTCACTATTATAATGAATTATGAAAAGTGAAACAAAGGTGCCAACAACATTAGAAATTAAAAAAAATATTAATTACGAAATATAGATACAACATAATAATTACACTTGTGCCACAAGTACAGCTACCAACATGGAAAGCAACTAAGAACAAAAAGCAAGTAATGATGTTAAAATTTTCCAATGATATCAAGATCAGGAGAATGCTTAATGAGCAGAGCCAAAATTTAACATTGTGTCCAAACTATTTCAATATCTTTAATATTCAACTCCAAAGTATTTTTATGATTTTATAAGCTGAAAGCAGATGTGCTCTACTTTTCCAGTATTAGCCAATAAGCCAAACCATGAAAGTTTGTTTGTTTGTTTGTTTGTTTGGAGCATTAGCAACTTAGGTCATATTGCTCCGGGGGGGGGATATGCGATGGTCATTCCCTGACCTTTCAGCATCCTCCGTATTTGGTGGTCACTGGCTCGAACCCTGGTCTAATCAAGAAGTGTGTGCTACGCACTGCTGCTTCTGCCCACCTGGCTACGGAGGCACCCCATGAAAGGTAAGTTATAAAGTTGCAGATAAGTATTCAAGAAGTTACATTCAATGCATTTAATGTGCCTACATTTTGTTTAAAAGGTCATGCTGCCAACACAATATTATGAGTGTATAATAAACTCTTTATTGCAATCATTATTGTTGAAAGTAGTATTACAGAATGTAGTCAGTGGAGAAATTTTGGAATCTCTCCGATGACTGCAATGTGTTTGTTGTTTTGCCATGAAAGAAAAATTGGAAAATCAAGGAACGTTGTTTTAAGATAGCTTTTAATATAGTAAACATAGATCCAGAAAAAATTTATTTAATATGGAAAGCAAAGGTTCATCTTAAACGACACCAAATTCTGTTGAGTGATCAAAAATATATAGAAAGATATTTCTCTAATTCTGTTTTTTTTTTTTTTTTTTCTTGTCCCTCGAAACACAAACAATTTCATGTTCTAGTTCCACTAAAAAAGGGATGGGTACTTGTTAAGTACTAGTTCATTTTGTTGTTGTTATTTGGTTTTTAGGAGCATTAGCAACTAAGGCCATATTGCTCCGGGGATATGCGGTGGTCATGGGCTCAAACCCCAGTCTAATTAAAAAGTGTGTGCTATCCACTTGCTGCTCCTTGCTACGGAGGCACCAGTTCATTTAGTATTAGCCATATAGTGCAAGGAAGCCACATGCTTTTTCTATGCCAGCCAAAAAAAATAAAATAAATAAAAATAAAAAGATACTGTAATATAAATAAATTACCTATGAATTTCCCTCCTCACTTAGGTAACCATCCAGCGGGGCTTTCAGTTTACCTAAGTTATCAGCCTTAACTACCCATGAAAGTAACTTATTCCAGTAATTGACAATTCACTGGGTATAAGAAAATTTCCTACTGTTTATGGCTCCAAGTTCTTGAATCATTTATAACAGTGAAAATTTTGGCTTTATTTATTTTACACATAGCATTTTACTATATAATATAGTAAAAAAAAAAACAAACAAAAAAAAACTTTCTTTTGTTAAAAAAAAACAAAAAAACTGATGAATAAAATTATATGGCTGCCTAAAGCTTGTTAAAAGAAACTAATACTACACGATTGTTATTCATGTATACCACATGTTTATATGGTCACCACCACTAACAGCAGGTTTGTGGTTTTTTTTTTTTTTAATTGTCCTTTATCATTGCAGATTTTGTTGACAAATCAGTAACATTTTATGTAAATAAATAAGCTTCCAACATTACCACCATAATGAATGTTTTTTGATCTGTTATGAAAATTTGATTGATATACGATTGAATGATTAAAAAATAATTTTCTTCAGAATTGTTAGTGAAAAGAAGCATAGTGATATGAGACAAAAATCAATAAGAAACAATATTATTTCCAACTTATTTGGGAACTGATACTACTCTATATGTATACAGGGTGATTCACTACCAGTGAGACAAACTTGCAGGAGGTGTAGGGGGCACAAAGACGAATCGGAATCACATAGCATTGCAGGGTTCGAAATGCCTTCATCATGCGGTAGAGGACATTGAACAGGAGGTCGCATGAACAGCGATCCCGCTGGAAGTCAGCATTTGCGAACAGTTTCTGTTGAAGAAACCAAGTAGCAAAAGTCCTCCAGAGTGGATAATCCACAGGCTCCAATGATTGGACGCATTGCAGATGGTATGAATATGAGCTCATTTGGTTTGTTGACAGTATCCTCCATACAGTGGATTGGGAAATACCCAATCGTTGGCCTATCTCTCGAGTACTCGTACTCGGAATTGCCTTCTGCAAGATTAGGACATTCTCCTCATTGTCTGGCGTCCTCGTCGTTTGCTCTCGATTCATGGTACCTCTTGTGAAACAACCAGTCTCGTGTAACCTTCTGTGCACACGTGCAAAAATCATATGATGAGGAGCACGCCTGTGCGGGAAACGTTCCTGGTACAAGCGCAGAGCGGCGTGCCCGCTACAGTCCGCAGCTCCATACGTGAGGTGCATGTCGGCCAGTTCAACGTTTGAATACTCGTCCATCCTACTGCCTTGGGAACCGGTTCGCAAATGCCGACTTCCAGCGGGATCAGAGGCGGATTTAACGGCTGGCGCACCGGGTGCGCGACCTGGCTCCCGACTTCGGAAGGACCCCTCAAAACTCCAACTTTACACTTTTTTCTAATGACACCAAGTTTGGTTTCATATGTGCAATTTTAATTACGTACAAGTTTACAATCGGCGGTAAAACCTGATAGTATGTTTATATTCACTTATTTTCATTATTTCATTACTACGCTGCATACTATACACATACTAGGCTACATAGGCCCCGCGCGGCTGCGCTACCGCTCATCAGAGCAATAGAATCGTATTTGCTCCTTTGTACTTACAAAGGTTCTCCTGCAGTGCAGACTTATGACATACGCAAATATGCATATATCATATATTGTTGAAATTATATTAAGACTAAATTAATTCCTGTTGTTATATCAGTGCCTGGATTTTCGTAGTTTATGAATAATTTTTGAATTTTAATTAATCATTAATTTATTGCACTATAACGAAAAATCTCTTCTCTAGTATTCTAATCATTCAGACTATTAAATTTTGTATTTTTCTTTTCATTGATAGGCTACCAATGGTACCTAGAAAAATGAAAAGACATCTATGAGGGGCTGAAAAAAGACGCGAATATAATATAATACATATATTATATTCAAATTTTATTGGAAATAAAACATTAATAGTACATAATATTTTTTATTTATTTAAAAAAAATGGTTAACATGTATTTTTATTTTCCCTATCTCTCTTTTTTAAGGGGCCCAATATTTTCTTCTGCGCCCGGGGCCTCAACTGACCTTAATCCGCTTCTGAGCGGGATCGCTGTTCACGCGACCTCCCGTTCAATGTCCTCTACCACATGAAGAAGGCATTTCGGACCCTGCAATGCTATGTGATTCCGATTCGGCTTTATGCCCCTACACCTCCTGCAAGTTTGTTGCACTGGTAGTGAATCACCCTGTATATACACCAGTGTTTAGCCTAATTGTATATACAGTATGGCTAAAACATAATGTAAAGAAACTTGCATCTTTTGCAAAAATTCAAACTTGAGAATTAACTTTAAATAAATTAATTCAAAAATTAATTTTAAACAAAATAGGTTTGGGTCTGTCCTTTTTTTATGTTTTTACTCTCCCAAAATGAATACTGGATCCACACTTGGAGACATAGGTCCATAGCATTTTCTTAGGTAGTTTAAACTTTATAATATCATAGAAAATTTAATCCTGTAGTTTTCATTAGGCAGAGTAAAACAAATACAAGTTTTAAAAGGAATTTGATATTTTGCTAATTACAATCACTGCTTAGTCATTCACTGTTAATTGACAAATCCAAGCTGATTATTATTATATTTTTCTGTATAGTTGTTTTGATTGTTAACTATAGAAATAATTTTGTATATATAAGTTGTATATATATATATGTTGTATATATACCCAACAAATGCACTTAGTTTCATCTGTAAACCCAGAATATTTTTAAATCCAAAATTATTATGAATTTCACTATAATTCTTTCTCATCTAAATTTTATGATATATGGATTGATAAACAGATGTACTACAAAATTTTCCAGCTAATCAGAACTAACTAGCAACAGGTGCTAGTTAGTTGGGCCCAGTCTATAGTACAGAAATCTAGATAATGGCCCCTTAACTATCCATTTGTAACCCATCATCATCATCCAAATGTATTATACCCACTGGCTGTACAGCTTATTGTGATAGTACAAATCAATCATTTGTAGCTGTAATTATTATTATTATCTCTTTATATAAGTTAATATAAATGTTTCAAAGGGATTGCTGCAAGACACCCTAGGATATTAACATGATGCACCCTTACACCCTCTTATAGTTGGTGAAATAAAAATTTTTAGTGAGTAATACTAAATATTTATTTTAAAAGAAATATAGGTTTTATTGTCCTTGAATGAAAATAATAGAAATTATTATAAAAACAACAAAATAGAAAATATAAAAGTGCAAAACAAGGAAGGCACCCTTATCTATAGCCCACTTAGCTCAATTGTCAAGGTGACACTGGCTTTCTGGGATGACAAATAGTAGACTATATATAACATATATTTACAAATTGTTTTCCAGTGAATCAGTAATATTTTTATATTTGTTCTTTATTTTTAACTCTGAAATGTAGGAAAGAGGATGTGGAGATTATTCTATCAGCACTATTCACGTGTCCCATTACAGACATGTTTGCGTTCATTTTTTATGTATGCAAAAGGACAGGGAAAAAAAGCTGCAACTGTAATACCATATACAGAAAGTTACAAAGGTATAGTAATATTTTTTTTATAAAAAAAAGTGTAAATACCTGAATAACGGGTTCATTTTGTTATTTATAGATCAGTGTCATGTTCAAATTGAAACCTTTTAAACTTATTTCTTTTGCATTACAAGAAAATTACTTTATTAATAGTGGCAAAATGTGCAAGGAAGTATGCTTATGCAGCATCATTTATTCAAAAACAATTAAATTGATGAAGAAATACACTGTTACACCAGTGCAAATATTAAGCAAGTCGATTGAAATGATTACAAGAAAACTAAATAACAATCACAATACCAGTACTTAATATCAAGGCACCATTTCAGAACTCATCTGAGTAATATTGTGAGGCCTGTTGGGGAAAATAATAGAATTAGAGTATTTACAGCCAAGACAAAACAGTTCTGCATAAGCTAAATTAATGGTAAAGTTATAACTATACTTTGTTTTTTAAAATATAATTTAGTAATAAATGTAGTTTTAAAATGTGGCAAATTTAGTCATCCTAATTTAGCTTTGTAATAAGCTAAATTAGGATTGATTAAAAGTAATTAAATACAATTAAGTGTATGGTAACAATATTATATTTTTCTTTTGTCTTTTTCATTGGCTTGCAAGATTTGGGATGAATCTTCTCTATGAAATGGAGTCAGTAATTATATTACCACTGAGAGGGGATCTCTCTCTCTCTCTCTCTCTCTCTCTCTCTCTCTCTCTCTCTCTCTCTCTCTCTCTCTCTCTCTCTCTCTGATTTCCCAGTAGTGGCCATGAAAATCTGGATAATGATAGGAGCTGTGAACATCAAACAGCATTTAAAATTCCCAGAAACAAAAAAAAAAAAAAAAAAAGTTTGCATGTTGATTGCATAGGATCATTGAATAACAACTTCATATTAATGGAGAAACAATTTATGCAATTCTGACAGGGTTAGGCAAATATAAAATTTGCATCAGGTTTGTTCTGCACTGTTTTGCAAATGAACAGAAGCTGCTCAGACTTGAATTCGATTTTTAAAAATCAAAAGCCAAAATGATGATGCTGGTTGCTTTCTTCAATAGCAAAGAAATCATTCACAAGGAATATGTTCCGTTTGAATGGAATATTTCACTGTCAGGCTGGGAGAACAGTTAGTAAAATAAATGAAGGTGAATTTTCAGTTATAAATGATGTTAGAATTAGTGGTCACAGTTGCATAGTGTATACGTCGTGAAATGGTGGGAGTCAGTCATAATGCCAACAATAAAAATGCTGGATGGGTCAAAATACTGGCATGTTAGGATGCTAATAATTGAAATACTGACTGGGTTAAAGCACCCAGTACTTCAAAATGCCAGCTGGTCCAACAAATGCCATTTGATTAAAGTGCCAACTGGTCCAAATGCAAACTGATCAAAACACTAATTGGTCAAAATACTGGCATGTTAGGATGCTGATTATTGAAATAATGATGCACCAGTACTTCAAAATGCAAACTGGTCCAACAAATGCCAGTTGATCAGAGTGCCAGTTGTCCAAATGCCAACTGATCAAAACACTAACTGGTCAGAATACTGCATGAAATGCTGACAGTCTATAATAGGTTAAATTGCCAAAAAATCAATGTGTGGAATTCTTTTAATTTGTTTCAACTGCTACACCATAACTTTGAGATTAAGGGTAGTGGCAAAAGGAAAATGGGAAAGTTACATAAAAAAAAGTTAATTTATTCCTGGTCCCAAGATTGTGATGATAGCCAACTAGATAAATCCCTTGCAGAAGTCAACAGAACCTAACTCCCCCCCCTTCATATTCTGCAGAAAGAACACCATGGCTGGGAATCATAATGAAGACATGGATATATATAATGGACTGAATGTTATCTTTGTTATGTGTATGTTTATTGCACAAGAAAAGCACAGTTTAATGCTTTTATTTTATTTGTATGGCACAGTCATCTTCTGTGCAAGACAAATATAATTGTCACCTGAAGACATTAATTTTCTTAAAACCTTTAAGTGGTAACTAGTAAGGCTGTCGCACTTAAGGAGAAAGGAGTTACATAAATATATATACTAATTAAAGATGAACAGAATTGAAAAAAAGTTAATTATTAGAAATTAGTCGTTAGATTAAATCAACCCTGAATGACTCTGTGATATCCCAGCTCTTTGACAATTGTAAAAGGAAGGTCAACATTGAGTTGTTAAATATCTGATTTGGGATGCATCCTCTCTGTGAAATGAAGTCAGTGATTATATTTCCACTGAGAGGGGATCTCTCTCTCTCTCTCGCTCTCTCTCTCTCTCACAGCCAGGGGAATCCCACATTGGATTTATGGTTGTTATGGGGGAGGGGAATGGAGGTATAATAATGCCAGTAATAAATTTCTCAGTAATTATTATCCTAGGTCTCTCTCATACTGGTGGTTTGTTTTGGGTTTCTCGAGAACAGAATGAAGAACATTTATAAATGATATTACATAACTGTTTAATTCTGTTCAGGATGGGACTCAATTTTAAGGATTTTGAAATCCTTATTTAAAAAAAAAAAAAAAAAAGAAGCAGATAAGAAAATACAAATTATGTGCTTCTCTCCCCACATAGGTAACTGTCCAGTTGACATTTGAATTTCTTCAAACTGTCAGCCTCAACTCTCTGCAGAGGCAACTTGTTCCAGTAATCAGCAACTCTCTGGCTGAAAGAAAACTTCCTGCAGTCTAGTCTAAACCTCTTTCCCTGTAATTATTTCTGGCCCCTAGTTCTGGAATTACTTATAAGAGTGAAAATTCTGACTTCATTCATTTTACTAACCCCTTTCAGAGCCTTATAAAATTAGGTCCCCTCTAAGGTGCCTGGTTGTCAAGCTTACATAATTGAAGGCTTTCCTTGTATTGTTGCTCTTTTACTGATCTCACCATGTTAGTCATCCATCTTTGAACCCTTTCAAGAAACTCCATGTCTTTTTTCAGATGAGGTCTCTATATTTGGACACAGTATTCCAAATGCAGTCTTACAATTGTCTTATACAGTGGGACTATGACCTCTATTTCTCTACAGAATATTGCTCAATAAATCATTGATAGAACACCATTGGCTGTCCTAGTCACCTGTTTACACTGCTTTGAAAACTTCACATCTGCCCATATTGTGACTCTCAAATCCATTTCTTCCTCTATTGGTTTTAATTCATCTTCACCAAGTGTATAAGTTATTTTGCTGTTGCTATTCCCCAAGTATAAGGCCTTGCATTTTTCTGCATTAGAACAGAGCTGCCACTTTTCTGACCATTCCTGAAGCCTGTTCAAGTCATTGTGAAGGAGCACTGCTTGGCAATGATCATTAACGACTCACCCATTCTTTACATTGTCTGCAAATTTTGATATCAATCCTTTTATCCCTTCATCAATGCTATTTATGAAATTCATAAAAAACAGAGGTCCAAGAACAGATACTTGGGGGACCCCACTTCTGACTTTATGCAATCTGAAGAATAACCATTTAATGACTTTATGCAATCTGAAGAATAACCAATTAATCAAAATCCTCTGCCTTCTACCCTGAAGTCCATTTTAGAATTTTTCCAATGATCCCAACATATTCCAGCTTATACAGTTAACCTCTCACGAGGAACTACGACAGATGCTTTGCTAAAATCCAAATAAACCATGTTGAAATTATTTTCTACGTCTAGCTCATTAGTAACTGTGTCAAAATAGCTTACCAGGTTAATTAAACATGATTATTCCTTAACAAAACTATGTTGTGGGTGTGTCCTCCAAAATGCAGTTTCTATCTAAATGTCCCTGGATTGCACTCTTAATCATTGCCACTAAGATTTTCCCCACCAGTGAAACCAGACTAACAAGTCTGTTGTTACTGACTTCATTCTTAGAACTGCCTTTATGTATTGGCGATATCTTGGCACTTCTCCTATCCAAAGGAATCTCTACTGAGCCAATGATGCCCTCATAATTAACATCAGTGGTTCGATTCACTTTCAAACTGTCTTTCTCAAAATTATCAGGTATGTGCCATCAAATATAGGAGCCTTACTTACCTCTGGACTCAAGTTTTTCTAATAAACAGTCTTCTCTAATTTCAGTATCAATAATTTCACCTATGGTGCAAGAAACTGCAGGTATAACTAATAGCGTTGACCTTCAGAAGTTCATCTTTAGTCACAGTGTTCATTCACAGTCTTGCAAAATTTAAAGTAGAAAGAGTAATGTACGTAGTTTTTATAGACAAGTTTTTTTTGTGTGTGGATGCAGCATAAGCCTGTCTTATGCATTGTACCTTTGCTTGTATCTTTTGGCCTTACTGATATTTAATCACTGCTCTTTCTTGTTTTGTGTCATCTTCCTTTGTATTTTGCTTAAAGTTATATTTCTATTTTTATGTTGACCTTAAACCAGATTGAGTATTTTTATTGTAAACATAATCAAGGAACATGGATTTCTGTTGATAGTTTGTATTCTGGTTTTTTAAATTCATGAAGATATCAAATACATCTCCCAGAGATATATTTGATGTTGTTCGAATCTATGTTTGAAAGATTAGATTATAAAGGTGAGTCAGCAGACATGAGGAAAACCGGGCTCACAGGAAATGTAATAGGTGATCTTCTCTGTGCTATTTGTTTGAACATCAAAGTTAATTTAGGTTTTATTGCATTTCTAATAATTTAGGCTTAATGATAATGCTTTCTGTTAATTTACGGAGAATGAATAAATTATTCACCTAGATAACCAATTTCCTTAGATAACTAATACCTAGATAATAAAAGGATTTTTAGAATTTTCAGAAGTTAATTTTTTTTTATTTCTCTGCAGATAAACATGTTGCATTTTCTTTCATTGGTGCTTACCATTCAAGTAATAGAATTCTTCATAATTCCTGTTTAAAACAAACTAATAATCAGAATAATGGATCAAAAACAGGAGCCAATAAACCAGAACATATTTCTCAATCAGATCAACAAGTTCGAGCAAAAAAAGATGAACCTGTTAAACCAACAGTAGAGGAATTGGCCAAAGGTATGTATTATTAAAAATATATATACAAGTAGTTTTTTATTTGCTGTTTTACCACTACCTTGCATTGTACTGACTGATATTGCAAATTAGAATCATTATTATAGTTGTGAGTCTCTCTCACTCACACATCAGATATCAACTGCTCTGGATAATTAGCTTTATTTCCTTCTTCCCATTTCTTAAAATGATATTTTACAACTTGAAAAATTCTTTTCTGCTTCCATTCCTCTTGAAAATGATATTATATACTCTGTATATACAGAGTGTCTCAAAAATACATGGCATAACTTCAGGAATGAGTTCCTCATATGTAGACAGTAAAAATATTTTATATCAACATAGTTCCAGAAATGCTTGGTTTCCGAGTTTTGAAGGTCTGTCTATGACACTTAACTGTTCACATCACCTTATAGTAATTGTTCAAAATGTCCACCTTCTGCCTGAATACAGGTCTCACATCGACGTCTCATAGACTCGTGAAGACGATGCCAAATTCCTGGCATGTTTCGTATTGTCTCACAACCTGCCACAATTCGATTGTGGAGAGTTTCTACATCAGCTACCAGAGTCGAATACACCATTGACTTTAAATGGCCCCACAAAAAGAAATCTAGTGGGTTTAAATCAGGTAAGTGTGGAGGTCAGGCAGTTGGTCCACCTCTACCTATCCACCGACCAGGAACACGAGGAGTAAAGGTCCCATGTTCACAAAGGCGGCAATGGATACCTTCAAACATTTTCCTGTCTGGACATCTTTGTTCTGGAAACCTTTTGTGGTACAAATGACGAGCCTCCAGAGCATTGCTGTCCGCCAAACCATAGTGCATATCCACTTGCTCCTGATTTGAGTACATGGTTGGAATGGAAAACAACCAGGTTCTGTCAGTACCTTGTGATGAAGGAAATCACCTGCGGGAGATAAGACATTCCGGTTAATAAATCGGGAACCAAGCATTTCCAGAACTATGTTGATATAAAATATTATTATTGTCTACATATGAGGAACTCATTCCTGAAGTTATGCCGTGTATTTTTGAGACACCCTGTGTATTATTTACTAATGATATTATATACTCTGTGTTCTTCCTTTATATTTCCCTATGTCATTTCCAAAATGCAAGATTGAAAAGCTTCATTAACCTTGAAATGTTGTGTTTTTAAATATGTGATTACATGTTGGTATTCTTTCCTGTTTTTAAATTTATTTATGGTTTTATATTTTGATTAGCTTTGTATTTGGTTTTATGTTATGTCATTTTCATTTTAACTGTTTTGCAATATATAATTCAATGATGCCTCATTTGAACTAGGTAGTATTGTTTAAGTAGGCAAGTACAAATGTATACAGTCTTTTAATAACTAAACCTATTTAGGTTTCTGATCACTTATCAATCATTGGCTAAGGTAAAGAAAGCCAACACGAGACCTACTGGAAACGTTGACTAACTTATCCGGAAAATTAGTTTCCCGATATGGCACTGCTCACTCCTTAAACAGACAGTAGGTGTTATCGCTCTGGAGCAGAAGTCAAGAACGATATATTGATTGACAGGCAGGCGTGGCAAACAATGAAATGATTGGTGGTGGGTGTGACAGACGACAAGCTACTGTGTAGTCATTGGTTCACATTATGATGTGTATTTGTGAGTAAAGAATGGTGCATAATTAGTTTTGTAATGAATGGTAAACAGGTAATAGTAGCAATGAGTCTTTTAAAGATGGAAGAAATTTGTAAGAAAAATAAAACATTGCTTGATATTTTGATGAAAACTAAATTAATAAGACCAAAATTGTACTGTTTTAAATTAATTGAATCACGAACAGAGTCGTGGAAAGTTTTGGTATTGTAAAAAATATTCTGTGCGAGTTTCTTTATTAAAACAGTTTTATGGAAAATACAAAACTTCCATTAAAAAAGATAATGTATATTATATACTTTTGGTCAATGTGCATGCCAGTAACTGTGACAGCATTCCATCTGGAAATTTTGAAAGTAACGGCAATTAAGTTTTATAAGAAACTAAGAGATATTTGTGAATTGCAGTTGCTAAAAAAAATCCATTAAGTTGGGTGGATTGGGGAAAACTGTAGAAGCAGACAAAACTGTATTGGTAAAACTAAAACATCACAGAGGACGAAATTTAACTGCTAAGAAGAAATGTGTGCTTGGAGTATTTGAAAGAGAATCAAATTCGTCTTCATGAAATTCATAAAAAATCGGAAAGCAAAAACTCTTTTACGCATTATTAGAAAAGCAGTGAAGAAAAATACTACCATCATAACAGATGAATGGTGTAGATATAGGCATATTATGGCCTTAGGAAAAAAAAATTACAAACATTTAACAATGAAACGCAAGGAACATTTTGTAGATCCACATACAGGAACACATATGAATAACAGCGAAGCCCAGTGGAAGAGACTAAAAAGTGTGACTAAAAGACTACATGGCAGCTGTAAAGATAAGTTGACGGGTCACATGAATGAAATATTGAATGAAATTCAATATTTCATTCGGTCCTTGAGGTTGTCACAGACATTCTCTCAGATATGCCAGACAAGCTGTTCTTGCTACCTGGGAGTCTAAAACGCTGATGGAACTGATATTCGGGTGATACTCAAGTCAAGTGGACCCAATTTCGGCGTAGTCCGGACGGTCTATGACAGCCAAATCCTCTGCTTGCACCTTCACGATGGTGGGACTGTTAGTAATCCTGGGTATAACCTTCATGCACAAGTACATGGTGGGTGACCACCCAGGTGTGAACCAACTTAAGCAGGGGTCGAGGTGTGGCGCCCACACCACATGAAGGAACGCCGCCCCTCTATGTTACCAGGCAGTACTAGGTGGTAGATGACTCTTATCAACCGGTGAAATACCACCACTTTGCTTATTGGAGGCTTGAAGTGGTGGAACCCATGTTTAGTCTCTAGAGCTAAGTTCCGGCCAACCCTTCCCTATCTCTTCCATCATGCAGTATGATTGATGATTTTTGAGGTTATGATGAATGTCGTGGCGAGATCCAATATTCCTTACATTTCGAGGGTACAGCTCTAAAACGGTGTTCGCAGGCCGGCCGCTAGATAGTACACCGGACCAAACCTATTGGTAACTCTCTAGGAGGCTTCTGGATCAGCTAGTGTATAATCTTGCTACCTCTACTCTGCCAGATAGTGACTGGAGGGAGTCCGAGTAGTGTGTATATGGGGAGCATTGTCGAGGCCACGTTATGTCAAGGATTTGGGTATATTCTTACCACATGTACGCCATATCCAAAAATTTCATTACTTCATACAGCATGTCCCACCCACTTTTTCTTACTATTGAATACACCATGAATTGTCAAAATAATAGAGCAAGCTTATCTGCGAAAAGATCTAAACCTCCCAAGGACTTCCTAATTCATTTCACAAATATACGTGGTCTCAATTCCAATCTCAACGATATCCATTTCCACTTGCAGTCTTCCAAACCCCATGTACTTTTTCTGACTGAATCTCAGTTATCAGTTGATTCAACTACTGCTCATCTTAGATGTCCAAATTATTTGCTGTATGATTCCTTTCGCCTCAAAGGTGGTACTTGTGCATATGTCCGTTCTGATATTCCCTGTCAGAGACTTGGCAATTTGGAATCTCCTCTCTTTGATCTTCTCTGGCTTAATATCTCTCTACCTCATTGTGTAAAATTCATCTGTTGTCTCTACCGTTCTCCCAACTCCACTAATCACTTGGAGCTCTTTGACTTCCTCTCTTTGCAACTTGACTTTCTCCAGTCCAACTTTCCTAACAGTGAGGTAATTTTCCTTGGTGATTTTAACGTTCACAACTCCAGCTTGCTTCCGTTTTCTAGTCACACCGACCCAGCAGGTTGAGATGCTGAGCAATTAAGGCTTTTGCAATTACTAATGACCTAGCACAGATTGTTCATTTACCTACAAGAATACCGGACAATCCTAATCATACAGCCAATACGCTTGATCTTTTTCTCACAAACAACCCTTCTAAGTATAAGGTTGAAGTGAGAGGTCCTTTAGGCACTTCAGATCACAACTTGGTGATTGTCTCTTCTCCGATGGAACCTTTATCTCATGGCTATTCCCAACCTCGTATTGTTTGGCATTACAAGAATGCAAAATGGGATGACCTGCGAGACTTCTTTTCTTCTTTTCCTTGGTCTGATTACTGTTTCAAAACTTCTGATATCAACGTTTGCTCAGATCGTGTCAGTGAAATTATTCTTGCAGGAATGGAATCCTTTATCCCACACTCCACTTTAAAATCTCGTCCTTTATCTAAACCTTGGTTTTCCAATAAATGTGCTAAGGCTGTCCAAGAGAAGAATGTTGCATATCGTAATTGGCTTGTTTCTAATTCTTCAGTTTCATTTTCTGCCTACACCAAAGCTCGCAACAATTGTAAAGCAGTTATTAATCAGTCCAAACTAGAGTTTGAACAGGCTAAGAGTAGGAAACTTGCTTCTTGCCCTAATGGTAGCCGAGCATTCTGGTCTCTTGCCAAAGCTATTGGCTGCAACTTTTGCCCATCTCTTTTCCCACCTCTGTCCAAACCAGATGGTTCTGTTGTCACTTCAGCCAAGGATAAAGTTGACCTGCTAGCATCCCATTTTTCTTCGAGCTCATGTATTAATGATCTTGGTAAAACACCTCCCACCATTCCTAACACGCTCCATTCAATGCCTCCTGTAGTCTTCCGTCAAAAGGATATCAGAAGGATTTTGACGAATCTTGATGCTAAGAAAGCTCCAGGTCCCGACGGTATTTCTCCACTTGTTCTCAAAACCTGTGCTCCTGAACTTACTCCTATTCTTTGCCGCCTTTTTTCACTTTCTTATTCCAAAGGTGTTTTTCCTTCTGTTTGGAAATTTGCTCATATCCAGCCAGTTCCTAAAAAGGGTGACAAATCCCTCCCATCCAATTATCGTCCCATTGCAATTACTTCTACTCTTTCTAAAGTAATGGAGAAATCAATTAACCGCCAACTCTTAAACTACCTAGAAACCTTCCGTCTGATCAATGATCGTCAGTATGGATTCCGTCAGTGTCGATCCACTGGTGATATTCTGGCTTATGTTACCCATTTATGGACTAATTCAATGGAAAGGTTCGGTGAAACACAAGTAGTTGCTCTTGACATCTCAAAGGCTTTTGATCGTGTTTGGCATAAAGGTCTTCTAAACAAGCTTCCATCTTATGGTTTGCCAACTGTTTTTAGTAATTGGTTATCCAGTTTTCTCTCTGATCACTCGCTGAGGGTGATGGTAGATGGCTCTCTGTCTTCTAACTTCTCCACTAATGCCGGTGTCCCCCAAGGTTCAGTTCTTTCCCCCACTCTTTTCCTCTTGTATATCAATGACCTTCTTCCATTGACTGGAAATCCTATCCATAGTTTTGCCGATGATAGCACATTGCATTCAACTTTCCATTAAAGAAACCTTGTCCAGCTCAATCAGCTTCAAGTTCTCGAAAATCTGCTGCCAATTCCTTAAATGCCGATCTTCAGGTAATTCTCCAGTGGGGCAAAGACAACTTAGTTGATTTCAACCCTTCTAAAACTCAATCTTGTCTTATATCTCGCAAAAAGGATTCTTCTGCTCCTATGCTTATCTTTAGTGATACTCCGATTTCTAGGCAAAATGATATATCTCTTTTGGGGATTACCCTGACTTCTAATCTCTCTTGGCACAAGCACATTACAAATATTGCTTCCTCTGCATCTAAAAAAACTTGGTTTTCTCTTTCGCTCTCGGCATTACTTTTCTTCCAAACAGCTGCTCACTCTGTATAAACCGCCCTGCCATGGAATATTGTTCCCACATCTGGGGTGGTGCCCCCAAAACCTCTCTCAGGCTTCTTGATTCCATTCAGAAGAGGGCAGTTAGGTTAATTAATGATTCATCTCTAACAGAGTCTCTCTACTCGCTTTCTCATAGACGCACTGTTTCTGCTGCATGCCTCTTCTACAGATACTTCCATGGGCACTGTTCTTCTGAATTGGCTTCTATAATTCCCGCTCTCTCTTTCAAAACAGTCCGAACATGTGCCGCCACCAGCCAACATCCATTTACTGTCCAACTTCAAACCCACAGAACCAACTTTTCATCTTCCTCACATATTCATTCAACTGCCGTTTTCTGGAACAACCTTCCTTCATACGTATTTCCTGAAAATTACAATCTACAGAAGTTCAAGTCCAATATCAACAAATATCTTCTTTCGTCTTCTGAACCTCCAACCCAAGCACGGTACTAAGTACTATAGGTTCTAACCTCTCGTGTTTGGGGTTCTCATAAAAAAAAAAAAAAAAAAAAGAATATATGTATCATCAGATTTATGGGAAAAACCATGAAGATTCTTTTCAGAATATTATTACTCAAATTGCAAATAGCTATTGAGGCCCAACTGTATGATTTGTATTCATATATATATATTTTTTTTTTCTGAAAAAGTTCCGTTATGTTAATTTTTGTCCTTTGTTATGTTTTTTTCTCATTATTAAAAGCAGATTTTTGGAGTTCTTGCTATATTATTCATTTAGGTTTGCAGGGCCGTGCTGAGCCATTTTAGTACCCGAGGCAAGGTACTAAAATTTACCCTATTGTTAATCATGGCAACATTGGCAATTATTTAATCTTTCTTTTGGCGTCCATTTTCAACTTTTAGTCTGAGGCAGGAGCCTCATTTGCCTCACCCTCGACACTGCTCTGTAGGTTTGGTTACGAAAAAAGGAAAAGATTTCTTTATTTTGTCATTTTATTTCATAACCTGACCTTAAATGGTGGGTTGGGAAATAATATAAAAGGTTTCCTTTATTTCGTGACCTAACCTTAAAGGTTAGGAAATAATAGGAAAATAAAGAAAGATTCTTTTTGTGTGTGTGTTTTTTTTTTTTATTTGGTAGTTGTTGGCGCATCGGCTTCTGTGGCCATAATGCACCTCCGAAGGTTTTTGCAGTACTTTGATCCAAGCCCGAGGCGGGATTCGAACCCGCGACCTTTGGGTTGCTAGGCAGGCACTTTACCCACCCGGGGTGGGTGTGTGTGTGTGTGTGTGTGTGTGTGTGTGTGTGTGTGTGTGTGTGTGTGTGTGTGTGTGTGTGTGTGTGTGTGTGTGTGTGTGTGTGTGTGTGTTGTGCATATGTAATATGTATATATATAGTGTGAATAGCTATTGAGGTGTTGATTGACATTATGATATGGTGCCTCCATGGGCAGGAGCAGCAGTGCGTAGCACACACTTCTTGATTAGACTGGGGTGTTTGAGCCCGTCACCACCAAATACGGAGGATGCGGAAAGGTCAGGGAATGACCGCCGCATATCCCCAGAGCAATATGGTCTTAGTTACTAATGCTCCTAAAAACCAAATAATAACAACAACAACATTATGATATGTGTGTATCCACACTAGTGTCTTTAAAAATACAGTAATAAAAAATTAATATTTTGTTAATAAACAATTTATGTGCTAGTCCACCCATGATTTTAAAGAAAAAAGTTCAGGTTACCCCTCCTCTTCAGGAGGGGTTGAAGCTCCCATGGAATTCAAATGGGGGTAACCTGACCTTTTTTCACCATTATGGAAAGCATTCATTAGGGCATGTGCAATTGGGGCAAGTGACCATTAGTGCTTCTGAGATTAGGGCAAGGAATACTAAACCGAAGTTATCGTCTGTTGTGTTCATGCACCAGTCAGCACATCGTTTGCCACACCTACCTGTTAATCAATATATCGTTCTCAACCTGCTCCACACCAATAACACTTACTGTCTGTTTACCGAGCAAGCAGCACTAGAATGCAATATCAGGAAACTAATTTTCTGCATAAGTTAGCCGACGTTTCCTGTGGTTCTTGTGTTGGCTTTCTTTACCTTCACCCAATCATTTTTTACGGGTGTGCCATTGTTTATGAAGCTTCATATACAAAGGTGAGTCAAATGGATGAAAAAGTTTGATTTTCTAAATTTAAATTATGTGCTGCCACAATTGTAGATTTGGATTGCTACCAATGCTTCTACTGAAAATGCTTCTACAACATTGGATTGCTACCAATGCTTCTACTGAAAAATAAGCCTTATTGGCTATCTTGTAATAAAAAATTAATTTTTTATTACTGTATTTTTATTTTTAAAGAAATATATACAAGATAGCCAATAAGCCTTATTGGCTATCTTGTATATGCAAGTAGTAGCAACAGACAATATGTTATTTACTGTTTTGATGCATCCAAGCCAGGATACATCAAACAGGAAGGTGCATGTATATCCCATTAGTGTATTAAAGGAAATAAAACTATAAATTTAACTATTTTGGTCTATAAAATTAACTCAAAAAGAGGGAAATCACATTTTTGTTAATCTAACTCTCTCTCATTTTCTTTTCATTTTATCTAACTTTATTTTCCATGCTTTGGTCACTACCTGATAACACATCCTTGCCTTTACATGTGAACCTGTTCTGCTCAGCATTTTTTCTAGTGAAAGGACAGTGTGTGAATAATTTCCCACCTGGTTGCAAGAGAAACAGGTGAGAGGTTTCCTCTGTTTGAGCTGAGCACCATTGGAGATTTTAGCTAAGTTGGCTTGAGCAGGCTGAGCATTCTCTTGTGCACTGAAAACGTTGTTATAACATAGAGAATAATAGCCATTACTGCATGGCCTGCATAGATTGCATCTAAGCAGACATTCTCTTATTCCAATCCACCTAAGCTTTCTGCTTTTCAGTGTTTAGCTTCACTTGCTGAATGGTATAATTTAATAAGTCCTTTTGTGTCTGAAGTGGAGCAATATCTGCAGTGGTGCTTACTAACCCTTCTATTTCTCTAACCTCTCCTGGGGCAGTTTTAAGACTTTCTCTTTTAAAATGGCAACCCTAATTTCTTCTGTGGTGCTTAACATGAAGATGCAATATATTAGTCTCTGACCAAATTCATTGTCCACATCAAAGGGATCAACTTCTTGACTCAATAACATAATTTTATTTGGCAAAATGTAAAGCTGCTTACTTAGGACTGTGCTTTGTGGCCAAAAATCTAGGAATAGCCGAAGTCAGCATCTCCTTTCTAGAAAAATCTTTAAGATATGCTTCTCTGATATACAGAATGAATCAGTGTCTCAGCTCAGGCAAGAAATATAAGAGAGCTCTGGCATTGCCCCTAAATGGTTGCAGGAAACTCAATTCTGATTCCTGAGAAGTCCTGGATCACTGAATCTGGATTGAGCACACGAGCATGAAAACTATATTGATGATGAGATGTTATGTCAGCATCCATATTAATAGAAGAAGATATAATTGTCACAAGCAGCTAATAAAATATTTAAATTTCATCAAAAAACTATATACATACAGTGGAACTTCTCTATTACGAACTTCTATGTAACGAATTTCTCTATATTACAATTTTTTTCGCAAAACATTGCACCTTGAAACAAAATTACATGTAAAATTAACCCCATATAGCGAAGTGACGAATTTTTAAAAAAAAATTAGTAAAAGCATTTTTGAAGTGAAAATTTATTTTTATTTTGTTACACAGAGCATTAATAAAACTACAATAAATAAATTAGCTTTCGGCTGGGTGGCAGCCTTCATTGGATTAAAATACTTGAATGGCAGTTGGAATAGAGATGCACTGCCAGGATGGTGCGTGAGGCACGTGTTTAATTGTTTGTTGATGTTTGTGGCTGTGACGTATGGTGGTGACGTGACCAGCGTTTGTCTATGGATAGAATTACTGACTCTGTGATGGGATTAACTTGACAACCACTGTTCCTGTTCAAAGCAGTGTCCGAGCATTTTATATTTAGCGATTCCAACCAGGTACGCCTCAGGTAATGGTGGGACCTGTCCACAACCACGACATTGCGGTGTGGGTCGATGTCCTGGTGGGTTGTCCAGACATGCTCGGCGATAGCTGAGTGTTCTACATCTGCCAAACGGATCGCCCTTTTATGTTCTGAGAGACGTTTCTCGAGTCGACGTCCAGTCTCTCCAAGGTAGCAGCTCGTGCAGTCACGGCAAGAGATGCGATAGACCAAACCACTCTGTAGAAGGGTGGGGACAGGTGTTTTTTATGTTGGAAAGGAGAGAACGCAGTTTCTTGCCTGGGAGTTGGATGCACTTTATCCCATGCGATTTTAGGATTCTACCAATCTGCTGTGACAGGTTGGGGTAGTATGGGATGAATGCCCTCGTGGATGACTCGTCACTGTTGGCGTTGCTGTTGGTCGTGACGTCGCGTGCTTGTAGATCACACCTGTCAAGGACATCGATGGGGTAGCCACACCTCGTAAGGTCTACTTTGACTCTGGTGATCTCTTTGCATCTTTCATCTGCGGAGCTGGAGTGTGTCCAGGCGCGAGTTAGCAAGGTTCGGGCAGTTGAGAGGAGGTGGCCCCGTGCGTTTGCTGACTGGAAGTTGGTAAATTGGCCAGCATACATAGGCTTATGATAAACTGTCGTCTTCAAGCATGTGTCTTCGCGCCGGACAAGTGTATCTAGGTATGGTATAGAGTTGTTCGACTCCAGCTCAATCGTGAATTTTATGAAGGGCGATAGTGAGTTGAGGTGGGTTAGGAGTCGCTGACCTGAGTCTCTAGGGATGACTACGAACACATCGTCTACATAGCGACACCAAAAGGCGATGTGATCTGGTGCGTGTGTAAACGCACGTCCCTCTAATTCCTCCATCACGATGTTTGCTGTGACTGAGCTGACAGGGGAACCCATGGCTGTGCCATGTATCTGCTGGTAGATCGAGTCATTAAACATGATTGCACCCTCTGTTAAGCACAGTCTGAAGGCGGCGGAAATGTCATTGGCCGTCAGTCTAGTTCTGTCGCTAAGGGTTCCATCATTATCCAAGAGTTGTTTTGCACAAGAGATGGCAAGTTCCACTGGGATGGAGGTAAAGAGTGATACGACATCGAACGATGCCATGACTTGATCTTGCGAGATGGATATAGTGCGGATCCTTTCTATGAACTCAACGTGACGACCAACAGCAACGCCAACAGTGACGAGTCATCCACGAGGGCATTCATCCCATACTACCCCAACCTGTCACAGCAGATCGGTAGAATCCTAAAATCGCATGGGATAAAGTGCATCCAACTAGCAGGCAAGAAACTGCGTTCTCTCCTTTCCAACATAAAAACACCTGTCCCCACCCTTCTACAGAGTGGTTTGGTCTATCGCATCTCTTGCCGTGACTGCACGAGCTGCTACCTTGGAGAGACTGGACGTCGACTCGAGAAACGTCTCTCAGAACATAAAAGGGCGATCCGTTTGGCAGATGTAGAACACTCAGCTATCGCCGAGCATGTCTGGACAACCCACCACGACATCGACCCACACCGCAATGTCGTGGTTGTGGACAGGTCCCACCATTACCTGAGGCGTACCTGGTTGGAATCGCTAAATATAAAATGCTCGGACACTGCTTTGAACAGGAACAGTGGTTGTCAAGTTAATCCCATCACAGAGTCAGTAATTCTATCCATAGACAAACGCTAGCCACGTCACCACCATACGTCACAGCCACAAACATCAACAAACAATTAACCACGTGCCTCACGCACCATCCTGGCAGTGCATCTCTATTCTAACTGCCATTCAAGTATTTTAATCCGATGAAGGCTGCCACCCAGCCAAAAGCTAATTTATTTATTGTAGTTTTATTAATGCTCTGTGTAACAAAATAAAAATAAATTTTCGCATTATGAATCCAGAGCACGTAGGCCTGTTTTATTAAGCATTTTTGAAGATTTCCAAGCATTTACTGCTAAACAGCCGCTCAAATGTACGGCCTCCTTCCCTCCGAAATTGCGCATTAGCATCTGGAATTAATCATCCTTTTAGTGAATACTTGTGGCCATTGATGCCTGTAGGAGGGTCTTTGTTTAATTTTTGTTACAGTTATAAAACCAAATGGGTTTTCTTAAAATGTGTCATAAACTTTACAATAAATAGGGTAGATTTATAAATTGAGGTTGGCTCGGGGGAAAACGAAATTCGCTGTGGTAAGCTTTTATTGTGCTGCGGCGGCAATACATAGAATGCTACTATAGTCGGTTTTTAGTAACACCTACTGAGTGACATTTGCTTATCACCTCAACCGTACCATGTGACCTTCCTCTCAATCATTATATGATATGTCCATTCTCATCTAACTGGATTCCCAGTAGATGGTTTTCATGAATTTTTTTTATTTATTTATTTTTTTAATTTCATTCTTTTAGAACAATTTGTCATCAATCACATGGGCTATATGCTCTTGTATTTTTTATTTTTTTTTTCTTTTCTGAAAAGTAACATACATCAACCATAAATTTTCTTTCGTGTATATATGAATGAAAGTCGTATATTTCTTCAAAGTGATTGATAGGAAAAGTCACATGATACTGTTGAATTGGCAAGCGAACGTCATTGAGTAGGCAGTACTAACAATTCACTATATGGCCAGCACAGCAAAGTTTGCAGTATATGTAACAGCAAGAGCCACAGTCCAGTAATTTTTACATTTGCGGAAACAATGTCGAAGAGAAAGTGTTTAAGTATTAATGATAAAGTAAAGATTCTTCAATATTGACCAGGGTTTTAAGAAAAAAGATGCGGAGAAATATGGCATACCTGCAAGCAGCTTATCTATGATTTTAAAAAATCAAGAATCAATTTTAAATACAATTGAAGGAGGAGCATACAAGAAGCGAATTAAGTTTTGTATATACGAAGATGTTGATAAAGCTGTTCTAAAATGGGTGCAAATGATACATGAAAAGAATATACCAATATCGGGTCCAATAATTAAGCAACAAGCTTTGAAATTTGCACAGTCCCTGGGACATACAGAATTTAATGCGAGCACTTGGTGGCTAGATAAATTTAAGAAGCGCCACAGAATTGTGGAAAAGGTTATTTGTGGAGAAAGTGTTAATGTAAGCGAAGAAGATTGCAACAGTTGGAATTACAATACCTTAAAGAAGATTTTGGAACAATATGAACCTAAGGATGTTTTTAATGCTGACAAAATGGGTTTATTCTTTAAATGTTTACCGAATAGAACACTTGCTTTTAAGGATGATAAATGTTTTGGCAGAAAACAACGCAAAGAAAGAATCACTGTGCTAATTGGAGCAAATATGACAGGAAGTGAAAAATTAAGACTTTTAGTCATCGGAAAATCAAAAAACCCAAGATGTTTTAGAGGCACAAAATCTTTGGAAGTTGACTACACCTTTAATAAAAAAGCATGGATGACAAGTGATATCTTTGAAGACTGGATATTAAATCTAAACAAGCATATAACAAAAGAAAAAAAGGAAAATCGTGTTGGTAACTGATAACTGTCCGGCACATCCTGCCAGTATTTCTGCCAAACTTAAAAGTGTGAAGTTGTTGTTTTTACCACTAAACGTGACGTCAAAACTCCAGCCAATGGACCAAGGCATTATTAAAAATTTTAAATTTCATTATCGAAAGAGAATAATAATGAAGATTGTCAATGTGTTATCAGAAAATAGAAACTTGGAGGTTACAATTAACCTTAGAGATTGCATCTCTGAACTGGCAAAAGTTTAGACAAACGATGTCACTGAATACACTATTCAAAATTGTTTTTCGAAAGCGGGAATTGCATTGAATACAGAAGTTGAACAACAACTAGACGAACAAGATGAACTGCCCCCTTCACAACTGAAAAACTTTTGAACATTATTAGAATCGTCCGGAAACATCGAAAATGAAATAACACTGGATAGTTATGTTTATGTAGATCAAGATCTGACTACAACAGAACATTCAAATGAAGATGAAATACTGCTGAACAGTGTTAGACGCAACCATGATCACGAAGAAATTAACGATGACGCTGAAGACACATCAGAACAACCGTAGAAAAGCCAACTCGTGAAGAAATGATTAACGCTTTTAAAATGGTTCGTATGGGTCTGCAGTTTTGTGAAAATGTTCCTGATAATGTTTTTAATGCTCTGAACAAATGTGAGGTTTTCTCTGAGAATCAGACGTTTTTTAATTGTACTGTGCAAATGAAAATTACAGATTTTTTTTTAATTTGTGATACTTACCGGCAAAAATTGTGTAAACGTAATTTTAATAAGTGTTTTTGAAATAAAATACATTAAAAATAAATGTAGATTCATTTTCATTTTCTAATTAAATAACAATTTCTAATAAAAAAGATATTCTCTGTATAACGAAATTTCTCTATAACGAATTTTTTTGCTGGATTTATTGAATTCGTAATAGGGAAGTTCGACTGTATTTAGATAGAGCAATCCTTTCAGTTATGTGCTCCAGAATTGTATATCCTGTGTTTATAAATCTGAATGTGTAACAGCAGAGAGCATTTCATTCCTTGGGAGTTCCTTTCTCTTTAAATCTACAATTGCCATGCTCTATGTTCTTGATTTTCAAAAGTCTAATATTTTCAACAATGTATTTTCAAATATTTTCAACAGCATCAATAAAAGAAAACTTTAATGTCATATCAAGTATCATGCACAAATGACATAAATTTGAGCTAAATAAAATTCATCTTCTATTTTAAAAAATAATCACATCAGATATGCAACTCATTTGATATATGAGTTTTAAGTTTAGAACACATTTCTAAAGAATTAAAGGACAAAACAAAATTAATTTTTTAATTTTTTTTTTTCTTTCAACAAATCCATGACTTGGTGAAACAACTGAGACTTTACTGTGGAACCTGCCAATGTATTTTGTTGGAAAAAATGAATGCAATAGATCACAGCAAAATTTGTGCCACCTGTACTAACTGATGATCCAAAGCAGCAAGCACATCGGTATGTATCATGATTTTCAGGTATCGTGTTCATGTTGATCCAACCTTCCTTTCAAAGGTTTTCACAGATGCAACATGAGTTTGTGGGTATGATTGGAAAACAAAACAGAAGTCTTCTCAGTGGAAGAGCCCTTCATCTCCATTCTTAGTAAGACCTAATGGGTTTACTTGAATGTCAAGAGATCATTAATTGTGATTTTGATATAAGTGGGATCATAACTCCATGAATTTATTCAGCAATGTCAATATTAATCAGCACTTTTACAAAAGGTTCATTATAGTCTTTACTGGAGGCTTTCAGTTCCAAATGTTAAGTAAAATGGCATGCTGGTGCATCCTGACAATATGGCGCCTCTGTAGCCAGGTGGACAGGAGCAGCAGTGCGTTGCATACGCTTCTTGATTAGACCGGGGTTCGAGCCTGTGACCACCAAATACGGAGGATGTGGAAAGGTCGGGGTATGACCACCACATATCCCCGGAGCAATATGGCCTTAGTTGCTAATGCTCCTAAAAAACCAAATAACAACAGCATCCTGACAAATCAAATAAACATGTGCACCCACTCTCTGGGCAGAAAATTTTGGCCATGGACAACTTGCCTCTGGTCCTCCACCTTTTGCACTTATCTAGCTCTGTATGTTTTATTTTTGTTTCTGAAACAAAAATTTTAAACCCAAAGGAAGGAGATTTAATTGCATTTTAGAGAGCCAACAAATTAAAAGGATTATTGTGAAAGATGATGAAACAGATTCCAGAAATGCTTCTGGTTTAACTGACTTTGAAGGAGATGCCATGAAATAGTAACTCTTTCAGATATGTGAAAAATATTGTTTTTTCTATGAGAGTCTGGTAACACACATACGCACATGAATGAGCAGATGTAAGTAACTGTAAAATGATTATTTTGTGACAACTTTGAATATTTCCAGTTTTGAAACACTTTCAATTTTTATTTTAGCGAAAGCAAAAAAACGAGCAGAAAGGAAGAAAATAGATTTTTCTCAATCTTACACAGAAAGAAACTTCATGACTCCTACTAGAGCTATGAATGAATACCTATTGAAACCTGTGTAAGTAATAGCATCCTATTATTATGTATTTATTCATTTATAAAATAAGCACAAAATATAAAATATGTATATAACAGTCATGATTATTAAATATGGTAGAGTTGTTAAATCATAAATTTTAATATAAGATTAATTTGTTAATTCTTCTATAATTTGATTTTGACTAGTAAAGAATTTGTACTTCATGTAGAAAAGTTGATATGTAACAAAAAATTTGATTTACTTCTTTTAAGGATTACTTTTAAGGATTATTGTAATCAAATGACTGAATTGTTAAGTAGGTGCTTATATAAAAAATTTCATAAATAAGCATATAGGATATTTTCTTGTTGGTCAACAATACTATATAGACTAATAATAAAATATTTTCTTAATACTTTTTGATTTTTAAAAAATATGCAAATCTGTTTTGGCAAGTTTTATACCAACACTTTCAAAGTGTTGTAGCAAAGCCAGAAGTAAATATTTCACAATTAGTTTATTCTTGTTGATCAGTAGTAGCAAAAATTTTATGAAAATGAGCTTAACTGTATAGACATTTATAATGTGGCTGTTTATGGATTTTTTGTATTTTGTTTTGTATTTGTTATTGTACTATCGACACTGTAAAAGTGTTCATAACTGCCATATGATATTTTTAAGAATTTTTTTTGCAACATTATCCCATTTTATTTTTAGAAGGCTTCATCTCTTACACTCCCTCAAAAAATCCCTTCCTACAGACAAGCCAGTAAAACAAAAAAAAAATGAATAAAAAATTTTTCAGTGTTTTTTTTTTTTTTGCACTATTTGCCATCTATTTCACTGCTCAGAAACAGTGTCATTATAAAATTTTTTAGGGCAAGAATGAGCCATACTATTCTATAGCAGAAATAAAAATGTAATAGAGAAAAAAGTGGTCAAAAATCACAAATTACATTTTATTTTTTCTGCTATAGAATATTATGGCTTATATTTGCTCTAAAAAAGACTTTTTATAATGCCATTGTTTCTGGCTAGTTTGGCAGCAGATAAAAGAAATTGTATTATTACCAAGATGAATGTCATAGTTTTGCTTAAATGTATTCGAATCACCATTTGAGGACTATTATTTCTATGAATATTTATGTTCAAGAAATGGCTGTGATATATGCAGGGCTCTGTCCGAGCCTCATTCACCTGCTTGATGAGTTAAGTTGATTATAGTGTAATAGCAATGGCTCCTTAGCAGTTAATTGCTGGCAGGCCTCTTGCTTGTATGCACATCAGATTTCTGGGTGCATCGGCAAGAAGAGTCTTACCTGCTGACAGCAGGTAAGAATTTAATCTCTTTGTATTTACTTAATTTAATATCTGGTTATATTGTAACAATAATCCAAACTTAGAATTGTTTATTTGCAAATTGTAATTGTAATATTGGTAATTGTATTCAAATTTGTAACCATTTCTATTTTTGTTCCCCCAACAGCACAGTCTGATGATGGGTATCGGTAAGATACCTGAAACATTACCTTAATTTATAGTAGTTTAGACAAATAGTTTAATAATCTATATTATTAGTTTCACATGGTATAAGAGTGTATTATATTTAGTAATAATCTTAATGTAAAACAGTGGAATTTAGGAAACAATAGAAAAAAATTAAGCAGGTATTGTATCACATAAAGCAAAAGAAATTAAATATCACTAGGGTATAACTGGAAAAAAATGGTATTTTAACTAAGACATGGAATAAGAATAGAATAGTATTAAGGTTTAATTTTCTGTTCCACTAATACTATTGTTATTCCTTGCCCTAATTAAAATACTGTTTTTTTTTTTTTTTTTTTGGTTTGTGATACACATACATATATACACATGCATGCGTGCACACACACATATAAACTGTGGTTTGGATCAGTCCCATATTTGTGAAACAGTGCAAAGTGTAAGAGAACTGACTTATGTCTAAATTTAATCAGTGACTATATATATATATATGTATGATTCTAAAAGAACTAAATATTGATATTTGTGAAACACTCTAGCCATATGTATAACAATGAATTCTTTTATGATAGATACTTTTATCTGAAATATACATTTAACTTTTAAATTTTGTTTGTAAAATTCCCATAAACCAAATGTAACTTGGTTTATGTCTGCAGGCTAGTGGGAAATATAGTTAAAATGGCTTCTCCATGGAAGAAATTTCCAAATGATGATGATGTTTGTGTTAAACTTAAGGGATGGATGAATTCTGAAACACTTAAGACATGGCTAAGAGAGATTTGGGGAAAAGGAGAGGCTCTTTCTTCAGACCAAAATCTTTACTTATAATGGATTCAGCTTGATCTCACATTGCTAATGAATCTAAGCAGGAAGTGAAGAAACACACTAAGTTAGGAATTATTCCAGGAGGCCTGACAACAACAACTCTTACCACTGGATATTTCAGTGAACAATTCTTTTAAGTCAAAAATAAGAAAGTATTGGGAAAATTTAGTTGATGGATTGCATAGCTATACAAAGGCCAGTAGGATGCAACAAGCATCTTATACTGAAGTTTGCAAGTGGGTGCTTAATATTTGGGCTGAAATAACTCCTAAGTATATCAGGATTGGATTCCGAGTATCAGATATTTGTTCATACAGTAATGACCATGACTGATGTGGCTCTTTGCCTGACGAAAGTGAAAATAATCCTAAAAATATTTTGCCAGATTCATTTCTTGATGTAATGAATAATATTGATTTAAATTAAGAAACAAAACTGAGAATTTTGATGTGTAATTTTTTTTTGTTTAAGAAATATTAAAACAAAATTTAATTCAAAGCAATATGGTTATATATTTTCATTATTATGAAATTGAATAAAATTATTGTTGTGGATGTGCACAAAAGTAATCAATTAACTTACAATTATATATTATATTCAAGAATTTTGCGTTTAAATAAAAATTTTTTATCTTGAAAATGTGTACTATTAAAAACTGTGTATAATGTGTGCCTTATCTATTGCTTTTATTTAAAGTGTATGCCACTACCTAGACCTAAATTTTGACTCTGAGTGGAGTCTGCATTGGTGGGTAGGTAGGCACTGTGAAGACCTGAACAGCCCAGTGATGAGTTATATCCACAATATGTGAGCTGGACTAAGTAGCAAAACCAGTTTGCTCATAGTGATGTACAGAAAGAAGCTATGCCTGACATGTACAAGACTTTGTATAGCTTTCATAGTTTGAGGCTTTGCTCTAGACTTAGCCTTGTCTACTCTACTTTCTGCACCATTTCATGTATTATGAATATATATTGTCACTTAGTTGCTGAGATCCTCACAGTGCCTACCTGCACATAAATGAGACTCCACTCAGAGTTGAAATCCAGGTCTGGGCAGTAGCAGTGCCTTTTATTTAGAGTAGTGAAATACCAAGGCAACTCATGGCAAAATGCCTCCACAATATGAGATTTGATGCACTAAGTAGCAAATCCAGTTTACTATAGCAGTTTGCAGAATGAGGCTATGCCCAACATTTACAATGACTTTATACAGTAAATTTACAAAACAGTTCTTACCTTTAGCTAAAAAGGTGGCTGCCAAAGGGAGTTGATGGAGAAATTAAGATTACAGAAACTTGATTTTTGAAAGGAAAGGCTTCTTCCATAATAACTTCTGGAGGTTCAGGTGTAGTTGAAGTCATCTGTTACTAATACCAGCCTTGGCACCTCTTCCTAGGGAAAAAAAAAAAGCTATCGTTGTTGTCTCTGTTGCAGCCTTTGTAATTCTGTTTATAATAACAGCTTCTTGAGGTAGGGCATAGCAGTGTCTTCATATTGGCAGTTCTTAAGCTCTGTTTGCCTTGTGGAGAGATATTTGCAGCCAAATCTCTTCGCCTGGTTCCATTAATACTTAATTTTCCTTGACCTCTGCAGTTGTCATATGGTCATCCTGCTCTCTTTCCTCTTCCTCACTGTCATGTTCTATCATAGATTACAATTGTTTCAGGTCTTCAGTGGTGATTTCCCTTTCATAAGACTGAATCAGGCCTTCAACATCTTCCTTGACTATAAGGGAGACAATTTCTCAATGTCTTACTGGATGGCAGGCCACAGAAGTTTCTGAGCAGCATTCAGGCAGCAAATTAAGACTTCTTACCTTGCTGCAAGTGTTTCTTACAGCCTCCAGGATGTTCCAAAATGCTTCAGTGCCATGCCATCACCTTTTAATATTACTGCATGGCATTTCATAAACACATTCATGTAGAGCCTCTTGAAGTTGGTTGTCACTTGTTCATCCAAAATATCAAAGAAGTGATGTTGGCTGGCCAACACCACTTCTTTTCTATTGTCCAAAAATGGCAACATCTTGAGTGCTAGCTTGTTAGTGATGGGGTACTTATTCACAGCAGTACAAAAAATTTCAACTGCTCCTTCAGTAAATAGCTGTCTTGTCATCCATGCTTTCTGGTTGGACTTCATCAGTTGCCAAATTTACTAATGATAACCTTTTAACCTTTTTTTGCTTGAATGCTCTGGGATTTTCAGAGTTTTTATGCAGTATGGTCCTTGAGACTGTTGCAGACATTCTCTCAGATATGCCAGACGAGCTGTGCTTGCTACCTGGGAGTCTAAAACGCTGATGGAACTGATATTCGGGTGACACTCAAGTCAAGTGGACCCAATTTCGGCGAAGTTCGGATGGTCTGTGACAGCCAAATCCTCTGCTTGGACCTTCACGATGGTGGAACTGTTAGTAATCCTCGGTATAACCCCCCCATGCGCAAGCACACTGTGGGTGACCACCCAGGTGTGAACCAAAGTAAGCAGGGGTATCCACACCACCCAGAGGAATGCCGCCCCCTCTGTGTTACCAGGCAATACTAGGTGGTGGATGACTCTCATCAACTGGTGCAATACCACCACTTTGCTTATTGGAGGCTTGAAGTGGTGGAACCCATGTTTAGTCTCCAGAGTTAAGTTCCCGTCAACCCTTCCCCATCTCTTCCATCATGCAGTATGATGGAAGAGATGGGTCTTTTGAGGTTATGATGACCATGGCAAGATCCAAACTGCCTTACATTTTGAGGGTACAGCTCTAAAATGGTGTTCCCAGGGCGGCCGCTAGTTAGTACACTGGACTGAATCATCTATTGATAACTCTCTAGGAGGCTTCTGGATCAGCTAATGTATAATCTTGCTACCTCTACCTCTGCCAGATAGTGACTGGAGAGAGTCCAAGTAGTGTGTATGTGGGAGGCATTGTTGAGGACACATTATGTCAAGGATCTGGGTATATTCTTACCACGTGTACGCCATATCCAAAAATTTAATTACTTCAGACAGCATGTCTCCCCCCCACTTTTTATTACTATTGAATACACCATGAATTGTCAAACTAATAAAGCAAACTTATCTGCAAAAAGCTCTAAACTTCCCAAATACTTCCTAGTTCATTTCACAAATATAAATGGCCTCAGTTCTAATCTCATTGATGTCCATTTCCACTTACAGTCTGCCAAAGCCCATGTACTTTTTCTAACAGAATCTCAGTTAGTGGTTGATTCAACCACTGCTCATCTCAGTTGCCCAAATTATTTGCTGTATAATTCCTTTTGCCTCAAAGGGGTGGTACTTGTGCATATGTCCGTTTTGATATTCCCTGTCAAAGACTTGGTAATTTGGAATCTCCTCTTTTCGATCTTCTCTGGCTTAAAATCTCTCTACCTCCTTGTGTCAAATTTATCTGTTGTCTCTACCATTCTCCCAACTCCACTTATCACTTGGAGCTCTTCGACTTCCTCTCTTTGCAACTTGACTTTCTCCAGTCCAACTTTCCTAACAGTGAGGTAATTTTCCTTGGTGATTTTAACGTTCACAACTCCAGCTGGCGTCTGTTTTCTAGTCACACAGACCTAGCTGGTCGAGACAATCCTAACCATACAGCCAACACACTTGATCTTTTTCTCACAAACAACCCTCCTAAATACACGGTCGAAGTGAGTGGTCCTTTAGGCACCTCAAATCACAACTTGGGGATTGTCTCTTCTCCAATGGAGCCTTTATCTTATGGCTATTCCCAACCTTGTGTTGTTTGGCATTACAAGAATGCAAAATGGGATGACCTGCGAGATTTCTTTTCCTCAGTTGGATTACTGTTTCAAAACTTCTGATGTCCACATTTGCTCAGATTGTATCAGTGAAATTATTCTTATAGGAATGGAATCCTTTATTTTACACTCCACTTTAAAATCTCATCCTCTATCTAAACCTTGGTTTTCCAATAAATGTGCTAAGACTGTTCAAAAGAAGAATGTTGCATATCGTAATTGGCTTGTTTCCAATTCTTCAGTTTAATTTTCTGTCTACACCAAAGCTTGTAACAGTTGTAAAGCAGTTATTAATCAGTCCAAACTAAATTTTGAACAGGCTAAGAGTAGAAAATTTGCTTCTTGCCCTAATGGTAGCCGATCATTCTGTTCTCTTGCCAAAGCTATTGGCTGCAACTTTTGCCTATCTCTGCTCCTTTCTCTGTCAAAACCAGATGGTTCTATTGTCACTTTAGCCAAGGATAAAGCTGATCTGCTAGCATCCTATTTTTTTCCAACTCGTGTATTAATGATCTTGGTAAAACACCTGCCACCATTCCCAACACACTCCATTCATTTCCTCCTGTGGTCTTCTGTTAAAAGGATGTCAGAAGGATTTTGACGAATCTTGATACTAAGAAAGCCCCAGGTCCTGATGCTATTTCTCTATTTGTTCTCAAAACCTGTGCTCCGGAACTTACACCTGTTCTTTGCCGCCTTTTTTCACTTTCTTATTCCAAAGGTGTTTTTCCTTTTGCTTGGAAATTTGCTCAAATCTAGCCAGTTCCTAAAAAGGGTGAGAAATCCCTCCAATCCAATTATTGTCCCATTGCAATTGCCTCTACTCTTTCTAAAGTAATGGAGAAATGAATTAACAACCAACTCTTAAACTATCTTGAAACCTTCCATCTGATCAATGGATTCTGTCAGTGTCAATCCACTGGTAATATTCTGGCTTTTGTTACCCATTTATGGACATATTCAATGGAAAAGTTCGGTGAAACACAAGCAGTTTCTCTTGACATCTCAAAGGCTTTTGATCATGTTTGGCAATAAAGGTCTTCTAAAGAAGCTTCCATCTTATGTTTTGCCAACTGTTTTTTCTAATTGGTTATCCACTCACTGAGGGTGATGGTAGATGGTTCTCTGTCTTCTAACTTCTCCACTAATGCTGATGTCCCCCAAAGTTCAGTCCTTTTCCCCACTCTTTACCTCCTGTATATTAATGACCTTCCATTGATCAGAAATCTTATCCATAGTTTTGGTGATGATAGCACATTGTATTGCACTTTCCAGTTTGAGAAACCTTGCCCTGCCTCAATCAGCTTCAACTTCTTGAATATCCACCACCAATTCCTTAAATGCTGATCTTCAGGTAATTCTCCAGTGGGGCAAAGAACTTAGTTTATTTCAATCCTTCAGACTCAGTCCTGTCTTATATCTCACAAAAAGGAATCTTCTGCTCCTATGCTTATCTTTGGTGACACTCTGATTTCTAGGCAAGGTGATATATCTCTTTTGGGGATTACACTGACTTCTAATCTCTCTCTCTTGGCACAAGCACATTACAAATATTGCTTCCTCTGCATCTAAAAAACTTGGTTTTCTCTTTTGTTCTTGGCATTACCTTTCTTCCAAACAGCTGTTCACTCTGTACAAATCTCAAATTCACCTTACCATGGAATATTGTTCCCACATCTGGGGCGATGCCCCCAAAACCTCTCTCAGGCTTCTAGATTCCATTCAGAAGAGGATAATTAGGTTAATTAATGACTCATCTCTAACACAGTCTCTCTCCATTCTCTGTCTCATAGACGTACTGTTTCTGCTGCATTCCTTTTCTACAGATACTTCCATGGGCACTGTTTTTTTGAATTGGCTTCTATAATTCCCGCTCTCTCTTTCAAAACAGTTGGAACATGTGCTGCCAACATCCATTTACTGTACAACTTCAAACTCACAGAACCAACTTTTCATCGTCCTTGTTTATTCATTCAACTGCCGTATTCTGGAACATCCTTCCTTAATATGTATTTCCTGAAAATTAAAATCTACAGAAATTCAAGTCTAATGTCAACAAATATCTCCTTTCATCTTCTCAACCTCTGACCCATGCACGGTACTAAGTACTATAGGTTCTAATACCTCTCATGTTTGGGGTTTTCATAAAAAAAAAAAAAAAAGTTATTGGCTTTAAAGTTACTAGAAATATTTGTGCCAAAAAAATAAGGTTAACCCGTATCCTTAACACATTGAATGCCGACTTCGAGTTAATTTGTACTTGGCAATCTGGCCCAGGACACCGACTACAAGTTAACTTTCAGACTTCACTTTCAGGTGCAGCTACGCGTATATTCGTAACAAATATGTGCAGTTGATGGATAGTTGGCTTCTGGGATAAGAATGAAAAATCAACCACGGCATCAGAAATTAGAATTTATTCACAAATAAATATTTTCTTCACACCAAGAGCTAGCTTCTCTTAGTGCACTGGACAATAATAGCATGTTCCGTGGCATTTTTTATTTCTTGTACATACTCAACGTGGCTTAGTCAGGCGTGGTTTTTTTTTCAGTTGGTATAGCCAACTGGAATACTAAATAATGAATTTTATGTTCAGACCTAATCTTTGGAATGTTTAGAATTTTTTCTCCAATCAAAGATTCAATGTAACTTTCCGTCAAATTACCGGTTCCACCATAAAATGTCCGAAATTCAGAGAAACCCATAACTTGACGGAAAAGGGTGTATGCGTTATGCATATATATTTCTATAATGTGTAATGCAGTTTTTTTTCGGACATCTGATTGTTTTCCTGCTGAATAATACAAGAGCATTTGATCCGATCGATCTATGAACCAGGAACGTACGACTCATCAAAAAGCTCTTCAAATTCCAAGTCACTCATATTAACATAGAGCTGAAGCTCTTCTTCGGTCAGTGGTCTTTTCTTATCCATGTTTTAGGTTTTTTTTAGTACATAACAAAGCACTAAATACAACGTACACAGCAAAGTCTGTGTCACTGCAGCAGATTTATGCACAGCACAAATTCATATACAGAGAATTCTGCAAGTTACAACACGTCTGATTTAATCCGTAACGATGCTTTTTTTTGCAACAATAAGCTTTTTTTTATGAGTTTTGGTGATGAATATATATTATAATTTCGGTTTTGAATAATTTAACATGCTTAACTCAAATTGGTGTTGGAGATCAGTTTACCCAAATAAGCCTTGGCAGTCAACATGTTAATAATCTTATTCCCTGGCAAAGTAACTTCATCCTTAGTTATGGCGCCTCCGCAGTCAGGTGGGCAGGAGCAGCAGTGCATAGCACACGCTTCTTGATTAGACCGGAGTTCGAGCCCATGACCGCCAAATACGGAGGATGTGGAAAGGTCAGGGAATGACCACCGCATATTCCCGGAGCAATATGGCCTTAGTTGCTAATGCTCCTGAAAACCAAAAATAACAACAACATCATCCTTAGTTATGTAGGTTCTCTTTGGCATCTTATTCCAAAAAATGCCAGGCTCATCCACATTGAATATTTGGTGAGGAAGATATCCTTTCTCTTTAATCAACTCACAAAACTCAGCCTTAAATTTGTCTGCTGCCTCTATGTGCATTTGCAGCTTCAAGATACCTCGCTACACTTTTAACTTCACAACTCTTTTTTGAAATTCTAAAACAATCCTTTACTAACTTTAAAGTCATCAAAATAGAATGAGATGATTGAGGAGCATCATGTTTTAAGTCATCTTAAATGTCTTTAGTCCTATCATAACTAAATTGAGCACTTTCAGATTTATCTTTCATTTGTTTTTCACAAACTGACATCATCAGTAGTTTCCCCATTTCTACAATTAATTCCCTTCCTTTGAAAATTGGCAGAAATATCCTTCACTTTCATTGTGTTAAAGGCATCCTTTGTTTAATGATTGTTGAAGTCGTGGGTTGTGTGAGGCCATATTCACTTATAATTGCACTTACTTTAACATAGTTTTTGTATTTCCTTGCTTTGTTTGCATAGAAATTGATTTCCTGCTTTACTTTTCTTTCACATTCAGTTTTGGGGCCATGGCCATTGATTTAATTTAGTAAAACACAATTTATGAAAATCAGAGTGTAAAAAGAGAGAGAGAGAGAGAGAGAGAGAGAGAGAGAGAGAGATGGACTCCAAGCTGTGATAAATGTGACTGCATGACTTTAGAGTGCTTTGAGTGGCTAAATATGTTGACCGCATGGCTTACATTCACTTCTCTTGGCCATAAATGATGCCCAAATGTTATTTGTACCAGCATCGTCAATTGAGGCATTTCAGCATTAGTGAAATGCATGGGGTATATCGCAAAAGGCATCGTAAACCAAAATATTGTTAATGGAGGAACCCACTGTATTAACTATTTAGGAGACTTTTTAGAAAAAGATCCTCCCCTGAATAGCTTCTTAGTAAATAGGTTATTATCACCCTAGCTTATCAGTAAAATATAATTGCTATTTTCTTTTCTCAGTGATTTGGAAGGATTAAGAAAAATATCAAGGAGAAGCCCTTTTGAAGATGCCCCTCCAATTACAGTATTTTTGCGTAGAGATGTTGAAAGCAGGTAATTTTTTTAAACGAATAATGTGTTTTTTCTATTAATGTTATAAACACTGAGTGATCACTGAATTATGATCACCTACCTAATACTTCGTAGGTCATCCTTTTGCCCTCAGTACAGCAGCTATCCAACGTGGCATTGATCCAACAATATGTCGGAAGCATTTGGGAGGTATGGCCAACCAAGCTATGTGTAATGTGGTCAGCAATGCAGGTATGGAGCTGATTGTTGTATCCAGATGCCTGATATTCATTTTCATAGTGTCCCACAAGTGCTCTATGCTCTATGGGATCGATATCAGAGGAGTTCAGAGGTCAATTTATATGCTGGAAGTCAGAACTTCCATGCACCGAGCCATCGGTCCAACAAGTGCCTAATGGCTCGATGCATTGTCATCTTAGAAGACACCATCTCCATTCAGGAAAAAGTGTAACATAGTGGAGTGTACACAGTCAACAAGCAGTTGACAATAGCGGATACGTTGTTCCACATGCACCAGGGGTCCAAGTTCCTGCCAGTGAAACATGCCCCACACTATACGACCTCCACCGGCATTTTTGATACCATGCATGATGGATCAAGAGCCTCGTTGTTGATGCCAAATCCATATGCAACCATCTACCATGTAGAGTAAATAATGTGACTCATCTGAACAGCACACCTTCTTTCAGTCTTCTAACATCCAACTTGCATGCTCTTTGCACCGGGCAAGTCTTTTATGAACCTTGGCTAGGAGAGGATGGCGTAGAGGTCGTCTGCTGGTATAGCCCATACGTGTGACACATGGTCGTGCCAGATATTGTTTTGGGTTGGCCCATGTTGTATTGGGTAGTCAACTCTTCAATGCCTGTACAAGAGTTTGCCTGTACAAGTCATCGGATCCAGCGCTCACCTCTAACATCAACCTTTCGCTGACCTTTGCAGTTTTGCCGTCAGGTCGTTGTTTGACCATTTTGACACCAGTCCTGGTACACTTTAACTACGGCGGCTCTCGAACACTCCACCATTTCAGCCGTTTGGGAAATCGAGGCACCAGCTCATAAAGCACCCACAATCTGTCCTTTATCAAAGTCCGATAAATCCTTCCTTTTACCCATCATGCTCAGAATTTCACTACCTGCTGAACCACTGACACCTTATCTATGCTACGTAGGTCAATATGTAGGGGTGGTCATAATTCAGTGATCACTCAGTGTATATCTGTAGTATATATTTTAAATCATGGGAATACGAAAAGTTGACAATATATATTGCTATCTTGATCTTTGCTAAATTTAAAATATAATTTGAACCTAACTTATTTACATTTGAAGTTCTAGGACACTGAAGGTAATTGTTTGTCATGATACACTTTTACTTATGAGGTCTGTTCAGAAAGTATCTGGATTATGCTCTTTGTTCAAGGTTGAGACAGTAGAGCACACTGTGGCAAAGCATAATGTGTTTAGACATATCTTATCCTTACCTCCATGCAGTAAGCTGTTTGCTTTCTTACAACAGTCTGCTACTGTCAGCTGATTGATAATAAAGATATGATTTCACATCTCATCATGTTTAAAATGTTAGAGTGCACTAAACGATAAGTATATGTTAACTTTTGCTTTAAAATCAGATAAACCATTTGTGAAACATTTAATCTTCTTAAAATGGCATGTGGGGATTGCAGTGGGCTGGACACGAGGAGCCCGTTGAAAGGGATCTGCGATGCAGACTGCCCTCGACGTCAACAAAATACTTTAGTATGAAACAGCTGAAGATTAACTGTGTCTGAAATAGCTGAAGAAACTTGTATATCTCTGCTGGATCATGTCATTCCATTTTAATGAATACTTTGAATGTGGGTGCATTTCTGCAAAGTTCATACTATGGCTATTAACAGAAGAACATCACCAGTAAGTTGTTTATGATTAGTTTGAATATGAACTATTTATTTTTGATCAGTTACAATTCAATTTTTGAAATGAATTGTAACTGGAGATGAAACAGATTTATGGGCATAATTCCAGAACCAAACGTCAGTTCACTAGTAGGACTTTTTTTTTCTCCCAACCCAAAAAAAGCATGACAAATGTGCGACAAAACAGAGGCCATGTTGCTAGCATTTTTTGATTATGAGGAGATTTGTCCACCACAAATATGTTCCAGAGGGGCAAACAATTAATAAAAAAATTCTACATTGAAGTTCTGAGATGCCTTTGTGATGCAGTTTGAAGAAAAAGACTAGAAAAGTGGAACTCCAAAGACCAGTTACTTTTCCACAGTAATTTACCTTTGCGCTCATCTTTACAATAATCTTTACAATACTTGTAAAGATTTTTTTCCCAAATGGAATCAGTCAAGTATAGTATTCATCATAAGTAGGCTCTATACATCTTATTGGTTTTTTTTTTTTTTTTTTTTTTTTCATAGACTGAAAGTACCCTAAATGGATGTCAATTTGGTGACATTCAAACAATGGCTCCTCTTTTATCAGTTTTGAAATGACTTGCCATAGATGCTTCCAAGAATAGATGCTTACAAAAATCATTGGACTTAGTTCATTGCTGCAGAAGGACATTATTGTAAACAGTATTAAACTGCCCACCCCTAAATATTCTTATTTTCATTATATCATAGTAGTCCAGATACTTTTTGAACAGACCTCATACAAAGGGTACTAGGAAAGTTTTGCAATATGATGCAACAATGAATCACAGGAAGCTGCTTGTTGCTGCATGTTGAGACATGTTCATACGTGCATAGTAGCCGCCGCGCCAAGTCGATGGGCTCAGTTATTCATTAGTAGTGAGAGTGTAAAGTGCTTGCGATGGCGTCGTGGTCACGAAATGAGATAAGGACAGTTTTGCGGTATAATTTCGTGCGTGGTTTAACCATAGACCAGTGCTTAGAAGAAATGACTCTTGCACTAGATGATGATTGTCCACATCGTACAACGATATTCAGGTGGTATAGAGAATTCCAAAGGGGAAATTTCACTCTGGAGGATTCTGAGAGGCCGGGAAGGCTACGAACGTCAGTTACGGAGGGAAACGTTACTGCTGTGAGGAAAATGCTTGACGAAAACAGGCGAGTGACCTACCAACAGATAGAGGATACTTTGGGCCTAAATGCACCAGCAATTCGTTCGATTCTGCAAGATCATTTGCACGTGAAGAAACTTTGTTCTCTCTGGGTGCCACATCAACTGACTGAAGAGCAGATGACACGACGTGTGACTTGGTGCCGGGAGATGTTAAAAAAGTTTGATAAGGGACAATCTCGGTATGTGAACATCGTGACAGGTGACGAGACTTGGCTGTACTATTACGATCTGCCGACCAAGGCTCAAAACAAAGTTTGGGTCTTTGATGATGACGACACACCCGTAATTGTCAGAAAATCCCGATCTGTAAAGAAGAAAATGATAGCTGTATTTTTCAAATCGAGTGGAATTGTGGAACGTGTCGTTTTGGACACGCAGAAGACAGTCACAGCTAAGTGGTATACTGAACAATGCCTGCTTAAAGTCATTGGATCTATGAAGAACCTGCGGCCAAAGTCAAGAATGGCCACCTGGTACCTCCATCACGATAATGCTGCAGCTCGCCGCGCCAAAGCCTGCACCGAATATTTGACCACGACAGGACTGAAACTTCTCGAGCACCCTCCCTACAGTCCAGACCTTGCTCCCTGCGACTTTGCACTGTTCCCGCATGTGAAAATGAAGCTAAAAGGGAGGCGGTTTTCCAGTGATGAGGACCTTCTACGGGCTTGGGACAACGAGTGTGCTTTACTCCCTAGTGAAACTCGGCAGAACTGGTTTAAAGATTGGTTTCGGAGGATGGAGAGGTGTATTGAATGTAGAGGAAATTACTTTGAAAAAATTAAATAAACAAAGCTGTATTGCAAAACTTTCCTAGTACCCTTTGTATTTTAAAAGCTAGGCTGCATTACTTCATCTTCTTTATTATAATTACAATTTTTTTTATTTTTGTTAATCCCATACATGAAAGTTTGGTGAAACTTGATATTCTGCCTACCTTGATCTATAAATGCTGGGTCAATATATCATCTTATATATTTGGCTCTTATAATGCTATGCTCTCTCTCTCTCTCTCTCTCTCTCTCCAATATATTAGCCTTGTATAATACTTTGCAGATTCACATGGAGGATCTATCCAGTTTATGCATATTCTAAACAATATGTGATGTGATGTGATGCAGTAAGTTATATATATTTGTATTGTGACAGTGGTTACTTTTGCTACTGTTTAAAATACTCATCCTCTGTACCAAAGTCCAAAATACAAATGACACACCATGAGAGACAATATATTAGGTTTTTTTTTTACCTCCTCCAACTGCATGCTTTCCAACTAAGGTCTTCATGAAGCATGGAAGATTTGAGTGCCCATGTTGATTAAAAATTAAATTTAAACTCCAATTTGTCTTCTGAGGTCATCCCTTAAAAAGAACGTACTTAATGACTGGCTTTTAAGATGGAATGAAGAATAAAGAATTTTATCTCTACAAATCTCTAAATCTGCCTACTATAGAATATGGTTCTTCCGCATGGTGCCTTGAAAACTTCTCTAAAGCTTCTAGACTCTTCCGACAGAGGATAGATAGATTAATAAATTGAGTTACGAACTCTTTCCACTCACTATCATAATTTCTTCTGAATGCTATTTCTGTAGATTCTTCCACAACGCTGTTCTTCCAACTTGGTATCTATAATTCTACTGCTATCTTCCAAGCATGTCCAACTAGGCAGGTAACATCCATTCACTATCCAGCTCCAAAATCACAGAACTGACTTTTTCTCTTCCTCACTCATCCTTTCTATTTGATAATAAATTTACTTAAGCAGCATTTGCACATGAACACTAACTGTAATATTTGTGGATTTTATTTTGCTTGGCTTATTATACTAAATTAATGTGACATCAGAATTGAAAGAAAATTTTATTGTGTAGGGCCATGGAAGTTTGGGGAAGTCAAGAGGCATTGCAAAGAGAATTACAAAAAAAATGGTTGGAGGAACAGAAATACAGAAATGGTAAAATCTTATTTCTTTATATGATTGTTGATTAATTTTATATGTGAAGTTTACAGTTTTAATTGATTTCCTGCTTTGCATCGTTTTTTTTTTTTTTTTTTTTTTTAACAGATATGTTTTATGTGAAGAAGGTAATCAAAGAATATTCTCGTTCTGCTGTCAATAAAGAAGAAGCATTGGTAAGATATAGTTTAGAAAAAACAGTTAATTAATTTCTTAGATCTTTTAAGTTGTAAAAGAAAGAATAGCTATCTAATTCTTGTTTTATAACTTTTTATAAATGTCTAATTCATTGGCATTGAGAGTGAGTTGTAATTTCCTTGAACTGCCGTCACTTTGAGTTATAATAAAGTGTGGTCTACTCTTGATATGCAGAACAATGCAAATATAATACTAAAACTGCCATTCATGTCACTCGTTATCTGTGAGTGTTATGTGTAAAGTAAAGAGTAAATTAATTAATATCAGAATATTTTTTGACTAAAAGCCACACAATAGTGGTTGCTTTTTTGGGGGGGGGGACATACACAACCTATCAAAGGTATTCAGATACAATCACATTTAAAAAAACATGACTTTTAATAAACAAATTAATAAAGTGTGGCTCCACCACCTTTGTCCCAGTGACAAAATTGATCTGTGTAATAGTACTAGTAGTAGTAGTAATAGTAGTGTATGATGCAAGGAAGCAAGCTTATACAGAATCAGGCTGGGGGGGGAGGGAGGCCATTTATATCCTTTGCTCATCCCTGTCAAATAATTTGTCTAATCCTTCTTTAAATTTATTCAAATTACCCACTTCCATGATACATGATTGAAATTTGTTCCAATCAATAGTTTTTCTCTTGCCGAAATAAAATTTGCACATATATGTCCTGTAATCATCCTTTTCATTTTATGTCCCCTTGTGTGTATTGTCCAAGAAAGAGTAAGGATGCCATCTGCATTTAGTATACTCGATTCATTAAAGCTTTAAACACTTCAGTCAGGTCTCCTGTGTGCCTAGTTTTCAGATGCTGGAATTTGCAGAACTGAAGCCTTAATAAGAGTACCCTTTTGTGCCCTTGCTAATCGTTGCTCTTCTCTGCATATATTTGAAAGATTCATATCTGTGCACACTACTGAAGATGCAGCCTAACTGTTGCCTTATACAGCAAAATAATCAGATAATCACCTCCTTGTCCCTACTGGCAAAGTTCCTGTAAATCAATGAAAGAACTTCATGAACTATCACTATCCTAGCAGTGCTGTCTACACTGCTTAGAGAATGAACTTCATGTCAGACTGTACAATTACTGCTAGGTCTTTTTCATTCTCCACAGCCTTGAGTGTGGTACCACTAAATTGGTATATTATTCTTGGCTTACTGCCACCCAGACACAGTACTTTTCATTTATTGATGTTAAACCTCATTTGTCCTATTCTCAGCCCATCTGCCTAGTTTCCTTTATTATGTGGTACACGTAATAAAGATTCCCAAGATGGTGGAAATGTATTGGACTGTCATTTGTTGATCTCTCCTCACCAGATCATGCACACTATCAAAAACTTCTGGAGTGATGGACATTGCAGGTCTTCCATAATGTGGTTTATCTTCCAGGTTCTTCTGCCCTCATTTAAATTCTGCTGCTCACTTCTTAACCAAGTAATAGGAAGGAGTATCCTTCCCCAGCTTTGTAACTATATCCTCCTGAATTGCCTTTGACATTATTCCATTGTTTTCCCAATTATTGGATGACTGCACAGTGACTGATTTTGTCTATTTTCCTTCATTCACACAACTTTGTTGACTTCAGGACTTGTAATTAAAAAAAACCAAAAAAAAAAACATTATTGAAACTGCATGGGACCTGGTGGCTTACTATTTGAAATGTTATACATTAAGTACAGAAATTTTTAATACTGTATCACTACCCTTTCATACTCAGGCTACAAAATTTTTCACACTCCCTTCAGTGGCCAAATACTTGCATCCTTGTGAATAAGTGTTCTTCCAGAAGGATCCTTGTTAAATTACTTTTAGAATAATACTTGTATTAGCAGATTTCTTCCTGCAGATATAACACGGTACTTCTACAACACAGTTTCACTCTAACACAATTGATAAATTGTGGAAATCCTCGCGCAGTACAGTATTTATGTAACATGGTTAGAGAATTGCAAAAAACCTCACATAACACTGTATTTTTGAGCATTTGTGCAGGGGAAACCCTGCTATTATGTTGGATGTAATTTTTCAGCATTTCCATTCTTTTTTTTGAATCTTCGCTATTGACTCGCTAGTCATTATGCAAAAAAAAAAAAATGGGGAATCCCATGTTAGGTTCTGTGCTGTTGAACTTGTGGAACAATCTAGATTTCATTTTTATTACTATTAGATAATGTGCCAAGCCATCCAAAAGAATTAAAATTATCCAAACTTTGAAGTAATGTTCCTACCACCTAATACAACTTTTTTAATTTAGCTAATAGATCAAGGCATTATATCTACCTTTAAAACACATTACATCAGAAAATCATTACAATAGATTTAAAAAAAAATTGATTCCGAATCTATTGAAGTGAGGGAAGCATAGAAACATCTTTCAATTGTGGACTGTATTAGCTTTATTACTCAAAGAAGTAAAACCGTCAACATTAAATGCACGTTGAAAAAATGTATGACCAAAGTCAGTTCATTCAGGAAAAATGTAGAACCGGTAGAAAATGAAATCAGTGCGATAGTAGAACTTGGTAAGTCGACACCTACCTTGGTAAGGTAGGAGTGGAAGTTGTTGATGATATGACTACTGAAGCCTTCAGTTGGTAGAATGGTCTTTTTCACAATGTGGCTGAGTTAATTGGTTTCAGGCAAGGGTAGCATGGTTTTTTCCTCACGGATACTCTGGTTTTTCATCCAGCAAAACAGAAAATTGACCTCAGAACACAAGCAATTTATAGACAATATACACAGAGCAACATGGACTTAGTCGCCGGTACTCCTAAAAAAAAAAAAGAGATATGGTTACTGAAGATGTTCAAGAATTACTGGTAGAAAGAGGCTGACAAAGCATATTTTAGTATTAGTAAATAAATAAATACAAATAAAATAAAATAATAAGAATAAAAACAAATTAATAATAAGAAAAAAATTTAAAATAAAATAATAATAAAAATTAATAAGAGAAAAGGAAATGGACAACCTATTCATTTCCCTCCTCCCTTAGGTAATTATCCAGCTGACCTTTGAATTTCCCTAGACTATCAGCCTCTACCACCCATGTAGGTAACTTGTTCCAGTAATTTATAACTCACTGTCTAAAATAAAACTTATTGCAGTCCAGGCTAAACAACTCCCCCCCGTAACTTGAAATTATGGCCCCTAGTTCTAGAATCATTTATAACCGTGAAAATTTCATCCTTATTCATTTTATTTATGCCTCTCAGAGCCTTAAACACCTCAATCAAGTCTCCTCTAAGGTGCCTAGTTTCCAAATTCTGCAACCCATATATTCAAAGTCATTCCTCATATGGATGCCCTTTTGCCTATCTCACCAGGCAAGTTACCCATCTTTGGACCCTTTCAAGAAGAACAATGTCTTTCTTTAGGTGTTGTCTCCATACTTGAACACAGTATTTCAAGTGTAGTGTAACAATAGCCTTATATAATGGGATTATAATGTCCTGATTTCTACTAGCAATTGTTCGATAAATTATCGATAGGACACCATAGGCCTTTCTTGCAACCTGTATGCAACGCTCGGAGAACTTCATGTCTGACAGGGCCCCGAGTGCCAAGTGAGTGATCTAGCGATTTTCAAAGCATGTTTTCTATAAAGAAGTGGTTAAAGATTTTCTAAAGCCTTTTTACTTTCAAAGTTATTTATTTTCTGGCTGTTTTTAAATAAAGAACGAAGCCTCCTATAAGAAATGAAAGACACCTTTCTTTTGTATACAAAGGGTACTAGGAGAGTTTTGCAATACAGCTTTGTTTATTTAATTTTTTCAAAGTAATTTCCTCTACGTTCAATACACCTCTCCATCCTCCGAAACCAATCTTTAAACCAGTTCTGCCGAGTTTCACTAGGGAGTAAAGCACACTCGTTGTCCCAAGCCCGTAGAAGGTCCTCATCACTGGAAAACCGCCTCCCTTTTAGCTTCATTTTCACATGCGGGAACAGTGCAAAGTCGCAGGGAGCAAGGTCTGGACTGTAGGGAGGGTGCTCGAGAAGTTTCAGTCCTGTCGTGGTCAAATATTCGGTGCAGGCTTTGGCGCGGCGAGCTGCAGCATTATCGTGATGGAGGTACCAGGTGGCCATTCTTGACTTTGGCCGCAGGTTCTTCATAGATCCAATGACTTTAGGCAGGCATTGTTCAGTATACCACTTAGCTGTGACTGTCTTCTGCGTGTCCAAAACGACACGTTCCACAATTCCACTCAATTTGAAAAATACAGCTATCATTTTCTTCTTTACAGATTGGGATTTTCTGACAATTACGGGTGTGTCGTCATCATCAAAGACCCAAACTTTGTTTTGAGCCTTGGTCGGCAGATCGTAATAGTACAGCCAAGTCTCGTCACCTGTCACGATGTTGTTCACATACCGAGATTGTCCCTTATCAAACTTTTTTAACATCTCCCGGCACCAAGTCACACATCGTGTCATCTGCTCTTCAGTCAGTTGATGCAGCACCCAGAGAGAACAAAGTTTCTTCACGTGCAAATGACCTTGCAGAATCGAACGAATTGCTGGTGCATTTAGGCCCAAAGTATCCTCTATCTGTTGGTAGGTCACTCGCCTGTTTTCGTCAAGCATTTTCCTCACAGCAGTAACGTTTTCCTCCGTAAATGAGGTTCGTGGCCTTCCCGGCCTCTCAGAATCCTCCAAAGTGAAATTTCCCCTTTGGAATTCTCTATACCACCTGAATATCGTTGTACAATGTGGACAATCATCATCTAGTGCAAGAGTCATTTCTTCTAAGCACTGGTCTATGGTTAAACCACGCACGAAATTATACCGCAAAACTGTCCTTATCTCATTTCGTGACCACGATGCCATCGCAAGCACTTTACACTCTCACTACTAATGAATAACTGAGCCCATCGACTTGGCGCGGCGGCTACTATGCACGTATGAACATGTCTCAACATGCAGCAACAAGCAGCTTCCTGTGATTCATTGTTGCGTCATATTGCAAAACTTTCCTAGTACCCTTTGTATATAACTAACTTTTCTAAAACACTAACCACTAACTTCTTATCGCTTGGTTACTGGTGGCACCGCTCCTGCCTCCACGCAGTGGGGCTGGAGGGCCTCCGTAGCCAGGTGGGAAGGAGCAGCAGTGCGTAGCACACGCTTCTTGATTAGACCGGGGTTCGAGCCCGTCACCACCAAATACGGAGGATGCGGAAAGGTCAGGGAATGACCACCGCATATCCCTTAGCAATATGGCCTTAGTTGCTAATGCTCTTAAAAACCAAACAAACAACAAGCAGTGGGGCTGGTAACGTGGGAGATAAATCAACCCTCGGGGCTAAAAGGAGCAAAAATGGAAACCAATGAATTTCCTCGGCTAGAGCCCAAGAGTGCTCAATGTGAAATGGACCATGACTTCCCTACCTTGAAGAGAATGAAAAAAGACTCTGACAGACAGGAATCACCAGCCTTCCTGATTATCCATTCTCTGTCGGCACAACCTGTTAGCAAGCTCTCCCCTTTCATCATACAATGATGCCTGGAACGTGCAGCAGCATCACCAAAAATGGTGAAATGTCTCCAATCCAGGGACTTACTAATAGAGACTTCTCTCCCAAGACACTGAACAGTTATTAAGACTCACTACTTTAAGTGGAATTCCAATTCAGGTCACTCCACATAACACCCTGAATTTGTCCAAAGGAGTGATCACTGAGTGGGATCTATTGAACGTTTCTGAAGAAGAAATAGTACAGGAACTAAAGGAACAAAATGTAACACAAGCAAAAAGAATCGTGATACGAAAAGATGGTACCTTAGTCCCAACACGTAACATAATTCTAACCTTTAATACACCGAATCTACCAACTTCAGTCAAAGCAGGTTACTTAAATTGTCGTTTTCGGCCTTTTGTCCCAAATCCCCTAAGATGTTACAAATGCCAGAAATTTGGTCACTCCCAGACAGCATGCCATGGCATTTCAACATGTCCAAACTGTGGCTCTACAACTCTTACCCATTAGAATGCAAGGCACGAACTCCGCAGTGTCCTAATTGCAGGGGCAACCATCCAGCATACTCTAAAGAATGTGATCTCTGGAAGCTAGGGAAGAAAATACAAAAATACAAGATTGAAAATAAAGTCTCATACCAAGAAGCTAGAAAACAAATTAAACTAATCATGCCGAAAAGCTCTTATGCCTTGGCTATCCACTCTCACCAATCAGTAGTATGTCAGACGGAAGTATCACTCTCTTCAGATAAATCGATCGCAGACTGGGCTTGATCAGTTCTATCAACTCCGTTTATATCTAAGCTAAAAAGACAGTAGATCAAAGTATCAATACACCTCTCACAGTTCCAAATCAAAACATAACCCACAGTAAAGTAACAGAAAAACTGCAAAAATCAGATCCTATTGAGGTTAATCAACCCCCCTCAACAAGGATGGATACTGATGATATGAACACACAAGATCTTCTCGAATTACATGCAGATGGTGAAATGGAAGATAACAATGATTCAGCATGCCCCAACTTTCCCAGAAAAGAGAAATCTAAACTAGATTGTCACAAACAACCCACTTATAAAAAGCAGCCAGATTCATCTCCCTCTTACAAATCCAAATAATGGAACATATCATCCAATGGAACTGTAGAGGCCTTCGCAGTAACATTGATGATATCCATGAATTAATTTACCACTATAGACCTCTTGCAATGTGCTTGCAGGAAACAAATTTTACACCTCAGATCTCAATCAAAATCAAAAATTATACTATGTTCAGACAAGACAGAGCTGGCACTAACAGTGCTCACGGAGGAGTAGCAATACTCGTGGATTCAAGCATCCCCTCCAGACGCATCCATTTACAAAACCACCTTAGAAGCTGTTGCCACTCGCTTTGTAAATGGTATTACTCTGACACTGGTTTCAATCTATCTTCCGCCAAATCATCAATATACTATTCAGGAAATCAGAGATCTTGTTTTGCAGTTACCATCTCCATTTTGTTTACTAGGAGACTTTAATGCCCACCATCCAATGTGGTGTTCCCCTATCTCAGACAGACAAGGGAAGCTTATTGAAATGTTGATAGACAGGCAGAATTTAACTTTATTAAATACTGGCATGCCCACGTATATCCATCTCCCTACAGGTTCAACATCTGCAATAGACCTTTCCATTTGTTCCCCAATCTTCTGTCCAAGTATAGATTGGGTAACTGAATGATCCTTATAGCAGCGTCCATTATCTAATAATCTGTAAAATTCAAACATGCTGTTCCCTCCCAACAGAAAATCCAATTAAATAGAAATTTTCAAGGGCTGACTGGACAAAATAAAGAATGCACATATAATTTGACAGCTATATCATTCAGTCCTGTTCCATCGACAGTGTTACTGAGCACATCACAAATCAAATTCTGACAGCCGTATCTGCTGCCATTCCTCAATATCAAGTAAGAAATAGACGAAAAACAAATTACTGGTAGAATGAAGACTGCAACCATGCGAAAAAAGAGAAAAACAAAGTGTGGAACCTTTTCTGCAAACATCCAACCACCTCCAATCTTATTAATTATAAATGTCTTAGAGCAAAAGCTCGTTACATCAGACATAAAGCGAAAAAAGAATATTGGATTAAATTCACCTCATCAATAAATAAAAATACCGATACTAGATTAATCTGGAGAAAAATAAAATGTTTCAACAGTAAATTTCCTCCTTTATCCACCCCACTACTGTACTAGAATGGGCAGGAGCTTTCTACTCCGACAGAAATATCAAATGCACTGGAAATTGTATTTTCTCAGTTATCCTCTTCTATTGCCTATGATCAAACATTTCAAAAACTTAAAACAGTTGCAGAGAAATCGAAATTAAATTTCACTGACTATCCTGCTTTACCTTATAATCAACCATTTACCATGCTTGAGCTGCAGCAATCCCTTACCAACTCAAGAAACAGTGCTGCTGGGCCTGATGATATATATTATGTAATGCTCCAAAATTTGGATCAAAGATCACTCTCCTTGCTGCTCATATTTTTCAATCGAATTTTTTCTGAACATACCTTCCCAAGTTCCTGGCGTCATTCTTAGTAATTAGTAATTGCAAAGCCCGGTAAAGATCATTCTGTTACGCAAAATTACAGGCCGATATCCCTTACCAGTTGTCTCGGCAAAACCCTCAAGAAAATGTTACATCCCCGTCTCACTTGGTTCCTGGAGTCCCAAAACTTGATTTAACAACAACCAATTTGGTTTCCGGAAAAACAGATCTTCATTGGATCTCATGATCAAAACTGAGACAAACATTAGAAATGCTTTCATCAAGAAGGAACATCTCATCATGGTCTGTCTTGACGTTGAGAAAGCCTTTGACACTACATGGCATTTCAGCTTCTTAAAAGATCTACATTCTCTTGGCCTGAGAGGTAATTTACCATACTTTATCAAAAATTTTCTTCGGCAGAGATCCTTTCAAGTTCGCTATCGGGGAACCCTCTCTAAGGTTTGTAGCAACTTACCCAAGAAGAAGGAATTCCGCAAGGGTCTGTTCTCAGTGCCACTTTGCTTGCAATGAGAATGAACCATTTTATTGAACTCATTCCGAAAACTGTAGATTCGTACAGTAAATTTCCTGTCATTCTCAAAACATGCATTACATTGAATGCCAACTACAAATATCAATTAATCACATCCTGACATGGATGACACAAAATGGTTATAGACCTATCCAGCCAGAAACCTGCTGCCATTCACTTCTGTACCAGATGCAATATGCATCCTGAACCCGAGCTCCACTTGAATAACCATCCTCTTCCCATAGCTAATAGTATTCGTCTACTAGGATTATTTTTCGATGGTAAGTTAAACTTCCAAAAGCACATCGAATATCTCCATACTAATTGTCAAAAGAAACTGAACATACTCAAAGTCTTATCAGCGACAACATGGGGAGCAGATCGTTACAGCCTGCTTCACTTATACAGAACCATAATTAGATCACGCCTGGACTATGGCATGCCTGTTTTCGATTCTGCTAGGCAGAGTGTTTAATCTCGCCTCAACCCTATTCAACATTCAGCTCTTAGAACAGCACTAGATACGTTCAGAACATCTCCAGTGCAAAGTTTATATATTGAAGCCCATGAACCTCCTCTAAATATCAGAAGAAAGATGTTGCTTGTTGAACTATGCAATCAAGATCCAAAGCCAGATTACCCATCCTAATTGGTCAATACTTTATGATCCGCTGTATATGACCCTCTATAGAAACAAACCATAGACAGTTTGGCCTTCTGGTATTAGGCTAAAACATCTAGCAGAAGATTGGGATATACACTTCAATAAAATCTTGGAAGATCCTATAGATGCCGACCCTCCATGGTCTGTCTTCATGCCATCTTGTGACAGTTACTTCCACCAGTGGGGAAAACACTCTCTATCACACTTTAACATCCAACATCTGCACATTGAGCATACTCAACATTATCCTAACTTCCCTAAAATATATACAGATGGATCGAAGCCAGAGTGGATCGGGTGCAGCAGTGGTACTCCCTGATACTATCATTTCTCTATCTCTTCCAACAGAGTGTAATAGCTACATGACTGAATTATATGCCATAAAGCTTGCATTAGAAAATGTTTTCCACATGTCAATTCAAAAGAGCATAATATACACAGACTCGCAAGGTAGTAGTAGTAGTGGCATGTGATGCAAGAAAGCAAGTGTATGAGCTTATACAGCATCAGCCAAAAAAAAAATAATAATAATAAATAAAAAATATCACACTATTCCCTCCAAATGCCTGTCCAGTTCCTCCTTAAATTTATTTAACCTATCAACTTCCACAACGACAGATGGAAGTTTGTTCTAGCAATTAACCACCCACTGGCTAAAGGCAAATTTCTGCACCTGCATTTCTGCAGTCTGCATCTGTCTTTTCTTAATTTGAATTTATGCCCCCTTAGATTCGTAATCTGAACAAGTGGAAGGATCCCATCAGGATTCAGTGTGCTCAACCCATTCAAGGCCTTATACCCCTCAGTCAGATCACCGTGCAGGTGCCTAGTCTCCAGCCACTGCAATTTGCAGAACTTAAGCCTCTCTTGGTAAGAGGATCCCTTCATTCCCCTCACCAATCTTGTTGCCCTTCTCTGTACATGCTCAAGCAAATCTACATCCTTCCTAAAATGAGGCCTCCAGACCTGTACGCAGTACTCAAGGCGTGGCCTGACCATTGCCTTATACAGACGGAAAATCACCTCCTTTTTCCTGCAACAAAATTCCTATATATCATTGACAAAACCCCATGACCTGCCCTGGCAGCCTGTCTGCATTGCTCAGAAAACTTCATATTTGACTGCACAATTACTCCCAGGTCTTTTTCATTTTCTACCACCTTAAGTGTAGTACCACACAGTTGGTACGTTTCTCTGGGGTTACTTCTACCCATATGCAGTACTTTGCATTTGTCAAGGTTAAACTTCAGTTGCCACTTCTTAGCCCATCTGCCCAAATTATCTAGATCCTGTTGCAGTAGCACACTGCCATTACTGTCGTTAACAACCCTGCCAACCTTTGTATCATCTGCAAACTTCGACACTAAGCCTGATATACCTTCATCAATATCATTGATAAATATACAAAACAACAGAGAACCCAACACTGAACCCTGTGGGACTCCACTAATAACATTAGTCAACGAAGAGCAGCACCCATTGATTACCACCTCTGTCTTCTCCCATTCAACCATCCTTTTATCCAATGTAGCACCTTACCCTTAATACCATTCTGCTCCAATTTGTACAATAGTCTTCCATGCACAACAGTGTCAAAAGCTTTCCTGAAATCCAAATATATGATATCAAAATTATTTTTTGCATCCAGTTCCTTTATAACCACATCATAATATCCAATCAAATTTGTCAGACAAGACTTTCCCTTAACAAACCCATGCTGTGTCTGAATTATTGCTGCAGTCTTGTCTAGATGATCCTGCAAATAATTATCTTTAACCAGTGACTCCATTATTTTACCCGACTACCCGGAACAAAAGTTAAACTAACTGGTCTGTAATTACTTGTGTCACCCTTCGATCCCCCTTTGTGAATTGGGGATACATTTGCACATCTCCAGTCCTTGGGGACCTCCCCTGAGTCCAAGGATGCTCTCATAATTATGGATAAGGGTTTGCTTAGTTGCTTTTCCGCCTCCTTTAACATAACTGGATAAATCCCATCCACCCCAGGTGCCTTTCTTATGTTTATCTTCAACAATTTCTCCTCCACTTTGCTCTCAGTTATTACAAAATCATTAAGCATCCTGCTACAATTTGATAATCTTCTGCCATTTTCAAACCTTAATAACTCCTCATGTGTGAATGTAGATGCAAAATACTCATTCAGTTTGTTTGCTATCTGAGCAGGATCATCAACAGTTGAACCATCGATATCAGATATCAAGTGGACCAATCAGGTTCATCCCCTTCCTTTTAGAGTTTATATAAGTAAAGAAATCCTTGCTGTTTTTCTTAGCATCTTTTGCCAAAGATTTCTCGTAATCTGCCTTCGCCTGCCTTAACCTCCTTTGTGACCTGATTACAGACTAGCTTATGTCTGCCATAGGCTTCTGAGTCGCTTGATAATTTATATGCATCCCATGCATTTTTCTTCTCTGTCACGAGTTTCATTAGTCCATTTAGGCCTAAACCTTGAACAGTATTTCTTAATAGGTATGAAACTTTTAGTAGCATCCACGATTAATTCCTTGAATGCTTCCCACTTAAAATTTACTGTTGGTATTGTCATCAGTTGATCCCACTATACAGAATTTAAAAACTGTCTGAGACCAGTACTCACCTTTACGGAAGCAAAAACCCTTTCCTTTACCCCTGATGGTAATTATATCTTTAAGTAAATCCCACATCAGTACACTGTGATCGCTGCCACCTAGTGGTTCCTTTATCTGTAAATTCTTAATACAAGAATGATCACTGCTGATAACCAGATCAAGAGTATTACTCTCTCTGGTTGCCTCTCGAACATGCTGCTGCAGAAAACAAATCATCCAATAAATCCACAAAATCTGACGAGTGTGTGAGTGACCAACCCACGCGTTCCAGTCAATATCTGGGAAGTTAAAATCCCCCATTATAAGACATTCTGATTTACTAGCCCACTCTGTTTCTCTGTACAATTGTTCATTGTACTCATTGAAGTTAGGCCTATAACACACTCCTACTCTTGTTTTTGCTTTTGCAGTGCTTATGTCACACCAAACTGACTCAACAGTGCACTGTTCATCTATATCAACTGGATGCACTTCTTTTGATTTTATGTTTTTCTTAATTAACAGCATAACACCTCCTCCCTTCATATCCTGTCTATCCTTTCTGTACACATTGTACTCCCCAAATTCCAGTTCTGCATTCCTTATATCTGTGTGACACCACGTCTCTGCTATCCCAACAATATCCGCCTTTGATGTCTTGACCAACACTTCAAATTCATTCAGGTTCCGTATTAGCATTGCAAAACAATTCCTTACTTACTCACCCGTTATTAAAGCTCATCAAAACACAGTTGATAAGTCTTAGAGAGCATCAGAAAAAGGTTAACCTTTGTCGGATCCCAGGCTATACTGGAATACCAGCAAATGAAATTGCGGGTGATGCTGCCAAAAATCCATCCAGCTCAGCCCCACTGAATTCCCACATACCGGTCACAGATTATAAAATGAATATACAAAATATATGTAAAGATCAATGGACTCTTCAGTGGCAAGTGCAATTTCATAATAAACTACTCCAAATAAAACCTTTACCAAAATTATGGGCTTCTAGCCCCATTGCAAACAGACAAGAAGAAGTAATTCTAGCCAGCCAGAATCAGCGATACTCATTTAACCCCTCGGTTTCTTTTGTCAGGGAATGACCCTCCTCAGTGTAATCATTGTCATACACCACTCACAGTCAAACACATACTTCTGGAATGTACTCTATATAATAATGCTCGACTAGTGTCTTTCAGTTCTCTGTCAAATTTAAAGGAACCTTTGTTGCTTGGCCATATCATAGGCAAAAAATCAAATCTCGCAGAATTCCTAAAACGAATAGGATTGTATAGCCGTTTTTAACTGCTTCTAAATCAACAAATGCAGGCAGTATGCACCACTTCCATAAGTGTAATATGGCCTAAGTAGCCATTGTACCAAAACCCCATCAACAACATCTGACAGTATCATAACACCCAAATCCCTTTCCTCCACTACCGGCTTTATTTCAACTCCACCAAATATATAAGTTTTTTGGGGTTACTGTTCCCCAGGTATAATAATACCTTACACTTTGCTGGATTAAAGCATAGATGTCATTTTTCTAACCATCCCTGAAGTCTGTCTCGGTCATTCTGAAGAAGCTGTGCTTGGCTACTCAATCGTTGACTACTCTACCAATCTTTACATCATCTGCAAATTTAGACATCACACCCTCAATTGGTCATTCATGAAAATCAAAAACAACACTGATCCTTGGGGAACTCCACTTCTTACATCAACCCAATCTGAGGAATAACCATTTTTCACAACCCTCTGCCTCCAGCCCTGAAGCCACCCTGGTATCCCTCCAAGGATTTTCCCTGTGATTCCAACCTGTTCCAGCTTATAAAGTAACCACTCATGTGGGACTGAATTCAAGTGCTTTGCTGAAATACAAATAAACAACGTCAGAATTATTCCCAAGGTCCAGCTCTTGAGTGACCCTGTCAAAATATCTAACCAGATTAGTTAAACATGATTTTCCCTTTACAAAACCATGCTGACTATCCTTCAGAATTCCATTTCTAACTAAGTGATCCTGAATTCCACTCTTGATCATAGTCTCCAAGACTTTCCCTACTGCTGAAGTTCCCTACAGCTGACTAACTGGCCAGTAATTTTCCCACTTCACTCTTAGAACCGCCCTTATGTATTGGAGATACATTGGCACTTTCCCAGTCCAACGGAATCACTCCACTCCCAAGTCCAGTGATGGTCTCATAATTAGCCTCAATGGTTCAATGCACCCACTTCCTGCCTCCTTTAAGATTATAGGATAAAACTGCATCCATTATCAACCTACTGCAGGATAGAAGCCTCCTCAACAATCCATGTTGAGGGAAGTGAACCATAATCTGCCATGCTGGTCCAGTGCAGGTTGGCAGTTCGACCGTATTTAGCAGTCAAGGGCTTGAACCCCGGTCTACTCAAAGAGTGTGTGCTACTGCACTCCCGTGCATGACCACTCTGCTACGGAGGCCTAGATTATAGGATATATACCATCAACCCCAGGGGTCTTACTCACCTGTAGGCTCAAGTTTTTTTCATTAAATAAACATCTGAAATTTCGATATCATTAATTACATTTTTTTTTCAACTTTGCTCCCATAATTTCTCATTGACACAAGGGGGTTTTTCTTCTCTAAATATTGATGCAAAGTAACTGTTGAGTTCATGTGCAACTTCAGCTGTGGTATCTAATACTATCCCATGTCCATTACATAAAGGTCCAATATGGTTTGTCCTTCTCTTCTTTGCTTGCATTTATATATGTGAAGAATTCCTTATCCCCCCCTCTTTGTTTTCTTTGCCAGAGCTTTCTCATAATCTGCCTTTGTCAACCTAACCCTTTCAGTGGTATTATTACAGATCAATTTGTAGCTGTTATAGGCTTCAGTACTTTTTATTGCTCTGTAACTTTTCCATGCCTGCTTTTTCTGTTCAAGTAATTTGGCAACTTCATTATTCATCCAACTTGGAATCCTCCTCGTGGAGTATTTTTTTAATGGTATATAAGCATTCAAAGCTTCTGTGATTAATGTTTTAAAGGTATACCATAATTCAATTGTATTCACTCTCTGTGAGATATCTACCCAGTTAATAGAGGCCATGTAGCACCTTAAGGCATCGTAATTTCCTCTCATGAAATTATAACCCATTCCTTTGCTTTTAACTACTGCTACTTCTCTCTTCATCGTCCACTGTAGAACTCCATGATCACTTCCTGCTACTGGTTCCTGTACTGTCAGCCATATTACGTCATCTGGTTCATGGAAGATGATGTCTAGAGTATTCTTTTCCCTAATACTTTCCCTGACATGTTGATACAATTAGCAGTCATCTAGTTTATTTAAAAATTTTGTCCCCCATGTGGAGTTTCAGCGCCTCCGTAGTCAGGTGGGAAGGAGCAGCAGTGCGTAGCACACGCTTCTTGATTAGACCGGGGTTCGAGCCCGTCACCACCAAATACGGAGCATGCGGAAAGGTCAGGGAATGACCACCGCACCGGAGCAATATGGCCTTAGTTGCTAATGCTCCTAAAACCAAATAACAACAACAACATGTGGAGTTTCCTTCCCATTTGCTCCAATCAATTAGAGGCAAATTAAAATCACCCATAATAAGACATTCACGCTTACTTGCCCATTCTATTTGCATGTAGAGGCTCTCATCATAATCTTCACAATCACCTGGCCTGTAGATTACTCCCGCTCTCATTATACCTTTGCTTCCAACTATTTCACACCATACAGATTTTATAGTAGCATGCAAAACATCTGAATCCTGGAAAGCTTTCATTGCACTTAGGCTACTTTTGATAAGAAGCATGACCCCACCACCCCCTCTATCTTCCCTATCCTTCCTAAGTACATTACACATGCCGTACTAAAACTCATAATCCCCTATCTCCAGTAAATGTGGTGAAGATTTGGTGGAAATGGCATTGAAGGTAAACCAAATCAATTCAGAGGATGTTAGAGCAGATGAAAATTCTGAACTTCCAAATTTTACGCTAAAAAGCATATGGGAAGGCATAAAGTTAGCCAAGCAATTAGAATCTTATTTTTTGAATGCACACCGAAAAGAGCCCAAAGTTCAAAAGGGAGTGGGAGCTTAAAAAATGCTTAGTTCCATACGAAATTTATAAAGATCTGTCAATGGTGTATTTTTGTTAATTTTTCCCATGTATCCCCCCCCCCCGTTTTGTACTGGTTCTTAGTCCCGTATAACGCAGTTTCGGACTACATGAGATTTTATAGGAACCTAACTACCATGTTATACAAGGGTTACCTGTATATGATCTGAAAAAGGTAAATGTGGTGAAGTTCATTGGTTATAGATAACCATTGCACTTAATTACATTGGTTAGTCATTTTTATTAGGATTTAAATTACAATTTACATACGTTCTGAACCCTATTTGAGTTCTTTCCAGTTGTTAAGGGTGGCAAGTTTTCTAAAATGAAAATTCTACTTTATATAGAATAATACATTAATAAGACAGAAGTATATTTAAGTATTGTTTCATATAATTATTAATTTAAAGATAAATTGAGGTGTAATAAAAAAAGCATGGAGACTGACTTTGTATCTTGAAACTGCAGTGTTATAGAAGTTTCAACTTGTAGCATTTTTAGTGACAAATGCATTACTGAACATTCATCTAGATAGTAATGCACGAGTCATCCATTCTGAATTAGTGCACATTGAATATTTTTGTATTTCATTGCATTTCAAATGAGTGATTTTATTGAGCAGTGAATTTCCATCAAATTTTGTTTCAAATTAGAGAAAAGCGAAATAGAAACCCACAAAATGTTAAAAAAATCTCTTAGAGAAGATGCTATATGTTGTTCTAAGACTTTTTAGTGTTTTTTTTTTTTTTTTTTAGTTTAAAGAGAGCTGCTTGTCTGTTGAAGATGATTCTTACTCTGGCCACCCTTCAACTTAAAATGACTTATTTATTGTTCCTGCTCTGATTAGGAATGATCGGCATTTAATTATCAATGAAGTTACTAGTGAAACTGATATTTCTTATGGGGAACTTCAATAAATTTTAACACAAGATTTTGGAATAGGATGCATTTCAGTCACATTTATGCCTTTCAGAGAGTGGAAAGTTCTCACTACCAAGGAGATCCACCTGAGTAATATAATGTAGGTAGAATCTAAACACAAATAATATGAAGTGTTGAATTAAAAGTTCGGGAATAATTAATATTTGGGAAATAATGAAAATGTCCGGCAGCATTCCCAAGAGGCTTTGTTTGGAATTGATAATAGCTCCTGTGTTGTGTTCTGAATAATTTCCTCAGTTGTTTTAAATCTGCAACCTTTCAAGGGGGCTTTAATCTTGTGAAATGAAAAAAATCACAGAGAACTAAATCTGGTGAGTATGGTGGATGAGGGACCATAGTGATGGATGGATGAGAAATTCTGAATGGAAAACACCAAGTGTGCAGGGGTGTTGTTTTTATGCAAGCGCCAGGGCCCTGAAGTTCACTTTTCCAGATACTTTTTCCAAACAGCATTACACAATCAATGTATAACTTTTTTGTAGTATTCCTGGTTCACTGTTTGACCATGTTGACAAATTTATAATTAACAGTGCCTTGTGAGTCAAAAAATATGATTAGCATGATCTTGACATTTCATTCAGATAATCTGCTTTTATAATCCTGGGGGAGGACAGAGTCTTCCATTGAGAGGAAGCCTCTGTTTCCCGGTCATAGCCACAGCTGACCCACACTGGTGACAAATCATCAGTAATGATGGAAGAAACAGTGTGTGGATCAGCAGTGGCACATCAACAAAGATCCTGATATACGAGAATTCTTTGCTCTCCATTACCATCAGTGAAGATGTCAGGTACTAACTTAACTGAAACATGTCACATTCCCAAATTGTGTTGAAATTTATTGACATGTTCTATTAGAAATACCAATTTTACTAGCAACTTCGTGAATAGCTAAATATCAGTGACTCTTGATCAGATCACAAACATAAATGACTGAATCAGTTGTTTTGAAGTTAAAGGGTGGTCAGAGCAATGACCATCTTCACCAGACAATTGGCTCTCTTTAAACTTTGTGAACTACTGCAGAATCTTTGAATAGCACATAGCATCTTCTTGAAAGCTGTTAAAATTGTTTCCCTAATTTCACTACTACTTGGTAAAATCGCCCATTTTAAAACGTAAAAAAACATACAAAGGGATATTAAAAAAAATAGGCATTGAGTATTGGAATACATAACATAGAAAATTTCTTGCAACAAATTTGTTACAAGAAATTTTCTGCAAAGCACCTTATATTCAACACATACCGATTCAGACTGTAGATAAATGGCTGATTCAAGTGTTACTGTCTAGATGAATCACTGAACGTGTTGCAGCTTGTTACATTGCTGCAGTTTCATGATACAAAGTCAATTCCCTAAACGTTTAGATCAAACCTCGTATTCTGTAAGCAGAATTTTAAACCACTGAAGGAGAGCCACAAATCAGGGTGTTCTAATGTATGGTATACCCTACTTAAATGTAAACTGTTAGTTAAACCTAATAAATATATCTGAGTAGGTCAGTGAACTAGTCAGATGTTTTGTCTTGTTATTTTTCAAACCCTGCATTTTATCATGCCTTTTGATCACATAATGAAAGTAAATGAATGAGTTATAGATTCTTCCATATTCTTATAATATTATTATTGTTTTATTTAAAACTTCTAGAAAAGAGAAATTCTTCTAAGAGGATCAGGACGTGTAGTGATGACAGCAGTCATTATGTGAGTATAAAAATTAATTCATTGTATAATTATTTTAAATATATTCCATGTGTGTGTGTGTAAAAATTCAGGGACTGACATTGTACCTTAAAATTGTGGCATCATAGCAAGTTGAAACTTCTCTCGCAACATTTTTAATGACTCCTCTAGCCATAGTACCACGTGAATCATTCAGTCTGAATTAGCATACGTTGAAGAAGTCTTTTATATATTTAATCACATTTCAGAATAAGTGATTTTTATTTGAGCAATGCATTTTCATCACATTTTGTTTCAGATTAGGAAAGTGCAACAGAAACTCACAAAATGTTAAACAACTTTTGGAAAAGATGCTATATGTTGTTTGAAGACTAAGTTTAAAGGGAACCATTTTAATGTTGAAGATGGGCCTTGCTTAGCCACCCTTTGATTTCAGAAGCCAATGTTTCTGTTCATGATCTGATTAAGAGTGATTAATATTTGACTATCCATGAATTGTTAGTGAAATTGATTTTTCTTATGGGATGTGGCAATCAATTTTAACACAAGATTTGAAAATGCGATGCATTTTAGCTGAGTTATTGCCTTGAATCCTCGTCATCACCATCAACAATTATCCCAGAGAGCACAAGGTGCTCTCCATTAACATGCTGCTGCAGCTGCTCACCTAAACTTTGTTTTTTCAGTTATTACTGCCACATGAAATACACCACCTGTGATTCGTCACCAATTTGTCCCTGAACTGGTGACGAATCATGGGTGTATGGCCATGACCCAGAAATAAAGGCTCAGTCCTTTCAGTGGAAACCTTAATCAAATGTGAAGATGCCGACCGGGTTAGCCGGGTGGGTAAAGTGCCTGCCTGGCAACCCAAAGGTCGCGGGTTCGAATCCCGCCTCGGGCTTGGATCAGAGTATTGCAAAAACCTTGGGAGGTGCATTATGGCCACAGAAGCCAATGCGCCAACAACTAACGAAAAAAAAAAAAGAAAAAAGTGAAGATCATGCTTATCGTATTTTTTGATTCACATGGTATTGCTCATTATGAATTTGCTCCATGTGGTTAAACAGTGGGGCAGGAATACTAGAAAACAGTTTCATAGTAATTGTGATGCTGTTCAGAGAAAAAGGTCAGAAAAGTGGGCTTCAGAGAGTTGGCACTTGCTCATCACATTGCTTGCCATTCAAGTATTTCTCTTCTGCCTCTAGATACCCCTTTGATAGATCACAGATCCAGATCTGCAATGACTGAAGAAACTATTCAGACCATGACACAGGAACTATTAGAAATTAATTAAGAATCCTTACAGAAGGAATACTTCTTTGAGTTGCAGAAGCATCAGGATCTGTATATATCATGTCAAGGAGGCTGCTTTGGTGTAGATCTAGTCAAATAGCCAGTAAGCCTTATTTCCCAGAACTTTCACCCCCTCATATACAGGATGCTTCAAAATTGTATTTATATAAACACTTTATATTGTTTTAAACAATTGGCAGTAATTGTTATTTAAGACAATTGTAAAAATTTATGGAATTAAAATGTTGAGAATTGTTGATAGTTCAAACAGTTGTCAAAAATTCTCAATAATTGTCTTAATAGAATAGTACACTGAGCGGACAGAAATCACAGGATACCTACCTGGTAACTGCCAAGCCCAACCTTTGCCTGATAAGGGCAGTCACATGGCAAGGCATTGGGTCCACTAGTTCCCTCTCTGTGGGGGAGGCGCATTGTCCTGCTGGAAGAGTCCATTGCCCGATAAGTGCACAATGACCATGAAGGGATGCAGAAGGTCTGCAAGGATGGACACATAATCTGGACCATTCAAGGATGTATCTAGATGTACCAGAGGCCCCAATGTGTGCCAGTTGAACATGCCCCAGACCATTACCAACCATCCATCTACCTTAACAGTTCCTTGCTGACATGATAGGTGCATAGCTTTGTGCAGTTTATGCCAGATATGCACTCTCCTGTCCGCTTGAAATAACTTGAAATGGGACTCACCGGACCAGGAGACCTGTCTCCAATCATGCAAGGTCCAGTGCCAACGTTCTTTTGCCCAGTTGAGGCACATAGCATCCTGTGTCATAGTGTTAACAATGGGACTCTGGTGGGTCAGCGACTCCCATAACCTATTGCGGCTAATGATCGCGTGATGGTTTTGGTGATGTTTCTGGCATATCCCTTGTTGAAGTCGGTGGTGATTTTTGCCACTGTTGCTCTCGAGTTGGCTGAAACAATGAGAGACAGACGTCGACGGCCATGTTCATCCACCACCTTTCTCTGCCCGCAGCGCCATCCACGATGAGATGTTATTCTAGAAATGCCGCATTCCTGATACAGTCTTGATACTGTCGAATGGGGATAGTGCAATTTCTTTGCCACTTCTGCGATAGAGTGATCCATGTTTCGGACACCCACTATCATCCATTTTTCAAAATTGTTTAACTCAAAAAATTTTCCATACTGACATCGAATTACCATCTACATGAATACAATGATGCAATGTACCTATATACCTGCCAAATGGTGGATTCGTCCACTAGCTAGAGGGGTGACAGCATCGTATTGCCCAGTAACCAGGTATCCCATGAATTCTGTCCTTTCAGTGTAATATAGCAATAGCCCTATATTGCAAGGAAACCACAGGCTTTTTCTGCACTGGCCAAAAAAAAAAAAAAAAAAAACAACTAGTAGATAAGAAAATACAAATCATTTGCTTCCTTCTTCACCTATATGGGGAGGGAAGAAAATAATTTGTATTTTTTTTATTCAAACTGTCAGCTTCAACTACCTAATGAAGGCAGCCTGTTCTAGCAATCAAAGACCTGCTGGCTAAAATAAAACTTCCTACAATTTAGTGTAAATCTGTTCCCCTGTAATTTGAATTTATGCCCCCGAGTTCTGGAATTCTCTATAACAATGAAAATTCTGCCTTCGTTCATTTTACTAACCCCTCTCAGAGCCTTATAAACCCCAATCAGGTCATCTCTAAGGTGCCTGGTTGGTACTCTTTAGCCCACTTAATTTGAGTCTTTCCTCCTATGATCGCCTTCTTACCAATCTCACCATGCGAGTTGCCCATCTTTCGACCCTTTCAAGAAGCACAATGTCTTTTTACAGATGAGGTCTTCATATTTGCATATACAGTATTCCTTAGCTGCCATGATTAATTTTTATAAAGCTTTGCATTTTATAGAACTGAAACATGTACATGAAGAGGAAAAACACCTTGCTGCAACTGCATTAAAAAAAATGAGAATTTAATTAGGTTAGAAATTACATAAAATTTTAAGGAGGACTTTATATTATGGTCCTCCCTCCTAAAGTCTTTTTTAGAAGTTTTTTGAATGGCGTGTCGATTCAAATGCTTTAAGCATAATAAAGCTTTGGCTTTATTAAATAAAGCCAAGAATAATAAGTGGAAATTCAGACACATACATTGTTGATGAGCAAAGGTACAAACCAGAATTTAAATGAAAAAAAGAAATTGTAGAGATCGTACAGAATTCCGTTAACTTATTATTGGTTAGTAGCTGTATCAGTGGCTACCTTTGCTGATCTGGGCAGGACTTTTTCATAGATGTTGGTGCTCCCTTGCTGACCAATGTTACATGTTACTTTTCTGCCCTCTGATTTGATTTTCGGCAAAGTGGAGTCCTTTGTACTTGCTTGAAGCTTTTGAGTAGGAAATGGATGAGTGCAGTTGCCACTGGAAGTATTGTAGAGTAACTTCTTGATCCAACTGCTGGAAAGAAGTTTATATTGGGGGACTGCAAGATTTTATTTTATGATGGGTTCAGTGAATTCCCTCCTAATAAGATGTCCTTTTGCTGCAAAAAGTTAATTGAATGATTTGGATTTGTTTTGTAAGAACAGTTTAAACAAGAAATAAATTATTTGAAAGGATTTTAGCAATTCTGTAAAGTAATGTTTGTATTGATGTTTCAAAAACAGTTAATGCTTGGCATTATAACTTTTTCTGTTAGTTTAGGCATGAATATGTAAAACAAAGCCCTGTACTGTACATTCTGTCTGTTTCACGAGTTGTTAATTTAATTTAGAAACTTACTTGAATGATTTGTTATCCCTATATAAATTTCCTGTAATGTGATAATTTTTCTATATACTTTTATAAGGCCATGATCAAAATTTTGTGCATCAACTATGTGATGCAGAAATGAAATCATTTGCCACTGTCTTGCTGCTTAAATTTCAGGAAATTTGATGTAATGTAAATTGGAACTTGACATAACCTTAAATCACAAAACAAACACAGAAACCAGAGGTTTTTTGAATGTTATGTGTAACAAGAATGAAAGAGAGAAGATATAAAGTTAAAATTGTAACTTTAAGGATTTGATTCCAGTAGCAGTATTGACCAGTTATTTCTGGTTTCACTGGTTTATATAAATCTATGCAGAAAATTAATCAGTTTTGGGAAGGAAGAAGCTTTTGTTTTAAAGAAGATTCACCAGTATGAATTAAAAAAAATTAAAATTTACACATACAATTCACACATAATGGTGAATAATTTATCTCAGTGCAAAGAAGACAAAAAGGCAGCTGATTTGCTTCATAAGTAAGCAAAATAAAGGGGGCAGTTTTAAAAGGCTTCTTGGCATTACTACTGATAATTTTGGCTGAAAGCAAAAACTGTAACTAGCCAGAAGCTTGATCTTAAATACAAGATTATAGTGAATTTTGTTAATTTTGCTTAATTAAGTAACAGTTTCATTAAAAAATAATGCAAAAATTTTTATTTTGGAATTATATTTTTCAGTTTTTTTATAACTGCAGTTTTTTGTGTTTATTGTGTAGCTTATTTGAATTACTGATATTTTTGTTTCAGCAATGCTTCCAATTTTGCATTCAAATTAGCAGCCTGGTTATACACTGGATCCCATAGTATGTTTGCTGAGGCAATTCATTCATTTGCTGATACTTGCAATCAGGTAAGCAACCAGGAATGGCATAAAATAATTTATGCTTATATAGTAAACTACTTTAATGAACAACATCCATTGAACCAGCAGGCTTTTGTCCAAATGGAACCCAGTAACATTACTGCTTCAGCTTGATGGTATTTGACATCAGTTAATTATCTTCACAATAAAAGAGATTGCCACAAAGCGTAGGAGTTTCCTCAACACCCCTCATAAGTCTGCTGAGCAGGTCAGACATCAGCAGGGAATCATCTGAACTCCAGCAGAGGTACTTAATTCCTCAGACTCTGAATTAGCTTTAGCCAGAATTTTTTCTGATATTAAGAGCAGGAGATTGGAAGATTTACTTAACAAATACACAGCAACATTCAGAAAAAGTTGCAGTTAGAATTAAATTTGAAAGTGTCTGCAAATCTGCCCAGCACAATAGGAAGGAGTATATAATGAGAGTCTTGTCAATCAGTTCAGCCCTGAAGAGATTGTGCAAGGCTGAGGGGTAGAATTTTTTCAGCATGGTCTGTGTTCATTAACAGAAGACAGTGTTTTTACAGGGATGGGATACACTTAATATATGGGGACAAGAAGATTTGCTTATGATGTCAAAGCAGTGTTAGCCGAGTCAGAAAACTACTAGCTTGGGAGGATATCCAGACTAATAGATTAATAGCAACTGCAAGCAGAGGTGTAAGTGATTCTTGCACTCCTTTTATTAGAACATGCAGCCTGGAAAGAAAGATGTCAGGATTTATAAGGCCTGCTGGGAGGTCCTCGTGATAAAAAACAAATAGATGACCTGTGTTAGGGTTACTAAGAGTAAAATCAGATGCATATATTCTTGCTTATATGCTAATGCTAGCAACATAGTAAATAAATTTGATGAATTTGAAGTACTGGTTAAGTAATCAAATGTAGATATTGTAAGGATGTTGGAGATATGCCACTCGGATCAGAAGTCAAGGATGAAGAATTTTGAATGAGGGTCATCCTTAATTCCACATGATGTAGTAGTAGTAGTGGCATGTGATGCAAGAAAGCATGTGTATAAGCTCATGCAGCATCAGCCAAAAAAAAAAAAAAATCACACCATTCCCTCCAAATGCCTGTCCAGTTCCTCCTTAAATTTATTCAACCTATCAACTTCCACAACGACAGATGGAAGTTTGTTCCAGCAATTAACCACCTGCTGGCTAAAGGCAAATTTCCGCACATCTATTCTACATCAGTCCTTCCTTAATTTGAATTTATGCCCCCTTAGGTTCGTAATCTGAACAAGTGGAAGGATCCCATCAGAAATCAGCGTGCTCAACCCATTCAAGGCCTTATACACCTCAATCAGATCACCGCGCAGCTGCCTAGTCTCCAGCCACTGCAATTTGCAGAACTTAAGCCTCTCTTGGTAAGAGGATCCCTTCATTCCCCTCACCAATCTTGTTGCCCTTCTCTGTATACGCTCAAGTAAATCTACATCCTTCCTAAAATGAGGCCTCCAGACCTGTATGCAGTACTCAAGGCGTGGCCTGACCATTGCCTTATACAGAGGGACAATCACCTCCTTCTCCCTGCTAGCAAAATTCCTATATATCATTGCCAAAACCCCATGACCTGCCCTGGCAGCCTGTCTGCATTGCTCAGAAAACTTCATATCTGACTGCACAATTACTCCCAGGTCTTTTTCATTTTCTACCACCTTAAGTGTAGTACCACACAGTTGGTACGTTTCTCTGGGGTTACTTCTACCCATATGCAGTACTTTGCATTTGTCAAGGTTAAACTTCAGTTGCCACTTCTTAGCCCATCTGCCCAAATTATCTAGATCCTGTTGCAGTAGCACACTGCCATTACTGTCATTAACAACCTTGCCAACCTTTGTATCATCTGCAAACTTCGACATTAAGCCTGATATACCTTCATCAATATCATTGATAAATATACAAAACAACAGTGGACCTAACACTGAACCCTGTGGGACTCCACTAATAACATTAGTCCACAAAGAGCAGCACCCATTGATTACCACCCTCTGTCTTCTTCCACTTAACCATCCTTTTATCCATTGTAACAACTTACCCTTAATACCATTCTGCTCCAATTTGTACAATAGTCTTTCATGCGCAACAGTGTCAAAAGCTTTCCTGAAATCCAAATATATGATATCAAAATTATTTTTTGCATCCAGTTCCTTTGTAACCACATCATAATATCCTATCAAATTTGTCAGACTAGACTTTCCCTTAACAAACCCATGCTGTGTCTGAATTATTGCTGCAGTCTTGTCTAGATGATCCTGCAATGCATCATTAACCAGTGACTCCATTATTTTACCCGGAACAGAAGTTAAACTAACTGTTCTGTAATTACCCGTGTCACCCTTCGATCCCCCTTTGTGAATTGGGGATACATTTGCACATCTCCAGTCCGTGGGAACCTCCCCTGTGTCCAAGGATGCTCTCATAATTATGGCCAAGGGTATGCTTAGTTGCTTTGCCGCCTCCTTTAATATAACTGGATAGATCCTATCTGCCCCAGGAGCCTTTCGTATGTTTAACTTCAACAATTTCTCCTCCACTTTGCTCTCAGTTATTACAAAATCATTATGTATCCTGCTACAATTTGATAACCTTCAGTGCCGACCGGGCTAGCCGAGTGGGTAAAGTACCTGCCCGGCAACCCAAAGGTCGCGGGTTCGATTCCCGCCTCGGGCTTGGATCAAAGTACTGCAAAAACCTTGGGAGGTGTAATATGGCCACAGAAGCCGATGCGCCAACAACTACCAAATCAAAAAAAATAAATAAATAAATAACCTTCAGCCATTTCCAAACCTTAATAACTCCTTGTGTGTGAATGTAGATGCAAAATACTCATTCAGTTTGTTTGCTATCTGAGCAGGATCATCAACAGTCAATCCATCGATATCAGGTGGACCAATCAGATTCACCCCTTCCTTTTAGAGTTTAAATAAGTAAAGAAATCCTTGCTGTTTTTCTTAGCATCTTTTGTCAAGGATTTCTCGTAATCTGCCTTCGCCTGCCTAACCTCCTTTGTGACCTGATTACAGACTAGCTTATATCTGCCATAGGCTTCTGAGTCGCTTGATAATTTTTATACATTCCATGCATTTTTCTTCTCTGTCCCAAGTCTCATTAGTTCATTTGATAACCATTTAGGCCTAAACCTAAATGTCTCTTTGTGTTGATACAGACTCTGTAAAGTCAGTCAGGGTGTGTAATGCCATGCATGTAGCATTGTGTGGAGGTATGTTGTTTATGTCATGTGACTGGCTTCTTGGTTGCCAGGAGGTTGCAGTCACCTGAAAAGGAACCTGAATTAAGTCTTGGACAAAATGCTATTCCAGTAGTGGCGGACACAAAATTCTTGGGACTTGTATTTGATAAAAAGCTGACCTTTCTGGATCACATCCATCAACTCTGCACAAAGTGCACAAGAGGCCTGAATATTCTGTGCTCTCTTTCCTCTACATCTTGGGGTGCAGATCAATGCACCCTACTACGCATCTACCGTGCACTTGTACGATCCAAACTAGATTACGGGTCCCCGGTATACAATTCAGCCAGAGACAGTATACTTCGATGGCTGGATCCTGTCCATCATCAGGCTCTCCGTATTGCTATTGGAGCATATCGAACATCTCCTGTCCAGAGCTTATACCTCGAAGCAAACGGACTACCATTATCGCTTCGACGTAAGCAGTTGTCTCTAAAGTACGCTTTAAAACTGAAATCCCTGCCAGACCATCCTACATGGTCATTCGTTTTTGAGCCACGATGGGAAAATTTGTACAACATCCGTAAGACTGCCAATCGTCCTTTTGGTATTCGTCTCCAAGAGCTACTCAAAGAACTTAATATCAAGGTAGACAAGGTTGTCCAAACACCAAAGCAACCCCTTCCACTCTGGCATGCTCATGTCCCGGCATGTGACTTGTCCCTTAGAAATTGGGGAAAGTCGGACACTCCATCAACTGTCTACCTGCAGCTTTATTCAGCACACTGAGCTGAACATTCTGACCGCGCCAGTTTACACAGATGGTTCGAAGTCGGAATCATATGTGGGATCTGCTGCTGTCTTTACAGACACCACTATGTCGGAGCAGATTCCCTCTGAATGCAGCATATTTACTGCAGAGCTGCACGCTATAGAGTTAGCCTTGGATCACATTAGTAAATGCCAATACCAACAGTTCATTTTATATTCCAACTCTCTCAGTGTTACAGGCTTTAATAACTGTGAGATATAATTCTCATCCAGTTCTGTCATGCATTCAGCAGAAGATTCACTTCCTCCGTGAACGTGAATATGATATCTGCTTCAGCTGGATTCCCAGCCACATTGGGATTAGGGGAAATGATTTGGCTGACACCGCAGCCAAATCAGAAATTCCCAATAATAATCGCTGCCTGTCAGTCCACTATACAGACTACAGGCAAATAATACACCAGACGATACACTCCCAATGGCAGGATTCGTGGAATAGACAGGCTACGAATAAATTATATCGAATAAAGCCTGTAATTGAACCATGGCAGTCTAGTCTGCGCAGGAATCGTAAGGGGGAAATTGTTCTTGCCCAGACCCACTAGGACATAGTCATTTGACTCATTCATTTTTGCTGAGGGCTGATGATCCTCCTATGTGTGAGTCCTGTGGCACAATTTTATCAATTAGACACATTTTAACTGTCCAGATTTTAGAAATATCCGTTTTACCACTTTTAATCATCTGACTGAGCCATATACCAGATATTTTAAATCAATAAAGGTTTTTACTTGTATTTAAAATTTACATGTTATTGTTATTTCTTTATTGATTTATCTTTTCTACATTTTATACCTTTGTTATTTTATATTTTGACATGATGACCTAAGTGATTAGGTCAGTGAAATTTAAATTTTTATATATCACCTGGTTTTGGCACATTATAGCCTTAGTTGCTAATGTGCCAATAAAACCCAACAACCAACCAACCAACCACCTGAAAAGCAACCTCTCAGCATTCATCCCAGGTATGTGGACCCATGCCATCTTCTACACAGTCTATGACAGGCTGATCCCACTTGCCTGGGTGAGACTGGGTCAACCAAGAAATATAGAATTTTTGTTGAAGGAGAGTGCTGGGGGGGGAGAGAGAGAGAGAGGGGGGGTAAAGATGAGTAAATGGTGGACAGAAAACAGGAGACATCCACAAAAAAAAAAAAAAAAAAAAAAAAGAGTGCAGGGAAATAGAATTAATGTGGGGGGGAAACAGATGAAGAAGTGGACTAAGGCAAAGGCATTCACCAGGGAAGAAGGATTGATAGATGTGGGTGGAATAAGAGGCAAATGGTTCAAGACCCAGGATGGAAAACAGTGCAATTTCTGAGTCCTTGGCAAAGGGGTAATCAGTAAACCTGAACACAGCAGGGAATCTTCCCAGTGGCTGAGGGAAAAGGAGTAATAAAGCAGGGTGAATGAGCAGGGTTGGTCAGTGGTATTCAGGGTAGTTAGGAAATGGTCCTTTTCTTAAGATTATTTTCTGCCAGACTTTTCCTAAGGTTATTTTTTGCCAGGTCCTTTTCCTAACTTTTCCTATGGTTATTAAAGGTTACTTATTCATCTATTAGAATTTCTCCAACCTGTGTTGGCAAAGTAGTAATATAAATAAACTAGTTATATCCAGCGTAACATATGCCATTTTTCTGATTATGGTGTAAATAGTTTAATCTAGATCCTTCAGTCTTCACCATTCTTGTTCTACAGCAGTCACCTGTGGGATATATGCATATGTTTCTATTTGCAGGTGGTTTCCCCATCTTCTCCAACAAATATTGCAGCAACCTCTGTTTTGGATGTAGGTGCATTATATTGTCTCTTATCTAAGTCCGGGTCTTCTATAAATGTCATGTGCACATTCATTGTTGGATTGGCCTGGGTTAACTTGTTACAGCATCTTGTCCTGTTGTAGCATTACTTCGGCCATACACCCTTGGTGTGATTGTTTTTCAAGCTGCTTTGTTGTTGTCTATATCCTGGCTTATTTGCCTCCTTTTGGATATAGTGGTGAGACCAAAACTGTAAATCTCGCTGTGTATTCTAAAACAGTATGGACCATTTCTAGGCAGTGATTTAATCTGTGCGCCCATTGATGCCAACGCCATTGCTGAGTTGTACTCTCGTATATGTTCTCTGTAGTTATTTGCTTCACATGTATCCCCTGTAAGCAGCTCTCATAATAGAGTAGGTGTCTCAGACAGTGGGTCAAGTGAAACCCTTCCATCATGACAGCATTTAATGTATTTATTCGATGTGTTTCACTCATGTCCCCAATATCTTGCATTGCAATACTCACAGTTGTAACACATATTTCCTGTGCCTTCCACATTAATTACAGCTTGTTGATTATTCTCATCTGGTACTTCTATTCGATTAGTCCTACAATGTTTCACTTGTCTTCTCATTTCCAATCTTGCTTCTCTTTTTCAATGTTTTCTGTCCATCTTCATAATCATAGAGTCTCGTTTTGGTCCCTTAGTCTATTAGATCTCTCCTGTAACATTTCATTAGCATTTCTCATACATTTTCTCAAAATTCTTATACACTGTTTAGCCATTTTTACACTTCTTAAAACTTAGAACGGTTTATTAAAATTGAAAACACATAAAATAAACAGAATTGATAGCTTTCAGGATGCCTTTCTTAAATTAAAAAATGTTAGTACAAAAATTAATAAAGAATGACCATTATGGTGGTCATGCAAGGTGATCTGCGTGAAGGGGTACTGGCAACAATTAGCAGTTGGAAAATTTATAATGCAATGATCACTTAGTATGACAAAATATAAAATGAATATAATAAGATAAGTAAAATATGATCCTCTGGCTGACATACAGCGTTACAGTGGAATCTCGTTAATACAAAGTTCAAGGGACCTAAATTTTCACGTTTTGTAATAACGAGGTTTGTAGTAACAAACCTCGTTATCTCAACCCTTCCCTATCTCTTCCATCATGCAGTATGATTGATGCCTTTTGAGGTTGGGATGAACATCGTGGCAAGATCCAATATTCCTTACATTTCGAGGGTACAGCTCTAAAACGGTGTTTGCAGGCCGGCCGCTAGTTAGTACACCGGACCGAACCTATTGGTAACTCTCTAGGAGGCTTCCGGATCAGCTAGTGTATAATCTTGCTACCTCTACTCTGCCAGATATTGACTGGAGGGAGTTTGAGTAGTGTGTATGTGGGGAGCATTGTCGAGGCCACGTTATGTCAAGGATCTGGGTATATTCTTACCATGTGTATGCCATATCCAAAAATTTCATTAACTTCATACATCATGTCCCCTCCCCACTTTTTCTTACTATTGAATACACCATGAATTGTCAAACTAATGGAGCAAACTTATCTGTGAAAAGATCTAAACCTCCTAAGCACTTCCTAATTCATTTCACAAATATATGTGGTCTCAATTCTAATCTCAACGATGTCCATTTCCACTTGCAGTCTGCCAAACCCCATGTACTTTTTCTGACAGAATTTCAGTTATTGGTCGATTCAACTACTGCTCATCTCAAATGCCCAAATTATTCGCTGTAGGATTCCTTTCGCCTCAAAGGTAGTACTTGTGCATATGTCCGTTCTGATATTCCCTGTCAGAGACTTGGCAATTTGGAATCTCCTCTCTTTGATCTTCTCTGTCTTAAAATCTCTTTACCTCATTGTGTTAAATTCATCTGTTGTCTCTACCGTTCTACCAACTCCACTAATCACTTGGAGCTCTTTGACTTCCTCTCTTTGCAACTTGACTTTCTCCAGTCCAACTTTCCTAACAGTGAGGTAATTTTCCTTGGTGATTTTAATGTTCACAACTCCAGCTGGCTTCCATTTTCTAGTCACACCGACCCAGCTGGTCGAGATGCTGAGGCTTTTGCAATTACTAATGACCTTGCACAGATTGTTCATTTACTTACGAGAATACCAGACAATCCTAATCATACAGCCAATACGCTTGATCTTTTTCTCACAAACAACCCTTCCAAGTACACGGTTGAAGTGAGAGGTCCTTTAGGCACTTCAGATCACAACTTGGTCATTGTCGCTTCTCCAATGGAACCTTTATCTCATGGCTATTCCCAACCTCGTGGCGCCTCCGTAGCCAGGTGGGAAGGAGCAGCAGTGCATAGCACACGCTTCTTGATTAGACCGGGGTTTGAGCCCGTCACCACCAAATACGGAGAATGCGGAAAGGTCAGGGAATGACCACCGCATATCCCGGAGCAATATGGCCTTAGTTGCTAATGCTCCTAAAAACCAAATAACAAACAAACAAACCCAACCTCGTGTTGTTTGGCATTACAAGAATGCAAAATTGGATGACCTACGAGACTTCTTTTCTTCTTTTCCTTGGTCGGATTACTGTTTCAAACCTTCTGATGTCAACGTTTGCTCAGATCGTGTCAGTGAAATTATTCTTGCAGGAATGGAATCCTTTATCCCACACTCCACTTTAAAATCTCGTCCTTTATCTAAACCTTGGTTTTCCAATAAATGTGCTAAGGCTGTTCAAAAGAAGAATGTTGCATATTGTAATTGGCTTGTTTCTAATTCTTCAGTTTCATTTTCTGCGTACACCAAAGCTCGCAACAATTATAAAGCAGTTATTAATCAGTCTAAACTAGAGTTTGAACAGGCTAAGAGTAGAAAACTTGTTTCTTGCCCTAATGGTAGCCGAGCATTCTGGTCTCTTGCCAAAGCTATTGGCCGCAACTTTTGCCCATCTCTGCTCCCACCTCTGTCCAAACCGGATGGTTCTGTTGTCACTTCAGCCAAGGATAAAGCTGACCTGCTAGCATCCCATTTTTCTTCCAACTCATGTATTAATGATCTTGGTAAAACACCTCCCACCTTTCCCAACACACTCCATTCAATGCCTCCTATGGTCTTCTATTAAAAGGATGTCAGAAGGATTTTGACGAATCTTGATGCTTAGAAAGCTCCAGGTCCCGATGGTATTTCTCCACTTGTTCTCAAAACCTGTGCTCCTGAATTTACTCCTATTCTCCTATTCTATGGATTCCGTCAGTGTCGATCCACTAGTGATATTCTGGCTTATGTTACCCATTTATGGACTAATTCAATGGAAAGGTTCGGTGAAACACAAGTAGTTGCTCTTGACATCTCAAAAGCTTTCAATCGTGTTTGGCATAAAGGTCTTCTAAACAAGCTTCCATCTTATGATTTGCCAACTGTTTTTAGTAATTGGTTATCCAGTTTTCTCTCTGATCGCTCACTGAGGGTGATGGCTCTCTGTCTTCTAACTTCTCCACTAATGCCGGTGTCCCCCAAGGTTCAGTTCTTTCCTCCACTCTTTTCCTCTTGTATATTAATGACCTTCTTCCATTGACTGGAAATCCTATCCGTAGTTTTGCCGATGATAGCACATTGCATTCCACTTACAATTTTGAGAAACCTTGTCCTGCTCAATCAGCTTCAACTTCTCGAAAATCTGCTACCAATTCCTTATATGCCGATCTTCAGGTAATTCTCCAGTGGGGCAAAGACAACTTAGTTGATTTCAACCCTTCTAAAACTCAGTCTTGTCTTATATCTCGCAAAAAGGATTGTTCTGCTCCTATGCTTATCGTTAGTGACACTCCGATTTCTAGGCAAAATGATATATCTCTTTTGGGGATTACCCTGACTTCTAATCTCTCTTGGCACAAGCACATTACAAATATTGCTTCCTCTGCATCTAAAAAACTTGGTTTTCTCTTTCGCTCTCGGCGTTACTTTTCTTCCAAACAGCTGCTCACTCTGTATAAATCGCAAATCCGCCCTGCCATGGAATATTGTTCCCACATCTGGGGTGGTGCCCCCAAAACCTCTCTCAGGCTTCTTGATTCCATTCAGAAGAGGGCAGTTAGGTTAATTAATGATTCATCTCTAACAGTCTCTCTCCACTCGCTGTCTCATAGACGTACTGTTTCTGCTGCATGCCTCTTCTACAGATACTTACATGGGCACTGTTCTTCTGAATTGGCTTCTATAATTTCCGCTCTCTCTTTCAAAACAGTCCAAACATGTGCCGCCACCAGCCAACATCCATTTACTGTCTAACTCCAAACTCACAGAACCAACTTTTCATCTTCCTTGTTTATTCATTCAACTGCCGTTTTCTGGAACAACCTTCCTTCATACGTATTTCCTGAAAATTACAGTCTATAGAAGTTCAAGTCCAATGTCAACAAATATCTTCTTTCATCTTCTCAGCCTCCAACCCAAGCACGGTACTAAGTATTATAGGTTCTAATACCTCTCGTGTTTGGGGTTTACATAAAAAAAAAAAAAAAAAAAAAAAAAACAAGGTCCCCCAAAAGTGTCAAAATTTTACTGTTATTTATTATTATTATTTTTTTTGATGCATACTGTATATCTAAGAATAATAATAAATAATAATAATATCAAAAATAAATTAATAAAATAAAAACAAAAGCCTTGTCTAACAATACAGTAATAAGAATATCATATTTTTTAAAAATTTTATTTTATTTTATGATAAACTAAGAGAAAAGCGATATTAATGAAAATGAAAATATTGTACAGTATATATTTTGATATACAGTGAAACTTCCCTTTAACGGACAGCCATGGGGAACGAAGATGTGTCCGTTAGAGAGAAGTGTCCGCTAACAAGAAGTCTGAGGGAGAAAAAAAAAGAAAGAAAGAAAAATCGTTAAACGTTTAATGTAAAATTAAATTAAAATATATACAGATTTTGAACAATATTTTTGTAAATAATATACGATTATATACACAAGAGATAAAGAAAAATCGTTAAACGTTTAATGTAAAATTAAATTAAATTATATACAGATTTTGCACAATATTTTTGTAAATAATATATGTACAATTGTGCTATGCATATTATGACTTTATCTTAAGAAAAATACATACAGTAATCACTTATTTTCTTCTGCACCTTCTTCCGGCTGATAATTTTGTTTTCAACATTTGTTTGGAGTGAAGAAACCATCGAAAGTCCTTCAGTATCTTCTTCAGCGGCGAAAAACATTTTTAAACGATTGATTTGTATGAGCGCTTCTTCTATTTTCATCAGTGGTTCGTCGTTAATATGTTCTTCGACAGAATGACCTCCTTCCATTTCTTCATCCTCATGAGGAACTTCTTGAAAAATATCGATGATAATGTCGTTGATATCTAGAGCACCATCTTCTGTAGTGAGGTTCGAGTCTATATCTTTGTAGCCAGGGTCACTTGTAGCAGAAGTATCGTACATTATCAATAGATGTTGAAGTTCTTGTTCTTCTTGGTGCTCCACATTGATGTTCACAACTTCAATTTTTGCGTTTGAGAAGCCAGACTTTACAAAACAATTCACGACAGTTTGTTTTCTAATTGCGCTTACTGAAGAGGAAATCCATTGAATCGCATCTAGGATGCTGAGTTTCTTTGCAAGGTCACTCGCACATGTTACATCGTTCATGTTTACAATGAGATGTCTTAAAACACGTTTTCTGTAGTGAAGTTTAAAATTTTTTATTATCCCTTGATCCAAGGGCTGACACTCTGCAGATGTGTTTGTTGGCAGAAAAACGATTTGAATGTTGGACAATTCAATGTGCTGGTGAGATGCAGCATTATCAATGAAAAGAATAATTTTTCTGTTTTGACGAATCATGTTTTGGTTAAAGTGACTTATCCATTCGCTCACGATATCTCGTGTCATCCACGCTTTTTTATTAGACTTCCAGTCAACATTCAAAAGATTCAACTTTATGCCCTTGAAACAACGAGGATTTTGTGGTTTTCCTATAACAAGAGGTTGTTCAAAGTCTTCCAGCATATTTGTACACAATAGTACAGTCAAGCATTCCTTAGAAATTTTTCCGCCCTGGCACTTTTCGTTTTTTAGACTCATTGTTTTTTTCAGGAAGAGCTTTAAAAAACAAACCTGTTTCGTCACAGTTGTAAATATCCTTAGCTTCAAAATCACGACATAAATCTTCCAATTTGACGGTCCACTCTGTTACAACCCCAGTATCAACAGATCCACCTTCACCACTTACAGTTTTCCAAGAAATTTTATGCTGAGTTTTGAACTTGTCTAGCCATCCCACAGAAGCTTTGAACTCATTCACTCCCATAGATTTCGCAACCTCCAAAGCCTTTCCCTAATAATAGGCCCATTAATGGGAATTTTTTTAGCACGTGCGCGACAAAACCACTCATACGTAACATTGTCAATTTGAAGTCCAACAGTTTTTGGGAATGATTTTTGAACCTGATCATTTACGTGTTGCCAAAATTGTTTGAGCAGTTCATTTTTTTTTTCTTTAGGATGTCGCTTACCTGCGTCTTCCCGATTTTTAATTTTGCAGCGACATTACGAACACTATTTTTTTGCCGATCATATGCTTTAATGAGTTCGACTTTATCTTTTAAGGTTAAATGTTTACGAGAAGACATTGTGCACTTCACACGACACTGAACAAAACTGAAAACTAAAACTCAAAAGACGAAAGGCCGACAAAATTCTCCCCCCTGCACACACCGAATTCATCAGAAGTTTTACACGTGCCTTAAAATTCTTGAAAAAGGGTTTAGAACCACGACATAAACCTTGATAAAATTCAGAAAATCGGAAATAGAAAATAAACACACGATTGAGGCAATACGTGGAAGAAACGATCCTAGAAAAAGGGCCGTGAGCTCGCCCGCTGTCCTTTATTGGGAGATCAGATTAAGTGCTAATCTAAACGAAACAGTGCAGATTGCCTGTCCGCGTCCGTTACAGAGAATGTCCGCTAGACAGAAACTGAAAACATGTTAAAACCAATAGAGGAGAGTTGGTGAATTTGAAAATGTCCATTGTAGAGAGATGTCCGTTAAAGAGAGGTGTCCATTAGGAGAAGTTTCACTGTATATAATATTTTAGTATCACAGTAAAAATAATTACAATAATTATAAAAGAAGGTATACAAACCATTAACTTTTTAATAAAGTAATTTAATTTAAAGAAAGAATCCAATGTTTTTTGCACAGTTTTTGTCCTATATGCATTTTTAACTATAGCACAGATGTTTATCAAATGTGTAATAGTTGTTTCTTTATCAACATTACTGCAGGCCAAGACATTCCCTATTATGTTCAATGCATTTTGGGCATTTTTTTTAGATGGCAGTGTGCACACGTCTTTGCTGTCTCTGGTAACAAAAACAGCATCGTTTTGTTTGGTACCCAGCAGCTCTTCTGGTGTTGGCGTTGCAGTGGTAGCAATTTCATCATCCACCTTCACAAACTCTTAAAATTCACTAACAAAATTCATATGCTCCTTCAAATTCCTCCATTCCTCACTGTTGCTATCACATTTGTCTGCTGGACCATGTTTTTCGATGTTGTTCTCTGCAAAGCCACTCTTTCTGAAGCAGTTGATTATAACACTTCATGTAATACTTTCCCAAGCAATAACAAGATTACGGATAGCATCCAAGACATTTCAGTTTGGCTGCAAATTGTTCCCTCCTTCTATGTTGCGGATCAAGTACCTTATCAGGAGGGCTCTATATGCTCTATTGAGGTTATAAATAATGCCTTGATCCAGTGGTTGCATTAAACTGGTGGTATTGGAGTGTAAAAACAACAGTCGTATATTTGTCAACTTAAGTGTCTCAGCAGAATGTGCTGTACAGCGGTCTAGCATCATCAAAATGTTCCTTTTTTCTGAAGCCATTCTTTTGTCCAATTTTGATAACAAAGATTGAAAAATTTTGACCGTAAGCCAGGCACTTCTATTGGCCTCATAATCACTGGGAAGTTGGTTAACTGCTTTAAAACATCTTGGCTTGGAAAACTTACCAATCACAAGTGGGCGTAGTTTTGTACTGCCATCTGAATTGCAGCATAACAGAACAGTGATTCTTTGTTTACTTAATTTTCCACCATGAAAAGACTCTCCTCGAACAGCAAATGTTTTGTTTGGCAGTAAATTATAAAATAAACATGTCTCATCGAGATTAAAAATATCCTTTGCCTCATATATTTTAAGGATAGACCATACAGAACACAACCAGTGTGTAGCCTTTTCTTTCTCAACTAATCCAGACTCGCCGAAAACATAGGGATAGAATTTTTTTCAGCCTAGTCTGTACTTGTTAACAGGAGAGACTGCTCTACAGGGATGGGATACACTTAAATAGACAGGGTGCAAGAATATTTGCTGATGCTATCGAGGCAGTGTTAGGAGGGTCGAAAAACTGCTATCTTGGGGGGGGATACAAGGACTAATAGATTAACAGTAGCCACTGGCAGAGGTGAAAGTGATTCTTGCACTGCTTCTATTGGAATGAGCAGCAGCCTGGAAAACAAGATGCATGGTATTTCAGAGACTGCTGGGAGTCATTGCAGTACAAGTAAGCACATGGGTTGTGTTAGGGTAGCTAAAAATAGAAACAGGTGCATGTATACTTGCATGTACACCAATGCTAGGAGTTTAGTAAATAAATTTAATGAATTTGAGGTATTGCTCAGAACTTCAAAGGCAGATATTGTTGGGATATCAGAGACGTGTCATGCAGATATAAGGAATGCAGAACTGGAATTTGGGGAGTACAATGTGTAGAGGAAGGATAGACAAGATAGGAAGGGAGGAGGGATTATACTATTAGTTAAGAAACACATAAAATCCAAGAAGTGAAGCCAGTCAACATCGCTGGACAGTGCAGGGTCGAGTCAGTTTGGTGTGACATAAGCATTGGGAGATCAAAATTGAGAGTAGGAGTGTGCTATAGGCCTAATGACTCTGATGAGTATAATAAGGAACTGTACAGGGAAATAGAGTGGGCCAGTAAATCAAAGAGTCTTATAATGAGGGATTTTAATTTCCCAGATATTGACTGGAATTTGTGGGTTGGTCACTCACACATTAGCAAGGCTTTTGTGGATTCATTGGATGATTGTTTTCTACATCAGCATGTTTGGGAGGCAACTAGAGGGAGTAATACTCTTGATCTGATTATCAGTAGTGATTCTTCATGCATTAAGAATCTGCAGATAAAGGAACCACTAGGTGACAGTGATCACAGTGTGCTGAAGTGGGATTTACTCAAAGAGGTAACTACCATTAGGGGTAAAGGGAAGGGTTATTGCTTCCGTAAAGGCGACTACGATGGACTGAGACAGTATTTAAATTCTATACGGTGGGACCAACTTATGATGTTACCAACAGCAAATTGAAAATGGGAAGCATTCAAAGAATTTACCTTGGAAGCTACTAGGCTTTACATACCAACTAAGAAATATTGTTCAAGGTTTAGGCCTAGATGGATGTCAGATGAACTAATGAGACATGTGGCAGAGAAGAAAAATGCATGGGATACATATAAATTAATGGGTGACATGGAAGCCTATGATAGATATAAGCTGGTCTGTAATGAAGTCACAAAGTAGATTAGGCAGGCAAAGGCAGATTATGAGAAATCCTTGGCAAAGGATGCAAAGAAAAACAACAAAGAGTTCTTTACCTATGTAAACTCTAGAAGGAAAGGGATGAATCAGATTGGTCCACTGGATATTGATGGTTCAACTGTTGATGATCCTGCTCAGGTGGCTAACAAATTATGGGTATTTTGCATCTACATTCACCCATGATGAGTTATTCAGGAAGGGGAATGCCAGAGGTGAGTTAAACTCTGGCAGTGAGCTGGATGATTTTGTAATAATTGTGAGGAAAGTGGAGGAGAAATTATTGAAGATAACCAAAAAAACGCACCCGGGGTGGATGGGATCTATCCAGTTATTTTAAAGGAGACAGCAAAGGAAGTAAGCAAACCCTTAGCCATAATTATGAGAGCTTCTTTGGACTCAGGGGAGGTACCCATGGACTGGAGATGTGCAAATGTGACCCCAATTCACAAAGGAGGATCAAAGGGCATAAGTAATTATAGACCTGTTAGTTTAACTTCTGTTCGAGGAAAATTAATGGAGGCACTGGTTAAAGAAGGACTACAGGATCATCTAGACAAGACTTCAGTTATAGCTCAGACACAGCATGGTTTTGTTAAGAGAAAGTCTTGCCTGACCAATTTGATTGAATACTATGATGTGGTCACAAAAGAACTGGATGCATGGAATAACTTTGATATCATATATTTGAATCTTAGAAAGGCTTTTGATACTGTTGCACATGAAGACTGCTGCACAAATTGGAGCAGTGTGGCATTGGAGTCAAATTGCTGCTATGAATAAAGGGATGGTTGAGTGGGAGAAGACAGAGAGTGGTAATCAATGGACACTGCTCATCGTGGACTAATGTTATTAGTGGAGTCCCTTTGAGTTCAGTATTGGGTCCATTGTTGTTTTCTGTATTTAGAAATGATATTAATGATGGTATATCAAGCTTAATGTCCAAGTTTGCAGACGATACGAAGGGTGGCAGGGTTGTTAAGGACACTAATCACAGTACGCTGATGCAACAGGATCTAGAAAAGTTGAGCAGATGGGCTGAGAGGTTTGTTGTTTGTTTGTTTGTTATTTGGTTTTTAGGAGCATTAGCAACTAAGGCCATATTGCTCCGGGATATGCGGTGGTCATTCCCTGACCTTTCCGCATCCTCCATATTTGGTGGTGACGGGCTCGAACCCCGGTCTAATTAAGAAGGATGTGCTACGCACTAGCTGCTCCTTCCCACATGGCTATGGAGGCGCCTGGACTGAGAGGTGGCAAATGAAGTTTAACATTGACAAATGTAAAGTACTACATATTGGAAGCAGCAACCCCAGAATGATGTATAAACTCTGTGGTACTACACTGACAGTGGTAGAGAATGAAAAGGACCTGGGGTAATTGTGCAGGCAGATATGAAGTTTTCTGAGCAGTGCAGATGGTCTGCAAGAGTAGCTCATAGGCAATGGTCAGGCCACACCTTGAGTACTGTGTACAGGTCTGGAGGCCTTATTTTAAGAAGGATGTAGAGCTGTTGGAAGGAGTACAGAGAAGGGCAACAAGATTAGTGAATGGAACAAAGGGTTGCTCTTATGAAGAAAGGCTTAATTTGCAAATTACAGTGTCTGGAGACTAGGCACCTGCGAGGTGATATGATTGAGGTGTATAAAGCCTTGAATGGTTTGAGCATGCTCAATGCTGATGAAATTCTTCCTGTTGCTCAGAATAATCATTTGAGAGGGCATAAATTCAAATTGAGGAAAGACAGATGTAGGATAGATGTGCGGAAGTTTGCCTTTAGCCAGCGGGTGGTTGGTTGGCGGAACAGACTTCCATTCTTTGTTGTGGAAGTTGATAGCTTAAATAAATTTAAGGCTGATCTGGACAGGTACTTGGAACGAACGGAGGGGTGAAATGGAAGCGTTTTTTTTTTTTTTTTGGTTGTGCTGATGCTTGCTCTCTTGCCTCATATGCCTCTACTAATGCTAATTGTTACAACAAAGAACTGGATGCAAAAAATAATTTTAACATATTTTTTTTTTTTTTTGTCTTTGCCTTTTTCCCATTATATATATATATATGTATGTGGTCAGTGTTTTTATTGTTTTGGCATGAAATATTTATGGCTGGATGCCATTCCTGAAGCCAACCCTCACCCTTTATCCAGGCTGGGGATGTGCAGTGGTCATTCCCTGACCTTCCACATCCTCCGTATTTGGTGGTCACAGTCTGAAACCCCGGTCTAATCAAGAAGCATGTGCTATGCACTACTGCTCCTGCTTACCTGGCTACGGAGGCACCATAATTTTGACATCATATCCCTCTATTTTTTTTTTATGTACAACAACATTGGCATAATGTGGCATTACGGACAAATTATGGCTACTGATAATAGGATGGTTAAGCAGAAGAGGAGAAAGTGGTTATCGTGTGGCACTGCTTTTCTTGTACTAATGTTATTACTGGAGTCCCCCAGAGCTTGGTTCTTCATCCATGCCGATGCCATGCCGAGTGCAAGTGGTTATTGTGGCAAGAGGTGGTCCAACATGCTATTAATAGGTGGTCATAATGTTTTGGCTCCTGAGTGTAGTTCAACTAACTGTAGTTAACCATTTAATTAATATTCATTTCGGAGAAAAGGGTTTTCTGCTATCACTGACCTTCAGAATCCATCTTTATTCCATCTGATACCATAAATATCTGCAAAAGTCAACTTGATGTGGTTTACTTAGACTTATCCTCGACATTTCATGCTGTTTACTCATGAGTACAGCCGGCCGGACTAGCCGGGTGGGTAAAGTGCCTGCCTGGCAACACAAATGTATGTATTTTGTATGTATTTATTTGTCTTGGGCGGCACCTGGAACGTTAGTTCATCTCCGCCTCGTTAACTTATACAAATATACAAAGATTAAATACTGTACAAAAGAAAACCTCAACAGATTGAGGTAAACACAGATAATTTCAAAGTAAACAATGAAAGTAATCTTATGCATATTAACATAAAAAAAAAAAAAAAAAAACAAGTTCAAAGAAAATAATTAGGGATAACAGTACCCATTCAACCGACAAAACTTTGCACAAGCCCAGAAGTCTTAAACAAACCTTAAAAACAGTTGAGGTTAAATCCAGTAAGTCCTGCAGTCATTAGTAGCAAAGTCACAGTTAATCACCAATAACAAAGTCACAGTCAGTTAACAGCCATCCGAACAAAGGAGCACAGGAATTTTCATCGCCAAATTGAGTTTCAGTTGTAGGACACTTGTAGAGTTTCAAAAAAAAAAAAAAAAACACAACACACACAGAGCACAAGTCCAGAGCGGTAGATCTTGTTGAGAAAATGGACGTCATTGCAGTGAAGGTGAAGAGTCTTGAGCTGAATTTGAAACATTCGCATGTGTAGTCATTGCAGAAAGAATTGCGAGCCTTTTATTGAAGGTTGCCTTAGCAAAATCCTGAAGAGCGCGGTAACTCGTGGCATTTGATACAAAATTAGGTTCCAATCCTGATGAAAAGTTGGGAATTGCATTCTGCAGAATTACTCGAAATTCATTGTATGAGGGACAAGAGTACAACACGTGCTGCCAATCTTCCACACCGCCACAATGGCAGAGTTCCGTAGGAGACAAGCGAAATTTAAACAATTTCTTATTTAATGATCCGTGGCCTGATATCAAGTAGGAGGTAAATAAGTCAAGGCTAAACCAGACTGTAGATTTTTTATCCGTAAGAGAGTCAACTTCAGGAAAAAACTTATGCGTTACACTGCCCAGTGTTGTCTCATCCCACCTACTCTGCCACAAGTTGATCAACTCTTGCCAAATTCTTTGTCGTTCGGCTTTAACATCGACTTGAGTGTTAATAGAAATACCAAGGATCTGAGTGGGAATCTGACGTTTCAGGCGATAACATAAGCCTCTGAAAATTACGTAGAGATCGAGTGGTAATGTCCCGGCTAAAACCTGTAAAGCAGGTGTTGAAACTGTTCGACAAATCTTCAAAATACAAAGTAACATTGTACGCTGGATTGTCATCAATTTTGATTGAAATTGTACAGTCCGCACCCTATGGAACCAAGCGCCAGCAGCATAGGTAACCATAGGGAGAAACACAGAGTTATAGTAGATTCTTAAACATCTTCTAGAAAGACCCCACTCAGTTCTAGAAACTCTGACAAGAGCGCCGGTGAAATTTCTGATCTTAATTCGCAGATTGGATAAATGAGGGAGAAAGTTTAACTTGCTGTCAATAGTTATTCCCAAAAGTTTAATTTCCGTTATTAGAGGTATTTGTCTATCATTTATTTTAACTCTTGGTGGTCGACGAACATCCAGTTTAGAGCCAAGGATCATAATTTTTGTCCTGGTAGAACTAATTTTTAACTTATTTTCAACTGTCCATTGTTGAAGATCAGATAGAACTTTCTCAGCGGATATTTCAATAGAAGACCTTGAATTTCCACCAACAAGGACTGTCAAATCATCCGCATATGCCATGATCTTCACGTTGTCAAAAGTCCGGGTAATCCAACCTTGCAGGACAAAGTTCCAGAAAAGTGGTCCCAAAATGGAGCCTTGAGGACACCTTCGATAGACCTGACGCAAAATTTGTCTGTACTTAGATCTGGCGGTGATAAATCTGTTAGAGAAATAGCTCTTAATTAGAAGATAAAGTTGCTGGGAACATTCGGCATGACGTAAACGTTCGAGGGCACTGTCCCACCAAAGGGAATCAAAAGCACCCTCGAAGTCAATAAAGATAGCAAGAGTATACTTGAAACTGGAGTGTTCAACAGAAGAAATGAAGTCTACAAGGGCGTCCTCGCAGGACCTTCCAGGAGTGAATCCGTATTGATTAGGCGCAATTAATCCCCGTTCCAATAACAAGTTGTTTAATCGCAGGGCAATTAAACGTTCTAATAGCTTACCAAGGTTGGCCAATAAAGCTATAGGCCGATAAGACCTCGGTTCCTGGGGGGGCTTGTCAGGTTTCCTAATCAGCTTGATAAGGGCTGTCTTCCACAGATCTGGGAAAGTCCCAGCATCTAAACATTTGTTGAAAAGTTGTAGAAGTATACTGGGCTTAATCTTGGCGAGCCGTACTATAAAGGTACTCTCCAGCATGTCCATCCCTGGGCATTTCTTAACTTTCACTTGTTTGACAGCTGTGTCCAACTCGATGGCACTAAAAGCCTCAGTCTTAATTGAAGAAACGTACAGAGAGTTGGCAGAACGAATATTAGTGTGAAAATCAGAGTCGGAGCTCGCATTGTCCTGAAGAAAAAGATTATCTAGAATAATATTTACAGAATCCGTCCAGTTAGTGGTCTCCAGACCATTGTATATGATCGATCCATACACTTCTTGTGTAAATAATTTATTTCTTACAATTTTATAAAGTAGCCCCCACGGGTCCGCATTACCAGAGTTGTGCACAAATTCTGTCCAAGTTTGCTTCTTCCTGGTAGCAATTGCCTTCACATAACGTTTCTTGAGATCAACGTAATTATTATAAAAGATGCGAACATCAGCCTGAGATAAATGACGATTGCGCTGATAGGTGCGTCGAGCGTGGTGGACCTGTTTCCGAAGCAAAGATAATTCTGACGACCACCAGGAACAAGTTCTGGAATTGACGCGTTTTTTCCTTGATGATTTATATGATGCATTAATCAAAATTTTTTGAATCTGTGTCGCAGCTTCAGACACAGACATGGCGTCAAAATGAGAGTTAGTCAGTTTGGAGAAATCAGCATTTACAGAATGTTCAAATATGTCCCAATTAATGTTATTAATTGAGAAGCGAACGTACTCAGGCACACAGATACTCGAATCTGAGGGAGGAGAAGGTATGGAGACCGAGAAAGAAATTGCTCGATGGTCACTTGTTGTCCAGTTAGGTTGTACAGTCCAATCGTTGATAGCTAGATTACAGAAGGAATTTGAGAAGGTGATATCAATATTTGATTCTCCGGAGAAGCTGGAGAACGTAGTGAGCTGTTGAGGTCTGTTAAAAATCTTCATATTATTATTAATAATAAATTCTTCCAGTAATTGCCCTCGAGCATCAGAGCGTGCACTAAACCAAAACTTAGACTTGGCGTTTACATCCGCTGAAATAAGGACATTATGAGGACCCAGAAAATTCAATGTGGATTCTAAATAATTTAATGAGTTATTTAAGTCTTCAGATGGAGGGCAGTATATTGAGATGATATAAAAGGTCATGGTAGAATATGTGACAAGGATACAAGTTGCAGTTTGGTGACAGAGACCGTTAATGACAGTTACATCAATTTTGTCGTTTAATACAACAATACAAGTCTTCGGTTGCTGGTGAGCAGGTTGGATTACTCGGGTGGAAAGAGAATAACCTGTGATCTTTGAACAATCTCCCATTCGCCCTTTAGCAAAATATGGCTCTTGAATAGTGATGATGTCGATTGAGTTTTGTTCTGCTGTTAATCTAATCTCGTCCGAAACAACTCTAGAATGATGCCCGTTGATCTGCATAAATTTCAGATTAATAGACTGAACACTAGGCAAGTTCGTACTATTAACATCACCAGCAGGGGAATTATTTACACTATATACACTGGAATTGGGTGTGTTACTCATCGGCAATCCTCAGTCGTGCTGTTTCCAAGGCCTTTTTGTAGACAGGACAGTTGCTATCTCTCACCGAATGGTGAAAGTCACGTTTTCCTCTCTTACAATTGATACACGATGGCTCTTCGTTTTTATTAGGACACTCGTTAAACACATGACCACCCTGCGCACAGTGACTGCAAGACGGGGACTCGCGCGTGCAGTACTGAGCGGTGTGACCATATCCCAAGCAGTGAAAGCATTTCGTCACAACAGTATAAGGTCTGTGTCTATGGGAACTCCAGGCAAGAAATATGCGCTCCAGAGTAATTACATGTTTGTAAATCTTGGGAGAAAAACTAACAGCCCAGTTTACAGATAAATTTGACCTTGCTTTAGTTGAGAAACGAAAGAAAGTTCCGTTCTTAACCTCCTCAAATGTAAAATCCGAATCGCCAAGATTTTTGTTATATAAATTTTCAAGTATCTCGTCACGTGTCAATTCCTTTGGGACATCATAAATCAGTACAGTGGGGTTTCCCTTTCGAGGAACACCTGAGCTGATACCTGCAGATGTAAAAGACTCCGAGGAGGACAAACACTCCAGATCTGCTTTAGAGGCCGTTTCCAGCAAGACTCCTTTGTTCCTCACTAGCCTAAGAGACTTGATCTTAACATTTTTTAAATCTGATTTAAGAGTTTTAGCCACCAATGTCTTAACGTCAGCACTTGACTTACAATCACTGTTTTCAGAAGCTCTAAGAATTAAGACATTGTCAGGTTTCACTTTAGGAACATTTGCAGCGGAACTGACAGCATCAGCAAAGGTCCTGACAATAGAAGTGTCAGTAGCAGTGTCTTCCTGCAAAGTTGAATCATCCGTCACAATCGGGGAAGGGGACGCATCATGTCTTAATGTAGGTTTGTCTGTAGAGGAACTGTCACTAACAGATTGTTTGGCCAAACAAGCCTTATTTGTTGTTGTCATACCGGAAAATGTATTTATAACTCTTTCCAAAAGATTGGTACGTGTATTTATTTCTATGTTTAGGGCCTTTAGCTTTTCGTTCTCTACAAGGAGATAAGTCGCAACAGTCTCCAAATTGAGCCATTTATCCATTATAGTGTTACCTGATTGCTTGGTAATCTTGTTGCCTTCATAAGAAAGGAAGCTGGAGAGATCCCGTCTCATTTTTGCAATTCTGTCGTATAAAATAAGAACATTCTGTCCCGGGTCGCTTGCCTGAGCATTTGTTAAATTATTTTTCTCATCTGCGCCTGCAGTTCCAAGTTTATTACTCGAAGGGAGCTCCGTCTGACGTTCTTTGTCAATGGTTGATTGTGAAAGAGAATCAGTAGCAACTTTTGAAGATGAGCTTTCCTGAGAGGCAATAGTCGGTTCCAGTGATTGAGTCAATGGCACTTGAGGGGTCAGAGGTGTTGAGATCTCACCAAGAGATGGCAACGGAGAAAAGATATCAGCTGCAGTAGGTTGTTTATCATCCATGTTAATTAAAATCAGAAATATATGCGAAGAGCAAATTTAATAACTAAAAGTGATGACACTGAGACAAAAGAAGAGTTTAACTTGAAACCTCTTCAGTCTTCGCGGGGTCCAGGAGAACAGACTCTTCAGGTCAAATTTTTGCAGTCTGGTAGCTGATCTTGGCATAAAATGGGTGTGCTGTACAGATCTTTATGCAGATGGTGAAAATTTGCGACGCATGCTTGCTATTGAGACAAGCACTGCTGGCAGTGGGTAAGTGTAAGAAGGAAGTAAACACCGGAGGCACAAAACGGTGTAACTGGTAGCTTCAATGCGATGCCCGTCCAAGGTCACGGAAGGGGGTAAACAGCCCCAGTCAAATTAGCAAGATAGAGCTGTGGTGGTCGGGCAAAGGAGTGGCCACCTCCCAAAAGCTTCGGCTATGGCGCCTAAGCTGAGTGACCAAAGAACAATAGCAGCGAGAAGAAAATGGAAGAAACTCGAAAGCGAGCTCTAATAACACAAAACTATGCTTACCAACAGAATCCTCAGGTTGTAATTATCTATTTGGTAAAAAACTGCACTTTTAACACGAAATAAATCCATAGTTCTAACATGATAATACAGGAGCTAAAAATAACGTGACCGTCCGACGACGTAACTCCTCCTGCCTGGCAACACAAAGGTCGCGGGTTCAAATCCCGCCCTGGGCTTCGATAAAAGTACTGCAAAAACCTTGGAGGTGCATTATGGCCACAGAAGCCGATGCGCCAACAACTAACAAAAAAAAAAAAAAAAACTCGTGAGTACTTTACCTTTTGGAAAAATTTTATGGGCTACAGGGTAATTTGCTCTTTTTCATGTAGGAATCCCTCATCCATAGATCCCTTCTTTTACAGTTAAATATTACTTTCTTATTAAAATTTTAAAAAAGTATCTGCTGGAATTGTGCAGGGTGGCACTGTTTTTGCCCTTCTCTTAATTCCACCAATTTTGCTTGTACAAGTGCTGATGATATTAAAATCTGGGCTATTTTTTTAAAATTTGGCTGCACCTTCTCTCCTTGAGGAGGTAGAGCCAAACAGTTTGCATATTAATGATAGTATTGCTCTTAGTTGATTTTAACTTTTTTTTTGGCCTTCATGATAATTCTAATAAGTGTGCTCATATTTCCTTCAAGAGAACCTCTTCTTTTAATCTTACCCCTCTCATTGGAGCTCAGCTTGTTGAATCAGTTCTGTCCCATAAAGATCTGGAAGTACTCTTCGATCTTTCATATCTTTCATTCAGGAGTACCATATCTTTCATTCTCACACATTTTCTTAAAACTGTATCTCTCTGTAAGATGTTAGCACTGAGGCAACAGCTTCTTCATGTCTCCAACGTGATATTCATCCTCCACTATAAGATGCCTGTCTTCTTTCCTCTGTGATGTATGCTACTGAAATCTTGTTAGCTGCTGCATTCTCATGTTAAGTCTCCTCTCTATGGAATATCCCCTGTTAATGTAGACACAAAAAACTGGCCACAAATGTAAGATCTCTTGCACCACAATGGCAGAAAATTTAAATTGGCCACTCAAGAAGTTACTTCAGTTAAAATTATTACATGCAGTATCCAAACTCTTCTCAAATGCTTGGCAAGATTCTTCTCTTTAGGATAATACTGGCTAGCATATTCTCCCCCTCCCACCCAGGAGTACCATAGCAGGGAGAAAGAAAACAGACATCTTAGTCACTCATTTGGCCTTTTCGTTCAGTGTTATAGATATTCTCGTGAGTTTTTTTTTTTTTTTATTAGTGTGTGTGTGTGTGTGTGTGTGTGTGTGTGTGTGTGTGTGTGTGTGTGTGTGTGTGTGTGTGTGTGTGTGTGTGGCTGACTCTTGATATAAATATGATTCATTTTATTATGTATTCTTGTTATCTGCTGTAAATCCTTCTGCCCTCGACTGCACAGTTATGTTATCATCAGTTAATGGTTATATAATTCTTTGTCCCAAACAGATAAATGGATATTTATTTAATTATTGTAATGGAGAAGAAATAGGATTCCTCCACGAGTCAGGATTTTTCATCCCACACAGCATGTAATCAGCTTATGAACACACACACATACACTTGTATAAAGATAATACACAGCAAAATCATATGAACTAGATACAACATCACAACATAAGAACTCTATTCTCTACTCAGCTAAGGTGCCTCCGTAGCCAGGTGGTTGTTGTTGTTGTTGTTTTGGTTTTTAGGAGCATTAGCAACTAAGGCCATATTGCTCCGGGATATGCGGTGGTCATTCCCTGACCTTTCCGCATCCTCCGTATTTGGTGGTGATGGGCTTGAACCGCGGTCTAATCAAGAAGCGTGTGCTACGCACTGCTGCTCCTTCCCACCTGGCTATGGAGGCGCCTAGCCAGGTGGGAAGGAGCAGCAGTGCGTAGCACACACGCTTCTTGATTAGACCGGGGTTCGAGCCCATCACCACCAAATACGGAGGATGCGGAAAGGTCAGGGAATGACCACCGCATATCCCGGAGCAATATGGTCTTAGTTGCTAATGCTCCTAATAACCAAATAACAACAACATCTACTCAGCTATGGCCTGAATAACTAATGTGCCATAAATTCTCAAGAATGACAGCAGCAGCAGCATTCGTGTGTGTGCGTGTGCGTGCGTGTGCGCGCACATGTGATTGCTGCTGCTGGGGAATGTTTTTTGTTATTTTTATGTAGTTTTCTTATTTCATCGTTTTATCTTGTGTTATTTTTAATCACATATCAATTTTTGACTATAGATAATCCTTGCATTTGGAATTCGAATGTCTATTCAAATGGCAAATCAAGATCACCCGTAAGTGCATTACTTTGTTACAGAAATCTTGTTCTACTATTTTTAATAATTTTATAGCATATCCTAAATATCATGCATATTCAGTGGTTTTCAGTGTAATTTTTATATTATAATCCATAGATGACTGCAGAAAATAATACTTCAGAAAAATTTTGCCAACATTTGAAATATGAATATTTTATTAGTTTGTTCTGTTACTGAGCTACAGATGAACTATTTAAGCATTTAGTTGGTGTCAGCAGTTATTAAGCAGTAATACAAGAAATATGCTTATGTTTGCAAAAAACTGTGCAGGGTAGAGATTTCACTTCAGAACCATAAGTTTTCATTTGCTCCAGCCACATAGGGAAGTTTGTTAGAAATTTGTCATAAGATTGTCTACTGCTGTTCATGGAGATTAGCAACTAATTGATGCAACATCAGCTAAAAAAAAATCCTTCCCATTTCACCCATCTATTCGCTCCAAATGTTTGTCTAGTTCTGCCTTGAATTTATTTAAGCTGTCAACTTCTACAACAACAGATGGAAGTTTGTTCCAGCAATTAACCACCTGCTGGCTAAAGGCAAATTTCCACACATCTATCCTACTTTCCTCAATTTGAATTTATGTCCATTCAGGTGATTAATATGGGAAAGAGGAAGAATCCCATCAGCACTGAGCATGGTCGAACCATTCAAGGCTTTATACGCCTTGATCAGATCACCTTGTAGGTGCCTAGTCTCCAGACATTGTAATTTGTAAAACTTAAGCCTCTCTTTGTAAGAGCAACCCTTTGTTCCATTCACTAATCTTGTTGCCTTTCTCTATACTTGTACCAGCAGCTCTACATCCTTCCTAAAATAAGGCCTCCAGACCTGTATACAGTATGCAAGGTGTGGTCTGACCAATGCCTTATACAAGGGGATAATCACCTCCTTATCCCTGCTAGAAAAATTTCTGTATAGCATTGACAAAACACCATGGTCTGCTCAGAAAATATATCTGACTGAACAATTACCCCAGATCCTTTTCATTCTCTACCACACAGTTGATACTTTACTCTGGGGTTACCATATGTGGTACTTAATGTTTGACAATGTTAAACTTCAGTTGCCTCCTCTCAGCCCAAACTGCTTAAACTTTTCTAGATCCTGTTGCAGTAGCAAACTGTCATTAACAACCGTGCCAACCTTCGTATCATCTGCAAACTTAGACATTAAGCCTGATATACCTTCATCAGTATCATTAATAAATACAGAAAACAACAGTGGACCCAACACTGAACCCTGGGGGGGACTCCACTAACATTAGTCCATATAGAGAGAGCAGTTTAAAAATAAATAAATGCACAAGGCATAATACTTTAACAGTTTGGTATCTATATAATATCGGTGTTTAGATACACCATAGATAACTCTTAATAAACTACAAAGTAGTTGTTGTAGGCATCATTTGCTGTTTCTCATATTGTGCTCTGCCTTCACGACGAGTTGCCATGATATTGCACTACTTCGAATAAGTAACTCTTCACTAATAGAGAAGACTATTGTTACTTATTCTCAGTTGAGTACCACCACCCAGACAGCACTGTTTCACGGCTATTGGCCGATCATCAGTGGGTGGGCAGGTACCCTGGTAATGCAGACATGACGACCCAGTTGTGAAGTTAATCACACAATATGAGAGATGCCAAGAGGTGTAGATGTCAATATTCAATGAGAAACAGCAAATGATGCCTACAACAACTACTTTGTAGTTTATTAAGAGTTATCTATGGTGTATCTAAACACCGATATTATAGAGAGAGCGGTGTACATTTATTACCACTCTCTGCCATCTCCCACTCAGCCATCCATTGCAGCAACTTGCCCTTAATCCTATACTGCTCCAATTTGTATAGCAGTCTTCCATGTGCAACAGTATCAAAAGCTTTCCTGAAATCCAAGTATATGATATCAGAATTATTCTTAGCATCCACTTCCTTTTTCATCACATCATATTATGCAGTCAACTTGGTCAGGCAAGACTTCCCCTTAAAAATCCATGCTGTGTCCAGACTATGACTGGTCTTGTCTAGATGATCCTGCAGTGCTTCTTTAACCAGTTCCGCCATTAATTTCCCCAGAAGAGAAGTTAAACTAACAGGTCTGTAATTACTTGTGTCGCCCTTTGATCCTCCATTGTGAATTGGGGTCATATTTGCACATTTTCAGTCCATGGATATCTCCCCTGAGGTCCAAGGAAGCTCTCATGATTATGGCTAAGGGTTTGCTTACTTCCTTTGCTGCCTCCGTTAATATAACTGGATAGATCCCATCCACCCCAGGTGCCTTTCTGATGTTTATCATAAACAATTTTTGCTCCACTTTGCTCTCAGTTATTACAAAATCATTTAGCTCACTGCCAGAGTTTAATACACCTCTGGAAATGTCACCCCCCCTCAAACAGCTCCTCGTGTGTAAATGTAGCAAAATATTCATTCAGTTTGTTAGCTGGCTGAGCAGGATCATCAACAGTTGAAACATTGTTATCAAGTGGATCAATCTGATTCTCTGCCACATGTCTCATTAGTTCATCTGACATCTATTTAGGCCTAAACCTTGAACAATATTTCTTAGTTGGTATGAAAAGCCTAGTAGCTTCCAAGATTAATTCTTTAAATGCTTCCCATTTAGAATTTGCTGTTGGTAACATCATCAATTGGTCTCCCACTGTATAGAATATAAAAACTGTCTCAGACCACCATAGTCACCTTTACGAAAGCAAAAACCCTTCCTTCCCTTTATCCCTGATGGTAGTTACGGCTTTGAGTAAATTCAACATCAGCCCACTGTGATCACTGCCACCTAGTGATTCCTTTATCTGCAGATTCTTAATGCATGAAGAATCATAACTGATAATCAGATCAAGAGTATTACTCCCTTTAATTGCCTCCCAAACATGCAGCTGTAGAAAACAATTATCCAATAAATCTACAAAAGCCTTGCTAGTGTGTAAGTGACCAACCCACAAGTTCCAATCAATATCTGGGAAATTAAAGTCCCCCATTATAAGACAATCTGATATACTCAGCCACCCTATTTCTTTGTACAGTTGTTCATTATACTCATCAGAGTCATTAGGCCTATAACACAATCCTACTCTCAATTTTGCTTTTCCAGTGGTTATGTCACACCAAACTGACTCAATACTGCATTGTCTGCCCATGTCAACTGGCTGCACTTCCTTAGATTTTATGTGTTTCTTAACTAATAGCATAACCCCTCCTCAATCCTGTCAATCCTTTCTGTACTTTGTAACCCCCAGATTTCAATTCATCATTCCTTATATCTGCATGACACAGTCTCTGATATCCCAACAGTATCTGCCTTTGATCTTTTGACCAGCACCTCAAATTCTTCAAATTTATTTACCAAACTCCTAGCTTTGGTGTACATGCAAGTATATGTGCACCTGTTCTTATTCGTAGCCATCCTAACACAGCCTGTGTTACTTGTCCCATGATGATTCCTAGCAGACTCTGAGATCCTCCACACCTTGTTTTCCAGGCTGCTGCTCATTCCATAGAAGCAGTGCAAGAATCACTTTCATATCTGCTAGTGGCTTCTGCTAGTCCGTGTATCCCCCAAGCTAGCAGTTTTCCAATCCACCTAATACTGCCTCAATAGCATAAGCAAATATTCTTGCACCTTTTCTATTTTAGTGTATCCTGTCCCTGTAGAAGCAGTCTCTCCTGTTAACAAGCACAGACCAGGCTGAGAAAAATTCTACCCTATGAAACTTGCACAATCTCTCCAGGGATGAATATATTGACAAGGCTCTCATCATATATTCCCTACTATCTTGTCTGGGCAGAATTGAAGACAATTTCAAATTCAAACCTATCTCACGGCTTCTTTTCAATATCGGCCTGTACTTTTTAAGTAATTCTGCCATCCTCCTACTCTTAATATCATTAGTGCCAACATGTACAACAATATCACCTTTTGTGCCCTTAAAAGATATCTGCTCTACAATGTCATCAAGTTTTGCCCCTGGTAGATATACCCTGGGCCTGTTCCACCTATCCTTTTTGCACAATATATTTCCAATTTCCCTAAAAATACTCACTGACAACAATTAGTTCCTGTGGGACTAGCTCATTCTGCCTTGGGGATTGCTGTTGTTTTGCTTGATGTTCAAGTGCAAGTTCTGGTGTTGATGTGTGCAGCTAAGAGCTAGATGGGCCCCTCAATTTAACTCCTTCAAGGGCATCTACCTTGTTCTTCAAGCTCTCATAAAGGTCCATAACAATGCTGATTTGGCACCTGATTTCATCACACCCCTTACATCAAGTACACACAAAGACATTCCACTTGGCAATATCATGTCCCGTTCCTGATAGCCCACAAACATCAAACAAGCAGTGCATTTCAAAAGGCTGCGATTTAGAGCACAACCAACCCCCTCAGTTCTCCCCTGAGCCACAGCACTCCCACTACCTTGAGCCTTTTACTTTGCTGATCTGGTCTGAGGCATGATTTCGATTCAATTTCAATACAATTAAAAATATAACACTAAACTTATATCCCAATGCAGTAATAACACTATATACACACACACACACACACACACACACACACACACACACACACACACACACACACACACACACACGGGGTAGTTGAAATTAAAGTATCCCTATGTAGAGGGCATTGGAGCGAGTTCTCAGGCTCATACTGAAGAGAAATTTGGACAACAGGAGCAATAAAGAATGCGCGTGCCATTTATTGGGGGAAAAAAAAATAGTTACAAAATTTGTCACTATATGGCGCTGTGGCAATACAAATCACTTGAACAGCGCTATAATTATTCAATGTGTCTTCCATTTTGGTCAATAACAGTTTCCATTCGAAGAACAGCATTTTCTACAGCAGAACACAACATGCCAACTGGAATAGCCAGCACATGACGTCTAATGCTGTTCTTCAGATCTGCCAGAGATTGACATCCTTCCCGATACACCTGGTTCTTCAAAAAAACCCCACAACCAGAAGTTGCATGGGGTTAAGGTCCAGTGATCAGGATGGCCAAGATAGCCAGAAACAACGGCCGATGACCCGTTTGTCTGTAAAAGTGGTGACTTAGCAATCTTTGGACACAATGGTGAATGTGGGGGACACACCATCTTGCATGAGTATAGTTTCCTGAAGGCACCCACATTGTTGCAGCTCTGGTATTGCAAAATTTGCCAACATTTCGTAATATCGCTGTCCAATAACGGATCAGGTGCGGGGTCCAGTCAGTGTTACCTGTTCAAAAAAATATGGCCCAATCATGAATGTAGCCATAAATTCACACAGCACTGTCACTTTTGGAGAATGCAACGAGATCTCTTGGATAACTCGAGGGTTTTCTGTTGCCTAAATGCGACAGTTGTGTGTATTCACTTGTCCATTTAAGCTTCATCACTCCAAAGGCTGTTCCATGGCCAAGTGATATCCACTGTCATTCGTACCAGAAACTGCATCACCATGCTTTAGCAAATATCTGCATTACCATGCTTCAGCTGCTGTAGCATGTGCATCTTGTAAGGATAGTACCGCAACACCTGATGCATTACTAGCATTGCAGTGGAATACGGCATGTCCACTTCACAGGGAAACAGCTGGCATACTTGCACTACCACATGGTAGGTGCATTATAGCCAAAGCATCTTATGCGCCATAAAACCCCCACAACAACAACAACAACAACTACCACATGGAGATTGACTTGATAAATCCACGACAGCCACATCTTCAACACGAGAGGAATCCACTCGTTTTTGACCTCTACCTAGTTGAACACCAAGCTGTCCTGTCACTTCAAATTTTGCAATCATTTTGCAGACAGCACAAACAGTCATAGGTCAGTACAAACAGTCACACCCTTATGCGCTTCTGATGCCAGAATTCTCTGATAGCCACAGCTGCATTGTTGCTGTTCTGATAGTACAGCTTCACTAATAGAGCCTTTTTCCTGCAGCATTATTGTCATTGCTGCTATAGTGCAGACAAACATCTACTGTATGATTTTGAAGAGACTGCATTGCTTTTATACAGTACAGTAGAGCTGAGTAGTGGTGCTGTGGCAATAACTTATGATTATGCAAATAACATCCTTCCTGATACACTTGGTTCTTCAAAAATCCCCAATAAATAGCGAGCGCATTCTTTATTGTACCTGTTGTCCAAATTTCTCTTTAGTATGAGCCTTAGAACTCTCTTCAGAGCCCTCTACATAGAGATACTTTAATTTTAACAATCCTGTATATATATTTCAGTATCGAGTTTTATCTCCTAAGTTACGTTATACAAATTACGTATCTCCTAACAAGTTTAAGTTATAATGTTACGTTTGTAAAATCTAAGTCATTATATGTATTAAGTTATAACATTACATATGTAAAATCTAAGTCATATGTATTAAGTTAAAAAATAAAGATAAAAATAATTTTTTTTAAGTTAATAATTAAGTTCCAAAAAATTAAGTTAGAAAATAAATTTATGTATCTGTTGCCACCCATGTGGTTCAAACTCTCATGCTAGCTATCTATGCTAAATCACCAATTCTAAAAGCTCTATGAATTTTACTGTCATACATTACAATCTATGTGACAAGTTAAATTATTAAAACACATAAATAGTGCTGTAATTTGCTGCAGTAGCAGATCTTAAAGGCCAGGTTATAACATATTGGCAGTTTAACTTCTAAATTTATATTATTTTTATTTTTTATTGCACTCTCCTTCAAAATTATCTGAAATTTAACCATTTTTTTAATAATTCAATTTTTTACCATGCTAAGCAGTGTTTATCTTACAATTTAGCCATGCCTACGTATAAACATGCCTTTTTACTCATACCTGTCATACACAGTTATTCCTCATTCCTAGTCTCTTTAATTCACGATGATGATGAGAATTTTAACAATTGAAATTCTGAATTGCCTTGAACTTTATTTTATACTTAGAATGTGGCATGCTGTTGAATGACTTGACTCAAAATGATAATATGAAAATCTTTACTGAATTAATTATGAAGATTTAAAGTTTTTTTATTATTCCAATATGTTTGTTTAATACTGTGCTAATAAAATTAAATTTTGTTTGTGATCCAGGTATGGTTATCATCACATGCGTAATGTAGCTTCTTTAATTAGCGGAGTGGGAATTTTCTTTTTTGGTACTGGACTTTCTCTCTATCATGGCATCATGGGCATTTTGTTTGCTACTCCAGTAAATTCACTTTATTGGGTAAGATAATTGATATATTCTTTCACTAATTTTTAACAGTGAATTAGGGATGAACCTAGAGAAATAATATAATGTTTTAAAAATTTTAAGTCTAGTGTGCTTTGCTTTATCATCTCGATAAATGTACCTCTGATTTTCGTTCATAACGATATACATGTTAATGTTAATTTTTTTTTGTGTGCCACAGTTTTGTTATTATATCATAAACTAAACTGCTTTTGCAAGCATATTACTCTAGTATTTTAATAACTTTGTTTGTTATTTTGAAATTGGACCTTTTCCCCCTCAGTAAGAAGTATGATAACTTCTATTGTTTGCAAAACTACCCATGTATCAGCAGGAATAGCTAGCTATCCTTCATCCAAAAGTGTAACCTACTTTGTGAAGATTTCATAATCGTTTGTCAAGATTAATGCTAAGTGACACTCCAGAACACCCCCCCTTTCCCCCAAGCAGATGACTGATGCTGTAATTTGAATGATTGACTTTCCATCGAAGATTTGGAACACAGATTTCTTGCAAACCACCCTAACAGATTATCATTTGCTATATGGTAAAATATATTGTTGGAAGAGAAAATAACAGAATCTGTTCAACTCACAGAGTGATTAGTATTAGTAATAGCAAATGATGCAAGGAAACAAGCTTATACAGCATCAGCAAAAAAAAAAAAAAAAAAAAAAAAATTACCACCATCTGTCTATCCCCTCTAATAATTTGTCTAATAATTCTTCCTTAAATTTTTCGAAACTGCCCACAAACACCAGATGAAAGTTTGTCCCAACAATCTATTACCCTCTGCCTGAAAGCAAATTTCTGCACTATCTTTTCTGCAATCATCCTTTCTCAATTTAAATATATGTCCCCTTATGTGTGTTGTCTGAGTGGGAGTAATGATGCCATCAATGTTTAGCTTACTCAATCCATTCAAAGCCTTGAAAATCTCAATCAGATTTTCTTGCAGTATGCCTTAGTCTCCAGATGCTGCAATTTACAGAACCAGTCTTGTGGTAAGAGTGCCCTTTTGTTCCCCCTCACTAATCTCATTACTCTTCTCTGTACCCATTTCAACAGATCTATGTCCATTCTAAAATGAAGTTTGCAGACTTGTATGCTGTACTCAAGATATAGTCTAACCATTGCATTATACAGCAGAGTAATTACCTCCCTATTCCTTCTGGCAAGATTCTTGCATATATATCATAGACAAAATCCCATGAGCTGTCCTAGCAACCTGTCAGCGCTGATCAGAGAACTTCATGTCTGACTGCTCAATTACTACTAGGTCTTTTTCATTCTTTATAACCTTGAGTGTCGTATCTCAAAGTTGGTATGTTATTCTGGAATTACCACTACCCATATGCAGTAATTTGCATGTGTTAATTTAAACTTCAGTTGCCACTTCTCAGCCCATCAGCATAATTTTTCTAGATCTTGTTGCAGTAGCATACCTTGATTACTGTCATTAATCACCCTGCCAACTGTTGGATCTTCTGTAAACTTAAGACATTAAGCCTGACATGCCTTCATCAATGTTGTTAATAAATATTGAAAACAACAGTGGGCCCAGCACTGAGCCCTGGAGGCTCTAGTAATAACATTAGTCCAAAATGAGCAGTACCTATTGATAACCATTCTCTCTTCTGCTCAACCATCCCTTTGTCAATAGCAGTAACTTGCTCCAAATGCTTTTCTGAAATCTAATTATTTGATGTAAAAATTTATTTTTGCATTCACTTCCTTAGTTACTGTGCCATAGGGTCCAATCAGTTTGGTCAAAAAAGATTGCCACTTAACAAATCCATGCTGTTAGTGTCTTAGAACTACATTCTTGTCTAGATGATCTTGTATTACTTTTTTAACCAGTGACTTCATTATTTTCTCTCAGCCAGAAGTCAAACTTACAAATCAATAATTACTCACTTCCCCCTTTGTTAATTGGCGATACATTCACACATCTCTAATCCACTGGGACCTCCATTGAATCCAAAGATGCTCTCATAATTTTGATTTAGGATTTACTTACCTCTTTTACTGCCTTCTTAATGTAATTATGGATCCCATCTGCCCGACTTTCCTTCTTTACTTTTAGCTTCAAAAATTCCTCCTTCACTTTCCTGTCAGTTGTCACAAAATTATTTGGCTCCCTATTAGAATGTAAAAGCCATTTAGCTCTCTGTCATATACTTCTAACATCCCAATCCCTAGAAAATTCATTCATATGTGAATGAAGATGCCGAATGTCTCTTCAGTTTGTCAGTGACCTGAACAGGATTTTCAAACAGTTATAAAATTCATATCTGGTGGACAAGTGGGATTTGTCTCTTTCTTTCTAGTGTTAGATTAGATATTTGAGCAAAGAAGTCTTCGCTTCTTTTCTCTCCCAGAGACCTCTCATAATTTGCCTTGGCTTGCTTAACTGTAGACCACTTTATGTGTTGCCAATAATTTATAATCATTACATATGTGAGAATTAACTAATTCTAATAAAATATTAAGCAGCACTGCACTTCATCTAAATTTGAAAAGCTAAAAATGAGGGAGTTTATTGAAACAAACTGGAATGAAAACTTTACAGAAAAATATTCCAGTACCTACCCCAACCATTCAGAGGAAAATTTTGACATTTCAAAATCCTTGTGGATGTTATTTTCAAGTCTAGAGGAAATAAAATTGTGATTGTAAGAACTGCTTATATAATTCTATACTATTTTTAAAATTAAAACAGTTGTGTGAATTATGTGGAAAGAGAAATTGTGAAGTACACTGTGCTGTTTTTAATCAATTATCCAATAGTTATGAAATTATCATTGTCATTTACTGGTTGCCTCTTTTCTAATCATTTTAAATATTCTGCATACAGATTGTGATCAGAAGTCATCTCTATCATCAATATATATGAAGAATTAAAATATTTGCAAAACTATTTTGAAGGCAGTTATTCTCACCAAAAATATTGCAATTTATATACTCAATTAATTTGATAACATCATTAGCAAATCTTTTTTGTGACACTGAGAATTTTTGTAACATTACCAGTTTCAGTAGCCAGCATTGAAGGGAGTTTTTTCTAAAAATGAAGTTAATCAAAACCTACTTCCTTTCAATGATGACACAAGGTCAGTTGGATGGATTGGTAGCCTTATAAATTGAACATGGCATTGCAAAATTTAGACCTGGATGAAATTATACAAAACTTTTCAGCTGTTGAGGCCTGAAAAGTTAATTTTTGAAGCAGAAAATTTAATATGTAAGAAATAATGCTGCTTGTTTAAAATAATAAATTATAATTTTCTTTATTTTAAAATTTTAATAAAATGAACTGAATGAAATAAGCAGTAAAATTATCAAAAAACTTATTATTATTTATTTTTTTTTTAACTGAAAAATCTTTTTCAATTTGTATTCAATGGAATGAGTGCACAGGTGGCGAAGCAAAATTTGGCTCAGGATGCCACAACCCTTTGAACCAATTCAGGCTGCATGTCCCAGTAGAACCCCCTTCTATTTAAATGTATCCCATCTATGTAAAACAGTCTCTCCTGTTGACAAACACATACCATGGTGTGAAAAATTCTACTGCATAAGTCTTGTAGTCTCTCCAGGGCTAAATTGATTGACAAGGCTCTCATCGTGTAAGCAGAATTTCAGACACTTTCAAATTTAATCCTAACTCATGACTTTTTCTCATCATTGCCCTGCACATGTTAAGTAAATCCTAAGAATTACTCTCAATATCATTAGAATGTGTATAACAATATTACTCTTTGTAATCTTGTTATTCACTCACTGGTAATAATGATATTGAGAGTAGGAGATCTGCATTGGTACAAATGATAATGAGAATGTTACACACTTACAGCTATCCTTTGTACAAAATATATTTCCTGTTTCCATGATAATAGTCGCTGACAATGGCTGCATCCTGTGGGGACCAACACTTTCTGCTATGGTAGATGTATTGTGTAACACATGAATGTAGTTTCAAGCATTGTGCTGGGCAGCTGTGTGCGTGATGGATCCTTCTTAAATTCCTTCGAGGGCATCAACTCTGTTCCTCAAGTTCTCATATATGTCCATCAAAATATTGAGTTGGTGCTTAATCACTTCACACTCTGTGCAATAAAAGCATACAAAGACATCCCCTTTGGCCATATCACATCCCACTACAGATAGCTCAGCAAGAAAAGGCAACTCTCACATTGTGGGTTTCTCTGATCCACAAGAGAACTGCCATTGACAGTTCTTTTCTGAGCTAAAGCATTCTTGCTGCTTTGAGCTTCTTGCTTTGCTGTCTTGTTTGAAGCATGATTTTAGTCTAAATTTAATTTTAAAATATCACACAAGCTAAGAGATAAAAGTATAATAATACTATGTTATTCCCAAATTGTGCAATGGTTATTATGTTTCTAAAGAACACAATTGAAATTTCTAAATGTTTAGCTAAATACAGAAATAAGCTAACCTTTGTGATTAGGACATAGAACTTTTTATTATTTTGAATTATTTATTTACTACAGTTTAAAACATTGTACTTGATTACTGTGATGTACTACCCACAGCTTATTAGTTATGAGATACAATGTTCATGCCAAAATTGCCAAGAACAAATACTCTCAAAATATCAAGATGACCAATAGCATTAAGTGTACTCTTGAAGAGAACAAGTGTATTGAAGTATTGACATCAGATGCATCTCCCCATATTTTCCAACACTTCCATTGTATTCCTTTCAGCTTTGTAAATGTTCTTAATACATATCACATTTTAGAATACCACAGCCATCACAATTTTGTTGTGTTGTATAATTAAGTGCCTCTAATAATCATATCTACTGTGATCTTAGCTATAGAGTTCTCTGCCAACTTTTCTTTGGAAACTTTACTTTGTATAGTAGCTTTGTCACTTGTTTGGAAAGGTCTGAGTTAAAATCTCATTGAGATTGGCGGAACTGCAAAGGTCTCTTTAATGTTTTTGTGATTATATACATCAATCTACATTTTTAATGTATAGGCTCCCAGCATTATGTACATAGACTGATCTTGAAAAAACATAGTCTATGTTTTTTCAAGATCAGTTCAACTACAGTGATGCCCATCTATTAACAATGCCCTTGAATAATGATATTTTGTTTAATGATGTGCCTCTCATAGGACCCTGTGAATTCAGTAAACAGTATTGGTACAATAACATTTGGGCATCATTTTCAGCCAAAGAAAGTATTTGTATGCCATGCAATTGTTATTTTTGGCCAGTTACAGTTCTCTAAAATCATGCAATTGAGTTTATAAGTGCTTGGAGTCAAGTCAAACTCTAAGTTTGTTGTGATTATGTAAACCTTTCTTTTCCCCACCTGATATTCATAAATTTATATGAATTTACTAAATTAAAATAGTAGTCTGGCCCAAAAGTGGCCATGAAAGAAAAAGAAAACAGGAAATCAATTTTTGTGCAAACAAAGGTAGAACTTATTTCAGAACATGAAAACAGCATTCAAGTAAGTGCTCTTGTAAGAGAATATAGCCTCATGCAATCCATTATTTCAAAATCATTAAACAAAACGATACATTTAAAACAGTGAAAGTGATGGATGCTTATACCAGAATTTTCAAAGGGAGGGAATTAATTATAGAAATGGTTACATTAATGATATGAATTCATGAAAAACAAATGAAAGGTGAGTCTGTGAATACTGAATTTATGACAGGGCTAAAACCATTTATAGTGACAATGACATTTTACTATAGGCAGTCGAAGAGAGTAGACGTGTTTTTAGTTGACTCTGGCAGATTAACTGAATGAGATTAACATCAGGTGTCTAGTAGACAAAATTTTTGTTTAAAATTTATTTAAATTTAATTTCAGTAATTTTTAAAATTTTATTGCACCAATTTTGTGAAATTAATTTCTACAATATTTTGTAAATTTAATTCTTAATATTTCTAAAATATTTTTACTAAGTTAAATTCTTTCTGGTAACTTCAGTAGCTTAATTTTAAATTCACTAATGGATAAAGTTTTGGTAACCATTTAATTTCTGTAATACTTTGTTAATTTAAATTCTTTAATAGATTGTATATTTAAATTTTGTAATCTTTCTTAATTTTAAATTTTACTTAAATAATGGCTGTTACAAGATCACTCTCAAAAATTGTCCAAGGACATTATGACTCAAATGGAAATGACTGCTGGTATTTCTGGTGTAAGTCATGAGTTCATCACTTGTATAGCCTGTGGCATGTATTCTGAGTATGGTCTAGTAAAAAACCAAGCTCAACTGATGATTCTTTTCTTTGCACCTGGTGTAAGAAGTGCATCAATCTCAAATTAAAACTTGGTGCATTACGAGAAGAATTTGAGTCATTGAAGAAACAGGTGCTTGCCAAACAAACAAATGTAACTGATAGCTTATCAGCAACTGAAGTATTTCGTGACCTGCCAAGTCAGTAACTACATTCCTATTAATCTGGCTTAAATGGCAGGGAAAATCTTAGCGGCAGTGATTTTGAGTGCAATCCAGACTGACAGACTGAATTCAGATAGAAATGGCATTTTGGAGGACACACAACATGGTTTTGTTAAGGGAAAATCATGTTTAGCATTTTCGAGGATACACATGGTTTTTTTAAGAGAAAATCATGTTTAAATAACCTGGTAAACTATTTTGACATAGTTACTCATGAGCTAGATGTAGGAAACAATTTCAACATAGTTTATTTGGATTTTAGCAAGGCATTTTTCTCAGTTCCTCATGAGAGCTTACTGTATAAGCTGAACATGTTGGGAAGATACTAGACTAGAAAGATCAAAAATGGGCTTTAGGGTAGAAAGCAGAGGGCTGTAATTAATGAATATTCTTCAGATTGACAAAGTCAGAAGTGGGGTTCCCCAAGTATCTGTTCTTGGACCACTGGGTTTTTTTTTTTTTTTTCTGAATTTCTTAAATGATATCGATGAAGGGATAAAGGGTGTAATCTCAAAATTTGCAGACTACGTAAATATTGGAAAAGTCGTTAATGATCAGTAACAAGCAGCACTTCTTCAGGATGACTTGAATGGGCTTCAAGAATGATCAGAAAAGTAGCAGCTCTGTTTTAATGCAGCAAGGTCTTACACTTGGGGAATAGCAACCCCAAAATAACTTATACACTTGGTGGGGTTGAATTAAAAACAGTAGGGGAAGAAAAGGATCTGGGAGTTTTTAATTCAACCCCACCATACACAACAATAATAAGTTATTTTGCTGCTACAGAGCTGCATTATGTACATAGACTGATCTTGAAAAAAACACTGTTTTTTCAAGATCAGTTCAACTACAGTGATGCCCATCTATTAACAATGCTCTTGAATAATGATGTATTCAGAAACACTGTTCTGAAAATTTCAGAACAGTGTAAACAGGCAGCCAGGAAAGCCCATGCTGTCCTATTGATGATTTATTGAACAATAATACTCTGTAGAGATAGAGGTCATAATCCCACTGTAGAAGGCAATTCTAAAATTGTAAAACCACATTTGGAATAAAATAAACATTGAACTACTTGAAAGAGTCTAAAGACAGGCAACTCAAATGATGAGATAGGCAAAAGGCTGATTGTATGAGAAAAGACTTTGGTTATGTGGGCTACAGAGCTTGGCAATTAGGCGCCTTAGAGGGAATCTGATTGAGGTGTATAAGGCTCTGAGAGGGATTAGTAAAATTAATGAAGGCAGAATGACTGTTGTAAAGAATTCCAAAACTATGGGCCTTAAATTTAATTTTCAGAGGGAAGGGTTTAGAATAGATTGTGGGAAGTTTTCTTTAACCCAGTAAATCATTGATTACTGATTACTTCAAATTGTCACTCTCAACTATCTTCACAGGTGATTGAGAGTGACAGTTGGAAGAAATTGAAATTGAACACAATTGAACCCTCAATTAAACACTCCTAAACTGTGTGGCAATGTTTTTAAGTCACTGTTTCTCATTGTCAGGCCTATTAGATCTAACAGCCCTGAAAATGAGAAACAGTTTAATTTTTACATGTGATAGATTATTGTTGCTCACTGCATATTATATCCGTAATGATATTAGTGACCATCTGAGCGTTCAAAAATATAAAGTGTTCAAAATGTAAAATGACGAGAAAAAAGGTCAAAAGTGTAAACACTGTCTGGATGTTATACAAGCACTCATTTTTCTTCATGTTTGACAAAACACAGGCTTTGTATGACAGTACCAGTAATTGAATTACCTACTTTTCTGATTTAAATTTCTCTATCAGTATATAAGGTTTGATGTTAAGTTCCAGGACTGAGTCCATTGTATGCCTAAGCACACAGGACCATGATGCAGCATGCTATGGCAGCTGACCTATATAGCCACTTGCTTCTTTTAGGTCAATTGTATGTTTGACAGAACACTGGCTTCCTATGACTGTAGCAGCAATTAAATTACCTATTTTGTTGATTTTTTTTAAAATTTCTGTATCATTATACAAGGTTTAACATTAAGTTATACACTTTTAATTATGCCTGCATTAATATACACTGACTCACTCAGTGCTGTCTCTGCTCTAAGTAGTATTACTAATTCTGCTCACCCTGTAATAAAAGAAATATATTCTAGACTACATACTTGCAATAAGTTGAACCAAACTGTGACATTTTGCTGGATCCCGGGGCATTCTGGGATAACAGGAAATGAAAGAGCAGATCTTGCAGCCAAGCAACCAGATACTACTATTTTCACAGACCTTTCAAGTTCCATATACCGATTACAAACACATTATCCATAAAGCATGGTACAAGAGCTGGTCAACAATCTGGAGAGGTTATCCAGGAAACAAACTTTACCGAATAAAACAAGACCCGAAGCTATGGCTCTCCAGTTTCTGGAAAAGCAAGCGAGAAGTAACTCTTGCAAGGCTAAGGATTGGACATACTCACCTCACTCACCTGTATCTCTTAATGAGTAACAGCACCCCACAATGCACATCATGTCATGTACAACTGACTGTTCATCATTTATTAGTGGACTGCCCTCACCTTTTTAATATCTGCTCAAGCACATTTAAATTAATTACCAATGCACAGTCATCGTTAACATTATTACAGATTCTTGGTGATGATCCTAATAAGAAAGAACTGTTTACCTTCCTAAATCATATAGGAATATATAATAAAATATAACAGTTATTACAATCAAATTAAAATATATTAACTTTTAGAAAGACACAATATAGCCCTGGCAGCCTATGTGTCATTAAATTCCACAACAACATTAAGTTATACCTTCTATCTTTCACTCATATACACAGAAAGGATATTGAAATAGGACCACCTATCTTAATGGGGACATAAGAATGGTACCATGAGAATAAAGACTCAGTCAGATGAATACAAGCAACCTTTGATATGTCAGTATGTGTGTAGCTGGTACATAGTATTACATATAATGATCATGGGACAAGGCCATGATAATGACAGATTTTCAGTATGGTACGATTTTTGATACAAAGTAAAAAGGTGTGTCTATCTCCTTGTTGTTGTTGTTATTTGGTTTTTAGGAGCATTAGCAACTAAGGCCATATTGCTCCGGGGATATGTGGTGGTCATTCCCTGACCTTTCCGCATCCTCCGTATTTGGTGGTGACGGGCTCGAACCCCCGTCTAATCAAGAAGCGTGTGCTATGCACTGCTGCTGCTCCTGCCCACCTGGCTATGGAGGCGCCTGTGTCTATCTCCTAAACAGTGCATATAGTGGCCTATTCCCAACCTGCTGTTATTCTAGTATACCCAGGAGTAGCAGAAAAATAGGTTCTGTAAAACAAAACTTGATGCAAAATCAGTGGTGGATGAACAGAGTGAGAGATAATTGCAGATAACTGCAGTCAGCAATTTTGTCCCTGCAATAAGGATGGTCACAGGAGCAAAAGTGACTGCGGGATATAGTGTGGGGCAGTCCATAGCACTTTGCATCAGAATTAATTGACTTACTCTCCATCAGATAGGGTGTGAGAGCAGATGGCTAACTAGACATCCCTCCTCTTGTCACAGATATACAGATGTATACATCTTAGTGTCATGATTGGACGGTGACTGACTGGAAAAAAATGTGGTAGTCAGACAAATTGTTTCCTTTTGTGTCACATGGACAGAAGTGTATTGTGTTGTGGCAGTTATCAGAAGAGGCGATGAATGTCACATTTTGAAGTTCACGGCCTCTTCCAATCATTGCTGGCTAGTAGGCAGTGTTCTGTTCTGGGGTGTTTTGCTGGGATATCCCAGATTCTCTGATACATGTGCAAAGACATTTGATGGAAGAAACGTATTGCTCCACCATTGCCAACAGCATAGGTTGATGTTTTTGTTGTTTTCTGTTGGTAAAAGTATCTTCCAACAGGGTAATACACTGTGCCGCCAAGCTAGATATTGCAGAAATAGTTGGCTGAACAATCTGAATGCTTCACCCTCCTTCAGTGATACTCTCCCCTATTTCTTCTGACTATGACCCTGTCAAACATATGGATGAGATTGCCCAACCTGTTAGATAGGTAACTGGCCATTAACGATGCAGGACGGTAGACAAATTTACAAATAGTATGGTGATCCGTATATATTCAAGCACCTTATAACATCTGTATCACAAGTGGTAAGCCATATGGATATATTACTGTTGGCAACATGTGGGGACTTCATTTGCTTATTGCTTCCAATAGTTTGAACAAATCTTCCTTAAATTTATTCAAAACTATCCACGTCCATAACATTAGGTGGAAGTTTATTCCAACAATTGATTTTGCTTTGGCTGAATGCAGATTTCTCCACATTTGTTTTATAACCATCCTTTTCCAGTTTAAATTAATGTCCCTTGTGTGTTTCATCTGAGAAAGGATAAATATGCTATCAGCATTTAGTTTAGTTAACCCTTTTTAAAGTCTTATGCACTTCAGGTACCTTAAGTCACCATGCAGATGTCTAGTTTATAGAGACTGAAATTTACAGACTTCCAGTTTTTCTTAGTAAAGAATATCCTTTCACCGGATATCTGCCCTTTCTAAAATGTGGTTTCCAAACATGTAGGCGATATTCCAGATGATGATAAGAGGCACTTTACACGTATATACTAATGTGCATAAAAACAGTAAGGGGGCCCAACACCAACTCTGTGGAAACCCACTTATCACATTGGTCCATGAAGAACAGTGGCCATTTATAACCATGGTTTGCCTCATATCACTTAACCATTCCTTTATCCATAGTAGTAACTTTTCCCTAATGCCACATGTTCCAATTTATACAACAGCCATGTATTACAGTATCAAAGGCTTGACTGAGATCTAAGCATACAACATCAAAATTCTTTGCATCCAGTTTCTTTCTAACAACTTAATTGTAGCTAATCAGAATGGTATGATTACCTTATGACTCTGCTCTTATTAAGATGCTGTTGCATTACTTCTTTAAGTATATTCTATTATTTTCCCTGGCATAAAGGTTAACCTTACAGGTCTGTAATTACCCATTTCACCCTTTGAGTAAGGTACATTTGCACATCTCCTATCTGCAGATACCTCTCCTAGACCTAGGCGCCTCCATAGCCAGGTGGGCAGGAGCGGCAGTGCATAGCACACGCTTCTTGATTAGACCAGGGTTCGAGCCTGTGACCACCAAATACAGAGGATGCGGAAAGGTCAGAGAATGACCACCGCATATCTCCGGAGCAATATGACCTTAGTTGCTAATGCTCCTAAAAACCAAATAACAACAACAAATCCTAGACCTAAGTATGCTCTCATTATGATGGCTAAAGGTTTAACTACCTCTTTTGCAGCTTCTTTTAATATAATCAGGTATATTCCATTAGCTCCAGGCACTTGTTTATTTTTAACTATAAGAATTTTTCTTTCACCTTACATTCTGTTATTATAAAAACCTTTTATTCCCATTGAGTATTAGACAGACCTCTGCTAACCCCATCTCCACATTCAGTTTATCAGACACTTTGTACAGGATGATCAGAGTCATAAAATTCTTATCCAGTGGACCACGAGGTATGTTCATGTCATACGACACCTGGGATTTCTCCCACCTCCATATCCAGTGGACCAATGTGATTCATAACTTTCCTTCTGGTGGAAATATATAAAGAATTCCTTGCTGGTTTTATGTGCAGTCTTTACTTAGTATTAGATAGGCTGTCTTATTTTATTAGCCTTTCAGTGTATAAACAGTTGTCTTTCCTTATTAGAAAAATGCTAGTAATTCTTAGAAATAATTCCTTTAGTTTCAAAAGTCTACAGGAAGACTAAAAGCATAAAATACTTCTTCATATCTACTAATTAAGAATTGCCTGTAATCTTTTCCTTTGTTCTTCTTTGTCTACTTTCTTTTGCTCTTTAGCAGCATTTGTTTTTTAAAATTTTGTTTTCAAAATATTTTCATATGTAATTTTATGTATTACTTAGGATATTAAATATAATTAAAATGAAGCTGTTAATTGTGATTTTGAAATGTGGATTTAAAAATTATTTTATTTAATGTCTAAATAAGATATGTTTATCATTATAAAATATGCTTACCAATTGAAAGTCTCAAGCCTTTGAAGATTATGTTAGCGAACTCTCAGGTTTACTAGAATTTGACCATCCCCTGATCTAGTCTTCAGATTTGTTTTAAAGCTGTACTTCTCAAAGTGTTAAAAATATCCATTATAGTTCCAAAATGCATTATTTATATCATGTTGGCAGATGAGATAAGTAAAGGAAAATACTGGAACTGTACTCATGAGTCCTGCTCTGGATTTGGCAATGTTGGGCTTCTGCTGTGTAAGATGTGTTGTACCAAATGATGAAAATTATCTACCATATAACATTGATTTTAGTATTAGTGTTAGCCACATGGTGTAAGGTAGCCGGTTTTTGCACCATGAGCAAAAAAATTCTTAAAATTAATTATATAAAAAAATTAATATAGTCTAACTTGACTAATGCTTTTCCCTTTTCTTTATGGAGTGCAGGAAGCATGAACCAGTATCAGTAGTATGTTCACAATGACACCCTCCAATGCTCTAGGCTAATGGAGAAAACCTTTTCCAGCCTGAATACCAAAAATAAGCTGAAACAATAATATAACAAAAATATTTTGGTGTGCCGTTGAAAAAAAAAACTGACTAAAATTAGTGAATAATCTTTATTGATATTTTTACAATATATGAACATTTCTAATGAGAACTTTATTGCTATAGTTTTGCACGCTATTTTTAGACACTTACAATGGTCACCACTAGATGTGGCTGATGGGCTATAGTGACAAGATATTTAAAATATAATAAACAAAGTCAAAGCAGAGTCATCTGTGATATAGATGCCACACATTTCTACCTGTTTCATATGCATATTGCAAACACAGAAATGTGCCCTGTCTATCACAGATGATTCTGTGCTTTCCTTTACATTGCTTCATGTGTTGCAATTCATATATATTAGAAACAGATAGTGAATAAGTAAACATTATTTTATTATGATTGTTTCTTTAAATATCCTTATCCTGAAACATTTTTTTATTATTCATATAATAGCCTTACCAGTGACAGATTGCCCAATAGGCACAGTAGGCATGTGCTTAGGACCTCCACCCCTTTAGGCGGGTAGGGACCCCATATAATTGAAGACATAAAGAATTAGTATAATAATCTCTGCATGTAATTTTTATGACTGATTTAAGAAGTGCGTCCATTTGGTCCATACATTACTTGTTTGTTATCCATTTTGCTTCTGCTCATGGAACCCTGGCCTGTGCTGGCAACTGCATATAGGCTTATTTACATTATATGTGGCCATATTGACTGTCTGAATAGCCCTCTCAGATAGCACAGTGTTTATAATTGCCATCCTCTCACACCATGTGAGGCCTGAGTTTGAATCCTCTCAATGAAGCAGTGAACTTTATTGGACTTTTTCACATAATAGCTGAGTTGGGTGAGGATAGCAAAGTTATTTCATCCAACAAAACAGGAAAATTGACCAGATAATACATGCAATATGTATAAAAATTTCAGTTAGGATGTACAAGCTACCACTAGTAACTTGTAACTTAAAACTTTTTTATTATTATTATTCTCTTTCTTTCGGCTATCGGAATGGTACAGCTTTAGGTGATATTACTCAAAATTCTTGATGCCAAGGGCCTAAAGGATCTTAATCCACCACTTCTCCTTATTTATAAAACAGAATTTTAGAAAAGTGTTTTATACTTAACAGTGCCAGTGTTTATTTCCTGTTATGCACTTAATTTGACCAACACTTACATATCAAAAATTTGTATATCAAAATTTTTGCTTCTAAATAAAATAAATTTTACTTCTAAACAAAATTTTAACTCCTAAATAAAATGCCACTATTTAAAAAAAAAAGGGACTATCAGCACAATGGGATATCTCACTCAAAACTTGGACACCTGGTCACTTTATGATAGACCATAAAACAAATCTACCTTCAAATAAAAGACAGTTTTTTGTAGTATACTATTTATGGGTAGTCCCATTCCATTACATTTTCCAATGTGTGCCGTTCAATATATGCCATTTGGTGAATCAATATAACTGGTGGAGTGTTAAATTTTATTTTTCCCACATTCCATGCTTTGGGAAGCAGGAATGTAAGTGTTTAATCTTTGGCTGGTTTAATATCACTGAGTTTCTGATTGTAGGGGTTTAATATATGCAAATCCATATATCAGGCGATAAATAAGTCTGCCAGGATTTATACTTTTTTTGCAAAATTTTGATTTGATTTCCCCCCCCCCCCACATGCACACACAAAAAAGGAAAAATAATATCTTGTTTTCTAACCATTTTTGAATCTTTCGCTTATGTAAATGGGACTCTGTGATTGCTTATGCTGGTGTTGGCTGTTGGGGAGGGGGGTGTAGAATCCATGTCACTGCAAACTATTTTTTCTGTAACATTATTGGGGTAGCCTTTCTCTGGGACACCTTTTGATGACATTTCCTTTTAGCTGCTCTCTTTTACTTATTCTGAATAAAATAAATTTTACTTCTAAACAAAATTTTAACTTCTAAATAAATAGCTTGATCACATCCAAGTAATCCTTCATTTGTGGTACCAACAATTAATTCATAATGCCTCTGGTGTTGGTTGCCTTTCTGTATACTATCTTGAAAACATTTTTAGTTCCTATAGACAAGGATAGCCAAGAGAGATTGGGTTTTTTTGTCATTCACGTTGTCTCTTTACTTAAAGACAATTGTGGATATGTCCCCGAGACTTCTGTAGAAAAAGGAACACTAAATGTACCTTGAAACTAATGTGGCAAATTAATGCTACAATTAGGCAAGGTGTGATTGTGTATTACATGAGTTCTGATATACCTCAGTAATCAAAATAAAATGAAATCATAAAATATACATCTTCTTGGGGATGTACCCTCACACCCATCAAGGTACATGTGCTACTTTCATAGCAAATAAATGAAACAGACAAAAAAAACTCACACACACACACACCACCTCTTCAAGAGGACATCAGCATGCATAAACTACAAAAAGGATCATGTTTTGGTCATAGACCACTACCAGCTTCATAAAGAATGAAACAATGGGTGTTTGTGAGCATTCAAACTGAGGAAGAAAGAGGGACAGAAGAAACATGAAAACCAAAGGTGAAGAATAAAATAAAATGGAGTACACTGTGTTATATTGGTTACCTATAGAGAGCACTGTCCATGGCACATGTTGCAAGTTTGAGTTTTTTTTTTTTTTTGTTTGCTTGTTATTTTTATTGTGTTTGGATTGTATTGGGACATTCATTGACACTTAGCTGGATAGCAGTCAATGGCTGAAATATGATCCTTTTTGGAGTGCACAAGTTCTGATATCCTCTTGAAGAGTTAGTTCCTGTGAGTTCTCCATCTTTATTTTATTTGTTTACTGTGAAAATGGTACGCATACCTTGGTAGGTGTTGAGGGTGTATCTCCATGGCAGAAATTCATGCATTTGCACTGCTGAGGGTGAGTGTTTTTTCATTTTTGTATTTTTGCGATTTTATTTTATTTTGATCATTAGGATATCTTGGTACTCAGATAGCAAAGTTGTACCTTGTCACCTAACCTTGTCAAATATAATCCTACTTGCATCATTAATTTCCTCTTTTAGTTTAGGCACTGCTGAAGTAGAACTGTATTTATCAGTCCCTTTTGTCAAGACATGAAAATCTACTAAATTGATGTTAAAAAAACAGAATCATTTATCCTAGGCTTTTCAAATTAGTACAAAGCGTGTTTTGCGTAGGTGTAACTTCAGTTCCAAGTGAGAGTTTTTTTTTCAAAAGATATACAGTTGGCTGCTGAAAAGTGTGACGGATTGATAAGTGAGAGTGTCTAAAATTATGTTTCTTAATCTGCAGTGTGTTTAAATCAGTTAGGACCCCTATTGCTACAAAATGTTATTTCTATGTGCATTTCAACTTTTTGGGGCCCAAGGTGCACATCTAATGCACCTGTACATAAACATGCTGCTATTCTTAATTCAAATATAAAAACAAAAAAAAAAACTTTTTTTTTTTAAGCTTCTTTTTATATTAAAAAAATGTTATAGTACTTTTTATTGTTTGTGTTCTTTAGTCTCATATTGTACTGTATTTACAGTCTGTATATTGTATTTTATATCACAATAATTTAATGTATAATGTAATTGAAGATTTTTATTTCTCCATGCATTAATCACAGTGCATAAAGAAATAAAATACAGAATATTGGGATTCTCCCTGTATTGTACAAATATAATAAAATAAATATTCAGTCAAATTCATAGCACTGATAGAGTGATCATGTTTCTTGATTTTAATTTATAAAAAAAATATTGAAATAAAATGTGGAATCAATACATGGAATATGTTGTTCTTGTTGGTATTTAGGCTCATTAGCAACTTAGGCCATATTGTTCTATTCTGTATTATGTTTATATAAGTGGGTATTCACAGGATAGAAAACCCAAAACAACTCATGTTGGAGGCCTTTAAAAATTCCTCTATTCTGTGATGCAACTAGAACCCAGACTTCTCCAACCAACATCTGACTATAAAACCACTAAATTGTCATCCAGGATGATGGAATGGAGAATATGTAAGAGCTGAACCTTGAGGAGGGAGGGGATGTGATTAGGCACTTTTCCCATTTGTAATAATAAAATAATATTAAATTGTAATTATAAAATATTAAAAGTATTTGGGAAGATATATTTGAATGTTTTATTTTCCTATACTTAACTATCCACCCCTCTTTAAAAAAATGGCTGTACCATTCTTGGAAATAAAAAGTATGCCTTCTCTGAATGCAAGGCTCCAAGAACAGTTCATAGAGTTATTTGTTATTTCTCCTCAGCAGCAATTTTTAAATGCTTTCTTGATCAACTGTTAATTGCAATCCAGCTTGTATATTTTAAGAAGTATTCATACTTAAATAAGTAAACACAATGTACTGAAGTTAATTATTTTGATTTTCTTTTGATCATATGAAAACCTTCATTTTATATATATATATATAGATAGATAGATATATATAAAGGATATTCTGTGAAAATGATAACTAAACTTCAGGAAATTAGATGATTTGGAGTAAAATATTGTGTCAGTGTATACATACATGCATATAGCATTAATATAAAGCACATGGTTTTTCTGAAAAGTGGGTAAACAAAAAAGAAATCACAGAAATTCCTAAGTATCTCTGCTTTTGTTTAATACAAAGGAAAGACAAGTGAAAACAAGATTTCAGTTGTGTAAATTTAATTGTGCTACAATGGGTGCAAATTTAGGGATTGATTCTAATACTTCTACTGAACAATTGCACAAATTGGCTGTCTGTGCACAGAGAACAGCATGCAACAGCAGAGGCAATATGGCATTCACAGTGCATCCAAGTTAGTTCAACACAACACTGTTCAGTTTCTTACAGCAGAGAGCATCTTTGGAGCAGAAATTCGTTGATATGTGGAAAAGGTGTTGGCCAACAACTATATATGGTAACCTGATTTATGAACGCTGTGAAAAGTAGTTCATAAATTGGAAGTGATTTTCCTATAAATATAATGATAAAACAAGAGAATGTGTTCCAAAAAATAAAATGTTTGCACTAAAAAATCCAACAATAGCTGGGATAAGTGTAAGATTTATGTAAGATATATTCCCTGACAACAAAATTTGAAATTTTTAATGGTAAGATTTTAAAATGATATCTTTATTGCAATATGCAGTGTAGGATGACTGAAATTTAAGGAGCCGTTCCTATGCATTTATGAAGTATACAAATAAACAAGCACATTTTTGCTTAGCAAAAATCACTATATCACTTAAATTTAGCTCAATGACTTTGCAGTTGCATGTATACAATGGTTATTGTCGTTTAATTTTAGTATAAAGAAACAAATGCATAAGTAAAGCTTTACTAACTCATGCTCAGTTGGTTAATCACTAGTCTCCTGCAAGTGAAATTGTAATGTGAACAACCCAATGGATAACCTTCACAACTTATACAGCTGCAATAAAATTATCAAATTTGCTTATTTCCTCAGTACAATATTTCTCCCAGGCAATAAATTAACTAAACTATTCTAAACAGAAATCACTTATCTGTTTCTAAACAGAAATCACTTATCGTACATTCATTTCACCAAAAACATACTTTAAATATGTGCTATATTTAACTATACATGTTATTTATATACCAAAATGTTAAATATTATGCATTTAACATTTTGGTATATAAATATTTCATTCTGAGCAGTTTTACTTTTAAAAGGTGATTTTATATAGTTGCATCAATGTTCCTAAAATTGAAATAAAAGTTTGTAAATCAAATATTGGTGACAAATATTTTTTTTCTCAAACCCTGTGCCAACTGTATCGTGCTTACAAGTATACAAATGAGCAAATTGTTATTGCAAAGGGGATAAAAAAAAAACTGCCACATAACCCTTTCCCTAGTTATGTTCCCCACATAATCCTTTCCCTAGGACAAACTTACAAAGTAGTTGATATGGCCAAGGAGTTCAATATCAATCATTGGTCTCCTACACCATTCATGATTTTCACATTTTTGGAAGCCCAAAAAATGACTTGGCAGATATTGATTCCACATGGACGATGAATAAAGGAAGTCAACAAACAGTACCAACAGACCAAAATACTTATAAGCAGCATAGTATTAGTAGTGGCATATGATGCAAGAAAGCAAGCTTAAAAAACATCAGCAAAAAAAAAAAAAACCACATCACCTTGCTGCAGTCAAATCCAATAATATGTCTAGTTCTTTGAATTTATTCAAATTACCCACTTCCACAACAACAGATGGAAGTTTTTCCAACAATCAACAGCCCACTGGCTGAAAGCAAACCTGTGCACATCTATGCTGCAACCATCCTTCCTCACTTTGAATTTATGCCACCTTGTGTGTAGTCTGAGCAAGAGGAAGAATGCCATCAGCATTGAGCTTACTTGATCCATTCAAAGCCTTAAACACCACAATCAGATCACCTTGCAGGTGCCTAGTCTCCAGATGCAGCAATTTGCAGAACTGAGGCCTTTCTTGGTAAGACCATCCTTTTGTTTTCTTCTTTTTTTTTTTTTTTTTTTGTTTTCTTCACCAATCTTGTTGCCCTTTTCTGCACTCATTCCAGCAGATATATAGCCTTCCTAAAATGAGGCTTCCAGACTTGTATGCAGTACTCAGAATGCAGCCTAACCATTGCCTTGTACAATGGGATAATCACCTCCTTATTGTTGCTATAAAAGTTCCTGTATATCATTGACAAAACCCCATAAGCTGTCCTGGCAGTCTATCTGCATTATTCAGAGAACTTCATATCTGACTGCACAATTACCCCCAAGTCTTTTTCATTTTTCCCTGCCCCCAGTAATCCCAAATTAATGTATGACACTTTGTATGTTAATTTGGGATTACTACCACCCATATGCAGTACCTTGCATTTGTTAATGTTGAACTTCAACTGCCATTTTTCAGCCCATCTGCCTAATTTTTCTAAATCTATTGCAGTAGCATACTGCAATAGATACCCTGATACATAAACCACCCTGACAACTATGTATCGTCTACAGAGTTAGAGCTTGATATACCTTCATGAATATCAATAATAAATATAGAAAACAACAATAGACCCAGCACTGAACCCCGGGTGCAATAACTTGCCCTTAATGTCATGCTGTCCCAATTTATACAGCAATCTTTTATGTGCAACAGTATCAAAAGGTTTCCTGAAATCCACTTGTATGATATCAAAATTACTTTTTGCATCTAGTTCCTTTGTTACTGCATCATAGCAACCAATTATCTTGGTCAACAAGTTTGTGCCTTAAGAAATCCATGCTGTGACTTCAGTATAATTGCATCTACTAGGCAGTAGATGACTCTCATCAACCGGTGCAATACCACCACTTTCATTATTGGAGGCTTAAAGAGGTGGAACCCATGTTTGGTCTCCAGAGCCAAGTTCCAGTCAACCCTTCCCCATCTCTTCCTCGTGCAGTATGACTGATGACTTTTGAGGTTATGATGAACATCATGGCGAGATCCAGTCTTCCTTACATATCGAGGGTACAGCTCTAAAACTGTTCGCAGGCCGACTGCTAGTTAGTACACCAGACCGAATCTATTGGTAACTGTTTAGGAGGATTCCGGATCAGCTAGTATATAATCTTGCTACCTCTACTCTGCCAGATAGTGACTGGAGGGAGTCCGAGTAGTGTGTATGCAGGGGCATTGTCGAGGCCACGCTATGTCAAGGATCTGGGTATATTCTTACCATGTGTATGCCATATTCAAAAATTTCATTACTTCATACAGTATGTCCCCCCTCCCCCCACCACTTTTTCTGACTATTGAATACACCATGAATTGTCAAACTAATAGAGTAAGCTTATCCGTGAAAAGATCTAAACCTCCCAAACACTTCCTGGTCCATTTCACCAATATACAGGGTGTCTCAAAAATACATGGCATAACGTCAGGAATGAGTTCCTCACATGTAGACAATAAAAATATTTTATATCAACATAGTTCCGGAAATGCTTGGTTTCCAAGTTTTGAAGGTCTGTCTGTGACACTTAACTGTTCACATCACCTTATAGTAATTGTTCAAAATGTTCACCTTCTGCCTGAATACAGGCCTCACATCGACATCTCATGGACTCGCGAAGACGATGCCAAATTCCTGGCATGTTTAGTATTGTCTCACAACCAGCCGCAATTCGATTTCTGAGAATTTCCACATCAGCTACTGGAGTCGAATACACCAATGACTTTATATGGCCCCACAAGAAGAAGAAGTCTAGTGGGTTTAAATCAGATGACCATGGATGCTAGGCAGATGGTCAACCTCTACCTATCCACTGACCAGGAAACCTTTGATTCGGGTAATTGCAGGCTAGGTGGCTGAAATGTGCGGGACCGCCATCGTGCATGAAGTGTGCTTATCACCTACGGCAGATAAGACATTCCAGTTAATAACTCGGGAACCAAGCATTTCCAGAACTATGTTGGTATAAAATATTTTTGTCTACATATGAGGAACTCATTCCTGAAGTTAGCGATGTATTTTTGAGACACCCTGTATACATGGTCCTAGTTCTAATCTCAACAATGTCCATTTCCACTTGCAGTCTTCCAAACCCTATATACTTTTTCTAACAGAATCAGAGTTATCAGTTGATTCAACTACTGCTCATCTCAGTTGCCCAAATTATTCGCTGTATTGATTCAAATAAAAACCAAGGTATTGCATATTAAGTTAGATACTGCTCAAAATGTCTACAATCATCCTTTGCAAAGCCGCACGCATTTCCAAACAGATATATTGCCTTTTGAACACTTTCAGCATCTCCTCACATGTAAGCAGCAGTATCCATGATTCACAAAAGCTCTTTCCTTAACAGGATTTTGCTGATTTCCTGTTTTTATTTGCCCACTTTCAGTGACAACAATCTTGAGACTAACTTTAAATACTCATAGCTCTGAAATGCTTGTGAATGGGATACATGTTCATATGCAAACATTTTCAACTGAAAATCACTTGATTAACAATCTGCTGAAGTTTGACTGTTGTTCCACGGAATAACCTTTATATATAGCTGAATAGTGCGTGCAGGTAAAATGCATTGTTTGATGTAACAGGAATTATGATTCACCTTGGTCATATTATCAGTTATGTTATAAATATTGTTTTCTTTAGGCCTTTTTCATTTTGGGAGGTTCCTTGCTTTCAGAAGGAGGTGAGTGGACTTTATTAAACATATCACAAACTAGGAAATGTTTATTCATTTGATTGCACACTGCACAAAAGTGGGAGTCAGATGAGTTATATAAATCAATCATCTGATTTTAATTCAGATGTGTTATATAAATAAATCATCTGATTTTAATTCAGGTGCATTATATAAATCAATATACCTGAGACTATTGAATCAGATTCATATACTTAAGTCTGCATTGATAAATTACCCAGAAATTATTCTTTTTGGAGATGACTTTATTACTTGTTTATCCTAAATTTGTGATATAATAATAATGTAAGAGAAATCCTTATTTATACCCCCAGCTGGCATCAAAAGATGTCTTTGAAACAGCAAAATCAATCACAATCTTATTATGTTTGATTGATTGTCATCATCTGATATTATCTTATGAAGTAACTGGATCTTTCCCTGATGGCATAAAAAGTGCTGAAATATGTTGAGTGGCAAGGTAAAGTGATATCTTCCCTATTTGGCAGTATGTGTAATGTAAGTATTGTATATAAATATATGACTTACAGGTAGGCTGTGAGAAACTTCTTGAAATAGTTTAGATGGATCACATTGTAGCTCCATTGGTAGTTGTGTGAATTTGCATACAAGAAATCATGTGAACTTTGTAGAACATTTTTTCTCTGTTCAGTACAGACTTCTTCAATTTGTAATTGAGAAACTGTGCTTTAAAATTACCATAGAAAGCATTGAATAATTTCTAAGTGAACAGAATGGTTTTAAGTGTTAAGTGAAAGGGAATTAGCAAAAAAAGGGGAGTGGGGATTCAAAATTACCCTCAGGTGACCAACAGTTGCTTAAAAAGGTTGAGGAGTGCTGCTTTATTTAAGTTGTTGCTGTACGATGCTGTTGATTTGATTTTGCTGATTTTTAAAACATGACATTTGATGTTCACTATGATTAAAAAAAATCAACTTTTTTTTTGGCCTACATAGTAAATATTACACAAGGTCCTATAGCATGAAGTCCAGTTATCTCTAATTTTAATAATGTAATGTAATAAAGAAATAATAGGTTTATTATATTCTTTCTTCTTTGAAAATAAAGAAACTATTTTTTTTTTTAAAAAGCAGCTATTATTTTGGAATTTTTATTTATTCTTTCTTGGACAGTATAATTCCTTTTGGCTGATGCAAGTCCTTTCTAAAATATTTAGATTTTAGCAAATTGGAAAATGTGAATGTTTCTACTTGAATATAGGTTTTAATTTTGCTGTAAAAGCAGACATATTAAATATTTCTTTAGTTATTTTTTTTATTTTTATTTTTTTTTTTTAATTAAGAAATTTGTATAACTTAAAAATGTGGGTCACTCATATTACCATCATGTAAATACATCTGAAAGAACAGTTGTTAATGCTCCTGATCTATTCAGTACAAAGTTATCTAGTGAGTATGGGCTTGGCACATCCAAGGTCCTGACCTGGATATCATCATTCTTCTCTTTCTTGGTGATTCCCTTCTACTTCTGATTCTCTCTCTCAGGATAATTCAGAAATTTTTTTTTGGCTGCTGCAGCATAAGCCTCAGGCTTCCTTGCACCATATGGCTAATAATAATAATAATAAAGTGTGTTAAATATATAGCCCAACTCTGTGATTGTCAACCTGTTTTGATCACAGATCACTATTTTGTTTGTACAAAACATAATTGGTCTGTTCAAACTTTTGAATCAAAATAAAAAATCAAACATATATTTATTTAAATTATATTTAATTAGCAAGTCAGCCAGATTATGATAATGAACCACATATTAATCTTTGGGACATTAGTTACTGACCACTGGTTTAAATAATTGTTCATGCAGATTGGAATTGAGTGCATTCAAGTAAAATATTTCTGTGATATATAGTAAATTTTTATGTGCACTATCCTTGAATTGTGATGAAAGTTATCCTTATTCACTTAAAGAAAAATAGTTTCGTGTAATTGATTTCTTTATTCTCTCTATACAGGGTGTTTCAGTTAAACGTTCCAGAACTTCTAAGAGGGGTAGGGTACATCCTGACAACTCGAAATCATATAGCAATGTGGGGTCGGAAATGCTTTCCTGAAGCGGTGTTGTACACAGAAGCACCATAAAGAAAAGAGACCGTAAGTGAGAAATCGTTTTAATAATACATGAAAAGAAGCAAAAGGTACATGGATTAAAGTAAGTGTTCGAAGTTTCTTCCACGGGCTACAATGCACGCCTCACATCTCCGACGCATGGACATCCGAACATTCTGGAATACTCCAGGCGAATTTCGAATTTCTTCGGCAGCTACTGCGATTCTTGCAACCAGCTCCTCAGCATTGTCAACAGGGGTGTCATAAACTAGCGATTTCATATGACCCCAGAAATAAAAATCAAGACATGATAGGTCGGGTGACCGAGCAGGCCAACGCACGGGACCACCACGTCCGATCCACTGTTGACCAAATGTGACATCCAGGTAGTTACGAACATCTCCGCTATAATGGGCAGGGGCTCCATCGTGTTGGAACCACATTGCCTGTTGCGTCGATGCAGAAATCTGTTCATCTCTCAAAAGTTGTGGCAATACTTGCTGCAGAAAGATCAACTAGATAGGTCCGGTTAGACGACACGGTAACAGGTAAGGTCCGATGAGGTGATCTCCCATAATACCGGCCCATACATTGACCGAAAATCGAATCTGTGCTGCACGACGTCGTATTGCATGCGGGTTCTCGACCGCCCAGATATGGTCGTTATTCGTGTTGAAAACGGCTTCCCTTGTGAAGGATGCCTCATCGGAAAACAACACTTCAGCAGGAAAAAGGGGATTTGTAGCACATTTTCCAAGGTACCACTGTGCGAAAGCAATACGAGGTGCATAATCCTCCGGTTGCTGTGTCTGGACACGCTGCACGTGAAACGGATGCATGTCCTGTTCTCGGAGAATCCTCCAGACGCTGCAATGGGAAACCCCGACTGCGTTTGCTAGACTTCGTGTACTCGTTCTTGGATTCCCCTGTACATGCTGCAGCACATTCTGTTCGACGGCTGGAGTCCGTGCTGTTCTTACCCTGTCCCTGTCAGCTCTTTCAAATGAACCTCTCTCAGCTAACCTCTGGTGCAGTCTTGCAAAGAAATTATGACTGGGAATACGCCTCGTCGGATATCGTTCCGCGTACAAACGCTGTGCGGCTGGCCCACTACAATTTGCAGCCCCGTACGCCAAATGCATATCGGCTAACTCTGCGTTCGTGTAATCATCCATCCTACTAACTTGGCGTTCTTGTTCAAGAAATTCGAAATTCGCCTGGAGTATTCCAGAATGTTCGGATGTCCATGCGTCGGAGATGTGAGGCGTGCATTGTAGCCCGTGGAAGAAACTTCGAACACTTACTTTAATCCATGTACCTTTTGCTTCTTTTCATGTATTATTAAAACGATTTCTCACTTACGGTCTCTTTTCTTTATGGTGCTTCTGTGTACAACACCGCTTCAGGAAAGCATTTCCGACCCCACATTGCTATATGATTTCGAGTTGTCAGGATGTACCCTACCCCTCTTAGAAGTTCTGAAACGTTTAACTGAAACACCCTGTATATTTCTTGTATCTACTAGACCGTGTGGAGATCTCACCATTTGTGGCTTTTCCATTAACATTTTTGATTATTGATGGAAAATTATTTGAGATGATACCTAGTCCATCTTTCCATGTGGGATCTTGACTTTGTTATTCATGGATGTGTTTATCTCATAAATGCTGGTCATGCAAACCGTAATGCACATGGAGATTGCTGCTAAAGAATCCAGACACATATATATGCCATTTAGTGTGTGTGTGTGTGTGTTGCAAATTACATTCATTTCATTTTGTGCTGAAACACAAATAACATAGGCATACATTGTCATCCATTTTTCTCCATAACATGCAGATTCTTTGTAAAACATTGTACCCATTTGTTATTATTATTACAAGGTTGATGCTCTGGTTATTAACTGTTCTGGTATGATCATATTTCACTACACATTCCCAGAATGTGCAGCTAGATATGATGTTAGTGTATAAGTGGACAGCAAACTGCTAGGAAGTGTGTTGTTTGCTTTTGTGGCATTTTAGTTCATATAGAAAACATATGTTCAGTAAATTTCAAAAATTAGGATATAAAATGAGCTTGAATAAACTTCTGGCACTCGCACAGACTTTTCCAGAAAATCTTGGTTTAATTGGTGAGCAACAAAGCAAGTGATTCCACTAATATATAAAGAAAATGGAAAGAGAATACCAAGAAAGTGTAACACAAACGTATTGTTGGCAGATTATTGTTGATCTTTGAAAAGGAAGACATTTGCTATGTTGAAAAAAAAAACACAAAACATTCATTAAAATAAAAAATAAAAAAAACCTAGAATTTATTCCAAGAAATCTGGTGAATCTTCCTAAACACTCACTTATGTTGAGTGTTTAATATTCTTTTGTTTTCTTCACTTGAATAGATTTTGTCCATTTTATTATAGAAAAAGTACACAAATTATCATTTAGATAAAATAAATAAAATTTACAGATCCTGGATATAATGTGCTCTTTGCACAGGATATCTAAGATCAACCAAGTTCATCTGTTCATCTCTTTGATCTAGGCAGCTGTTCTCAAAATTTTTGGTCTCAGAACCCTTTTACACTCTTAAAAACTATTGAGCACCCCAAAGTCTTGATATAATGCCTTAGTATTATTATGAAAATAGTTTTGATCTTGGGGATCCCCAGGGGTCCAGGACCACACTTTGAGAACCACTGGTCTAGGATATGATCTTAGGCCCTTCTTGGACTTGAAGCTTACCACATCAAGGTGTTCACAAACAATAGGCCCTTCCCTCGGTTTTAAATTAGAAATGTCTATAGAACCATCCTTAATGTTTGATCTCTTCTCTTACAGAAAAGAAACCTCCCTTCCTGCTCATAACACTACCTTACTGCCTTGGATGGGGTGGAAAATTCTTTAGGATCATGAAAAAGCTTAATGTGCAAGTATTTTTCATAGGCAATAAAAAGCTCAAGCAGATCCTGTGAAGCTCTTTCCTACTATCATCTAGAATCCCAGGTGAAGCTAGCCAGGTATTCTGCCAGTTTAAAGGAGTCCAAGCACTGGATAATTTACCTCTGTCTGCCTTGCTTTGGACCAGATTTATGGATGATCTCTTCATTGTCTGGAGCCATGGGAAGACTCCAAAATATTTCTGTGCCTTCCTGAACCACAGGACAGTATAGTATCATCTCTTCACTAGGAAACTGAAATCGAACCTACTGTTCCTTGATGTATAAATCACTGTTTCTGACAACAAACTTAACAGTACAATACACAGAAAACAGACAGACTAGGAGGGGAGAGTTGATTATTAAAATGTTGGGCAAAGGTAAAGAAAGCCTGCACGAGAAACATGCAAAAGTTTGATGAAATTTACCGGTAAAAGTACTTTGCGATAACGGCATTTGTATTGTTGTTCGCTCAGTAAACATACAGTGGGTGTTATCGGTCAGGAGTAGAAATTGAATCCCATGGGAGATTGAAACCCTTCTGAAGTGGAGGGGGTAACCTGACCTTTTTTCTTTAGAATCACTGGTTAACTAGTGGATAAATTGTTTTTTAAGAAAAACAAAAAGGCAAAGGAAGCCCACACGAGAAGCACGGCAAACTTCCAAAAGGTTTTCTGGTGAAACTACGTTATGAACATTTTTTATGACGCCAGAACTTCCAATATGACTGTTTGTGATTCAATTAGTGATTCTAAAGAAAAAAGGTCAGGTTACCCCCCTGCACTTCAGGAGGGTTTCAAGCTCCCATGGGATTCAACTTCTACTCCAGACCAATAACACCCACTGTCTGTTTACTGAGCAAGCAACAATACAAATGCCGTTACGGCAAAGTACCTTTACCAGTAAATTTCATCGAACTTTTGCATGCTTCTGATGCAGGTGTTCTTTACCTTAGCCAAATGTTGTTTTATAATCCTACTGAAAAAGTTTTCCATAGAGAGAGAGAGAGAGAGATGCTGCAATAAGTTTGTTGTATATGTTGAAGTGCACCCTGAAAATAATCTCATAGCTACGTAAGTCAGAATGATGTTGCAATTCTGACTTGTGCTCCACTAGAATTAAACACCATATCAAAAAAAAAGTGATGTACTTTGAAAGAGGAATGATAATAGACCACTAGTTAGGATAGCAAGAAGTTGCACAGGATAGTAGGAAGTTTTTACCATTTCTGGATATGATCCAGAATTGCACTAAGGAGAGTGAAGTTTGTTCCCATTTTTATTGCACATATGTTCAAAACAGTTTACAAAATTAATTCCTGTGGAAGTTGAGCTACAGCATCCTTTTACAGTGATGTTGGATAAAACTCTGTGTGACTAGGATTATTATCAGTAATCAAAATTGCCATAAAAATGACCTAAGTTGTTCATTTAGTGATGTGGTAAATGGTGAAAATCTAAGAAGTGTGTGTTGACAGCGTAATAAGGACAAAAATTTTATTGAAATACAGCAAGCATCACAAAACATCTGAAAATTTTGTTTTCCTTTAAGAAATTGACTGATTAAACTTTGGCAGGTTAAAGTGCCTTGATTTTCACTATTTGCTAAAGTTTTAGCAGTCAAAATGAATGTACAGGTTACTCTTGTTATAGATTGAATCCTTTCATTTCTGTACTGGATGAAGGCATCTGTGAATTAGTTGATAACATCACATGCCTGTTGCTTGGGGGATAAGCTTAGTAATCTGATAGCTACATTATTATAAACTTCAAAGGTGCAAGTATTTCATTTTATATATCTGTTTTGTTTTGGTTTTATGTTAATTAAATTTTGCATATTCACATAAAAATATACCTATCAAATCTAGTCAATTCAAAATCATGATTAATAGTTGCTTTTTTTTTAATTACATTCATTATGTTTTTGCACCAAAAACAAGTAGGTTGTGAGAAAGTGTATTGTGTTGTAAATTGCATGTATTCTGTGGCTGGTTTTCCTGTTTTTCTGGATGAAAACTAGCTTTTGGGGAAGGGGTGAAATTCTTACCAGAATCTGACCAACTCTGCCAAGATATGAAAAGTTCATAAAAATTCCTTGTGTCTTGTGATCCAAATGTAGGTCTTTCCGTGTGTAATAAAGGAATTTATGTATGTACGTAAATTCCTTTATTTTCCGTAATAATTGCAGAACAATTACAGTGTCAGAGGACAGCAGTAATAATCACTGTGCCAGCTGCAAGGATTTAACACTGAGTAATAAAGAAAGTTAGCATCACATGCCTGTTATCTAAATACAAGGTATGCTGCAAAAGTTCAATGACTTATTTATTTATTTAATAATTAGTGATTTGATTTGTGCAATTTCTTTTGTGTATTCATGAAGCAGACTCAGTTTCCTAATTCCATACAAATTCTTGCCCATTCATTTCTGTCAAAAGTTGTGTATTGACTTGTTTTGGTCAGTATTAGTATGGTATTATTAAATGCTGACATTCATCTTCAGCAATAATAGTAGTAATGAAGGCATTATCATTAAGTGAAGCTTGCAGGCCAGCTTATATTACAAACAGTTTTCTTTAATTTTATTTATTTATTTTTTTTTTCAAATGCTTAATAAAAATTTGATAAAAACAGCTTTTGTTGATGTTCGGTTTGCCTGCTATTATCCAGCAATCATTTTGTAAAAACTCCTGGATGCTGTCAACATTTTCATCTGAATATGGAGCCTGACCAGGGATCATCAACATCTCCCTTTCCATCATAAGTAAATATTCACTTGTTGCATGTCAATTCCCATGCAACACAAATATAATACTGACCAGAACAGACCAGCATGAGGACAGGGAAGCTGTAACAGGAGTGAATGTTTGAATTTTCATGAAAGTAGAGAACTGAGTCAGCCTCACATACATATAAAATAAATTACACGATTAGCAACTAATATAAAAAATAATTGAAAGCAAGCTTTAGCATAACAAACATTGATAAACAGTGAAAGGGAAAAAAAGAACAAAGGAAAGCTTATGGGCAATTCTTAATTCCCCTATTAGACATAATTGTACATAGGCTTAAAAAGATCATGTGCTTTTAGTCTGCTTGTAAATCTTTTGACACAAAAATTGTTTCTAGGACTTTTTGGTTTTTGTTTTTTTTTTTTTTTTTTTTCTTTCTAACAAGGCAGGACCCAAAACAGTATATTTTTCTTTGCATGATCACTCTTCTTCGGTGAGGTAAAGAAAGGAGAAAAACTGGAAAAAACTAGAAATCACATCTATATGTTTCTTTGCAGGAACACTCTTAGTGGCCTTTAATGAGATAAAGAAAGGAGCAAAACGAAGTGGAATGAATGTGAAAGAATACAGTAAGTAAGAGAAATTATTTTATTTATTTATTTATTTTTCATTTGCATTATAAAGTTTTTTTTTTTTTTATATTTTCCAACAGTTTGTAAGGGAAAGATTCCATACCACAATAATTAGATATAATATCCCTAAACTGCAAGGCGCCTCCATAGCCAGGTGGGAAGGAGCAGCAGTGCGTAGCACATGCTTCTGCATGTGCTACGCACATGCAGAAGCCCTAAACTGCAAATGATATACACAGTTAAAATTTTCAAGAATTCCTATATTACATTTCTATATTACATTTCTATATTTTTTGGATGTATTTCTTTCTTTTTTTTCCCCCCTTTTATTTTGTAGCAGCAAGCTGTTGCATAACCCTTTAAGTATTAATGATTGTGATCATGTTCTTCACAAGATTCACAGAAATAGGCAATGCACCTACTATATTCTCACATTTTTAGTTAGTTCTTATATGCTTTTTTACTGATGGAAATAATTTTCTGTTTAAAATAATAATGTCAGACTGTTCTTCCAAAAGAAATTGCTTACAGAAATAAAATTTTATTGATATAAAGATACTGATAAAAACGATGAAAATATTTCTTAGATTATTGTTATTTTAGATAATATATTGTAGAAACTCAAGGTGAAAAAAAAAAAGTTGAAATAAATGACTAAAAGAAAATTATTCAGATAGCTTCCAATCTCCTTTCTCAGAAAAATCTGATTGTATATTTTTATTGCATTATCCAGATGGTTGGGGGAATTTTGTGTAAATTATTTTTTTATTGTTTCTTTTTTTTTCCTTTCTTTATATCAGAAACAAAATAAAAAAGGAAAAAATTATCAGAAATTCTACATAATTCTTAAGCACATTAAAATATGTTTAAAGTGCCTATTATTGTCACCATGTCCATCTGTCCACATTTAAACTCGACTCCCAGCGGTTAGATATTCATAAAATTTTATATTGCCTCTTTTAGAACAATTTTTCAAGCTTTCCCAGATTTTGAAATCAAACCAATAGTAATCCAACAATTATTATTTCCTTTTTCTTTTTCAAAAATATCATATATATGTTATGATATGTGCAGGGCTTTCCAATAGTAATGCTCGATTTTTGTAACGCAATAAAACAAATTGTGAGAGTGATAGTGATCTATTTTTATTTTTATTATGAAGTATATGTGTTAACATTATGTTTTAAAAATTATATCAGATAAATGTCCGCCGTGGCTTTGTCTGGTTTGGTTAATCCTGGATACCCAATTGGTGATGACGTTATCGCATAAAAGTGGCTCAATTTCAGCAATAACGCACCTAATGTTGGCCTTTAAGGCGGCAACCGTCCGTGGTTTGTTAGCATAGACTTTGGATTTTAGAAAGCCCCAGAGAAAAAAATCCAGTGGCGTTAGGTCGCAGGATCTGGGCGGCCAATTAACGTCACCATTTTGCGATATAACGGAACCTTCAAATTTCTCATGCAATAGTGTTACTGTATCACGTGCCGTATGGCACGTAGCACCGTCTTGCTGAAACCAAATGTTTGTTAGATCGATTCCATCCACTGCAGGCCAAAAAAAATCTCTTATCATAGCCCTGTATCGCTCACCGTTGACCGTAAGTGCCACTTCTTCTTCGTTTTCGAAAAAATACGGACCGATTATTCCGCCGGACCAAAGTGTACACCATACCGTAACTTTTTCGGAATGTAGTGGGACCTCATGAATCTCCCGTGGGTTTTCGTCGCTCCAAATTCGGCAATTTTGCTTGTTAACAAAGCCACTTAACCAGAAATGAGCCTCGTCACTAAACATTATTTTTCGCCCAAAATCAGGATCGACCTCCAACTGCTCTAGCGCCCAATCAGCGAATGCACGCCGCTGCGCATGATCGTTGGGCTTTAGTTGTTGGGTTAATTGCACTTTATAAGGGTGAAGCCCTAAGTCCTTATGCAGGATTCGCCAAGTTGTCGTCGAAGACAGGCCAAGTTCTTGAGCCCGACGCGGAATGGACTGTTGCGGATTCTCACGCACACTTTCCCGGACTGCAGCAATATTTTCAACGGATCTTGCGTTTCACTGACGTACAGGCACTTTCAGATTTGCCACAGACCCAGTTGCTTCGAATTTGTTTATTAAACGGCGAATTGTGGATTCTGAAGGACGTTCGTCGACACCATAAACTGCACGGAGTGCACGAAACGTTTGACGAATAGAACATTGGTTTTGATAATAATTTTTTACAATTTCGACTCGTTGCTCAGTCGTGTAACGCTCCATAATAAAATGCAGAGACTAACTGAATACGGCTACCAAAGATACCACCTGTGTGACTGTCGACTTCGTCATGCGCTGTTGCCAAACATCGAGCGTTACTATGTGAAAACCCTTTATATGTATTTCATACATATACATATCACATGCATATTATTGCCATGTTCTGATTGGAGGAATAGGTGGCATATGAACAAAAATGAAATGGTTCTTGCAGAAAAGTTGTTGCTTTTTGCTTATTTTATATATATATATACTGGGTTTTTAAATTAAAGTATCCCTATGTAGAGGGCTCTGGAGGGTTCTGAGGCTCGTACTGAAGAGAAATTTGGGCAACAGGTACAATAAAGAATGCGCTTGTCATTTATTGGAAAAAAAAAATTAGTTACAAAATTTTTCGATATGTGGTGCTGTGACAATACAAATCACTTTAACAATGCTACAATTGTTCAATGTGTCCTCTATTTTGGTCAACATCAGTTTCCATTCGAAGAACAGCATTTTCTACAGCATAATGTAACATGTCAACTGGAATAGCCAGCACATGATGTCTAATGCTGTCCTTCGGATCTGCCAGAGTTTGATATCCTTCCTGATACACCTCTGATTCTTCAAAAAACCCCACAACCAGAAGTTGCATGGAGTTGAGGTCCAGCGATCAGGGTGGCCAAGATGTCTGTAAACAACAGCTGATGACCCATTTGTCTATAAAGCGTTGCCTTAGCAATCTTTGAACACAGTGGCGGATGTGGGGGTGGGGCACCATCTTGCATGAATATGGTATCCTGAAAGCACCCACATTGTTGCAGCACTGGTATTGTGAAATTTGCCAACATTTCATAATATCGCTGTCCAGTGACGGAACAGATGCAAGGTCCAGTCAGTGTTACCTGTTCAAAAAAATGGCCCAATCATGAATGTGGCCATAAATTCACACCAAACTGTCACTTTTAGAGAATGCAACAGGACCTATTGGATAACTTGAGGGTTTTCTGTTGCCCGAATGTGACAGTTGTGAGTATTCACTTGTCCATTTAAGCAGAAGTGGACTTCATCACTCCAAAGGATGTTCCACGGCCAAGTGATATCCACTGTCATTTGGGCCAAAAACTGAAGTGTGTATGTGAAACGAATATCTGTATCGCCATGCTTCAGCTGCTGTAGCATGGGCATCTTGTAAGGATAGTACTGCAACACCTGACGCATTACTAGCCTTACAGTGGAATATGGCATGTCCACTTCACAAGAAACAGCTGGTACACTTGTGCTACCAAATGGAGATTGACTTGATAAATCCACGGCAGCCATAGCCACATCTTCAACACAAGAGGAGTCCACTCATTTTTGACCTCTACCTGGTTGAACACCAAGATGTCCTGCCACTTCAAATTTTGCAATCATTTTGCGGACAGCACAAACAGTCATAGGTCCACGTGGGCCTTATGTGCTTCTGATGCTGGAATTCTCTGATAGCTGCAGCTGCATTGTTGCTGTTCTGATAGTACAGCTTCACTAATAGCGCCTTTTCCTGCAACATTGTTGGCATTGTTGCTATAGTGCAGACAAACATCGATTGCATGATTTTGAAGAGAGTGCTTTGCTTTTATACAGTAAAATAACTTATGATTATGAAAATAGCGTAAGTTATTTGCATAATTGTAACTAAGATAGTTATGTGCCATACAGTGACAAATTTTGTAACTAATTTTTTTTTTCCCAATAAACGGTGAGCACATTCTTTATTGTAACTTTTGTTCAAATTTCTCTTCAGTACGAGCCTTAGAACTCGCTCCAGAGCTCTCTACATAGGGATACTTTAATTTTAACAACCTTGTATATAAATCATGAATTCTTACTAAAAATATAAGACACTGCATACTAACTTTTTATTATTAATATTATTATTATTCTTTCTCTTCTCCTAAGTGATTTTTCCCATCCTGCAATGGTATTGGTACCAGGTGCATGGGGTGGTTATGTCCAGTTATTATTATTGTCATGGAATTCCCTGACTATTCCGCAGGTGTTCAGGATTGTGGCTTTCTGGAGTTCCATGTAAGTGTTCTCTGCAAGGCCTATTGCTGCTAGGTTCTTAGGAAGGTCATTTGGCGCCATGCTGGTGGTTGACACAGTGATTGGGGTGGTCATTACTTTTTCCTTATGCTACATTTCTTTTTTCTTCTTGTCTTAGCTCTGTGTACTTGTTGATCTTTTCCTTGGAGCTTTTCTTCAAGTCACTGGTGTTCAGTACTGCTATGTCAATCAAGTAAGTAGCCATTTCCTTCTTGTCAGTGAGAGTTGTCTGGCCTGTTATGTGGAATTGTCTTGATATATTATTATGGTATGATCCCAGTATAGTTTATGAGTAGGTGTCTCTGGTACAGCCTGAGGTTTAGCATTAGTAGAGGCATGCGATGCAACAAAGCAAACTTATGCAGCATCAGCCTTAAATTTATTTAGGCTATCAACTTCCACAACAAAAGATGTCTGATCCACCAATCAGCTACCCGCTGGCTAAAGGCAAATTTCTGCACATCTATTCTACAACTGTCTTTCCTCAGTTTGAAACTGTGCCCCCTCAGGTTCTTAGTCTGAGCAAGAGGAAGAATCCCATCAGCATTCAGCTTGCTCAACCCATTCAAGGCCTTATACACCTCAGTCAGATCACCTTGCAAGTGCCTACTCTCCAAGCACTGCAGTTTGCAGAACTTAGGCCTTTCTTGGTAAGAGCACCCCTTTGTTCTCCTACCAGTCTTGTTGCCCTTCTTTGTACTCATTCTAGTAACTCTACATCTTTTCTAAAATGAGTCCTCCAGACCTGTACACAGTACTCTAGGTCTGGCCTAACCATTGCCTTGTATAATGGGATGATCACCTCCCTGTCCCTGGTAGCAAAATTCCTATATATCATTGAAAAGACTCCATGACCAGCCCTGGCAACCCATTTGCACTGCTCAGTGAACTTCATATTTTACTGCACAATTACCTCCAGGTTTTTTTTCACTTTCCACTTCCCTAAGTGTAGTACCACACAGTTGGTACGTTTCTCTTCGATTATTGTTACCCATATGCAATACTTTGCATTTGTCAATGTTAAACTTCAGTTGCCACTTCTCGGCCCATTTGCTCAACTAATCTAGATCCAGTTGGAGTAGCATACTGTCTTTACTGTCATTAACAACCCTGCCAACCTTTGTATCATCTGCAGACTTGGACATTAAACCTGATATACCTTCATTAATATCATTGATAAATGTACAAAATGAGCCCAACACCGCATCCTGAGGAACTCCGCTTTGTCCATGAAGAGCAGTGTTCATTGATTACCACTCTCTGTCATCTCCCACTCAAAAATCCCTTTATCCATTGTAGCAATTTACCCTCAATGCCATACCTCTCCAATTTGTACAGCAGTCTTCCATGTGCAACAGTATCAAAAGCTTTCCTGAAATCCAAGTATATGATATCAAAATTATTTTAGGCATTCAGTTCCTTTGTGATCACATCATAGTATCCAATCAAATTGGTCAGACAAGACCTCTCTTTAACAAACCCATGCTGTGTCTTAACTATTACTGCAGTCTTGATGATCTTGCAATGCTTCTTTAACCAGTATTCCATTATTTTCCCCAGAACACAAGTTAAACTGACAGGTCTGTAGTTACTTTTGTTACCTTTTGAATCCCCTTTGTGAATTGGTGATACATTTTCACACCTCCAGTCCATGGGGACCTCCCCTGAATCCAGGAAGCTCTCGAAATTAGGGCTAAGGGTTTGTTTACTTCCTTTGCTGCCTCCTTTAATATAACTGGATAGATCCCATCCACCCCAGGTGCCTTTCTTATGTTTAACTTCAACAATTTCTCCTCCACTTTGCTCTCAGTTATTACAAAATCACTTAGCTCCGTGTTAGTGTTTGATAAACTTCTGGCATTCCCCTCATTGAATAACTCCTCGTGTGAATGTAGAAGCAGAATACTCATTCAGTTTATCAGCTAACTGAGCATGATCATCAATAGTCAACTCACCTATGTTAAGTGGTCCAATCTGATTCATCCCCTTCCTTCTAGAGTTTACTAAGTAAAGAACTCTTTGCTGTTTTTCTTTGCATCCTTTACCAAAAATTTCTCGTAATCTGCCTTCGCCTGCCTGACCTCCTTTGTGACTTGATTACAGACTAGTTTATATCTGCCATAGCGTTCTGTGTCACCTGATACTTTACATGCATCCCATACATTTTTCTTCTCTGCCACGAGCCTCATTAATTCATCTGACATCCATTTAGGACTAAACCTTGAACTGTATTTCTTAGTTGGAATGGAAAGCCTAGTAGCCTCCAAAATTAAGTTCCTGAAGGCTTCCCATTTAGAATTCAACATTGGTAACATCATCAGTTGATCCCACTGTACAGAATTTAAAAACTGTCTAAGACCCCTGTAATCACCTTTACGAAAGTAAAAGCCCTTCCCTTTAGCCTTGATGGTAGTTACATCTTTAAGTAATTCCCACATCAGTACATTGTGATCACTGTCACCCATGGTTCCTTTATCTGCAAATTCTTAATACATGAATAATCACTGCTGATGATCAGATCAAGTGTATTACTCCCTCTGGTTGCCTCCCAAACATGTTGCTGTAGAAAACTGTCATCCAATAAACCCACAAAAGTCCTGCTAGTATGCAAGTGACCAGCCCACAAATTCCAGTTAATATCTAGAAAGTTAAAATCCCTCATTATAAGACATTCTGATTTACCGGCTCACTCTATTTCTCTGCACAATTGCTCATTATACTAATCAGATTCATTAGGCCTATAACACACACCTACTCTCATTTTTCCTTTCCCAGTGCTTATGTCACATCAAATAGACTCAACATTGCATTGTCCGCCAACATCAGTTGGATGCACTTCCTTAGAATTTACGTTTCTTAACTAATAGCATAATCCCTCCTCCCTTTCTGTCGTGGCTATCCTTTCTATACACATTGTACTTCCCAAATTCCAATTCTGCACTGCTTATATCTGTGTGACACCATGTCTCTGATATCCCAACAATATCTGCCTTTGATGTCTTGAATAGCACTCCAAGCTCAAATTTATTAACTATACTCCTTGCATTAGTGTACATGCAAGTATACATGCACCTGTTCCTACTCTTAGTTACCCTAACACAGCCCATGTATTTACTTGTTCCACTATGACTCCCAGCAATCCTGGAAATCTCCATTATCTTGCTTTCCAGACTGCTGCTCATTCTAATAGAAGCAGTGCAAGAATCCCTTTTGCCTCTGCTTGTGGCCACTGTTAAACTTTTATTCTGTGTATCCCCCCCCCAAGCTAGCAGTTTTCTGACCTACCTAACACTGCCTCAATAGCATCAGCAAATATTCTTGCACCCTTTCTATTTAAGTGTACTCCATCTCTGTAGAAGCAGTCTCTCCTGTCAACAAGCACAGACCAGGGTGAAAAAAATTCTGCCCCTTCAGCCTTGCACAATCTCTCCAGGGCCGAATTGATCAATAAGACTCTCATCATATACTCCTTCCTATCGCATCTGGGCAGAATTGCAGACACTTTCACATTCAACCCTAACTCTTAATGTCATTAGTTCCGATGTGTACAACAATATCACCTTTTGTGCCCTTAAAAGATGATATCTGCTGTACAACGTCATCAACGTTTGCCCCTGTCAGACATACCCTGGTCCTGTTCTACCTATCCTTTTTGCATAGTATATTTCCTGTCTCCCTGACAATAGAGTCACCATTTTGTACTTGTAATATGTACTTGTACAGTTTGTACTTGTAGTATGGTACACTTTCTTTGATCAGCTGGTATTTTTATGCTAGCTTCTGATATATTATCCTGGCAACCTAATCACATCTATGAGTTTACTCTGAGATATAATCGTCCATCCCACAGTGATGTGCTGGATTGTTTCTGTGGCCAGGTGTCCTTGGCGATGTATTTCCTGTAGTTCCTGGTATTGATTACATGGTCTTGGATGGCAAGCTCTTCCCACTCAAGAGCCATGCATTGGAAGCCATCTTATCCATGTAGTCTTGATGAAGGTTATTATAGTGTTTGCCATGGAGTACCATCTTTGCCCATCTTTCTGTCTGTCTTTATGAATGGGGGCCTCCTTGTTGGGGTTGAGCAGTGTGTGCTGTTTGTTTGTCTTATGGCTTGATAGATTGGCACTGTGTTTTTTTGGAAGTAATCTCTCAGGTTCTTAATCATCTTCTATTGTTCAGTGAGGTCTGTCAAACCCCTCCCTCCTTTTTTCTGGGCTGTGGTCATTCTGTCAATGGCTGACTTTGGGTAGCGTTGGCAGCTCTTGATCATAATTATCCTGGTTGATCTCATAATCTCCTCCAGCTCAGTGTTGGTCCAATATATGATCTCAAAGGAGTATGTTAGTACTGGGACTGTGTAAGTGTTTATGGCTCTGATCATGTTCCCACCAATCAGCTTTGATTTTAGCAGCAAGCTTCTCCAGTGAGCCTTGATCTCCTTGTGTTCTAGCTATTGAGCCAGCACCATCCCCAGATATTTATAACTACCTTATATGTGCCTTATAAAAAACAAAATATTCACTGTTTATTGGCCACCTTGTTATTACCTTTCCGTATATCATGTTTTTGTGATGTTTTGTATGAATATACATTGTGGTCCATATGCCATTTCCAGTATATTTTAATTTTGGAAATATTACTATAAATATTACTCATGAATCCATTAGTCTATGCTGAGACAAGGTAGCTTATAATGTGTGAATTGCTCTGTCTCCCTCATATGGATGGGCAAAACAGCAGAGACCTTTGATAAAATCTGTATATTGAAGTTATTGCACTCATCAAAAAAGTAAATTTTCCTTTAATAGATTATATATTCACTAAATACGCATGATATACTTATACATCTTTATTTATTTTACACTTAGTATTCCGTAGTCAGGATCCTAGTGTCAACGTTGTTCTTCTAGAAGATTTAGCTGCTGTAGTTGGAGTGGTGATAGCCGGAACCTGTATGGGCCTTACATCACATTTTGGAAATTCAATATTTGATGCTATTGGTTCACTTCTAGTGGGTGGCCTTCTAGGAGCAGTGGCATCTTTTATTATTTATACTAATAGTGCTGCACTTGTTGGAAGGTATGGTATTTTTTTATTATTTTTTTTAATGCTTTAATGTATGTGGGTTTAATTTTTTTCTATAATTAAAGAAGTATGGAGTATGAGAATTGTTGATTATTATGTAAATAAATTTTAAGAAATAATATGAAATATTGATATTTTTCATTTTAGAAAGAGTAGCATAAATTTCTGTTATTAGTAATCCATATTTTTAGCATTTAACTTCTGTATATTCTAGTGTATAAGTTGGCTCAACATAAAAGAAAACCTCTGTTTTTTGCATTACATTCATCTTTAATCATATATTGCCATACAAGTTGACTACTCATTTTTGTATCTTGAATATTGGCAATTACAGTAAAATCTGCTTTAAGAACCAGTGGCTACTTTTTTAATTTAATTATTTTTGCTCTTTCTTTTTAATATTTATATTTTAATATTTTAAAATACTGTACAGTAAACTCTGAAGTAAGCATATACAACACTCTCGTATGTAGATTGGTCATAAAACCAAAAACTGCAGGCATAGGCAATGGTGTGTTATTGCTATTATTGATGCTATATGAGTATATGAGAAGCTTTGATTATACAACTGAGCTATTCCTTGTTGCCTATTTAGTACTGTACTGCAAATTGATTTCTCTAAATAATGCCTCAGTATGGAAGCACATTTGCTGTAAGAAATCAATAATTCTCAAAGTTTATCTTTCCAATTCTTGAAAAATAAATGTGAAAACATAAAGCCCAGCAAATTCCATGAACAGTTTTCATCTGATGAAGAAAATTAGCATAAATTACTGGGTTTTAAGAGGTGAGCAACAATTTATATTCGTAAAAAATATATGTGCAATAAATTGTAAATATATTGGTATTAATTCTTGTATTAACCTTTAGCTTAATACAAGAATCTGTCACTACGATTATACTAAGGCTTAATAGCCTTAGTATTAGTAGGGGCAGATGATGCAAGGAAGCAAGCTTATACAGTATCATAAAAAAAAAAAAAAACTGTCCACCTCCTCATCTGTTCATTCCCTTTAATAGTTTGTCTAATTTGCTAATGCTAATTCTTGCTTAAATTTATTCAGAGTATCCATCAGGACCTTATGCAGGTCATCCAAGTAATAGTTATTTACTGATGCTATCGAGGCAGTGTTAGGTAGGTCAGAAAACTGCTGGCTTGGGGGGATACAAGGACAAAAAGATTAACGGTAGCCACTGGCAGAGGTGAAAGTGATTCTTGCACTGCTTCTATTGGAATGAGCAGCAGCCTGGAAAACAAGATGCAGGATATTTCAGAGACTGCTGGGAGTCATTGCGGTACAAGTAAACACATGGGTTGTGTTAGAGTAGCTAAGAATAGGAACAGGTGCATGTATACTTGCATGTACACCAATGCTAGGGGTTTGGTAAATAAATTTGATGAATTTGAGGTATTGCTCAGAACATCAAAGGCAGTTATTGTTGGGATATCAGAGATGTGGTGTCACACAAATATAAGGAATGCAGAACTGGAATTTGGGGAGTACAATGTGTACAGGAAGGATAGACAGGATAGGAAGGGAGGAGGGATTATGCTATTAGTTAAGAAACACATGAAATCCAAGGAAGTGAAGCCAGTTGACATCGCAGTGTCGAGTCAGTTTGGTGTGACATAAGCATTGGGAGATCAAAATCGAGAGTAGGAGTGTGTTATAGGCCTAATGACTCTGATGAGTATAATAAGAAACTGTACAGGGAAATAGAGTGGGCCAGTAAATCAGTCTTATAATGGGAGATTTTAATGTCAGATGAACTAATGAGACATATGGCAGAGAAGAAAAATGCATGGGATACATATAAATTAATGGGTGACATGGAAGCTTATGATAGATATAAGCTGGTCTAACCAAGTCACAATGGAGATTAGGCAGGCAAAGGCAGATTATGAAAAATCCTTGGTAAAGGATGCAAAGAAAAACAGCAAAGGATTCTTTACCTATATAAACTCTAGAAGGAGAGGGATGAATCAGATTGGTCCACTGGATATTGGTGGTTCATATGTTGATGATCCTGCTCAGGTGGCTAACAAACTAAATGAGTATTTTGCATCTACATTCACACATGAGGAGTTATTCAGGGAGGGGAATGCCAGAGGTGAGTTAAACTCTGACAGTGAACTAGATGATTTTGTAATAACTGAGAGGAAAGTGGAGGAGAAATTGTTGAAGATAAACATAAAAAAGGCACCTGGGGTGGATGGGATCTATCCAGTTATATTAAAGGAGGCAGCAAAGGAAGTAAGCAAATCCTTAGCCATAATTATGCGAGCTTCTTTGGACTCAGGGGAGGTACCCATGGACTGGAGATGTGCAAATGTGACTCCAATTCACAAAGGAGGAGGCGCCTCCTTAGCCAGGTAGGCAGGAGCAGTAGTGCGTAGCAAACGCTTCTTGATTAGACTGGGGTTCGAGCCCGTGCCCACCAAATACGGAGGATGCGGAAAGGTCAGGGAATGACCACCGCATATCCCCGGAACAATATGGCCTTAGTTTCTAATGCTCCTAAAAACCAAATAACGAACAAAGGAGGATCAAAGAGCGACACAAGTAATTATAGACCTGTTAGTTTAACTTCTGTTCCAGGAAAATTAATGTAGGCACTGGGTTAAAGAAGCACCGCAGGATCATCTAGACAAGACTTCAGTTGTAGCTTGGACACAGCATGGTTTTGTTAAGGAAAAGTCTAGCCTGACCAATTTGATTGGATACTATGATGTGGTCACAAAGGAACTGGATGCAGGGAATAACTTTGATATCATATATTTTGATACTGTTGCACATGGAAGGCTGCTGAACAAATTGGAACATTGTGGCATTGGAGGCAAATTGCTGCTATGGATAAAGGGGTGGTTGATGGGGAGAAGACAGAGAGTGGTAATCAATGGACACTGCTCATTGTGGACTAATGTTATTAGTGGAGTCCCTCAGTGTTGGGTCCATTGTTGTTTTCGGTATTTATAAATGATATTGATGATGGTATATCAAGCTTAATGTCCAAGTTTGCAGACGATACGAAGGTGAGCAGGGTTGTTAAGGACACTAATAACAGTATGCTGCTGCAACAGGATCTAGAAAAGTTGAGCAGATGGGCTGAGAGTTGGCAAATGAAGTTTAACATTGACAAATGTAAAGTACTACATATGGGAAGCAGTAACCCCAGAGTGATGGCATTATTGCATGTACAGTGTAACAGGCTGTGGCACCAAGAACAAGGCTGCAATACATTATCCAGGTCTACCACAAGCTGTTCATCCTATCCTCCACAGCTGAGATGAACCAGTTCCAGCTAAACCCTAGCACTTTGATACTTCCAGTACAGACTCTGATTCTGATTTTTTCCAAAATGAACATCGTGAATTTGAAGGTACATCACAGAAGACATTTTACACAATTCAGTGAAAGAATCTGTTGGCATCTGGCACTTCATTTTCTTGCATAGGTACATTAAAAAAGAATTCATTCCCCTCTACTCCAAGTTGGCCAGTCTTCTGTTCTCTACTGACATAAGTGGTTTAATCAGTGCACTGGATGTTATATACCATGATCCACTAGAATGAAGATTCTTCATTCACAGCTTGACAGTGAGCTGAAAAGGAGTTCTACACAATGGAAACATGTTACCTCAGTTGCAGTAGCCTGTTCTGTACACATGAAGCAAATTTGCAATAGTCTGAAATTTTTATTATAAAAGGTGAAATATCATGAAATACATTGCTAAAATAATTTAGAATTATAGTCAATTGGAATAAATTTCTTGGTGTTTCCTTAATGGCACGAAGTTGAAATTATGTGAAATATTATGAAAGGAAACTGAAAACTTACCACAATAACGGGACCATTAATTATGAAGCAAAATAAATTAAATAAAAACTATTGAGTTACATCTTGTACAAACACAACAAAATATTGGCCATGGAATCGCTGCATTTTAAACATTAAACAAATCAATGCATCACCAGTAATATAATAGATTTCAGTGATGGTGAGAAATTAACAGCTAAGTGCACTTACAAAGCAATGCCAACACCACTGATGGAATACAAAGTTAAAGAAAAATGAAATGAGAATATGAAAATAAAAATAAAGTTATAATTTTGTTTCTTATTTTCATGAAATTAATAATGCTTTTACACATAAACATCAAGCAATAAGGTGACAGCTTTGCCATACTAGTGTGGACAGCATTCATTTCCAGCACACACAGCCATACAGATCATGGAATGGATCATAGCAAAATGATCCATTGAGAATTGTTCATAGCAAAACTTTTCCTATGGTGGTGACTTTTGGAACTAATTTTGTTTGTTATATAATTCTCTTCCATATCCCTGGTTGCATTTCCTCCAATAACATCTCTAAATAGAGATAGTTTAATTGTCTACCCATTATATAAATGTCTGAAATTATTTCAGAAAATCATTTAAATATTAACATAGAAGATTTCCTTCTATTAACATAGATCTTTAGGTTTCTTCTTTTTTTGAAATTTAATGTTGAATCCCTTCTCCATATATATTGAATAAAAAAAAATGGACAATTATTGCTTTTGCTTCTTGAAGAATTTCTACATTAGGAGGGTGGTGCCTTCGTAGCCAGGTGGGCAGAAGCAGCAGTGCATAGCACACGCTTCTTGATTAGACCAGGGTTCGAGCCCGTGCCCACCAAATACGGAAGATGCAGAAAGGTCAGGGAATGACCACTGCATATCCCCGGAGCAATATGGCCTTAGTTTCTAATGCTCCTAAAAACCAAATAACAAACAAACAAAACACGCTTTAGGAGGAACATGAGAAAATTATGCAAATGATTGTTTGTTATAAATTAAGTTGCTTTTATAAAAATGTTTTACAATAAATATGTATAAAATAATGGTTAAATTAGATTTTTATTGTTACTAGGTCTATTCCCATTGAAATGATGCAACAAATTAACAGGGAAATGGAAAATGATGTAATGATTAGGTAAGTTTTAAAAAATCTGTTTTACTCCCCTCCAGAAGTGAAGCTATTTTAATTTTATAACAGTTGTTACATTTAAAATGTTGGACCAGATGGTCGACAATGTGATCTGTCTCCTTCCTTTCTCATCAGATTTCGAAAGTTAAGTTAGAGCGGGAGGATGATACATGGCACATCATCAGTAATGAATAATTAAGGAAATAAAACATTACCGAACCACATTATTTTTGGATCAAGGTATATGAGATGGGTAGAGATGATCCTTTATACTGTCAACATCTTCTCAGACATTGAAAACAATCCCCTTTGATGTATTTCAACCATTCTATCTTATAATAGTGGAAGTCAAAACACTTGTTATATCTACGGCTAGAGAAATCAAATCAAAATTCTATTACAGTGAATACTGTTTAAACAACAACTTTACTATAATGACATTTTATCCAGATTCTGGTCAATTCTGAGAGTGCACTATTGTCACATACCCTAGGAGCAGCTTGATTTGTTAATGGCAATGGCTTATATAAACAATATAAGTGCCAATACCAAAAAACATAGGAGTTTTGTTTTCGTTTGTGAAAGTGAAAAGTGCCAGCATAAACAACTCCAGCATCAATTACAAAGAACGTGTTAGTTTCACTTTCACAAGTGTCTTTCTCACTAATTACAATATCACCAGGCTTCTTTCTTCCCATGGCAGCAAATTACACCAAATTTGTTGTCATGGGAAGTTTTGTTCGAACTCAGTTTGTTGAGTTCAAACAAAAAACAAAAAAGCTCATGATTATGGCATTATATTTATTTTAAAATATAAGTTTTTAATTTAAATAAATAGATTGTTCACAGATATTAACAGCACATTGAAAGAATGGGTGGCATGTAAAAAAAATTAGTTGCTTCATGGATGATGTACCCATTCATGTGACAGGTTTATCCGCCTGCTGAACTGTTAATATAATAATGCTTTGTAAAACCCGTTTTAATTAAAATAGTTATGATGAAAATTCATTACAACAAATTATTCTCAAAGTATACCTATATTTAAAATATATTGCTTTACATATGTGAAAATTATGAATTACACTGTGAATAGACCTTCATATTGTAGATGCAGATATGGAAGGTTTTGATTGAATAAAAAAAATTTAACTTTTAAAAGATGCAGTGAAAGAATTCAGTTTCATGCCGTCTGAGATTTCCACATATTTGAATGATTATAATTTTGTTCAGTGTACCAGTGCCTTTTTATCCCCCCCCCCACAAAAGTTCATGATGTCAGATGATGAATTTGCGTAACTACTTACTTTTACTAGGGCTTGAATACAGAGAATTTGACTACAGATATTTTTGTTTTGATTGCACAAATTGAATTTGCATATTAATATATGCAGTATGCAATAAGTTACATTTTCTTGCCATATTTCTGAAAGTGTGGATTATTAAAATTATATATAATACATTATTTCTTATAAATATGATATGATTTTAAAATGATGATCTCTGAACAAATATTTTTAATTTTGAAGTATGTGTTTTGTCATTTTATTTATTTATTATTAATTTTAAAGATAGTATTTAAGTATAATAAAGCCAGAAATGTATATTAGAAAAGTACAGAAGAATTCATTAGAACAAAATTTTGGTAAAATTATTTTCTGTACAAATACATTCCAGACAATAAACAGGAAATATACACAAATGCTTGCAATTAACAAGCATTTGTGTATTTGCAACTAAACAGGATTCATTTTTTTAAAAGGCTGTGGGTTAATAGCTATTGGTGGAACACTAGAATGGGCACTGCCCACCAGAAGAATGACATTACCTGATTGGCCAATAATTGATGGCTTGGGATACTTAAAAACTGAATAAAAGTTAGTGGTTAGGAGACACTCCAGGACAGTCCTATGGCTATCCCAAGGTATCTCCTAATCACTTCATTAAATTTATGCTTTCATCAACAAAAGAATAAATTTAGTGCAGAACTTCATAGTAACTAATGAATATAGTAAACTTCATAGTAACTAATGAATATAGTAAACGAAATATGCTATAAATAAAATACAATGCATACATAGTTATCAAGGTGGACATGTCGGTGGTTGCAAGGTTTTGTTATGACATATTATGCTACATCGATTTGTTTCTTTAAATGAAAAAAATTTAAATTAGTGTCTTAAATTTTAGTAATATAATTTAAAATATTAAATTTTAAATTAATATAAGAATAAAGCAATCAGTTTATCAGTTTCAATAAAATCACTGTTTTCCATGACATCTGTAATACATGTAGTGGCATTGACCAATTGTTATGGACCCCGAAATGTTCAATATTCTTTTTATGTAAATAGCATAGCTTTTAATCAATCCAGCCATTTATGACTTGTACAACATAAATGCATATTATTAGGCTTATTTCACTGGCAGTTTACTACTCAAATGAAATGCATTTCTTAACAATTAATTTCCTTGAGGTAAAACATTTGTTGCATGCTATGAAACTCTATTTCCTTCTTCATTACATAAAACAAACATCTGTCATTATGTGGAATTAGAAACTAAATTTATTTTTTTAAACTGTAGTACAAACGTTTTGAAACTCTTCTGAAGTGATCAACACTTGCATTCCTTCCCTCAAGAAATGTCAACAAATACATTAGCAATCAACTGCTGATCTTGCATCCTTAAGAATAGCTTATAAACCGTATGTTACTTACATGAATGCAGTTGTTTATAATGATTATCATTAACCAGGTTATACTTAGCATTAGTTGAGGCATATGATGCAAGAAAGCAAGCTTATACATCAGCCAAAAAAAAAAAAAAAAAAAAACCCATTCCATTTCACCCATCCGGTCACTTCAACTGTTTATCTAGTTTAGCCTTAAATTTATTTAAGCTATCAACTTCCACAGCAACAAATGATGGAAGTCTGTTCCAGCAATCAACTACCTGCTGGCTAAAGGCAAACTTCTGCACATCTATTCTACAGCTGTCTTTCCTCAATTTGAATCTATGCCCCCTCAGGTTCTTAATCTGAGCAAGTGGAAGTATCCCATCAGCATTGAGCCTGCTCAAATCATTCACGGCCTTATACACTTCAATCAGGATTCAATATCCATCTGAATTCAGTATCTTCTCAGCCAAATTATATGCAATTAAATTAGCTTTAGGAAATCTCTGTTCTGACTGTTCTTTAAAATCTGTTATTTACACTAATTCCCTCTGCTCAATCATGGAATTATATACATCCCTGTTCTTGATGAAATTAGAAGCTTATTACTACAGATTGAAAAACGCCACCAACTAATCACCTACTGTTGGATTCCAGCACATTCTGGTATTTTGGGCAATGAACTTGCCGACAAAGTTGCAAAAAATCCAACCACCTTAGATTTAACCAATATCCCTGTTCCAGCATCAGACCATGCACTGATCATTCATGCTGCATGCCTATCAGAATGGACAACAATCAACACTCTCAAACTAATAATAAACTCTTGCTGTTTAAACAGATTCCAAAAATTTGGCGCTCCAGTGTCCATACATCAAGACGAGAAGAAGTAGTCCTTTCAAGGACAAGAATAGGTCATACTCATCTGATCCACCTTTATTTACTCACAGGAGAAGATCCACCACAGTGTCCACATCATTCTCAAAATCTTACCGTGAAACACATTCTCATTGACTGCCCCTACTATAGACAAGACAGAACTTCAACCCTGCTATCACTGGTAAATCTTGATAAACCAATAACTTTAGAGAATCTCATTGGTGACAGGGCAAATATTTCTGAATTTTTCAACTATCTCAAGCTAACTGAGCTTTTTAATCATTTCTGATTTTATGAAAATTTCTCATTTCCATATATTATAAATGAATAGCTGCATTATAGCCATAGCAGCTTATGTGCCATCAAACCCCCATAACAACAACAGCAGCAACAACAACAGATAGAAGTTTGTCCCACCAAAAACTGTCTTTCCTCAGTTTGAATTTATGCCACCTGAGGTTCATAGTCTGAACAAAAGAAAGAATTCCATCAGCCTTGAGCTTGCTAAAACCATTCAAGGCCTTATACACTTCAATTATATCACTTCCCAGGTGCCTAGTCTCCAGATGCTGAAATTTGCAGAACTTAAGCCTCTCTCTTGGTAAGAGCACCCATTTGTTCCCCTCACCAATCTTGTTGCCCTTCGTACTCATTCTAGCAGCTCTGCATCCTTCTTAAAATGAGGCCTCCATACCTATATGCAGTACTCAAAGTGTGACCTGACCATTGCCTTATACAAAGGGATAATCACCTCCTTATCCCTGCTAGCAAAATTCTGGTGTATCTTTGATAAGACCTCATGACCTTCTCTGGCAGCCAGTCTGCACTGTTCAGAAAACTTCATATCTGACTGCACAATTACCGCCAGGCCTTTTTCATTCTCCACTACCCTGAGTGTAGTACCACACAGTTGGTACGTTTCTCTGGAGTTACAGCTATCCATGTGCAATACTTTGTATTTGTCAATGTTAAACTTCAGTGCCATTTCTCAGACCATCTGCCCAACTTTTCTAGTCCTCTTGTAGTAGCATACTGTATCATCTGCAAACTTGAACATTAAGCCTGATATAGCTTCATCAATATCATTGATAAATACACAAAACAACAATGGCCCAATACCAAACCCTGGGGTACTCCACTAATAACATTAGTCCTTGAAGAGAAGTCTCTGTCTTCTCCCACTCAGCCATCCTTTTTCCATTGTAGCAACTTTCCATTAATGCCTTACTGCTCCGATTTGTACAGTAGCCTTCCCTGTGCAACAGTATTAAAAGCTTTCCTGAAATCCAAGTACAGTCAGTCCTCGTATAGCGTGATAGTTGTGTTCCTATAAACCCTCATGCAATGCAAAATCGTGCAATATAAATAACAGGCCCTATGGGAAAAATAGGGTTAGGTGCTGACCACCCAAGATTGAACACACATTTGTAACCAAAACATTACCAAACACAATAAATAATAACAATTAATAAAATACATATTTTATTACGACTATTATGTAATAAAATATTGCTAATGCTTTTGCTTCTATCATAAGCAAACTTGTTCTTTGTTTGATTTTCTATCCAAACAGATGACAGCCGTTCCTGCTATGAAAGTTGTTTTTATTTTCTCTGCATTCTTTCTGATTCTCGGCATTGCCTCATTTAGGCTTGTAGCACGTGCAATATCACATGGTCTTTCATTTCGCTCAAAGTGTTTCACAATTTCATATTTTTTCTCTATCAACAGAGGCGGACTGGCCATAAGCCTTACTGCGGAAACCCCTGTGGGCCTGGGGCCAGAAGATGATGGAGGCCGGTGTGATTTTGGCCATAAATGCTAGTATGAGGCCGCTACAAATTTTCCCGGGTAAGAATTTTTGACCCAGTCTGCCTCTGTCTATCCATATTGCTTTTCTTTTTCTCTCTGAATCTGTAGTGTCTTCACCAGGACACTTCCTCTTCGCACCTTTTAAATATTTTACTTATTTTTAGGGTATAAAGCACAATCAAAAAATGAGGAGGCACGCTTGATACACATAAACAAAAAAAGCTGCACGCATGTAGCAACTGAATAAACAACACCATAAAGGCAGAGACACACTATTAACACCTCACTAGCTCACATTTTACTAAAACACATTTCTGGAGGTTACTGCCATAAAACAAAATTTCCAGTTACGTTCCTACTAGTGGAATCTGTTATAAACTGGTAGTAAACTCGATTTAATTGCATTTGCGATAATACCGACAGCTGGAATTGTATGGGTTTTTACGTTATTATGGTGAAATGTGTTTCCCCTTCGCTGATATAAAAAGCATAAATACATTTTCAGAATCTTCTCTTCATTTTCCTATCGTGTTGCATTCAGTTGGGGTGATTCCGCATTTGACTGCCATTTCTTGTAAACATAAAGGCGAATCTCTTGTAAACACATAAGCAAATTCAGTCATGTTATATACGATATTGTTCCTCTATTTATAAATGGTGTATGATCGAATTCGTGTAGTGTAAACACGTGTTATACGAGGACTGACTCTATATGATATCAAAATTATTTTTTGCATCCAGTTCCTTGTGACCACCTCATATTATCCAGTCAAATTGATTAGACAACACTTCCCCTTGACAGATCCATGCTGTGTCTGAATTATTACTGCAGTCTTGTTTAAATGTCCAGCAATGCTTCTTTAACCAGCGACTCCATTATTTTCCCTGGAATGGAAGTTAAACTAACAGGTCTGTAATTACTCATGTCATCCTTTGATCCCCCTCCCCCTTTATTTTATTGTATATGCAGTGAGATATTTGAGGTCCTGTACAGAAGTGCAGTGTGTAACATGGGTTTCCTCACAAGAAAAATGTTCATTTTGTAACATTACCTTGCTTCCAAATCATTTTTGCAATGTCAAGAGACATTCAATGACAAATATCCAAATAGTGAGATCAGCATTTGCACCATTGTTGAACATATTCTTTGTAGAGTTGCATTAGATATATTAAAAAGAGTAAGTGCATCTCTACACAAACAAGTTTTATGCTTCCGGAAAATTCTATAAGTTTTAATTAAATTCTATATTTGTTTTTAATAAAATTTGATTTATTATTGCAAACTGGATTGTATTTTAATTGGATAACCATCTATAATATTGTAGATTTTATTTTTGCTTTTAGCCTGAAATTTCATTAATTATTTTAATTTCATATTTTTTTTATATAACTTTTATTCTCCATCATTATTCAGAGCTATACATGATGTGAAAGCAACTGACATGGGAAATGGTTTTGTTCGATACAAAGCTGAGGTGGATTTTGATGGGAGGGAACTTACAAGGTCGTATTTGGATAGCCAAGACTTAGAAAATCTTTTGAAGGTATTATTTATATTCCAGTTATTCTTTACATAATATCTCATTATTAATAGAATAAAATATGAATGTCTTAAAAGTTAGTAAACATTATTAAAATCAAATAGCTATACAAAGGGGAAGTTCAGTATATATGTAAAGCTATTGCTAGTTTCTTTTTTAACTCCTTCCCGGAACATTTTTTCCAAAAAAATGTGCTGTAATGGATCGACTTTTTTTATTTTACAGATTAAAAGTATGCGTCATGTGAATACTCATTGTATAGTTTTTTGTGTTTTTTATTAATTTTTTCATAGAAAATACACGGGAGTAATTAACCATTTGGGCTGTCCCGAGTTATCTCATGTAAGCCAAAAAGTGTGCAAATTATATAGATTTTTTTTTAATAAATTAGCTCTTGAGCTAAAAGAAAGGCACAGAAAAAGTCTTCATTACTCATTATATAAATAAATTTAAAAAATCAAGTGGAATGCACAAGCAGTAATCGCGAACTAATTACATTCTGACACATGGCAGCCACAAGTGGACAGGTGAGGTAAGCGTCGCTTACGGGTGGCAGTTCAAGAGGGTGCGGAAATATTTTTCGATATTGTTTTTGTGAATTATTTTCTTGGGTTCAGTATTCTGCATTTAGGATGGTAAATTATATTTTGCTTACTGGCGGCACAGGAATGCATGCTACTGTTCTGACATTGCTGTACAGTATAAGTAAAATGAAAGCCAGTTGTTTGCTGCCAGGCCTTAAGAAAATCCTGAGAAAACTCAGGATTTACCTGCCTAATTCAAAATTAGCCAGAGAAAATATGTTTCAGTCTTAAATTTGGAGGTATTATTGTTTGCTTCGGGTATTATTGTATCCCGAGATATTTCATGTAGTTCCAAACAACTTTTAAAACTAAAAATGAGATATCTCGGGATAATCCATGAAGGATTATCCCGAGATATCTCAATCGGGAATTTAAACATTAGCTATAAAATGTTCTCATATAGACATTTATTATTATTTCAGTTCATTCAAATTGTAATACAGAATTAATTCTTATAGAGCTATTATCAGTGATATCTTCAAGGTGTGGGTTTTTTTTTTTTTTTTTTTTTTTTCCTGTACCTTCTCTGATTAGACTTGCCATTGATCAAAATGGAGGAAATGAACAAAGAAAAAGAAAAGTTTGTTTAGTAAGTTTGGAGTTGGCTCATGGCTAGCCAACTCTAAACACACTTAACAACTCACTCAACTCCATCCTTAAATTGGATGCCGGCTAGTAGTTGTTCCTGTTCTAATGCAGTGGTTTTCAACCTTTTTTTAATAAAAGCACCCCTAAGTAATTTATTTTATTTTGCAGCACCCCTATTCAATTTTCTGCCTGTTAGATCCGATTCTCTCTCTCTCTCTCTCTCTCTCTCTCTCTCTCTCTCTCTCTCTCTCTATATATATATATATATATATATATATATATATAATATTAAAAAATATATATGTTTTATGATCTTTATTACAGTAATATAATTATAAAAATTACATTTCATAATACAAATTATATATACACAGTACAGCAGGCCCCCGTTATAATACGGTTCGGTTTACGCTGATTCGCTATAACGCTGTTCTTATATTATAACCCGTATCTGACTATAATGCTGTCACAGATCACTATAATGCTCTTTTACAGATTGAATTTTTGGCATATTTAACGAAATCGTTTCATTTGATGGAGTCAATAGCTTGAAAATGAATATCAAAACAGCATTAAAACGTTTCCCACGCTCAGTGAAATTTTCTTGCACGCTAATTTAATTGCAGTACAGTGACTTGTTACGTAGTTCCAAGATCAACATTTTAAAAAATGATCAAGTATATTGCTTGTAATATTTGCGTTATATGCATTTATCCGAAGTCTAGTCATCACTCAGTACAGTATTAGACATCGTGCGTAACGGACAGTTTACTTGAACATTGTATCGTAATTAATGCAACCAACGCAGTTACATTTTCGAAGAGTTAATAATGGCCAATAAGAATCAAAAAACCAACAATGTCTTGGTGCAGTACAAAGACTATAAATGTAAGAAAAATACTACTGAATTTGAAAATTAAATTAGATGTTTTGAAGCGAATCGATTCTGGTCAACGACAAGTGGATGTGTGCCATAATTTAGGACTTGCAACTTTAACTGTAAGAACAATTATAAAAAAATAAAGAATTAATTAGCAGTGGGAAAGATAGCTGTTCCACTGCAAGCAACTAGGGCTAGGCCAGCTATTAGGATTGAAATGGAAAGACTAACTAATTTTTATTGAAGATAATATCCAATGCAGAATTCAGTTAAGTTAAATATTATAAAAAAAAAAAAAAAAAGAGAGAGAGAGAGAGAGAGAGAGAGATTAGCCAATATGATTATCTGAAGAAAACTCACCTAAAAAAAAAAAAAATGTGGAACCATTTAAAACTGGTAAGGGCTAGTTGAACAGATTTAAAATCCAGGGAGAAACCGCAAGTGCAGATCAAGGAGCCGAAACTTTCAAAAAAGAACTTGTTAAAATTATTGAAGAGGGGTATTATGTGTTATACTTCTCAACAAGTTTTTAACATAGATGGATCAGGACTTTTGTGGAAACGAATGCATAAAGAAGTTTTATATTGAAAGAAGAAAAAAACATGCCAGGTTTCAAAGCAGCAAAGGATCGGTTGACTTTAATGTTAGGTGGTAACGCTGCGGGGGATTTAAAATTATACCCCTTTTAGTTTATTTTGAAGAGGGCCAAAGTTCAACCCAAAATCGACCCATTTTTCATGATTAAATTCATCAATTAAATTAAATCAATTTAGATCAATTAAATTCATGATTTTAATTGGAAATTTAAGTTTAATTTTGATATGTAAGTAGTTAGCACATAATTATATACATATGTAATGCAGAATATTTTATATGTACAAATATTTGATAAAAAAACTTGGAGAGGATTGAGAAAAGTTCATCTTTTTGTATAAGAAAGTTCAGCTGTAGGTAATATGTAATCATCACTATGATTGTATTTAAAAATGAACGATGATGATATCTATTTTATTTTTCACAGGAAATGCAAGAAACGAAGACTATAGAAGAAGTGGAAAGTTTTATATTGAAGCATGGAGAAAATATAGTTGATCTGTTGGGAGCTCAAGTAGATAGGATAGAGCATACAATGAAGGTAATTATTATTTATTGGAGCATATAGGTTAGTGCAAAATCATCATTTTAATGTAGCCATCTACCAAAGTAGTTAAATTAATTAATTAAATTGGTATCGTTTTGGTTATATCTCATATTGTGAATGCCTTCATGATGAGTTGCCATGGTATTGTACTGTCTTGAATAAGTAACACTTCATCATTGGAGAAGACTACTGTTATTTATTCTCAGCAGATACCATCACCCAGATGGCACCATTTCAAAGCTTGTTGACTTCTCTTTGGTGGGTGGGCAGGTACCCTGGTGTTGCAATAGTGACAACCCAGTTATGAAGTATAACTTCACAATATGAGAGATGCCATGGTGTGCAGTAATATAGACTATAAAATATTTAAGGGCAAAGGCCTCGTGCTATGAGGTAGAATGAGTAGTCTTCTGCACTGGTGAAGTGTTACTTGAGGTAGTACAATACCATTACAACTCATTGTGAAAGCATTCACAATATGAGATATAATCAAAATGATGCTTTTGCACTAACCTATATGTTAGTCATTCTACCTTGTAGCATGAGGTCTTTGCCCTTAAATATTTTATATTTATTGGAGCTTAATTCAACAAGTGCAAGAGAGAGAATAATCTGTAGGAGTTTAAGAGCAGTCTTATACATTCAAGTAACATAATAGATATGAATGAGAGAACACTCATTCATATCTATTATGGTACCTGTTATGTTCTCCCCATCTCTTCAAAAAGGCCTCTGAGGTTGGGAAAGTTCATATTCACAATACCGTAAACCCCCGCTATTTGCGGTATCTGTATTCGCGGTTTCGCGTATTCACGGTCGCTGATTTAATATAAAATGAAACCTAAAAAAATGTGAATTTTAAAGCACCGTGAACATTTTCCACCATAAAAAAAACATGGGTGTGGCTAAAATTATCTTTCCCGGTCAAAACAGCTCTCAGTGGGTGGGGGAGAGGGGTGACAAAATCGCGAGCGTGGATGTTTCTCGCTAATCCTTGTTCAGTATGTGTTATGTCATGGAAAGTTTTGTCGTTTGCTTTTAATTTATAAGCTTATAAATTGAATAAATTTATCAATTTATAAATTGATATGCTTACAAAAGTGATAAATCTACCGTTTTGCAGTGTAAAACAGACTTTTTCGAGTGTGTTAACAGAAGAAAGTGACTTTATTGTGGACAAGTTCTTTCTAACCCGTACAAAAATATGGCTACGAATAACAAGCGAAATGTGAAAATATCAAAGAAGGTGATGACATTAGCGAATAAAATTGAGTTATTAGACAAAATTTCTAATGGTGAAAGTGTCTCCTCAGTGGCAAAACATTATAAAATCAATGAGTCAACGGTACGATCAATCAAAAAATCGGAAGAAAAAATCCGCCGTAGTGTCCGTGAAAATGCGCTAATTGCTTCAAAAATTTGCTCTGTAACTCGTGATGTTAAATTAGAAAAAATGGAAAAGGCTTTAAATCTGTGGATAGAAGACCGAACTCAAAATAAAATTCCGTTAAGTTCACTCATCATTCGTGAAAAGGCAAAACTCCTTTATCAGCACTTTAGCGAAACTGGTGATAGCACTGGCGGGATAAGTTTTTTAGCTAGCAAAGGTGCTGGTTTGAAAGATTTGTTTGAAATTTCTAATAAATATTACATTTAATATTAAATTGTTTCTTATTTTCATTTCGATGCCATATGCTTGCATTTCACTATGTACTGTCTATGTACATAGTCATATTATGAAGGTACATATAATACATACATAGACAAAATTTTAGACTAGTTTTTCTTATATATTTCATACTTTGGAACGGAACCCCTTTATTACTATGGGAGCCATAACTCAGTATTCGCGTTTTCAGTATTCGCGGCATTTCTCAGGAACATAACCCCTGCGAATAGCGGGGGTTTACTGTATTACATTAATACACCAACCGTTGAGCTAAAATAATTTAATACTGTATATATACAAACGATACGGAGGATACTGTAACATAATCTATTTACAATAACTGATAGTGAATAAAGCCTAAAAACAAAATAAAATACAAAATTTTAAAATACAATAAAATATATAAGATTAAAAGCATTAAAACTATTAAAACTATACAATTGTAGCTTTCGCGGGCATCCGCCTCCTTTCTCAACAAGAAATAATACTTGTGCAGCACATCCTTAAGTGCTTAGTGTTCTCAACAGTTTTTCTCCGTTTATACAGTTTACCTCAGAGGTAGAAGCAGGTGGTACCCTCCCATTCCTGGATGTAATGGTATACAGAGATGGCTCCAGGCTTAAAACCACAATCTATAAGAAACCAGTATGCCGGAGCCAGTATACCAACTACAGGTCGGTGCAGACTAGGCAACACAAGAATAGCATTGCTAAGGCACTATTTGATAGGATTGGAACCCACTGTAGTACTTCTGAGGAGAAAGAAATTTCACAAATTGCAGCAGCCCTCATGAAATGCGGTTACCCCCAGAGGATCATGGATAAATATAGTAGAGGAGTGGAGTCTATCCATAGAGAATTGGCTGTTCCGGTTACCACAGCTTACATTCCCTACTATCCGGGCCTTACAGAACGCATTGCAAGGGTATTTCGGGATTATCAAGCACACTGTGTGCAACTTCCAGGTTGGAGGTTGCACAATAGTGTTGCAAGTTAAGGACCCCATATCAAGGGACTCAGTAGTGGGGTTATATATGAGATTAAATGCCCGGATTGTGGGGAATGTTATGTGGGGGAAACAGGGCGGTGGCTTAAGGATCGTCTGGGGAAACACACGAGTGCCATACAGACCGCAGAGTTTGGTAAGTCCGCTGTTGCTGAACATTTCTGGGAAAGACAGCACCAGGTCTCCCCAGAAATGCTGTCATCCTTGATCGGGCACATAGGTTCTGGGACCGCAAGTGGCTGGAGAACTTGTGGATTTACTCATCCGATAACAATACTATGAATAGGGATAGGGGTGTGCGGCTTCTCCCTCTTTTTGAGGCTATAGTCCTCTCAAAAGATGAGCATTTCTGTTTACCACGTTCCCGAGCTGCTTCTGGTTCTGGGACACATGTAGGAACTTTTGTTCATGTGCCTGATCAACCACGTGTGCCATGAACCTGATACTTAAGGATGTGCTGCACAAGTATTATTTCTTGTTGAGAAAGGAGGCGGACGCCCCTGAAAGCTAAAATTGTGTAGTTTTAATGCTTTTAATCTTATATATTTTATTGTATTTTAAAATTTTGTATTTTATTTTGTTTTTAGGCTTTATTCACTATCAGTTATTGTAAATAGATTATGTTACAGTATCCTCTGTATTGTTTGTATATATATACAGTATTAAATTATTTTAACTCAACAGTTGGTGTATTAATGTAATATTGTGAATATCTCCCCATCTCTTCCATTATGTAGTGTGATTGATGTCTTCTGAGGTTATGATGGGCATCATGGCGAGATCCAATCTTCTTTAAATTTCAAGGATACAGCTCAGAGTTCACAGGCTAGCCACTAGATAGTCCATCAGACTGAACCTATTGTTAATTGTCTAGGAAGCATCTGAATCAGCTAGTGTATAATCTCTCTGTCTCTACTCTGCCAGATAGTGACTTGAGGGAGTCCAAGTAAGGTGTATGCAGGGCACATTGTCGAAGCTATGTTATATCAAGGAGCTGGGTATATTCTCGCTGTGTATATGCTTCGTATCCAAAAATTTCATTTCTTCATACATGCCCTCTGTACCTTTTTTTTTTTTTACTACTGAATGTGTGATGAATAGTAAAACTAATAGAATAAACTTATCTGCAAAAAGATTTAAACCTCCCAAACACTTCCTTGTCATTTTACAAATATACGTGGGATCTTGGCCCAGCCTTAGTGATGTCCATTTCCGCATACATTCTACCAACTCCACTTACTTTTTCTGACAGAAACTTATAGATTATAGGTTGATTAAACCACTGCTCATCTCAGTTGCCCTACTTATTCATTGTACAATTCCTTTCACTTCAGAGGTGGTACATATGTCTGCTCATTACTTGTCAGAGACTTAGTAATTTGGAATCTCTTTTTGATCCTTTCTGGCTTAAAATCTCTCTTGTGAAATTCGTTCTATTGCCTCTATCATTCTCCTAACTCCAATAATCACTTGGAACTCTTTGTCTTTAACTCACAATTCCAGCTGGTCAAGATGCTGAGACTTTTGCAATTACTAATGATCTCATTCAAGTTATTCATTTATCTACCAGAATACCAAACAATAACCATACAGCCAACACTCTTGATCTTTTTCTCACAAACAACCCTTCCAAGCACACAGTCAAGGTGAGGTTCCTCTAACCACCTCAAATCACAACTTGGTAATGGTCTCTTCTCCAATGGAGCCTTTCTCTCGTGGCCATTCTCAGCCTTATGTTGTTTGGCATTACAAGAATGCGTATGTGATGACCTGCGAGATTTCTATTCTTCTTTTCCATGGTTGGATTACTGTTTTAAATCTTCTGATTCCAGTGTTTTTGCTCAGATTGTGTCAATGAAATTATTCTTCCACGGATGAAATCCTTTATTCCATACTCCACTTTAAAATCTCATCCTTTTTTTAAACCTTGGTTTTCCAATAAATGTGCTAAGACCATTCAAGGTAATAATGTTCATATCACAGTTGGCTCGCATCCAAATCTCCAGGTTTATTTTCTGCTCACAGGTAAGCTCACAACAATTATGTACAAGTTATTAATCAGTCCAAACTAGATTTTGAACAGGCTAAGAGTAGAAAATTACTTCTTGTCCAAATTGTATTCAAGCATTCTGGTCTCTTGCCACACCTATAGGCCACACCTTTTCCCCATCTATACTCCCTCCTCTGTTTGTATTCTACTTTCCTTCTAACTGCTGTATTGATGATCTTGGTAAACCACCACCTACCATTCTCAGTACACTTCATTCAGTGCCTCCGGTGGTCTTCCATCAAAACTATGCCGGAAGAATTTTGAACAGTCTTGATGCTAAAAAAGTGTCGGGTCCTAATGCCATTTCTCTACTTGTTTTCAAAACTTGTACTCCTGAGCTTACTCGTGTTCTGTGTTGCCTTTTTACACTTTCTTATTCCACTGGTGTTTTTCTTCTGCTTGTAAATATGCTCATATCTAGCCAGTTCCTAAAAAAGGGTGGGAAATCCCTTTCATCCAAATACCACCCCATAACACTTCTTTTTTTTTTTTTTTTTTTTTATGAAAACCCCAAACACGAAAGGTATCAAAACCTGTAGTACTTAGTACCATGCATGGGTTAAAGGAGAAGTATGGGGGGAGGGGGATGCCAGAAACTTTGCTCTAGAGACTAAACATGGGTTTCACCACTTCAAGCCTCCAATAAGCAAAGTGGTCGTATTTCACCGGTTGATGAAAGTCATCTACCACCTTTATTCTACTCTTTCTAAAGTAATGGAGAAATCCATTAACTGCCAACTCCTGAACTATTTATAATTCAATCTGCTCACTGATTGTCAATATGGATTCCACTGGTGATATACTGGCTTATGTTACCCTTCTGTGGACAAATTCAGTGGAAATGTTTGGTGAAACTCAAGCAATTACTCTTGACATTTCAAAGGCTTTTGATTATGTTTGGCATGTTGTTGTTATTTGGTTTTTAGGAGCATTAGCAACTAAGGCCATATTGCTCCGGGGATATGCGGTGGTCATTCCCTGACCTTTCTGCATCCTCTGTGTTTGGTGGTCACGGGCTCAAACCCCAGTCTAATCAAGAAACATGTGCTATGCAGAACCAACTTTTCTTCTTCTTCATATATTCCTTCAACTTCTGTTTTCTGCCACAACCTCCTTTCATGTATATTTCCTAAAAATCTTAAAATTCCGTCTAGTGTCAATAAGTGTCTTCTTTCATCTTCTCAACCTTCAATGTGTATGTGGTATTAAGTGCAGTAGATTCTAATACCTTTTGTGTTTGGAGTTTTCATTGAAAAAAATCCTGAATACAAAACTCTTTTTGAAAATTCAGTTACATTTATTGAGCATTGGTTGTTTTTCCTGGAAGCAAAAAAAAAATAAGTGCCTAGTTGTAGAATAGATGTGTGGAAATTTAGCCAGCAGGTAGTTGATTGGTGGAACGGGCTTCCATCTTTTGTTGTGGAAGCTAATAGCCTAAATAAATTTAAGGCTGAGCTGGACAGGCATTTGGAACGAACAGAGAGATGAAATGGGAAAATGGGAGGTTTTTTTTTTTTTTTTTTTTTTTGCTGATGCTGCATAAGCTTGCTTTCTTGCATCATATGCCTCTACTAATGCTAACTAATAAATGCATGTAAAAAGATAAAGCAAAGCATGATAAAAATATAATATAGTAGATGATAGAATATAGAAAAGATTGAAAGAGAAAGAAAGTACATCACATACAAATTATGGCCTTCAGCAGTGAAGGGGGAAACAACATATTATGATCACTATACAGTTCTAGGGAGAGCCCACAATTACAGTGTGCCACTAAGCACTCAGATTGTTTGGTAAGATCCAAAATAGTTGGAGCTGAGAAGGGGTGAGACCATTTTAACTTTATCCTAGTTGAGAAAAAAGGCAGGAGAGAGCAGGGACCATCTCATTAATTATGGCTGGTCTTTCAAGTCTGTCCTAGATGTATTGGGATCCTCTAATTAGAAGGTGGGATGGTTTAGTGGTAGTAGATGCTAATATCATCTTGGTATAACTGCAGTCTGCCTGGATAGTCTGTATATTGCAGTTTCCTAGTGCCAGTCATGGACACTGGATCCTTGTTTGTGCTGGATAGCCCAGAGCTTCTAAGAATTCTCTCTGGGGTTGGTTGTGTACCACCTTGAGAATCTTAGTGCTGTTACATCTGAATGGACAGGCCTTGGAGATGCTATGAAAAGCCACATCATCTGCATTTGATCTTTGTACATAGCAGTATTCCATCATTCATATCTAAAATAATTTAATAATATAAGATTGCAAGGGTATATTTCAATGCAGTAGTAAAATCAAATAAATTCTAAATGCTTTACTTTATTTGATTTCTTTCCCAGAGATTTTTTTCTCCCACTGATTCCTGAGGACTGAGTATTCAGTCTTTATTTTCACCATAGAGACCAATATTGTTTCTCTACATTTCTGCATAAATTTATAATTAACAACTTAGGCAAAACTATAAATAATGGTATTTGTCATAAAGTTGAATATAAATGCAAGCCTTAAGGTTGAATACTTGGCTCTTGAACTTCTGTGGGATCAAAGATCTGTGAATAAAATACAGTAAAACATTTGAATTCTTGAAGAATTATTAATATGTATAATTAACCACTCTTTTAGCACTTGAAGTTTTTAATATATATTTTATTAAGCATAGTCTAAACTAATATATATGATAGTGTGATGTTTTGGGTATCTTGCTGATATCCATCATCAGACCGTGCTGCTGACTGCCCTCAGACCTGAAGAGAAATAGCTCATTTCTCTTCAGGTCTGAGGGTCATCACACTATCGTATATATTAGTTTAGGCTATGCTTAATAAAATATATATTAAAAACTTCAAGTGGTAAAAGAGTGGTTAATTATACATATTAATAATTCTTAATGGATAACAACCACATAACATCCTTCCCAAACTACATTTGAATTCTATTTGATTAAAATAAATTATATCCTGCTCCACCAAAAAATTATTAAATAATGGAAATAGTAGCCAATCAATAAAAATTGGTTCACATTTTGTGGCAATTATTGTGGTTATTCTCTAATGAACAAGAAGTGGCCAAACACCAAGGTGAATGTGTTCAGCTGCAATGTTTATAGATTTTATAAGATCTCATTGTGGAGACACTCACAATATGAGATACAATTAAAACGATGCTTTTTACACTACATTCCCTGGTGCCTCCGTAGCCAGGTGGGAAGGAGCAGCAGTGCGTAGCACATGCTCCTTGATTAGACTGGGGTTCGAGCCCGTCACCACCAAATATGGAGGATGTGGAAAGGTCAGGGAATGACCACCGCATATCCCAGAGCAATATGGCCTTAGTTGCTAATGCTCCTAAAAACCAAATAACAAACAACAACATTTACACTACATACATAGTTCAAATTTATGGGTAAACTATGGTATATCTACACCGATATTATGTAGTTAATTACCTAAACCCTTAAGGAATTATGCCTTGTGCACTTCGTCTTCTAGAGTTTACATAAGTAAAGAACTCTTTGCTGTTTTTCTTTGCATCCTTTGCGAAAGATTTCTTGTAATATGCCTTTACCTACCTAACCTCCTTTGTGACTTGATTATAGACCAGCTTATACCTACCATGGGCTTCTGTGTCACCTGTTAATTTATATGTATCCCATGCATTTTTCTTCTCTGCCATATGTCTCATTAGTTCATCTGACATCCATTTAGGCCTAAACCTTGAATAATATTTCTTAGTTGGTATCAAAAGCCAAATAGCTTCCAAGGTTAATTCTTTGAATGCTTCCCATTTAGAATTTGCTGTTTGGTAACATCATCAGTTTGTCCCACTGTATAGAATTTAAAAACTGTCTCAGACCACCATAGTCACCTTTACAAAAGCAAAAACCCTTCCCTTTACCCCTGATGGTAGTTACCTCTTTGAGTTACCTCCCACATTAGCACACTGTGATCACTGCCACCTAGTGGTTCCTTTATGTGCAGATTCTTAATGCATGAAGAATCACTGCTTATATCAAATGAAGAGTATTACTCCCTCTAGTTGCCTCCTGAAAATGCTGCTGTAGAAAACAATCATCCAGTAAATCCACAAAAGCCTTGGCTAGTGTGCAAGTAGCTATATGGTGCCTGGCATTGTCTTGATAGAGAAACCACTTCACACCAGAAAGTTCAGTCACACCGGATTAAAGTCATCCTACATAGAAAAACTATAGCTTTCACTGTTATATTCAGAATTTTTAAAAAAGTTCTCCAAATTCATTCCTAATTTCATTTTTCATCTCCAGTTAATGAGTTGGCCATAATGTGTGTTAACCTACATTGCAAAAAACATGTGAAACAATAGAAACAATGTAGTTACATATTTCAAAGTATAAAGCTGTCACAGAGTAAAAATTATACTCTGTGACAGCTTTTTTTGTGTAGTGAGAAGATATAATATATAGTGTTTAAAGAAGACCTATACACAAGATTTGCTATATATTATAAAATCTAAAATGTAATGTGATCAGACATTTTCAAACAAATCAGCATAAGAACAATGTGCTGTGCATAGAAAGAAATCAAAAATAGTAGATGTGAATTTCAACATGCAGTGATAGTGTCTTTGCTGATTTTGGGTGGGAGGGGGTGGATGGACTCCAGAAATACAGATACCTAGTTCTTCATTTATCTTATTCATCTCCATTTATCTTATACTTCAAACTGGTTCCCATTACACTACTAGTGTGCCTAGTGGCTGTTTTTGACTGTTTGCATCAGAAAGGTGAGTCAACCAAAAGCAAAGCCAGTTCATTCATAGCTTTACTGAATTTAAAATAATTCTTTCAGTGGCATAGGTGCTAATAAAAAAAACAATAATCAGACCCCTCATCATAATAATTTACTTATAAATTATATAGTAACCCATCCAAATAAGAATATTTTATTATTTGAACATTAAATCTCATCTGCATTTTGTTTTACATTGCCTGCGTACTATCTGTTTAAATGAGGTTCCAGAATGCTGTTCCAGCAGGTTCCAACAAAAATAATTGTAATAGTGCCACACGTGCTTAATGCTTATCACATTGTTTATCTTACAGCATAATCTTCCTCTAAACTGTGCTAATCATGCAGGTGCATTGTTCAGACATATCTTTCCTAGATGTGAAATCACAAAAAAAATAAATAATAATAATAATAAAATATGTATGTGGAAGAATAACAGTAGAAAACATTATCAGCAAAATTGGACAGATAGGGAAAGAAGAGGTAGTGATGGCTTTGAAAAATGTGCTATTTTTGATTGCTACAGATGGAATAAAAAAAAAACTTTTTCATAACCAACATTCTAATTCTAATGCTTTCATATGCAGTGTTGTGCTTGCTCACTTACTCTCTATATGCTTGTGCAACTCCAGCTGTTATGCCCTTGAATGCTTTTTATCTGTAAAGTGTGTCATATATTTCAGCAGCTTCATTTTAAAATCCCCATGTGATTGTTTCCTTCTCATAATATGCCATGGCAGATCCTGTGGCACTGGGTTAAAAATCTCAACTCTAGGAAAGCTAACAAGGATTGGCACTACTCGGCATAAATTTTTAGAGCAATAAACCATATGACTTTTAATGTTTTCTCTGTCTGACACATATACTTATCAAACATTACTTGTAGCAATGTTTGATCCACTATGCATCAAAGGCAGTTAATATACAAGCAGTGTGAAAGTAAAAGAACGTGAAATTAATTGCTTGATTCATTTGGTGTGCTGATTGAACTCTGTGCTAAGTTTTCTTCTGATTTACAGCTCAACACAAAAGTAAGTGTTTATTTTTAGGTATAAATTCCAGATGTTTACTTTTCAACCATTATTTACAGATTTTCAAAATGTTTATTTCTCAACATTCAGAAAATTACAACACATTGAATGCACTCTCTCAAATATAGGCAAGAGCTAATGTGTTAAAACAAAATATTCTGCATAAGGTCAATTTGCTTTGCCAAATGTTGTAATAAGAAAAGGAACATCATTTATTCCTGATTAGTTCTGAATTTTCAGATATATTAATATTATGAACACACCTAAGACAGTTTATCTAAAATTTTTCATTTATTTTCCATAGAAACGCCATCCAGAAGTACGTCATGTGGATTTAGAGGTATTGTGAAGCTTCTCAGTTATTGTACTGTACAGATGTTTGTAAATATTTATACAATAAAAAGATGTATTTATTGCTGTATTCCTGTGGTATTTAAATTTTTCCTTTAAACACAATCTCTCTCTCTTTTTTTTTTTTTTTTTTTTTTGTCTTTACTCAAAGTCAACAATTCTAACTTTTTGCTTTACACTTCTGATATTAAGCAAAATTAATACCAGGTGTAAATATTAAACATTACACATTTTTACCAAAAAGACTACCATCAATTTGAATATATTTCATTATTGTAGTAGTGCTGTAGGCTTCTAAAAGTTGTAATGTGAAAGAAACCAGAAAAAAAAGAAATCAAAATTGGAAATATTTGTGAATATTTTGTATGTACAATACACTGTAAATTACATGAACCTGGAACAAAAATAATCAAGTGCACCAAAAATTCCCAAAACAGCCAACTTAATCCTAGATGTTTTCATAATAGCATCCTGTTTAATTATATTAAGTATAATAATATTACATTATAATTTAATTATATTGTTGTTTTAACTGACTTGGTTATTTATTTTATGATATCATATATTTGGCATATCAGATTTTTTTTATCATATACTTAGATTTCATTAATGCTTTTGACGCTTTATACAAATTGGAGCAGTATGGCATTAACAACAAGTTAGTGATATAGATAAAGAGATGGTTGAGTGGCAGAAGACAGAAGTTGGTTATAAATGGGTACTGCTCTTCTTGGACTAGTGTTATTAGTTGGGTTTCTTAGGGTTCAGTGCTGGGCCCTTACTGAGGACAACATATCAAACTTATTGTCTAAATTTTCAGCTGATACAAACATTGGCAGGTAGTTAATGATACTACTGCACAAGATCTAGGCAGGGTGGTTAATGATACAACTATACAAGACTTAAAATAATTAGACAGAGCCAATTAGACAACTATACAAGACTTAGAATAATTAGACTGAGAAGGGGCAGTTGAGGTTTAACATTGATGAATTCAAGGCTCTGCATATAGGCAACATTTGAGTGTTACCACATTGTTTGGCAGAGAATGAAAGAGAACAGGGTTATTGTACAGTCCAACATGAAGTTTTCAGAGCAGTGCAAACAAGCTGCTAGGACAGCCCATAGGGTTCTGTCAGTGATTACAGAATTTTTTCCAGCAGGGACAAGGAGGTGGTTATCCCATTGTATAAGGCAGTGGTTAGGCAACATCTCGAGTACTGCATGTGGGCCTGGAAGCCTCATTTTAAGAAGAATGTGGATCTCTTGGAACAGGAGCAAATAAGAGCAACCAGATTAGTTGAGGACACAAGAGTACTCTTACCATGAAAAGGAAAGTGTTCAGTTCTGTTAGTTGTGGTACTTGAAAACTAGGCACCCTCATTGAAGTATTTAAAGCTTTAAATGGATTGAGTAAACTAAATATTCTTACTCTTTTTCCTTCAAGGTAAATGTGTAGAAATTTGCTTTCAACTAAAAGTAATTGATTATTGGAACAAATTTCCTTCTGGGGTTGTGGAAGTGGAAGTGGATAATTTTAATAAAGTTAAGGAAGTATTAGAGGTGATTGAAAGATGAGATGAATAGTTTTTTTTTTTTAATTATCTTGTTTTCTTGCATTATTTTCCACTTCTAATACTTATAATGATCATGGTACTCATGCCCGATGGGATAAAACTTGTCATCTACACATTATATCAAGGGCTTCCACTATTTTATGTGAATTTATATGGCGGTATTGAATTAAACTGTAGGAAACTTCATGCTATCTGTGCAGCATAGGATGAGGATTACGCTGAACAAATTTTCAGTACAAAAAAAAAAGAGATAAGATTGCAATTTGATATTTTTTGAAATAATCGTCACTGTCCATCTAGCAATATCCACTTAGTTCAAGGTAACTGTCAATCTAGCAGGTAAAAAGTGAGGAACGAAGAACTAGAATGCACTTAATCTCCTAAGAAGCATTTGAGAGTACTGACTATATTTGAGAGTGCTAACCTGAATAATCCCTTAAAGATGAAACTAGAAAAGATGAATGAAATATGGAGTAGCTGGTACATTATTTTGCATAGAAGTTGTTAATCACAACTAGAAAAGATGAATGAAATTAGAATAGACCTCGGATGATTCTTGTACAACTTACAGTAGGAAAGAAGTATAAAGGCTGCACCTGTCTAGATTACTTTTGCAGAATATCTACTTATACTTAGACATGCAAAATGTTTAAGTAAAACTATTAAAAAAGGAGGAGAATATAATTGCAGTGTTGGTAAGAGCTCATTGAACATAATTCGAAATAAGCTGAATAGCAAATCAGGAGAAAGCCCTCCAGGCAATGGAGCATACTCCTGATGAAGAAATTCATGAATTTCTCTCATTATGGAATTCTGGAGAATGCGTTTACAGTAATACCCCGACTTACGCTACCCCGACTTACGCGAACTCGGAGTTACGCGGTTCTTGATTTTTTCGTTTGGCAACGCTGCCGCCCACTATCTTCAAGGTCGTTTTTCATATGTTATCGATATACGGTGCAACGGCGTAGAATGAGAGCGAAAGTTGAACAAAATTCAACTTTGCTGCTTTTATGTTTTTTATATCAGTGAAGGGGAAAACACATTTCACCATAATAACGTAAAAACCAACACAATTCCAGCTATCGGTATAATCGCAAATGCAATTAGATCGAGTTTACTACCAGTTTATAACAGATTTCACTAGCAGAAACGCAACTGGATTTTTATTGTTTTATGGGAGTAACCCCTAGAAATGTGTGGTGTTAATAGTGTATCTCTGCCTTTATGGTGTTGTTTATTCAGTTGCTACATGTGGTTAGGCAACATCTCGAGTACTGCATGTGGGCCTGGAAGCCTCATTTTAAGAAGAATGTGGATCTCTTGGAACAGGAGCAAATAAGAGCAACCAGATTAGTTGAGGACACAAGAGTACTCTTACCATGAAAAGGAACAGCAGCGGGCAGCTTTGTTTATGTGTATCAAGCGTGCCTCCTCGTTTTGTAATTGCGCTTTATTCCCTAAAAATGAATAAAATACTTAATTAAAAGGTGTGAAAAGGAAGCGTCCTGGTGAAGACACTGCAGATTCAGAGAGAAAAAGAAAAGCAATTATCGATAAACAGAGGCGGACTGGGTCAAAAATTCTTACCCGGGAAAATTTATAGTGACCTCATACTATGGTTTATGGCCAAAATCACACTGGCCCACCGGGGTTACACTGGCCCCGGTAAGGCTTATGGCCAGTCCGCCTCTGTCGATAGAGAAAAAATATGAAATTGTGAAACGCTTTGAGCGAAATGAAAGACCATGTGATATTGCACGTGCTACAGACCTAAATGAAGCAACGGCGAAAAGCACATGACAATTGCAAACTTGACAGGTTGAAAATTGAAAAGGGCTCAATTGTAAAGGGCTTAAAAATTTTAGAAAACATAGACTCCAACGAAGAACGCGTTATAGCTACAAAGCAAGGAATAAAAAAATTATTAGCTTGCTACGAAGAAATTCTGCGTGAAAAAAAGAAGGCGCGTCAGACGAATTTGTTAGATTTTATGAAGCCATCGACATCGAAATAACTTTTTAACGTAAGTCATTTGTTTTTTTAATACATATTTTGTATTAAACTGTATAAAGAACTGCAATTTTATTAATATTTTTCTTCTAAACTAGTGTTTTTGTTAGTCCCTGGTCCCAATTAAGCAAAATTTATACGTATTTATATGCAAAGTTGTACCCCGACTTACGCGAATTCGACTTACGCGATTTTCGTCGGACCCACCTGTCGCGTAACTTCGGGGTATTACTGTATTTCAATTTAAATCCTATCAAAAACCATAAACAAAATGTTGAATGTAATGACTATGTAGAATATGGGAACTATATGAAATTTAGTCAAGGAAGCAATCGCCAAAATATCTGAGGAATCATTAGCATGTACAGTTATTATCATGAAAGCACATTAAAAAAGGTAGGTTCAATTAATAAGAACATATCAGCAATAATACAGGAAAATGTTTTTAACAATCTGACGAGATGACTGTGTGCTGGTGGCAAACCCCTTGTCTTCATTTTCATTCTACCTACTCGTACTCCAACAGTAGCACAGTTACAGAAATGCATTAAGCAAAAATAATGCCTCTTACCTCCATTATTATTTTTTGCTTATTTTATTCATTATTTATCATTATTTTATTATTATAATTATTGATTAATATAATTGATGCCTGCATACCTTCTTAAATTTCACCTCTGTTAATACTTGCTGGTCTTGTTGCAGATTACTGTTTAATAATATAAGTCATGAATTATATTCTTGTATGGAATGTGGATACTGAACAACCTCTTAAATTCCTCCCTACACTTCAATTATGAAGCCCATTAACAATCCTATGATGTAAAGAGATGTCGTAAATATCTAATTAGATTAGTTGAATGACTGAAATTAATGTACGTGTGCACAGAGGGACTCCTAAACAATATATAGATCAGCAGTGGCCATAACGTGGCACGCACAGGCTTGTGGAGTGGCTCTCATGTGGATATATTTTGATTTTTATTTATATCAAAATTTTATATATACAAAGTTTAAAAATAACTTTATTTTTTAAGCAAGCATATTTCTTGTTACAAAAGTTTTTTTCAAAAACATAAAGATACAAATTTCACAAAATACTAATTCTGACAGACAATACTTCACAGAATATATTTACATATTAGGTTTGCTTGTCAATGCTTTACGAGCATTGTCCATCTTAGCAGTTAGTTGCTAAAAGTTTGGTTGATGACTTGTTAGGGCAGTATGTACAAGCTCATTTAAATGCTCATCAGTCAAACCAGACCAATACTTATTTTTTAAAAAGTTTGTGTTGAATACAATGACTCACAAGAATATGTCGTACCGAAAATAGAGATTAATCTCTACACATGCTTGTTTTTGGATATTTTTGTTCTGAAACCTGCTTCCAAAACTCAATAGTCTAGCAGCCAGTTCCACTTAGTTTTTTTTTTTTTTTTTCTGAAAACCTCAAACACAAGAGGTATTAGAACTTATAGTACTTAGTACCATGAATGGATTGGAGGTTGAGAAGACGAAAGAAGATATTTGTTGACATTAGACTTGAACTTCTGTAGACTTTAATTTTCAGAAAATATGTATGAAGGATTTCTCCATTACTTTAGAAAGAGTAGAAGTAATTGGATGGGAGGGATTTGTCACCCCTTTTTAGGAACTGGCTGGATATGAGCAAATTTCCAAGCAGAAGAAAAAACATCTTTGGAATAAGAGAGTGAAAAAAGTCAGCAAAAACAGGAGTAAGTTCAGGAGCACAGGTTTTGAGAACAAGTTGAGAAATACCATCAGGACCTGGAGCTCTCTTAGCATCAAGGTTCATCAAAGTCCTGACATCCTTTTGACAGAAGATGACAAGAGGCATTGAATGGGATGTGCTGGGAATGGTGCGAGGTGTTTTACCAAGGTCATTAATACATGAGTTGGAAGAAAAATGGGATGCTAGCAGGTCAGCTTTATCCTTGACTGAAGTGACAATAGAACCAACTGGTTTTGACAGAGGTGGTAGCAGAGATGGCAAAAGTTGCGGCCAATAGTTTTGGCAAGAGACCAGAATGCTCAGCTACCATTAAGGCAAGAATCAAGTTTTCTACTCTTAGTCTGTTCAAAATCTAATTTGGACTGATTAATAACTGCTTTACAATTGTTGCAAGCTCTGGTGTAGGCAGAAAATGAAAACTGAAGAATTGGAAACAAACCAATTACAATATGCCAATTACAATTACAATTGCAATTACAATATGCAATATTCTCTTGAACAACCATAGCACATTTATTGGAAAACCAAGGTTTAGATAAAGGACGAGATTTTAAGGTGGAATGTGGAATAAAGGATTCCATTCCTACAAGAATAATTTCACTGAAATGATCTGAGCAGATGTTGACATCAAAAGTTTTGAAACAGTCATTCCATTTTTCATCTTGTAATGCCAAACTACACGAGGCTGAGAATAGCCATGAGATAAGGGCTCCATTGGAGAAGAGACAATCACCAAGTTGTCACCTGAGGCACCTAAAGGACCGCTCAATTCGGCCGTGTACTTAGAAGGGTTGTTAGTGAGAAAAAGATCGAGTGTTGGCTGTATGGTTAGGATTGTCCGGTATTCTGGTAGGTAAACGAATGATCTGTGCGAGATCATTAGTAATTGCAAAAGCCTCAGCATCTCAGCCAGCTGGAGCTGTGTGACTAGAGAATGGAAGCCAACTGGAGTTGTGAACATTAAAATCACCAAGGAAAATTACCTCACTGTTAGGAAAGTTGGACTGGAGAAAGTTAAGTTGCAAAGAGAGAAAGTCAAATAGTTCCAAGTGGTTAGTAGAGCTGGGAGAATGGTAGAGACAACAGATGAATTTGACAGAATGAGGTAGAGAGATTTTAAGCCAGAGAAGATCGAAAAGGGGAGATTCCAAATTTCCAGGTCTCTGACAGAGACCATCAGAATGGACATATGCACAAGTACCACATTTGAGGCAAAAGGAATCATTCTGGGAATAATTTGGGCAACTGAGATGAGCATTGGTTGAATCAACCGATAACTGAGGTTCTGTTAGAAAAAAGTACATGGGGTTTGGCAGACTAAGTGGAAATGGACATCGTTGAGATTAGAACTGAGACCATGTATATTTGTGAAATTAACTAGGAAGTGTTTGGGAGGTTTAGATCTTTTTGCAGATAAGTTTGCTCTATTAGTTTGACAATTCATGGTGTATAAAATAGTAAGAAAAAGTGGGGGGGGGGAGGTCATGCTGTATGAAGTAATGAAATTTTTGGATAATGGCATACACATGGTAAGAATATACCCAGATCCTTGAAATAACATGCTCCCCCCCCCCCCATACACTGCTCCAGTCACTATATGGCAGAGTAGAGATAGAGACAGCAAGATTATACACTAGCTGATCCGGAAACCAAGAGAGTTAGTTCGGTGTACTAACTAGTGGCCAGCCTGCGAACACCGTTTTAGAGCTGTACCCTCGAACGTAAGGAAGTTTGGATCTCGCCATGGTGTTCATTATAACCTCAAAAGACATCAATCATACTGATTGATGGAAGAGATGGGGAGGGTTGATTGGAACTTATCTCTGAAGATTAAACGTTTCCACCAGTTCAAGCCTCCAATAAGCAAAGTGGTGATATTTCACCGGTTGATGAGAATCATCTACCACCTAGTATTTCCTGGTAAAACAGAGGGGCAGCATTCCTCCATGCATTGTGGACGCCACACCGCAACCCCTGATTACGTTGGTTCACACCTGGATGGTCATCCACTGTGTGGTTACACATGGGGGTTATACTCCCATGTGCAGGATTACTAACAATCCCAACATCGTGAAGGTGCAAACAGAGTATTTGACTGTCACAGACTGTCTGGGCTTCGCCGAAATTGGGGTCACTTGGCTTGAGTGTCACCCGAATATCAGTTCATCAACATTTTAGACTCCCAAGTAGCAAGCACAGATTGTCTGGCATATCTGAGAGGATGTCTGTGACAGCCTCAAGGACCAAAGAAAAAGGGAAATCTCCCTCAATGTTTCAATCCTCTATCCCCTTGGAGATGGAGGATTGGTGCTACACTCTGGTAGCTCCAACTCTACAGCTACTGTATCCCCAGAAATTGGCAGTGAGATGGGACAGCCATTCTTCATGTCAACAAGAAAAGAATTTTCCAAAAAATGCAAATGTTTTAAGTGCTCTTAAATCACGAAATCTATCAATAATTTCTTCTGCCAGTCCGAGTAATACTTGCATGCATAAACTAGTTATTATTTCAAATCTTGGTAGAGTTTGCAAAGTTTTACTCAAACACGTGAAATGAGTGAAGTTTTAGAAACCAGGTCTTCGAAGAGTTTCAGTTTGTTGTGGAAGCTGAACACACTGTGCTAGATCGGAAATAATTTTTCATTGTCCTTGCTGAAATACATCTAATGATTGTAAATGGTGAACAACATCTCTGAAAAATGCCACTACGGTGGCATACGAGTCATTTGCAGCATCATCGAGAATGCTTTGTAGGATTCTTCCAATTCCAATACCCTAGCCTCTGTATGGATTATAGGTGCATTGTGGGCCAGACGTTGGTTGGAGATCAAGGTAGATCAGACAGGAGTGCATCACGTGGTTCCAGTCCTCTGGCTCTCCACAAATGCAAAAAGCATCGTCTGCCATACTGAAGTCAAGAAGATTCTTTTAAATGATCCATGGCCAGTCAAAAGGAAGGATGTGCAAACATTAGGATAGAACAGTTGGAGAGTCGTTTGTTTAGGAAGGTAACATCCAGAATGAAGAGTAGTAATTTCACCTATTGATGAACTATTCCATCATGTCTGCCACAGGGAAACTAATTCAGTCCATATGCGAGCCACCTCATGTTTATTGTTAGTGTATGTACATGTTTTAATGGTGAGTATTTCAACTTCTTTATTCTTCTTCATGGCATGAGAGAGGCTGAAGTATATGATATGGAGATCCAGAAGTAAGCATCCAGTGAACTTGTAGTGTGGCAGTTGATGTGGTCCGACATGCGAGTCATTTGCAGTATCATAAGCATTGGACCTGAAAGCGAAGACATTGCATTCTTACTATCCTCATCCTGTTATATCACGCTGTAGTGCTGTATGCGACAATGGGAATAAACACCGCAGTGCAAAGAAGATGTAAAATGCTACCTTTTAGACTCCAGTCTTTGCAATTGAAGCATGCCAGCATGGTAATATAGGCTTTAATTTTAATATTATCTTTGAGGAACCATAAGTGGGGAAGGAACGTTCCTTGGTCATCCAGTGTAATACCTAGATGTTTGACAGAGCATTGGTTTTTGAGTGATCGCCCTTTTATAATGGATGGTGGGATGTCTTCTCACATCCAATTTTCCTTTCAGTAGAAGGGTTTTGCTCTTTTCATAGAGACGTTTGTTGTTCTCTCCCACTCAAATAAGGCAGACAGTACTGCGCCTGACCTGGTTTCTATTGTAGCTCGTAGGTAATTCGAAGATTATGACAAAGTCGGCATAAGAAGTTTGTGTGATGGGTTAGATCCTCAGAAGCCAGTCATCCAGGATCTTATTCCACACTGATGGAGCCTTGGGGACAAACTTGGTAAGTTGCCAGGAATGGAACTTTGTTTTGGTGAGACCAGTTAAAGAAGTAGCTCTTCAGGCAGTCGAACAGATTCTGGGGCAGTCAGTGGCCCTGACCCGCTGTAGGATGGCCGGCCACAAAGCGGTGTCAAAGGTCTCCTTAAAATTATAAAAATTGCCAAGACATAGGCGGCCCAGAATCTCAAAAATTTCCGATTTGCAGTCAGAGCGTCAATCGTAAGACAACCTGGTTGAACCCAAACTCGAAGGGAGCTGCAAGACCTTTAGCTTCATATGCAAGCTGGAGGAAAAATAGCAAGAGTCTCTCAAAAACTTTACCCAGAATTGGTAAAAGTGCTATAGGATAATAGGTTGATGTCCTGCCAGTGAGATCCTTTGGTTTTAGGTTTTGCAAGCTTCCAGGGCGATGGAAATGTGCCGTCTTTCAGACAGGTGTTGAAAAGTTGAATGAGGATTCAGGAGCAAACAGTCCAAAGACGTTTGACAAACTCCCTCTTGGTGAGGTCCAGACCAGGAGCTTTCCATTCTTGATCTTGCTGATGGACATGGTCACTTCTTTAGTAAAAGGATCTTCAATAGCGGTAGGTTGGAAGTTTTGATTGTCGGTAGTGACTTGATTATGGAAGTCAGTGTTTACGGCAGAATCATCTCGGTAAGTCAAATCCAGAATTTTGTTCATTGTGTCCAGCCCATTTGTTGTCTCAGGAGAGCCATTCTTGCAGATGGAATTTATGATGTCTGTAGACCGATTTTGTTCCTGACAAGTTTATGCACCAGGGCCCAAGGATACCTCTTCCCTTCTGTCTCTACCGCATTACTGAACCATTTGCTTGGCATGGTAAATCCTATTGCAGCAAAGGGTTCTGAATCTTTCTTTGTACTGCTCAGAAATGTGGGGAGGCTCAGTCCTGCATTTATGCTGGTATGCTCGACGTGCATGCTTGAGATCATTCAGTAGATTAGTAAGGTCCTGTGACCATCAGGGGACACACCTTAGACTTCCAGTACATTTCTTCATCGATTCTTGTGAGACTTTCGGAGGTAAGATCACGAATCTTTCGAACACTTTTGATTTTTAAGTTGTGCAACTTGGGTTTTAAGGTTTAGGTTTTCAAGACAATATCTTTTACACCATCGCTGTCCATAACATCACAACGATCTGTGCTTCCTTGATAATGAGCATATGCTTCTGTTCTGGGGTAGAAATCTTGGACATCCTGATGGCTGCAGCATATGACGAAGTCTGAGGAACATCTTCAACAGGGGCCTGGGTGTTAGAGGCAATGGTGTTCAAGGCCTTGAAAGCCGGATTGATCATTGTCGTCGTGAAGGTCGCATTCGTTTGTAGCAACTGCTCGTTCGTTATTTTCAGTCTCAGTTATGACTTCATATGACTAGTTATGACTTCATAAAGCATCTATTCCAATGAGCCCCAACAGCGTGTAATATGTAAACACGCAGCACTGTACATAGGGATGTTGTGCGATACGTAGATACCTAAGGATATTGTGTATGTGCTATCCAGTGCAGGAATGGGCAAGGTAAAACATTTAAGTGGCATTGTAGTCTGCGCGAGATGCCCGGAATGAGTGTCTCGAAAACTGCAACTCTTTTGGAGTTTTCACGTACGACTGGGACTCAGGTTTATTGAGATTGGTCCAGTAACCAATTAAACATCGAGCAAACAGAAATAAAGCAAGTGATCATATCTGAATACGACCCATATTCTTCGAGTTATTAAAGTTTAAAAGTGGGAAAGGACTTCTTAGGGCCTGAATATATGCAACGTTAGCTGGACTAAGATTTGTATTTATAAAATGTAATCAATTTAAAGTAAGGTTATCTGTAGCAAGATAAATATAAGAAAAAGTTGAAAATCTGCCATGTAAAGTTTGATTTGCGATAGTTGTTAGTAAAGACATTTTGACAACAGTTGTAGGTAATAATCAAATCATGACAGACGAACATCACACATTGCGATTTTGAAGATATCGTCGTATGGAGTTGCGTGTGAATAATAAACGTCGACCTTGTGTAGTCTGCGTGTGTTGCTCTTTACACTGAGAGTGCAAAAGGTAGGAAATCCTGATCCAAATAAATAAATAGAAAATGTGGCTGTAACAGTGTAGTCGCATTTTGCTATTTATTTAATTCTACTAAAAGCACTCATTCCTCAGTAGTGGAATGGTGAGGCGCGAGGGTACATAAGTACACGCGCCTTTACTGACCGTGGTTGAAGTCTGCATAACTACTAAATACGGCACTGTTGTATTCTTTCTATTTTGAGAACTTCTCTCACCATGTGGACGTTCCTGAGTATAAAAGATTATTTACATAAGGCCAACGTTTATCGAACAGACAGTAAGTGCGGGAGTGTCTGAATGAAGTAGTGGGCTTCGTTCCGAAATGTTTAAATGGTACAGACCTTCCCAACTACAGTAAGCCCTCCATATTAGCGGTTTTGATTATTTATGGGTTGTCTCTTTGTACAGTATGCCTAATACATTTGGCTTCGATTATTCGCGGATAGTTTCTCTGCAAGCCTATATTAAATTGCAGCATATATACATACTCGTCTCTACCTAATTATGCAGTAGAGGTGTAGATGAGATCCTGATCCAACCGATTGATCAGGGTCTCTTCATCAATCCAACCGATTGATCTTAAATTAAAAAAAAAAAACATCGAGCTTCTTTTCAAGAAGCTCGATGTTTGAAAAGGTCCAAGACACCAACGTGTCTTTGAGAGGTTCGCAAGAGGGCGATCATATGAGGAGAAACTTCGAAGATGTGGGCTAACGAGCTTGGTAGCTAGATGCCTGAAAGAGATCTGATTGAAGTTTATAAGTAAGCGTTGTCAGGTGACATCAGATGCCTCATCAGACGTACCCCATGACAGCAACTTATTCCATTCATAAAAATGCACCAGCTAGAAGGAAACTTTCAACAATCGGCAGGTTGAAACGTTCATGGCTTCGATTATTCGCAATAGTTTTTCTGAAAGCCTGTGTTAAATTTCAGTAAGTACATATGTACTTGTCTCCACGTATATATATATATATATAATTTCTTCATTTAATCTTTACTGATGTTTTTATTTCTTGATAGCTTTACGTAATCATGTCGTAGAGGCGCAGAAGAAACCCTGATCCAACCGATTGATCAGGATCTCATCGAAAAACAGCCGTTAAACTTCCAGTTTCGAGTATTCGCTTATGTCAAAGTACAGGGTTGTTAAAATTAAAGTATCCCTATGTAGAGGACTCTGGAGCGAGTTCTAAGGCTCGTAATGAAGGTAAATTTGGACAACAGGTACAATAGAGAATGCGCTCACCATTTATTGGGGAAAAAAAATAGTTACAAAATTTGTCAATGTATGCCACTGTGTCACTGTATGGCGCGTAACTATCTTAGTTACGATTATGCAAATAACTTAAGTTATTTGCATAATCATAAGTTATAGCCACAGCGCCACTATCAGCTCTACTGTACTGCATAAAACAAAGCAGTAAACATACAGTAGATGTTTGCCTGCACTAAGCAGTAATGCCAACAATGTTGCAGGAAAAGGCGCTATTGGTGAAGCTGTACTATCAGAACAGCAACGATGCAGCTGCAGCTATCAGAGAATCCGGCGTCAGAAGCGCATAAGGCCCACTTGGACATATGACTGTTTGTACAAAAATGATTGCGAAATTTTAAGCGACAGGACATCTTGGTGTTCAACCAGGTAGAGGTCGAAAACGAGTGGACTCCTCTTGTGTTGAAGATGTGGCTATGGCTGTCGTGGATTCATCAAGTAAATCTCCATGTGGTAGCGCAAGTGTGCCAGCTGTTTCTCGTGAAGTGGACATGCCGTATTCCACTGTAAGGCTAGTAATGCGTCAGGTGTTGCGGTACTATCCCTACAAGATGCACAAGCTACAGCAGCTAAAGCATGGTGATGCAGATATTCGCTAATGCGCTAATTCGGTGATGAAGTTTCTGGTGCAGGAAATCACTTGGCCATGGAACATCCTTTGGAGTGATGAAGCCCACTTCTGCTTAAATGGACAAGTGAATACGCACAACTCTCGCATTTGGGCAATGCGAGAACCCTCGAGTTATCCAAGAGGTCCCGTTGCATTCTCCAAAAGTGACAGTGCGGTGTGGATTTATGGCCACATTCATGATTGGGCCATATTTTTTTTGAACAGGTAATACCGACTGGACCCCGCACCTGTTCCGTTACTGGACAGCGATATTATGAAATGTTGGCAAATTTCGCAATAGCAGAGCTGTAACAACGTGGATACCATATTCATGATACCATGGATGATACTTCAGGATACCATATTCAGGATCACATATTCGTGTGCCACCCCCACATCCACCGTTGTGTCCAAAGATTGCCAAGGCAAAACTTTACAGACGAACGGGTCATCAGCCGTTGTTTCCAGACATCTTGGCCACCCCGATTATCGGATCTCACCCCATGCGACTTCTGGTTGTGGGTTTATTGAAGAACCAGGTATATCGGGAAGGATGTCAAACTCTGGCATATCTGAAGGACAGCATTAGACGTCATGTGCTGGCTATTCCAGTTGATATGTTACGTTCTGCTGTAGAAAATGCTGTTCTTCGAATGGAAACTGCTGTTGACCAAAATGGAGGACACATTGAACAATTGTAGCGGTGTTCAAGTGATTTGTATTGCCACAGCGCCAGATAGTGAATAATGTTGTAACTATTTTTTTTTTTTTTTTTCCAATAAATGGCGAGCGCATTCTTTATTGTATCTGTTCAAATTTCTCTTCAGTACGAGCCTTAGAACTCACTCCAGACCCTTCTACATAGGGATACTTTAATTTTAATAACCCTGTAGATAGACTTATGGATGGCTAGAAAAATCGGATAAACACGCTCACACGAGGCGTTTTTCTCATAACCATATGTACATTATGTCCGTAGAAACATAAGTTCACGGGTCGATGTGTGTGTTGTGCGGGGTGAAAGCCCTTGAAAAACTAATTCCTCCGCCTGAGATCGGCTAACAACATTCTCAGCCTCGATTGAAGTGTACTTTAGAAATTCTTCTTTGTAATGTAAAAAACTGATCTAATCTAAAATATAATGGAACTGAATTGAAACTTTATTCAAAATAATAATCTACCACTTGTAATTTAAATTTGATTGCGCAATTTTTTTTTTTTTTTTTTAGAGAAACCATCACTCATGTCCAAAAAAATTGGAACGTTGTATGAGCTGTTATGTTTGTCTGTCCACAGAAATTATTGAAACAGTTGAAACCTTTATTATTATGGCCATGTGAAAATAATAAAGATTAACAAATACATTTCCCTAAAAAGAACAATGGTTGCAAAATTTATTAAAAAAAAAAAAACTCTAGAAAGCAACTATAATGCAACTTCATGTAACTTAAACTGCAATCCACCCTTTCAAAAACATTAGACCAATCCAGTTATGAGTCGTGGAAAATCTGAGTTAATACTAGTGTAATAATCTGTACTGAGCAGGGGCGATTCCAGATAGGGGCTAAAGTTGCTATGTCCCCCTCCTTATAATCAAAATAATGTGATTTCTTCTGCTACATGATTAAAGTTTAATGATTTCCCAGAGCACTCCTTTAACCTTGAGAAAATCTGGAACTTCCCGTTGTGATGAGAATCAACTTAAAGTGAAGTTAACAAAACCAAAGAATCGGTAAATATAGAAAGAAGCGCTATTTGAAGGAAAGAAAGGTATTTCGTAATCTGATTGAGGAGTGGAAACGAAACAGAATATCAGAGCTGAACTCATGGATTCAGAGAGAGCAGCAGAGAAAAGTCTTGGATCGAGTTCCCCAGAGAAAATAAGTTCTTCACAGTCTTAAACTCACGCATTGTGGAATAAGTAGAAGTAGTGGTGAACTGCTGAGAAATTTGTCATGGCAGCAGGCTTTTGGTTTCATATTATTGAAGCGTTTAAGAGAATTAGCTGGCGTTCTTTTCTTTCAGTAGAAAGATAATAATCAGGTGGAATATATGAGTAAAGGGCAAGAGTTAGCTAAACGACTTTTGCAACTCTATGGACAACTTTCCAGTACCTTCAATATTACCGGAGGAGCTTGACAATCTCACTGTATGTTCTCTTATTTGTCTGCACTGATCGTAACTGTCAACTGACCTCAAATCAAACTGTACTGGCAGATACCTCAAAACAAATCTTACGTGACAAAACTTCCAAGTTTTTTCCCTCTTCATTCAATAAAGTTGTTCAATAATATTACATTTTTAAATTAAAAATTAACCGCTAATTATCCTATTTTATGATAATTAGTGGTTAGTTTTAATAAGGTTAGGTTAACTGAAGTAGGATAACTAGAGTTTAGCTTTTAATTAAGCATTAAGGAAACACAAAGGAGATTTTTTGTGTTTCCTCGTGTGTATTTTATTTGAATAACTAGAAACCTTTTAGGCTACAACCCTCTAGGCGTTTAGGAAACTTAATCTCTATACGATTTAAATAAGTTTGATTGTAAGCTGTCAGTTATCATCAGCAGAGATCAGTGAAAACTAATGTCATGTAGTGAGTGTTAAGCTATTGATATTTACAATGGCGGACCAAAAAACTGCATCACTTGTGGATTTTGCAAATAATGTGTTTTGCGCTGCATTGTGGGTTGCAGAAATGTTCGAAATGCATTTGATAGACGGGATATATATTTCTGTGAATGAAATCCAATAAAAAGGCTCCACCTGATATACCTAAATGCCATCAATATCTTCCCAAAGGGTAAAATGCATAATTATTGGAAATATGTTGATTTTTTAGACTTCACTGTTAATATCCACTGCGATCCTAAAACCGAAAAAACTCGTTGCTGGAACCACCTGGTTCAACTTTGGCAAGATCGGTGGTCTTCTTCTTCTTCCAAAGGTATGATCACAAGAAAGTTTATTCCATCTGTGTCCTTTGCCTTACAAAAGTCTATTCTAAAATGGTTCAGTCCAAATCTCCGCACTCTTTTTCTTCTAACTGGCCATGGTTCCCTTCGTGCTAAACTTGCTATGTTTAACCTGTTTGATTCTCCCCTCTGTAACTGTGGCAGCCGAGAAGACTGGCAGCATGTTCTTTTCACCTGTCCACATTACTTGGATCTTCGTCAGCCTCTGTCTGCTCTGTGTCAACCATTCTCCCCAGGCAATGAGTCTTCTCTCTTAAAAAACTCAAAGAAAAATTTCATCTTCTGCAAGATTTTGCACATAAAGCCTTTGCCAGACGTTGACAAATCATCAGTAGTGCCCCAATTTCAGGAACTACTCCTATTCCAGCTGTACCTCCAGTCCAGACCACCATCTCTATCATCGCCATCTCGTGATACCACCGCCATCGTCACTACCACCATTTTTTAGCTCAAGTACCATCTTCACCGCCATCTTCGACCTGGACAGTTGGTTAACAAACTTGTATAACGCCGAGTGACATCACTGTGTCTTCTTGACTTCCATTTCCTGCTAACCTCAGGCTGGTCCTGAGGCGAGGTCATCTGCTGGCACCACCTTACACTGGTGCGGGATGATTTTTTTTTTCTTTTTTTTATTATTTTATTAACTTATTTTTATCTTTATTTTTACAGAATTTTATTTTTATTTTATTTATTTTTATCTTTAATTTTTCTGATTTTTATTAATTTACTGTTAAATTTAATTTTATTTACTCATATTTTGAATGATTTCGACATTCAGTACGTGTCACTCGAGGTTTGCTGCAGTTCACGCTCAGTTGTGGCCCGCCTCCTCGCGGCGTAGACGGGTATCAGGACGCACCACCCTGGTGCTTGTTGCTTCCTGATAGCAAAGCGGCCAGAAACAACTAAACAACGTAACACAAACACATACACGGCACAAAGATAGCATTACACACATTTCTGGCCTTTCTGCAGAGTTTTTGTAACATCACAGTGTACCTTGGTGGAGTTGAACTAGCGTTTGGGAGCCGCCTTACATAAGATATTGGCGCCTCCGTAGCCAGGTGGGAAGGAGCAGCAGTGCGTGGCACACGCTTCTTGATTAGACCGGGGTTCGAGCCCGTCACCACCAAATACAGAGGATGCGGAAAGGTCAGGGAATGACCACCGCATATCCCGGAGCAATATGGCCTTAGTTGCTAATGCTCCTAATAACGAACATTCTCTCAGTTCTGACATAAGATACTATACATGTCTACATGCAGATTGAATTTCGATTCCCAAGCAAGTTGCTTCTTCCTCATCTGTTGGGTCAACAAAGGCTTCTTCTTGGGCCGGTAGGCATACACACCACATTCCGAAAGCGGTCTTTGGATATTCGTGCACTTGTTTCAACACTAGAGGCCACCTCAAAGTCCAGTTTTAGATCAGAAGCACTAGCATGGCAATTACGAAGGCATAGCTGTTTAAAATGTCGATCTTGGGAAGGCGTAATCACTCTTACGGCCTGATCCAGGTTTTCTCTTAACAGCACCAGTTGACGCTTTAATTTCAGCACCCGGGACACTGTTGACTGGTAGCAGCCTATTTTATCAGGATAGCACGCGTAGAAAGAATTTCCTGGGACAGAGCAACAGCTACACTGTTTTTTTCTTGGTGTCAACTGAACATATGGAGCCATGCTTACACCTCCGTAAAACAGGATAGTAATAAGCGTGTATACCCTTCCAACGCTGTATTTATAGAAACGGCTGATGCAATACCTTGCAATTACTGTCTGATGCAATAGAAGCGTTATCTGACGCAATACTTTGCTTTGCGACAAACAAAATGACTGCAATCAAACAATATCTTATACGTTTCACTACAAATGTTACTTTTTTGTAAGGTGATGCAGAGTTTTTTTGCCCGCCAGTGTATGTCGACCTATTATATAAACGTTTGTGGGAAACTTATCCATGGCGTCAGAAAGTCATAACTCTTTCCGACTAAAAATTGTTGTTTGTGTAAATCTAGTCAATATTAAGAGGTTAATGTTTGTCAGTTCAAGATGGCTATGTAGCCCTCGTAGGTAGCACAGTTGGTAGAATCGCCTTGTGGAAAAGATCTGCGTTCGAGCCCCGTCGACGACCTGAGGGATTTTTATGGGCCTTTTTCACAACGTGGCTGAGTTAGTCGGTCTCAGGCACAGGTAGCATGGTCTTTTCTCTCGGGAATTCGTGTTTTTTGTCCAGCAGACAGAAATTTACAGACAGTATACACTGAACATGGCCTTAGACGGTGATGCCCCTAAAACCCTACTACAACGTAGCTATGTAACTGGTTTACTCACAAAATTTAAAGCAATACACGTTAGGATATCTGATACATTAAGCAGAACTTTAATATTACTATAGTCAGTACATCCACACACAGACAATTATATAGATTTGTTTGCATGATTCTCAAGTATAAGTCATTCTTTTGAGAGGCAATAAAGTTCCTGGACTGGTCCAGGAACTTTCAATAAAGTATTCTGTATCAACCAATAAAAAGAACACAAAGTGAAGCAGCTTGAAAATGGCCTTCTTTTTATAAAAAAAGTAATCGCAGCATGATTGAGTTCACTTATTACACCGTTCTAAAAGTTTCTGAAAATAGCTAGCGAAGGTGTCCAAAGATGTTCAAGGATGTTCATTTCGGCGGTTACGTTTTTCCTTGTCCTCAACATCCTGTAATCCCTCACCTGTGTGGACAGTTTTCACTTTTGGGAAAGAGGGGGAAAAAAAGTCCTCTGGTGCTAGATCGGAAGAGTAGAATAGATGGTTGATCTGTATAATGCCGTGTTTCGTCAGAAATGTCTTCATTAAAAGTGCGAAATGGGTGGGGCATTCATTGTCTTGCAATAAGAACCAAGCTCAACCTTTCTTCCGAATTTGCGGCCTCACCGGGAAATGCGCTTCAGTAGTCTTGAAGCACCTATACGAAGAACGCAGCATTGACACACTCTCTTCCCTTCAGGTACAGGTTCATTGTGAATCACAGCTTGTTTGTCGAAAAATGTGGTCAGCATCGTCTTGATCCTGGACTTCTGGAAACGAATTTTTTTATTTTTTATTTGATGATGAGTTTTAAGTCCACTGCATGCTCTGGCGCTTCATCTCTGGGTCCTAATAAAACACCCAAAACTCATCTCCAGTGAAAATATAGTCGAGGAATTTAGGACTACCTTGACAAGTCTGGATGACGTCTTTGCATGATGGCACTCTTCGTTGCTTCTGCTCTTCCATGAGCCACATATGATTCCATATGATTGAAGGGAAATCAATTGTGTTAATTAGTAATGTCAACAGACGCGTAGCCATTCCCCTGAATGTCAACTACTAAGAAAACAAAAGACTTTTGGCAAAGAAACACACACTTATTTCTTTTATTTGTAATTAAAGTAATATTAAATAAATATAAATTTTTCGTACTTCTTCGGATAATCGAAATTCTAGTCAACTTCACTAATTGTATCAGTAGTAGCAGTAATGGCAAATGATGCAAGAAAGCAAGCTTATCAGCCAAAAAATAAAAAACAGTTCGTCCATCCGTACCCTCCAAAAATTTGTCTAGTTCTCCTTTGAATTTATTAAACCCATCCACTTCCACAACAACAGGTGGAAGGCTTTTCCAACAGTCAACCACCGGGAAAGTGCCTTTATTAGTATTTTAATCAGAACTTGGTGGCCAGCCTACAGCAGGCCCATAGGTGGCTACTCCCAGGCGTCCACCATGCATGGCCTGATTCAGCTCTGGGGACAGCCCAGTCACTGTAGTCATAATAAGTTAGTCAAATCCAGTTAAATAGCTCACAATTGTGGATTAGACATGGTGGGACAAGAGCGGTTTGGCATTATTATGTATCAGGAAGGTAATTATTATATTTGCAGGGATGTTCTGCAGAGCTTGCCTCTGTATTGCTCTCCTAGATTCAAATATGGCTTGTGAATACTGTACGAAGGCCTTATAGTATTCCTCTTCATTGATGAGGAGATGTTCGTAGTTTCTGAAGAGCCGGCCGATCTTAGAGATAAATATGTTCCGGTGGTTGTCATAACATGGACAATCATAAAGTAAATGTGTCCAGTTTTCGTTTTCTCCAAAAGTGCAGAGGGGGTCATCGGTTAGTGACCAGTCAAAGAAGTTTGGGTACAGGCCAGGGGGGGTGAGATTACCACGGTAGAGGTTTAAGATAGGTTACTGCCTCGTCGGGGAGGAATTCCTAGTGACCTTCCCGTTAATGCTTTGTTCCCAGCTTGTCTCCACTTTTCCTGTAATTCTGTGGTAACACGTTTCTTTTCTTTCTTTCTTTCTTTACATCTTGTATGAGGTCTAAAGTTATACCTAGATGTTCCGTGGAAATACCTCTATTTAATCGGCAATATAATCCATGGCCTACATCCAAGTCAAGTGGTAAAGTACATGCCAGAACTTGCAGGATGCCCTCGTGGGTAGCACAGTTGGTAGGATCACCGTCCTCATCACACCGGCTGGAAAAGACCTGAGTTCGAATCCCGGGATTAATTTTTATAGGCCTTTTTCATAGCGTAGCTGAGTTGGTGTCAGGCGAGGGTAGCATGGTTTCTTTTTTCCCGGAAACTCTGGTTTTTAGTCCAGCAAACATAAAATCCACCACAGAACACACTCAATTTACAGACAATATACACGGAGCAACATGTCGCCGATGCTCCTAAAACCCAATAAAAACAACACAACAACAACTAGCAAGACATGAGTATTCACTGTGTGTCAGGCTGCTCTGGTGATGGCTAGCAGGATTATTCTCTGTATGGAGTCTATTTTATTTTTGTTTCTGGTTATTGCTGTTCTGTGGAACCAGATTGCAGCACCACACTTTGGAATAAAAACCTGTGGGGCTGCAACCGGAGTGAAAACTGCTAATGTTTTTCGTTTTAATTCTCAGTTAGATTTATTGATTCTGATGAGTAAGCGTGTATAATCTCTAATTTTTTGGGAAAGATGTTGAAGGTGCTGATAGAAGTTAAATTTGGTGTCAAATATTATTCCCCAAGTACTTCAGTTCCTGCACCATTTTTAAAGATATATCTGAAATTTTTATGATCGGTGCTTGACTGGGACTCAGGATTCCTTTAAGTATAATTGTTTTAGGTTTCTCCGCTGACATTTTCACTTTCTGGACTTTTGTCCATTCCTCTAGTTTCTGCAGAGCCATGTTTCTATTTCAGCACGGGTGTGAAATGGAAACAATCAGGATTAAGCCATCTCCAATGGCGATAGCACCCGTGGGAGTTAAGGTCGGTGTTTAGCAAGTTGTCAAGTACATTGCTCGACAAAATAAATAGAACGAACTGATTTTCATGAATATTTTATTGTGAATAGTGTCCCCGAAGGCGAATATTTGATATAATAGACATCCTGGCATGCAAATTCCAAGTATCCAATAGAAATTGATCTACCACACAGAGCCGCATATTATGCAAATTATTCATGCCTATAAAACACGGGTTGTGACCACATCATTTCATTCCCGTTCTTTTTTGCTTGCTCAGTGGGATAGCCACATCTCCAGCCGTCGTTTAGATGATTCTTTGAGATGGCGGGCCATTGAAGCCGGGCAGTCACAGGCGGAGGTAGCATGTTGGCTTAATGTGTCATGCACTGTCGTCTCAGCAGTATGGAAGCAGTTTCAGAAGATATGAACCATCCCAAGAAGGGCTGACCAAGGTCGCCCGGGGCCTACATCAACAAGAACAGGCCGTTATCTAGCTCTAACAGCAAGAAGGAGCCCTACGATGTCCTGTCTCTTGAGGTTGCTGAGGCCACAGGTGGAAATATTTCCAACCGGGCTGTGCTAAAAGACTTAATTCAAGTGAACTCTACGCAAAGGAGCCAGTGATTTGTATCATATTAACCTCAAACCCCCGTAGAGCTCGTCGAAACTGGTGCCATGAACATGTGACTTGGAGCCCTAACAAATGGCGTACAGTTCTGTTCTCAAACAGATTCTAGACGTACTTCATCTGGCGATAATGAGGAATGCGGTGCCATCCCATCAACGTTCAGAGAAACGGACACACGGTGAAGGCGATGTAGGGCGGAGCAATGATCAACGGTCGCACCCCACTTCGTGTTTTTGATAGGAGTAGTGTAACTACGCAGAAGTACCAAGAACATATCCTCGAACACTGTGTGCGACTTTTTAGGAGTGTGGTTGACCCAGATTTTCTTTTTTATGCACGACAACACCACTGCACATAGAGTTCAGGTGGTGGAGGAACATCTTGAAACTGAAGATATCCGACTGCAGTGGCTAATACGATCACCAAACTGAAATACGATTGAACGTGTGGGACGCCCTTGGGTGTCACATTGCACGCCAACAGAAAAATCCTCGGTCACTTGGTGAGCTAAGGTCTGCGCTGATGGAAGAATGGGTTTGTTGTCACAGAATAGACACCTTACATGAAGTTCACTGCTGTCAGGCCTGTTTAGCCATTGGAGGGAATCGTACGCCGTCATGTGACCATATTTCCGAGCATCTTGTATCGATTTCTGTAATGTGACATTTTTGATAATTCTCATACCCCCATTATACCTGTCCGAAGTTTCTCGCTGTCTTCTCATTTGATAGTTATTCTATGGTATACGACCATACCAAATTTTGTCTCGCTTCATCTCAAGCTGCGCTACGTGTTCTGTTATTTTTGTCGAGTAGTGTACTGTTGTCCAAAAGAATGGATCTAGCACCGATCCCTACAGCCACCCTCTTGTGATGGTTCGGCTGATTCCCTGATATCTCGTGCGTACAGCGACTTCTCTATTGCTTAGATAGTTTTTATGCAACTGTAAAGATTTTGCAGCATATCTGGATGGCGCAACTTCTGTAGTTGCATTTGAGAATTTGAGAGCATTTGTCATCTCTATAGATTTTTTCCCTTGCATTTGAACAGCCCAGCATCCTTAGGATGCAGGGCTGTTCAAATGCAAGGGAAAAAATCTATAGAGATGACAAGCACGTATTTTTCTTGGGTAGTATTATTTGCCAGAGTTAATAACTGGTACATGGCATCTTCTGTTAATTTTCCTGGTTGGAATGGGTACTGCTTATGAGATTGCAGGTTATCCTGGTAATAGTAATCTTTTAATTTGAATAAGCGCTCAAGGATTTTACCAAGCACGGGTGACAAGGCTATCAGCCGGTAGAACCTTTACTTAGTCGGAGTTTTGTCAGGGTTTTTTAGTATTAGCCTTAGGTTTGCCTGCTTCCACAGAAAAAGATCAGAGAAGGCAGAAGCAACCCTTTTACTCGCCTCCACTTCCAGAAAATCATTTCGTGTCATGGGCATTGTTGTCTTTAGTGTGCTCTAAGGCTGCTTTCATTTCATCAAGGTTGAAGGGTGGTTCAGTTGCAGTGCTCATGTAGGCTATGTTGCTGCAACATATGCTTTGCTGTCGTTCAGACATCACACATATGAACTGGCGCATTATGACCCACGTAGTCCATGCGCCACTAAACCTCAATACAAACAAATAAAGCTGTCGTTCAGTTAGGTTAGGGCTTGGTCACCCTCAGTGAACAGTGTTGACATTATTATTAACGGAGTCTTCCTAAGTATGGGTAAGAGCACCGTCAATAGTGATGGCAATGTTAGCTATTTCCTCCGTAGGCATTATGGTTATCACTATCTGGTAAACGATACCCAGGGCCCACCAGTTTTCCCTTTTCTTGTTTCTGACGAGGATGGTGTAGGTATTCCTGAGAACCCTGTAGATCTCTCTCTCTCTCTCATTCATCTCAGACCAGAATGTTCTTGCCCTTTGGAAGTTTTTTCCAGCCTAGTGTACCGTTTTCGGAGGTCATTCAGTTCGGGACACCATCAGGGGACAGCATTTTTCCTGGACAGCTTCTTTTTTATTGAGCAATTGCAGGCTGATGTTAATGCGTGTGTAAAGTTATCACTATTCTCGGTGGGAGAGAAATGGCTGAGGGACCCAGGCTACCGGCTCCCAAGATAAGTGTTTTTGTACTTCTCAGAGAACACGACTCCAGTCAGCTTTTTAAATATTATACCTTATAATGTCATATGTGATAGTTTTGTCTAAAAGGTAGAATGCGATTGCTCTGTGATCTGACGTAGTCTATGCTTCATGAACATGACAATATGAACTTAGAGGCTATGGCACTGGTGGCTATTTTGACATCTCGGGTTAAGGACCGAAGAATATACACTATTGCAGACTTAGTATACTGTCACCAGATGGTCTTAGTTGCTTTAGCGCTTAACACCCATCAGCTCAGCCTAACCTTATCACTCAGAAGTTCGATTTTCGCTGCTTTTTCTCTTCTGCATGCTTCTTCTTCTGAATTGTCATCTGTAACTACACCTTTTTCTTCCAAAACAGCGAACATGTGCCTCAACTGGTTAATATCCAATCGCGGTTTAAGTACAGACTCACAGAATTCCCTTTTCCTTATGACTGTACCCCTTCTACTTTTGTTCTTTGAAACAACCTTCCTTCACATGTATTTCCTGAAAATCTACAAGAAATTCAAGTCCATTATCAGCAATCTTCTGTATTCTCGGTCTTCAACCCATAATGGTACTAGAATACTGTAGGTTACTATACCTTTCGTGTTTATGGCCATCATTAAAAAAAAAATTAAATAAAAAATATCGGTGTTTCTCACTCCAAAACGCAAAATACATAAAATGGAATGTGGAAGATTTCACAGATCGAATATTGGTAATAATTTTCAAGTAAAACATTAAAGAAAGCCATCAATACCAAGTTTTAAAATCTGTCAAACACTGCTGTGATCCTGCGCGTAATATTCACCTAAATGTGGAGAATTCTGACAAAAGTTAAGTAGCTTCGTGGACTAAATATTCAGGGGTTAAGCATCTATATTAGACGCAGTGATATAGATGGTTACTAAACCGAGGGAGAGATGGCGCTACAACACCAACTACGGTGAAAATTGTCCTTCCGAGTGACTCGTCTTACTGAAAATACCGTTGAGGAGTTGGGGCAGGTTTTTGGCGCAGGAGGTGGCCGCACCGCGCCAGACAGGATCACAGTTGGTGGTACGACTGTACATGGAAAGGATCCATAGTCACTGCAACGTCTTGTGCTATAGACAGTCGGGAGGACTGATACTAAAAATTCAAAATAGTGGCAGACCGTTTTTAAGTGCGGTATCGTTAAATAACTGACCTTTGGCCTTGTTTGGCTATGCTCGAGCGTGCTATATACAATCCTCAGTTGAATAACTATCGCTACACATCTTGTGGATACTATAAGGTAAGGATTTCATTAATAATAGATTTAACGCGTTGACGTGTGACTTATTGTAATGTTCGCAAAGTACTTGATAATAGTTGGGCGCTTCGAATAGATCTAAAATAGATTATTTTGTACCGAATCTAAATCGTTAGATTCATTTATGCGAACGATTATTTGCATTTTTCGTGTTTGATCTAATCCAGTTGATTAGATTAACGAAGATATTCTTCGATATAAATTAGGAGCGAGCAGAAATCTCGTCTGGAGGATCTTCATCTCTTGGAAAAGGTGATCACATTGCGAGGATCTCCATCCTTTGGTCAAACTGACCAAGAAATGGAGATCCTCGCAACTTATCACTGTGTTTGTTTATTTATTTATTTATTGTTATTATTTTATTTTTTTGATAACTATTAACTTGGTCAACTTGTCCTTAAATATTTTAAGAAAGGTTCTTTTCTTAAAAAAGCGACATAAACCATGACATGAAACGAATAAAACCAGCTAAGGGGGAGAGATCTGTAAGGTACGTTAACAATATCATCTAGCATCCTACTCATACAAGAACAGCCATATAAACCGATAAATGATTGGATTGCTGATAATATTTGGATATCAGTGAAGGACCAATTAAATTGCTTTGCAAGTCGCAGTTTGCTCTCCCTAAATCCGCATAGTTTTCGCTTCAACAGATTACTTGTTTAATTTGTTCCAAACGATCTATCTTTATACTTGAATTCTGTGCTTTATATTCTCAATAACTTCTCATAGAACCAACATTTCATAGAGAAATGTTCGTTCTTTTGTCTTATTCTTCCGATTTTTGTGTCATTATGACTCATTAATTTAGTAAGCAGCGTATCGGATGTCTTGAAGCAGCTCCTTTTTTTTATCGTATGCATCAGCGATAATTCATTCGCTTGGACTCTGTCTTGTAGTAAAATTAAACTTCTAAAAGGTCACGTGAAGTGTACAAACTCAGAAAGGTTAAGCAGGGAATGATAATTAACTTAATTGCTATCACATTGTACAACAGAATTTACTGTAATTAAACCAGTAATACGTTCCCCATTTCCGGCGGTTCTTCATGACGAGATTTGTACTCGGGTACCTCCAAATGAGTAACAGGTGATTCCCCGCTTTTCTCTCTCCAGATGGTTCACCATTTGAAGAGATCTGAGTGCTAATTTCGTGGGATACTGGAGGAATTAAAGCCTCTCTCTAATCGAGCTGTAGTGACCAATCTCTGCTAGAAGGGGGATGATGTTTTTCTCGAAGTTATTCCTGGTTTTTTCAACCCTGCTTTCAACATACCATAAAGGTATACCACTTTATCTCCTTGTAGTACTGATGCGCGTCTGCTGCTACAAGCGTGAATACTTAATACTCCACCATACGCATATTTCATCACAACTATAACTTTAATTTAATATAAGACTAATGAATCACTGACAGGCCAAACGCAATGGATTTCTGCCTTACCTGGACAAACAATACTAGGAAAGGAGGAGTGGTTTTAAAAGCTGTGTGTTTCATGAGTAGATAAATCAAAAAAGTTAACTTAACCATAAATGACAATCTGTAATTCAAAGAAATGAGAGTTGTTGAAATGCTATTCACGCAGCAAATCTTCCTTAAAACCAAAATTCTTATTAATAACAGTTGGAATTTAAAGTACATGAAGTTTGTGCATAGTGCTCATTTGGATACGTTTTACAAGTCGCGAGGAGGGGAAAGGAAGCATTATTTTCTACAGTTTTCCTTTTTTGAGAATCGCCACATCCTTACACCGGGTGGAAAAGATCTGAGTTAGAATTCCCGTCAGTGAAGCGAAGAATTTTTGTCTTTTTCACAACGTAGCTGAGTTAGAGGTCCTAGACGAGGGCAGAATGGTTTTTATCTCCTGGAAACTCTGGTTTTTCCTTTCTAGCAAACAATAAATCAACCACAGAACACGCGCAATTTGCAGCTATATTGTATACTGCGCAATTATGGCCTAAGTTGCTGATGCGCATACAACAACTTCACAACCTGGCAGTAAAATGCATCTCTATGCCTTTTGAACGAACGAGTTAGAGTCAGTGGTATGAAAATTTTTATTATTGATAGAGATCTCTAAGGGAATCAATTCGCCTCATTTGTATTCTCCCGGATACTCTGGTAGGTTCCAGCATATCGTTGATGCCTCTTTAAGAAGCAAATTAATTCAAAAAGTCTAAAATTTGGCCAAAGGTGTAGAAATGCAGTTCGTACAATGTCACGCACGAACTATAAATAAATGAAGGTCAAGTCTTTTAAAATTATTACGATGAAAGTATGCGCCATAAAATATCAGTATAGCACACTTTATTTTTAAAAGAAAAATCGTGGAAGTTTGTTTGTAACTAATCCAAAATCCATGTCTTTAATGTAGAATCCGTGGATCGTCTTACAAACATCCCGAAAACCGACTCAATATCATGGCGTATATTGTCGATGAGATCCTGATTATTTGCTCTTAGAGGTCGAGTCAAAAAACGTTAAAGGTGTTCAACTTATTGCTTTTGATTTATTGTATGAAAATGTATCTTCGGTTATGGAAAGATGACATAGTATCAAGGACGTAAATAGGAATCCCTGTGATTTATAGGCATTTGAGTTTTGTCAATGAAGTAGGTTGTCTATCCTACAGCGATGCATTCTTCATGTAGGGGTTGAAGTAGTCTTTCATACCTAAAAACAAAATATCTGTATTTTTCACGCTGTATTTTCATTATCTCACATTCCTCTCCCCCCTTCCTACCCGGTAATTCATTTCCAGTCTTCCTGGGATCTTTTCATGGTCCTGCTGCCACCTCTGTGAAATGCTCCACTTAAGAAATGCTCCACTAGAGGGGTGAATGGCATAATCGCCGAAACCGCTGTCTGGGGGGAAGTGGGTAGCAACATTTTACAAATAAAAAGTATAATTCTTTTCTCACTTAGTGCATTAGAATACTTTTCTCGAGAATAAGAGACCAGTACTGCTTTGTGACCAGTACCGTTTAAATTATTATTAGCAAATTAAAGCATAATCAACCTGGAATATGTCCTCATGGGTAGCGCAGTAGAAAAGGCTTGGAATAAATACTCGTATGTTGCGCGTGGCAGTTTTATTCTTTCCTTCCCTCACTCAATCAGTTTAGTGGCTTGCTGCTCTGCTTACAAACCTGAATATTTGATTCATTGGTGGTAGGATGTATCCATGGTCTATCTTGAGCTTTATTAGACACGAGTCAATTAAAAATGAATATCCCTGTTGCACAACTTAGGCTGCTGCCTTTGATGCCAAGTTCACAGTTTACTTTTCAACTGGCCTTTCAACTCTCCATCGCATGATATCTGCAATATACTTTCCTCTTTCCGAGGTGAAAAGTTAATGGCTATTTTAAAGACTGCAAATAATTTCCGAACCCTCCTTATTAGTTACAATTCACAAGTATTGCTGAACGCAGAAGGTCACTAGCCTAGTTTTTTGACCATCTGTCCATTATCTTCTTGTCACTTACGTACACTTTTCATATGAGTATATTACACAAAGCTGAAGAAGATGGTCTTTTTACATGGCATTGACCTTTCAAACTGTGACCCTATTACAGGTTTCTGCAGTGTTGCACTACAAATAAGCAGCACTTCTCCAAGTGTCGTTTGTATACCCAGTTTCCCACCCTAAAAGACTTAATGGAACTGTCTGAAAATTTACATATCACTATGTCGAGAGGATATATACAAAGATCAAACAGGCTATAAGTTGAAAGCAAAAATAAATGATATACTAACACACTAGAATCACAAATGTGACAAATTCTATTGTCAGTCTTAAACGAAGATCAAATATTGGTGAAACCTTTTGTCGAAAAGGTTTTTAAAGATTATGCACTCAACTAAATGAGTTTTAAATTGGTTGCGGACTCAGCGCGTCTCGATGATTCATTAGGCAAATTGTTGTTGAATCAGATCCTAGAATGGTTGATAAGTGTTGGTACCAGGTGGATAACAATCTACGGCCGTCGTCCAGGTTTTGAAGCATCCAGACAGACATCAGAAGCTGAGAATTGGATAATTCGCCGATGGCTGTGTCTGACAGATTTGCCTTTCCCAGCAGGATTATGCTAATTCTGTATCAACCATACCTGAACATTTATATTCTCATTCTGTATTGCGTTTACTCCCTCTCACTACATCTCATCGTGCCCAGAGATAAAGCCATCTCGAATGAAAATTGGTGATTGATTCTCTTTAGTCCTGGAAAATGGGAACAAAGTTTTGTGTGTGGCCTGGTTAAAGTGGTGTTCCTTTCTTAATTTAGCCTGCACAAACATAACACTGCACTTATTTCTAGCCATTTTACAGAGTTCTATATCATCAGTGTATACCATGAATGTTCAGGAGCCACCCTACAAGAAACACAACACATGTTCACATATCTTTATTCAACAGAGACATAAAAATCGAACACAAAGAATTAACGATATGCTACCTCTTATGATAACTGGTTTCTATCCTATCACTATTTCTCCAACAGTTATACATTGCCTTACCATTAATATCCAGTTACCCCTCTGTTGATGGTTGGTCACGTCTTACTCGAACACTACGTGTCAGACACGACTATAAATATGTTCCTAGGCCTTCTATGAGACAGTAGTATGGGAGTGAATGCAAGATGCCGCGATCGACGGAGTTAACAGACTTCCCCGCGAAAAGATAATCGGGCGCTACCTAAGCAATCGGTATGTGTGAGACATTTTAGTGGCAATGAAGATCCCTAAGTTGATGATTAGTAATGTGAACTGAAAATGGAAGTGGAGTGGAGTGCTGAAACCGTCGTTGAAACTATCCGGAAAACTGCCAAATCTGACCAGTACAATCCTGAGGACCCCTGCGTGATATGGGGTACCACCGTCTTGCAGCTATCCAAAAGCCACTAGGCACTTAGACTAATGCCCGATACTGTCTGGCTTGATGTAAGGCCCGCTGTTCTTGGACTGTAGACTAAAGACTGTAGAAGTGACGAGTCGCGGTATATGGTTTTCCAGTCTGACGGTGGTGCCTGAGTATAGTGGATGCCTGCACAAAGCTACCTTCTGGACTGTAACGCGCTGACAATGAAGTTTGGCGGAGAAAACGTGATAATCTGGGGCTGTTTTTCATGGTTTGGCCTGGGACCATTGGTTGTTTTGGACAAAACCATGAATGCTGAGGTCTATCTAGACGTCCTGGATAATAATTCGTTAACTATGTTGTGGCAACACATCGGAGAAGAACCATAGCTATACAGTATGGCAACTCTCCATAGGCGCCCCCGTAGCCAGGTGGAAAGGAGCAGCAGTGCGTAGCACACACTTCTTGATTAGACCGGGGTTCGAGCCCGTCACCACCAAATACAGAGGATGCGGAAAGGTCAGGGAATGGCCACTGCATATCCCCAGAGCAATATGGCCTTAGTTGCTAATGTTCCTAAAAACCAAACAACAACTCTCCATGTCTTATTCCTCAAGTTGTGGGGGACTGGTTTGAGGGTGAGTGAAGAAAAGTTGGATTTGCCAGCCCAGAACTCTGATTTCAATTCTATAGAGAACCTTTAGGATCAATTGGATTGCCGGGTGCGTGTGAATAGAGAGTGCCCCCAAAAAAAAGCTGAACTGGTCGCCGCTTTGAAGGCAAAATGGCGGAAAATTTTGGAGGGTATTTACAAAAGAAAAAACAGGTGGAGAGTGCTCCAATAAGACTAGAGGTTGTTGTAAAGTCTGAAGGCTTCAGCAGATGGTAGGGCATTCCATG